>NC_064632.1:281850426-282517301 GCF_023864275.1 Schistocerca cancellata
TGAGACCTGCAAGGTGCATTCCACTGACCCCTGCTCACAGGAGAGCCATTAAAGCCTGGGGTTAAGAACACAGTTCATGGTCATTGGAACAATGGTCCCAAGTTATGTTCACAGACAAATACAGGTATAGTCTGAATAGCGATTCTCGCCGATCTGGGGTGAACCAGGACCCAGATACCAACTCCTTAATTTCCTTGAAAGGGACCTGTATGCAGGTCATGGTTTGATGGTGTGGGGTGGGATTATGATTGGTGCATGTACACCCCTGCATGTCTTTGACAGAGGAACTGTAACAGGTCAGGTGTAATGGGACGTCATTTCACACTAGTATGTCCACATTTTCAGGGGAGCTGTGGCTCCTACCTACCTCCTGATGGCTGATAACATACGGACCCACCGAGCTTCCATCGTGGAGGAGTTCCTTGAAACAGAAGATATCAGTTGAGTGGAGTGGCTTGCCTGTTCTCCAGACCTAAACCCCATTGAGCACGTCTGGGATACTCTCGGTCGACGTATCGCTGCACGTCTTCAAACCCCTAGGACACTTGAGGAGCTCCACCAGGCACTGGTGCGAGAATGGGAGGCTATACTCCAGCAGCTGCTCGACCACCTGATCCAGAGTATGCCAACCCGTTGTGCGTCCTGTGTACGTGTGCATGCTGATCATACCCCATATAGATGTCGGGGTACATGCGCAGGAAACAGTGGCGTTTTGTAGCACATCAATTCCGGGACAGTTTTTTCAACTTATCACCAATACCGTGGACTTACAGATCTGTGTCGTGTGTGCTGCATATGTGCCTATGCTATTAGCACCAGTTTAGTGTAGTGCTACGTTGTGTGGCACAACATTCTGCAATTATCCTTAATTTATGATCATGAGTGTAGACTATCGTAATTACAAACTAAAAGAGCGTGTGATATCGCAGTGTGCTAGAGAAAGGTCGTATGGATCTACATTCATCATTGGAATCTGCAAATGTGAGGACACAAAGCATCTAAAATGGTTGGCTTGGAAAATTTCTGAGCGTCGATCTCTTTTATCAACATACTTAAAGCTGAATATGGCATTTCATCCAGGCACATTACTACATTTGTCACACGTAAGGACATAGAAAACTATAATAGTATGCGTCAGAAGTCACAACACTTCGTGGAGGAAGTGAACATATTTATGACACAGCAAGGTATGGAGAAAGGAAATGTTTGAAATAGTGAGCAGAGTCAATTCGAGTATGAAATGTCTTCATCTCCAACACTGTCTCACAGAGGAAAGAGTTGCAGATGATGTGTCGCAGTCTGTACAGAGCACTACCCGAAACCACACAAATGAAGTGGTTTTGTCAATAACAGTCAGACTAGCAAACAAGTCGTTCATCTGTTTTGAACAGGCATAAGGCACTTTCGGCCCGGATATTTCAGACAGACTTGAAACAATCAGTCCACGAAACATTCGTGTGGAGGCAAGTAAAATTGAAAAAATGACTAAAGAACACATGAAACGTTTTCTAACTTCAGCCCTTGGCGAACACGTAACAAGAGAGAAGAGCCTATTGTGTGATTCCTGATCATATCATAGAGATCGTACCCTGTTAGACGCAGGTTTACCAAACAAAGATGTTATGTTGAAGGCATTGCCACCTAAAACAACAAAATATTGCCAGCCCCTTGATGTTTACTTTTTTCGGCAATATAATCTTTACATTAGATGGATTTCTGATTTTGTACGACTACAGTGTGTCAAACCAGACGTGAAGGTACATGGTTTTTATTTCATTATCAAACATCGCTCTGTGATTTACAATCAGTTTCCTACACCAAAGTACACGCCTATGTTGCAGTATGGTTGGCAAAAGGCAGGTTATGACACTGACATACCCATATTACCATTTGAAAATGTAATTAGCCTGGCTTTTGATATTGGACTGCTTGAATGCGAAAGTGATTTTGACTATAAAACTTAGCTTTTTGTGAGGTATTCACAATGTTCTCTCTCGCTTTGTATAACTACTTCATCGAAATCCCACATCTGCATTATGACGAATAATAAAAGCTATATCAGGTGTGTAGGATATGTGAGTTTTGAGCTATTATAATTACTTGAAGCTGAGGGTTTTTGGCACTGTTGATTAAAAAGCTAATGATGCACTGACGTCATTGAATTACACATAATTACTCTCCTATTGCGCTGACACGTTGTTACTTTGTTTCTCTCAATTAAAATGTCGCTTGCGCTAGAATGCAGCGTTTTGCATGATACAAATCACTGCTTTTTTATGATCGACTGTTGTTCTAAGCGTCGTTTCCTGTCGTTTCGAGAGTTCGAGGTCAAAGGTGTCCCTTGTGAGTTAGCTATTGAGCTGGTACGGTAGTGTGGGGTGATATGGGTTCCTCTCTACATTCCAACGCGCTGCACGATTTGCCAGTGTTGCCAGCTTCTCGTTTTCATTCATATGTTTTCAAAATGCACACGATCTGATTTTGCTAAATGAACTTTTCTCTTGAATCTGGATGAGGAACCACCAAGTGAGGTATTTTTTATTCACCCAGTATATTCGCTACTGAAATTCGTCGTAGATAATCCATCCCAACTGAGAAGAGCATCGATATATAGTTGAAAAACCACAGGAAAAAGAGACCATTATTAGCGATTTTAAAGCTGCGATACGCTCAGAAAGAAGTTCAATTGGAGCAACAAAAATTTTGGTAATTTTCCCAATAACATAAAATAAGTGAAGGATCGAATGATGTTTCGAATGTAACCTAAAATCATTTCTCCTAGACAACTGCTCCTACTCTATGGACGAATTTCTATTTACATGCTGGTGGAAGTTAAGAAACAAAACTTTTTTTAAGCATAGTTGCATGATTAGGACTAAAATGTAAGGAATTTATTAACGTGACACTAATCTTGTACACATATCTTGTAAACTGACCCATACCACATAAGTAGGGGGACAACAGGGGTATGGCCGCACGTTACATTGTTGCCATATTTATTCAAGATGGCGGATCAAAGATGGTGGTGATAGATATGGCAACATCACAATGACGTCATGGCAGGAAGTTCAAATTTTGGTGGGAAAATAGGTCAGTTGGGCTACCTCCTCTAAATTAACCCTACCCTCCCCCTCACCTCCCCACCCCCAGAAAATAGTGGGAAGTTCAAATTCCATCAGGAAAATGCAACACACCCTAGCTACCTCCAATAATCTAAGAAAATGGCGGGAAAAAAGGTCACTTGGCCTACCTCCACTAACCTAAGTCATCCAACCGCTACTTCATCCTAGGAAGGTCTTAGCCTGTGCTGGATAGGATGAACGTAAGTCTTTATTTTCAGTCTTTATTTAAACAATTAGAGGCAGTAATGCCATCAAGTGTGTTCACCATGAGGCCCTTAGTCCAACTGCCCTAGTACACAGTACCACCACCAGAGGCACTGTCGTCCCTTCCATGACGTAATCCAAGATGGTGGTCTGAGGAGGAAAAATGGTGGGAAAAGGACAGCCTGTGCTGGATAAGATGGATGCAAGTCTTTATTTTACATGAAGTCTTTATTTAAACAATTAGAGGCAGTAGCTCCACCGAGAGTCTCCACCATGAAGTCTGAAGTCCAATTGACGTAGTACACAGTACCACCAAAAGAGGGCACCATCACCCCTCCTGTGACGTAATCCAAGATGGCGGCCTGAGGAGAAAATGGCTGGAAAAAGACTCAACCTGTTGTGGGCTGCTGGAGAGAGGAAGTAGTGTGCTTTATTCATTTTGGAACTATTTGTTTTACTGATACAGAACACTCACTCTGATGTGCTTGGGGTCACAATCCACATTTTACAGACCTGCATACTACTCGTAAATAATGCAGTACACTGTTGAACAAACACACAAAAAGTTCGTAAGTTGCTCAAAAAATGCAGTACAATGCTTACAGACCTGCAAACTATTAATGAATCACCAAACATGATGCAGTACACTAATGTACAGACAAGCAAACGACCCATAAATTACCGAAATAATGCAGTACACAGCACACAGACATGCAAGCAACTCGGAAATTGTCAAAAAATAATGCATGTGTAATGCCATGCAAACGCACTTAAACTGTCGAAAATAATACAGTGTACAAACACTCATTCCACATAAAAAAACGCTTTCATCAACGGTGAAATATCAGAGGCTCCGCCCGCATCTCGTGGTCGTGCGGTAGCGTTCTCGCTTCCCACGCCCGGGTTCCCGGGTTCAATTCCCGGCGGGGTCAGGGATTTTCTCTGCCTCGTGATGGCTGGGTGTTGTGTGCTGTCCTTAGGTTAGTTAGGTTTAAGTAGTTCTAAGTTCTAGGGGACTGATGACCATAGATGTTAAGTCCCATAGTGCTCAGAGCCATTTCAGAGGTTCCAATGCTTGCCCAAGGCTGATGCTGCCGGCTCCGCATGTGCCCCCAGGAGATGGGTTGCACCAGCGGTAGTCTGGAGATCGGTGTAGAAAAGCAAGCAAGCAGGTCGGGACCAGAAAAAAGTAACATCTTTGTGCCAAGGTGAACTGACCCGGCCTTTATACAACAGTTCTGAGAGTGAGTTCGGTCCACTGAGGGCACTCTGGTCACGCGTCAGGAGTGCATGACTGCCTGACCTTGCGGGAAGTATCTAGTGCAGTGAGGAGTACATGTATACTGTCTGTGTTTGCAGTATATGTACAAGTGTCTGCCGGTCGATAGCTATATGAATGATGTAAAAGGGGTGGTTTTGTATGGCGCAGGATACAAATTGTATGTTTACTACATCTTCATGGTACGTGGTGATATATTTCTGGGTTGGAGATAGGTATCAAGCTCTAATATTCAAGCTCCCATCCTCAGTGGCAGAGCTGTGTAACTGTGTAAGAGTCTTTCCATATTTGACGACCTATAGAGCACTTTGCATGGTTTTATTGTTGGTGTAATATGGTGATCTGTACTAAATAGTTTTTGCCTCTGAAAGTCTCATCTGCAGAAAGAAAAAAAAGGTGGACAGTGCTTCCACACTGCTGGTATCAGTAAACAGCGGGTAAATTCAATAACAGCCAGTCATAATGCTCTATACATTCACAAGACATCCTTTGTGCTGGAATGCAGGATCTTCTACAAACTGATTTGAACAAGATGCAGACAAGGTCCCTATGGTAAGTTATGAGAGAGCAAGTGTTCAAAGTCAAGTAGAAGAAGACCATCCATATCTGACAGGGATGCCATCACTCATCCGCCACTGTGGCATTAGGACACAGACCAGTGGTTGCAGGATACCGAAAATTCTCGCCATTTTTCTCTTTTGTAAGACAGTGCTTCGAATTCTGTTTGCATAATTGTTCAGATTTCCCCTGTCTGTGCTTAGAAAGTGTTATCTTTCCAAACAAGAAGGCTTGTATGATTAACCGTGTTTTTGTGGGCGTGCACAGACATGATAGAGGCTTTAATGGTGAGGACGTTTAACATTTCTGAGACATATGTTCACAACAGGACGAACATTTTGTGGTGATGCGTCAGCCACACTGCACAGGTGTGCATGGCTAGACACAGCTCGCATCTCCCTATAGGATCACAAGGGAGAGAAAGCAGTCGATGTTATTCTGGAACAGATTTCTATAGCGCAAATTGTGATGTCAATATCTACAGGTTACATGTGTGTGGGCTAGACGCACCTTGCATGTCTCGTTAGGGGTCGTGAGGTGGGAAAGCAGTCGATGGTATTCTGGAACAGAATTCTACAGCATGTTCAGAGTGGGGACTTGTCTGTTATTTACATACGTATGTAGGTTTAACACTGAGAATCTTTTAGCTGCTATGCAAACATCTCTCATCACTGGACCTGCAGCACAACTGTGCATCATCAACAGTGCCTATGTGAACACATACTTTGGCAGGAATTTCTCAGGCGTCAAATCTGAAAGGGATGCTGCCACCTCATGCTTGCGGGACCCTAATGGACACCTGTGCGTGACTCTACAGCAGACAGCCGCATCGTCACTTCATGTGGGCCATCGGTGCACACTGACTCCTTGGGGTGCATGCAGTGTCGATAGGGTTGGTGTCAGGTGCACGTTGGAGCCTGTGATATGTCGCGGTTGATGGTGAAGTGTCTTTTGCGGGCAGTGAGTGTTTATGCACTGCATTATTTTTGGATGTTTGAGCATTGTGAGCGAGTTTGCATAGTGTTATGCATGCATTATTTTTTGACAATTTAAGAGTTGCTTGCATGTCTGTGTGCTGAGTACTACATTATTTCGGTAATTTAAGCGTTGTTAGCTTGTCAGTACACCAGTGTACTGCATTATTTCGTTGATTTACGACTAGTTTGCAGGTCTGTATGCTGTGTACTGCGTTATTTCGGTAATTTAGAGTTGTTTGTGTGTCTCTACATCAGTGTACTGCATTATTTACGAGTAGTCTGCAGGTCTGTAAACAGTGTATTGTGACCCCAAGCATGTCAGAGCGAGTTTTTTGGATTCATGTAATAAATATACTATGTCAAATTATTCACTAAATAAACGGTTCCGATATAAATAAAGTACATTCCTTCCACTCTCCATCAGCCCAGAACAGGCTGAGTCCTTTTCCCGCCATTTTCCCCTCCAGACCGCCATCTTGGATTGTGTCACTGGATTGGCGACAGCGCCCTCTTTTGGCGGTACTGTGTACTAGGTCAGTTGGACTCTAGAATTCATTATGAATACACTTGATGGCAGTACTGCCACTAGTTGTTTAAATAAAGACTAAAAATAAAGCCTTATATGCATCGTATCCTGCACAGGCTGTCATTTTCTCACCAATTCCTAGGAAGAGGTGGCGATCGGATGACTTAGTAGAGGTAGCCCAAGTGACCTTTTTTCCCGCCATTTTCTTAAGTTAGTGGAGTTAGCCGGGATGTTTTGCATTGTCCTGATGGAATTTGAACTTTCCGCCATTTCCTGGGGGATGTGTGGGGAGGGGAAGGGGAGGGGGTTAGGTTAGTGGAGGTAGCCCAATTGACCTATTTTAGCAGCAAAATTTGAACTTCCTGCAACGATGTCATTGCGACATTGCCATATCTATCGCCGCCAACTTGGGTCCGCCATCTTAAATAAATTTGGCAACAATGCTAGGTGGAGCCACACCCCTGGTGTCCCCCTACTCACATGATTTCATCACAAGAAATGGTTTATGGAACAGATGACTAACTAATTAGCATTATGTTGATAAATATTTTTTACTTGTTCCGTTCTTTGTTGCCCATGTCAGTTTGGTTGCGGTTATAAAAAACCGCGAGCACATCAGCTGGTATGTGCGAGCCAGGTACTTTGTGCAGGAGATAGTTCTGCATTGTGGGGGTTCGCTTACTGTTACCTCGGATGTTGGGCATCAGACTTGTTTTGGTGAACAGAACAGTGTCGATATTTCCCACGTATCGACACACGGTTGCCTCCTCGAGGTCTGACAGCTGGTGTGCGCTGGCCTACGTACTGTGGTCGCGGTGGAGGTCGGCGGCGCCGTCAGCTTCTGGCCTGTGGGGCTGCGTTGTTGTTGTTGTTGTTGTTGTTGCTGGTGGTGGTGGTGGTGTCGGCAGCTGCGACGCCAGCCACTGGGTGACCATCAGCCGCTTCTGGCGCTCCAGCGCCGCCTCGCTGCGTGGTCCGTCCACCTGCGGACACAAGTCGGTGTTCCAGCAGCTGTCCAGCGAGGGGGAACGAGGGAGGGAGGCAGGGGGCGACATCACGAGCGCGAGCAAGGACAGGGGAACTAGCCCTGGCCTTGCAATTGACTTAAGCTATTTAGTGAAGCCAAGGAAAATCTAAGTCTGTGAAGCTGGAGGGGCATCGGCCGAGACTTCCTTGCAGCTGGAACACGTCATTCTTGACGGGACCAAATCTACACACAGAAAAGTAATTTTGGGAATTATTCGAGGTATTTTAAACGCATTTTTGCAACTAGAGGATAATGCGTATTTTTATCACCATTACGTGGTTTGTTTTATTGAAATAAAATATCGGTGGTCTTTGATGAAAGATGTTTACAGCTCGCTTTCTAGATCGAAAAGCAGTTCTTTACAAAAGACGTTGATCTGACGCGGGAGTTTTCATTCCTATTTTCGCTCACTTTAAGGGACTCAGTGTGCTTGCGCATATTTAAGAAATTCCCTCGTTTGGCGTTGCTGTTTTTCGCCTAATACCAAATAGCTTTGCAGAGCTGCATGTTTGATGACGAGAAAAAAAACACGAGAAATGTAAAGTTCTGCTAGTTCTTGCATCCTCTGCGGTTTCTACAACGTGTGCCTCACTTCACTGAAACTTGTTTGGGAGGGGGCGCCTGGGGTCTTTCACAAACCAATATATATATATATATATATATATATATATATATATATATATATATATATATATATACCGTGACGTCACGCGTCCATGGATCCCAACGCAAGCGTCGGTTTGTGACGGTACGTCACATAAATTGACATTTTAAAAAGGAAAAGGGTTTTTGCTTGTGTGACATGTGAACTATAAATTATTTCAAGACTGCGTACGTGTACGCGATGTATAATAAATATTAAAAAGTGTAATTATTACCACCAAAGCTAATAAACAGCGGTGTGATTAACAAAGAACATTTTTTGTCTGTAATCTCTGTGTAATGAAAATGAACATGACCAGAGACTATTGTTTTATTGAACTCTCTTTCCTATTTTGTTTCGTCTATCAGAAGGCCGCCATTGCATAGCAGCCTGATATTTAATGTACGTTTGTTTGGCTGTAATTTAGCAAAATATGATTGTTATGAGAAAGTGTGTATTATTGATTTAGTCGACACCTATCATGATAGTAATCATTAATTATAATTAAAAAAATTTATTTTCAGAACTTCGTGTTGCAGGGAGCTCATCTCACCTAGCAGCATTTGGTCGGCCATTACGCTGACGATATTTTATAATTAGAAATTCATGTCATAATATTAAATGTAAATGTGAGAGATTTCTCTATTTTGATCTTCCAATAGTTTCAGAGTTAACAGAGTAAAAATAGATTTCATTTATTAATATTGAGAATAGTCAATGAGTTCAGTATGTTTTAAGTTTGGCCGCTTAACGAAATGAGATTCTCTCCAGTTTTGCCTTGCAATAACGAATAATAAATAATAAAAAAATATTCCATTCAAAGAGCATAACAATATCTCAGTTACTTTATGGAGTTTGGTACATAATAACAAGTAGCCCCCTGAAAACCAAATTAATTATTACAGGTTGAGTAAAAGCACGCACATTTTCTTTTCAAAATAGCAACGCTCACGCGAACTATCTATTAGAAGACAGAGAGTCGCGAGGTGTGTTTAACATATTATTCCGCACGTACTTCGAACAGCTGAGGTCTATACGTATGTTATCGTCGTATTGGGTTATTTCAAAGTCTCATGCTAGCCCATAATATTTAACAAAGTAAGTGATATTTCAGTATTTAATAGATATTTATTTTTATTAAGTACTGCGATAAGTAAAAGAACCAAAAATACCTGTGTACCGCGATAAGTTCACAGTTGTCAGACAAACTCCAGTGGCACACGATACAAGAAAGGCATTGTGCACCGCGGAGTTGTTTCCTGGTGAAATTCGTAAAGAGTGCCTTCCAAGCGAGTGTGGGAGCACATTACTTCCTATTTCATACATCTCGGGAAACGACGTCGAGAAAATAAGAGAAATTACAACTCGCACAGAGACCTACCGGCAGTCGTCCTCCCACGAACCATCCACGAGTGGAACAGGGAAGGGCGAAAATGACAGTACTACCGACAATGGCCGCTTCCACATGCCGTGAGTGCACAGGCGTAGACTCTACCTCCAGCGCGAGTCCGGTGCGCCAGCTCACGTGGCACCGACACAGGCACTTTCGAAACGAGAGTCACTGGAGAACATACGAGTGAATTAGCTGCGTGTTCCACTGAGCATTTGCAAGGTTTCTCAAAAACTGATGTGGAACGTGCGGTTTTCAATCGATTTATTTATTTTATGTTTGTATGTCTGTGTGTAAGCTAAGTAGCACTAAAAAAAAAACTCCGTCCGAACAGGCCTTGAAGGCCAAACGGTACCGACCGGCAGCCGTGACGTCCTTAGCCCACTGGATGTGGGTACGGAGCGGCATTTGGTCAGCACACGGTTCAGAGGCTTAAATTTATTAGAAATTGAAGTACTAGTCCTTCTCGCTACACATCTTACATCTGCATCACAGATTTAACAATAAACGTATTTTTCTACTATACAGCACATGCTAACGAACTTTAGCTAAATATTCATGTTTACGTTAGAAGGAGTTCTCCAGAACAATTGACTACGAGCAAAATTTGCATTGACACTTTCCAGACGTTTTTTGTTATCGAGCAAATGATTAAAGATTTTCATGGCTGCATATAGAACTCTCTCCTTAGCCACTGAGAGCTTCAGTGATTTGTAACGAAAGTATTTTGCTCCTTCTAGTGTCGTAACAGTCGGCATTACTCTTATTCTCATACTATAGTTGATTATCTATAACGAAAAAGAATGACCCGATTTTAACTTGTAAGAATATAGAGACAAATGTCACTAGGTAACTGAAACAGTGCTAGATGTAATCGGGATGGTCTACAGTTTCAGAAAAAATCCGCTAGATGTCGCTACGAGCGCTGACCTGGAGCGTGCAGCCAGCCTCGCGCGTATTCTAGATGACATGGACGATGACACTTTTACGTCACGGTTAATATTCAGCGATGAGGCAACTTTCCATATTAGCGGTAACGGCCGACCCCGAAGGGCGAGTGGTTCTAGGCGCTTCAGTCCGGAACCGCGCCACTGCTACGGTCGCAGGTTCGAATCCTGCCTCGGGCATGGATGTGTGTGATGTCCTTAGGTTAGTCAGCTTTAAGTAGTTCTAAGTTCTAGGGGACTGATGACCTCAGATGTTAAGTCCCATAGTGCTCAGAGCCATTTGAACCATTAGCGGTAACGTTCACAGTCATAATGTGCGTACATGGGGGCTCGAAAATTCTCATGAAACAATTGAACACGAATGTGATTCACCGAAAGTGAATGTTTTTAGTGCTGTTTCACAAAGCAAGGTTTACGGATCCTACTTTTTTTGAGGAAGAAGCCGTAACAGGATAATCACATCTTGCAATGCTACGGAACTGGCTATTCCCACAACTTGATTCTCACAATTTCATCTATCAGCAAGATGGAGCACCACCGCACTGACACAACAACGTGCGCAGTTTCCTCAATGCCAACGTGCCTCAACGTTGGATAGGACGTACAGGACCGCGAGACCAGGCTTTACGCTCTTGGCCTCCTAGGTCCCCTGACTTAACACCATGTAATTTCTTCCTGTGGGGATACGGTAAACAATGTTTTTACGTTCCACCCTTACTTCGTGACATTGATGAACTAAAAACCAGAATATCAGCTGCTGTAGCTTCAGTGACAAAAGACACCTTACGCTCAGTTTGGGATGAATTTGGCTATCGGCTAGATGTCGTCCGTGCAGCCAATGGAGGACATATTGAACATTTATGATGGAGTTTTATAAACTTCTGTCTTTTCTGAGTAATTTAGTATGCAATTTGTTGACGTTAAGCCCTTCTTCCTAATACATAATCTATTTAAAATCGGGTTCATTCTTTTTGGGACACCCTTCAAGAAGAATATAATTCCAACCCAAAGAAAGCAGGTGTTGACAGATGTGAAAATTACCGAACTATCAGTTTAATAAGTCACAGCTGCAAAATACTAACACGAATTCTTTACAGACGAATGGAAAGATTGGTAGAAGCCGACATCGGGGAAGATCAGTTCGGATTCCGTAGAAATATTGGAACACGTGAGGCAATACTGACCTTACGACTTATCTTAGAAGAAAGATTAAGGAAAGGCAAACCTACGTTTCTAGCATTTGTAGACTTAGAGAAAGCTTTTGACAATGTTGACTGGAATACTCTTTTTCAAATTATAAAGGTGGTAGGGGTAAAATGCAAGGAGCGAAAGGCTATTTACAATTTATACAGAAACCAGATGGCAATTATAAGAATCGAGGGGCACGAAAGGGAAGCAGTGGTTGGGAAGGGAGTAAGACAGGGTTGTAGCCTCTCCCCGATGTTATTCAATCTGTATACTGAGCAAGCAGTAAAGGAAACAAAAGAAAAATTCGGAGAAGAAATGAAACTTTGAGGTTTGCCGATGACATAGTAATTCTGTCAGAGACAGCTAAGGACTTGGAAGAGCAGTTGAACGGAATGGGCAGTGTCTTGAAAGGAGGATATAAGATGAACATCAACAAAAGCAAAATCAGGATAATGGAATGTAGTCGAATTAAGTCGGGTGATGCTGAGAGAATTAGATTAGGAAGTGAGACACTTAACGTAATAAAAGAGTTTTGCTATTTGGGGAGCAAAATAACTGATGATGGTCGAAGTAGAGAAGATATAAAATGTAGACTGTCAATGGCAAGGAAAGAGTTTCTGAAGAAGAGGAATGTGTTAACTTCGAGTATAGATTTAAGTATCAGGAAGTCGTTTCTGAAAGTATTTGTATCGAAGTGAAACATGGACGATAAATAGTTTGGACAAAAAGACCACAACAACAACAACAACAACAACTGTATATGTATATATCTGATCTAAAGTATTCGCAATTTCCTATGTAATGAGAAAGTGACCACTAGATGACACCAGAGACGGACCCGCCAATACAAGAGGAAGCGGGGAGTGTTGTGTTGTCCGTAGAGATGCAGTAACAGCTGAACAGGAGAGCTTGATGACTCCGAACGTGAACTAGCCACTGGATATAGCATGAGTAACAGATCCATCGGCGGCAGTTCAACACTTGTAAAGCTGCCTAAATCGACTGTTGGTGACGTGATTGCGAAGTGGAAACTGGAAACGTCAACAGCGGCTAGACCAAGACCACCGTGGACCGACGGACAGTGTCTGTTGAGCATTGTCAAGGGTGGCTGTGAAACATCGTATCCTGTCAGCGGAAGGAATCTCTCGTGGGTTCAGAAATGCTACCAGCTATCCAGCTAGCACAATGAGTGTGGATGGGGAGTTAAAAAGAATGGGATACAGTGTTACGGAAATTCCTCAGAAGCCACACACTACGGTAGGTAGCGCTAAGCGACGCTTGACTTCGTGTAAAGACGGACGCCACTGGACAGTGGATGGTTGGAAAAGAGTGATTTGGAGTGACGAATGACGCTATACCCTATGGTTGTCTGATGGAAGCCTTTGGGTTTGGCGAAAGCCTGGAAAACGTTACCTGCCATACGTGTAGGCAACAAGTGAAGCACGGAGGACGTCGTATTATGGTAAGGGGGTGTTTTTCGTGGTTAAGGTGTGGCTCCCTTACTACGCTTAAGAAAAAGCTATATGCTGAAGGATATGAACACATTTTACAGCACTGTGTATCGCGTATTGTAGAGGCAGAGCTGGAAGAGGATGATTGCTTCTATCAGTATGACAATGCATCTAATCATAAAGAAGCGTCAGTGAGGCAGTCATTCGTAGACAAGAGCATTCCTGGAATGCACTGGTCTGTCCGGAGTGCCGGCTTGTACCCAACGGAACGCCTTCGGCTTGGAATCGATCGTTTACTTCATTCCAGAGTCTAGCATCACCACATTCTCTGGTTTCGGCTCCCAGACATTCATAAAGCTCACTGAAAGTGTCCCAGGCAGACTTGAAGCCGTTATAAAGGCGACGGATGGACGAACCCTGTATTACCGTCTACCAATAGCTTCCTGGTACTTTCGATCATATGCGTGTGTTCTTCTCAATAGTCACTGCTACACATTCAGTGATTTACTCCCAAATGCTTACCACGTTGGCCATAGTACATTTACGGCTAGAAATATTCTAAAACACGCTAATATGTTCATTTACTTGTTTTTCAAAATAGCTGTTATTTGAAATGTAACAGTTGCTCAATGTAATCTTTCTAAGAAAATCTCTAAGAAAAGTTTCCACTCTAGTTTCCCATCAATACGTCCACCCAAACTGTGGAGCGTTCTACTCCGTTCACTCTAAACCGCCTGGACAGGCTTTAAGTGTACGGACCCAGGTCTCTTGCGGCGGAGGCGGCTGCGGCGGCTGCGGCGGCTGCGGCGGCGGCGGGGGCGGCGGCGGCGGCGCCCGCGGCCCGTCCACCCACGTCTCTGCTACTCTCGCCACACCCGCCAGCGCCCGCACCTGGCGACGAACCGGCGGACGGCGACCCGGAATCTGAAGCAGGAGCACAGCGTCACCAATACCGTAGACTAATCTTAAGACCGCTGCAGCGACAAGTACTCTCTGAAAAAATTTAAAAATTTGTTTAACTTCATACTTTATTACCCACTGCTCACGACGTGTTTTTGACACTTTCGTATTACTGATATTACTAAATGATAATTAGCTTCCCAGTGATCTCGCGTCGGTCCTGAATAATTGAAAGCGCAGCATGTCAATCGAACAGTTTCTTTAAATTGTTCATTTATAACTGACCACAGTTATGAGTTCAGTAAAGAAAAAAGGAGAGAGAGAGAGAGAGAGAGAGAGAGAAAGAGAAAGAGAAAGAGAAAGAGAAAGAGAGAGAGAGAGAGAGAGAGAGAGAGAGAAGAGAGAGAGAAGTAAATAAAAACATTCGCCCAAAAATTTGGAGCATTCAACTCTACTGAAAGTGATAGCATACCCCAATTATTTTTTATTGTATTCTGGATAAAACAATGACAATCTGGAATGAAGAAGTGAATGAATACAAAGATTTCAGCAATAAGATTATACTTTCTGAAAATGTAACACCTGTGGTAACACAAATAATTTTTTACGATGAATATCCAGTGGGACCAGCTTAAGAAATTCTGCAAAAAAGGCTGTTTCTATAAAAATTACAAATACACTGGAGTTTCTGAGAAAAGATTTTGGCCAAACTGAAAAGGTTCAAAAAATTTAAATATTTTTGACAAATAGTGCAACAAATTGGTTTGGAAAAAGCTGTTATAGAGGAAAGGACACTTAATATGGAAAGGCCATATGCGTCAACTAGAGGCCTTTACAAAAAAAATCAGCGTGTCTAAAAATGAGAAAATAAGGCATTACAATACAATAGTGAAGTTAGAAAGTCTATATGAAAGCGACTGTCTAGCACTAAACTACAATTTATACAAATTAGAAATACCGGAAGGACGAGTTATTAGGAAAATATTGGACCCACGAAAAACTACGAAAGGTTGATAATTACGTAGTAATGATGAAATTTATCGAAAAATAGAAAACAGAACTAATGAGAAAAAGAAGACTGGTGGTTTTTGGACATTTATATAGAATGCAGGAGAGTAGAGTAACGAGAAAGATCTTCATGTACTTTTGGGACAACAATCCAGCAGCAAGCTGCATCCATGATGTAAAATAGAATTCAGACAAAATAATACAAAAGCTGGCGCAGCTACTGGTAGAGAAGTATTTAAGGAAACAGTATTGAATATAGAAGGATTACAAGATGAAAAAAAAAAGAAACTGGCCTGAAGTGGTCAGAATGTAGGAAGAAGAAAACAGGGAAAAGATGAAAGGGTACTGAAGAAAAGAATACAACAACGAATAAGGAATTGAAATTAGGACATGGTCCTTAGTGGAGCACCTGAGAAGAAAGAAAAAAATAAATAAAATAAGAAATAAAAAAAGCAGTCATACTGTAATAGTTATGCTGGAATTTCTCTAGACTGTGTATATATTTGTTTCAAACACAATCACACGTCCAGCAATCTCATCGTCTGCCTTCACTAAGGTGCAGGTCACATGGCTAGCACATTTTCACCATGGGATTTTTTTAAAATCCCATATCACCACAAGTCTACACTGCATATTCAGCTACTCTTTGAAGTCCACGGGCGTTTACCTAGCAACACTTCGTTTCGAAGCGGAGAATAGAGTACAGGTCTTTCGGGCAGTTTTATTGTTACCACGGACAGTATTTCTTCGACTTAGGTTTGCATGGTTGTATAACATTTACCTTAGTTCACCTATGCCACGTATAGTATCCGTATATACGAGTGGCAACGGCGGTACACTCTCTAGGATTTCTTTATTAGTTTACGGCACGAGAGGAAAAAACACTGTTAAGATAACGCTGTAAGAGTCGACCTCCATGTTCAGCGTCTTTTCAGCAAGCAGAATTTGCTTAGACAGTAATCGGCTTTCTCAGACAATCTGGTACGGGCGATCTAAATAGAAGTCACATTTGATCACTCAGTACTAGTGGGACAGAGACAGTTTCAGATTTGAGAGTTTTCGTAAACGGGACAAAAAGAATGACACAGTATATTGCGAGACTTCAAGCGAAGAACGAAGACGGTCATAAACAAAGCGACATGGTTGTTTATAAAGATGGTAGCGTAGCAGAAGCTTTTCGTTCAGGTGGCAAAGTTCTCCCCCACCCAGCAGCCGAGTGCGGTCGTGTGCGGACTGAGGAACGCCAGACTACAGCCCCGTTCACTACTATCTGGAGGTGCGTGCCGTGGAACCTGCGACACGTAAAAACGCCCACTACAATCTTGGATACATACACTACTGGCCATCAAAATTGCTACACTAAGAAGAAATGCAGATGATAAACGGGTATTCATTGGACAAATATATTATACTAGAACTGACATGTGATTACATTTTCACGCAATTTGGGTGCATAGATCCTGAGAAATCAGTACCCCGAACAACCACCTCCGGCCGTAATAACGGCCTTGATACGCCTGGGCATTGAGTCAAACAGAGCTTGGATAGCGTGTACAGGTACAGCTGCCCATGCAGCTTCAACACGATACCGCAGTTCATCAAGAGTAGTGTCTAGCGTATTGTGACGAACCAGTTACTCGGCCACCATTGACCAGGCGTTTTCAATTGGTGAGAGATCTGGAGAATGCGCTGGCCAGTGCAGCAGTCGAACATTTTCTGTATCCAGAAAGGTCTGCAACATGCGGTCATGCATTATCCTGCTGAAATGTAGGGTTTCGCGGGGATCGAATGAAGGGTAGAGCCACAGGTCGTAACACATCTGAAATGTAACGTTCACAATTCAAAGTGCCGTCAATGCGAACGAGAGGTGACCGAGACGTGTAACCAATGGCTCCCCATACCATCACGCCGGGTGATACGCCAGTATGGCGATGACGAATATACGCTTCCATTGTGAGCTCACCGCGATGTCGCCAAACACGGATGTGACCATCATGATGCTGTAAGCAGAACCTGAATTCACTCGAAAAAATGACGTTTTGCCTTTCGTGCACCCAGTTTCATCGTTTGGTACACCATCGCAGGCGCTCCTGTCTGTGATGCAGCGTCAAGGGTAACCGCAGACATGGTTTCCGAGCTGATAGTCCATGCTGCTGCAAACGTCGTCGAACTGTTCGTGCAGATGGTTGTTGTCTTGCAAACGTCCCCATCTGTTGACTCAGGGATCGAGACGTGGCGGCACGATCCGTTACAGCTATGCGGATAAGATGCCTGTCATCTCGACTGCTAGTGATACGAGGACGTTGGGATCCAGCACGGCGATCCGTACTACCCTCCTGAACCCATCGATTCCATATTCTGCTAACAGTCATTGGATCTCGACCAACACGAGCAGCAATGTCGCGATACGATAAACCGCAATCGCGATAGGCTACAATCCGACCTTTATGAAAGTCGGAAACGTGATGGTACGCATTTCTCCTCCTTACACGAGGCATCACAACAACGTTTCACTAGGCAACGCTGGTCAACTTCTGTATGACAAATCGGTTGGAAACTTTCCTCATGTCGGCACGTTGTAGGTGTCGCCACCGACGCCAAGCTTGTGTTAATGCTCTGAAAAGCTAATCATTTACATATCACAGCATCTTCTTCCTGTCGGTTAAATTTCGCGTCTGTAGCACGTCATCTTCGTGGTGTAGCGATTTTAATGGCCAGTGGTGTGTATCTGTCCTTTCCATCTTGTAGCCCAAAACGACGGGTACAGAAATTCGTATACGCTGACAGGCCAGTTGGCGTTATTCTGTCTTACCGATGGTCTGCACCTCATGCACCGCCGCACACTATGGGCCAAGATTTTCACTTTACCAACTTCTTTCTCTTGTGAGTCACTATCTCTGAATCATGCTGCTTCCAGTCGTTTCCTAGAGCCGCTGTCCGTTACACCATTTCGCAAGAAACTCCAGGAGCTAACTTACGCTTTCCACCGTTCAAAAATTCCTTTCACCTTCTCGTTTAAGGGCTACATTCTTTTTCCACCCCTAACAGGGCCACCTGTACATCTCGTTTGTAATCCATAGTAACGAGGCTCGCAGAGAACGCGTCTGCGGCGAAGAGCGTGTTGTATTGCGACCCGCCACCACAGGCGACGGGCGGCTGAGGCACGTCTGTGCAGAGGAGCTTCACTCCGAGGTAAGCCGGTTCGAACCCAGCTGACGTAAGTCTCTAGCCGGCCGTGCCGAAAGTTCCTGGCGGCAGTGCGCTGTGTTAAACAGCGGACGTCTCTGGCTACAGTGACGTGGGGTCTTGTGGCTCCGGTGTTGGGTGTAGCTGGTGAAGCGCCGTCCCCCCAGCCCGGCACCCGCCGCAGCGAGCAGTGGACGTAAAACCCTCCCACTTCTGTCAAAATCGTACGACAATAACACCATGTCACACTATACACGCTCACGACAGTCACCTACTCTCAACAACCGACACACTTCCCGAGGGAAACTGTAAGCGAAAGGGAGAGGGTGGGGCTATTGTTCCGTCTGAATTTGCTAATTATACCCATTCACCTCGTAAATCCAATCGTCATTCGCTTCTTCCCTTGCACTCTAGGAACAGCAGCTTGAATATTGCTGTAATAAACGAAAACCAACCATGGGAACAAAATGGCTCTGAGCACTATGGGACTCAACATCTTAGGTCATAAGTCCCCTAGAACTTAGAACTACTTAAACCTAACTAACCTAAGGACATCACACACACCCATGCCCGAGGCAGGATTCGAACCTGCGACCGTAGCAGTCCCGCGGTTCCGGACTGCAGCGCCAGAACCGCTAGACCACCGCGGCCGGCCATGGGAACAAAGGAGTGCCAATTACCAAAATGCAAGTTTTAGCTTAGTATAATCCGATGAACATCAACAAAAGCAAAACGAGGATAATGGAATGTAGTCGAATTAAGACGGGTGTTGCTGAGGGAATTAGATTAGGAAGTAAGACACTTAAAGTAGTGAAGGAGTTTTGCTATTTGGGGAGTAAAATAACTGATGATGGTCGAAGTAGAGAGGATATAAAATGTAGACTGGCAATAGCAAGAAAAGTGTTCTGAAGAAGAGAAATTTGTTAACATCGAGTATAGGTTTAAGTGTCAGGAAGTCGTTTCTGAAAATATTTGTATGGAGTGTAGGCATGTATGGAAGTGAAACATGGACAATAAATAGTTTGGGCAACAAGAGAATAGAAGCTTTTGAAATGTGGTGCTACAGAAGAATGCTGAAGATTAGATGAGTAGATCACATAACTAATGAGGAGGTATTGAATAGAATTGGGGAGAAGAGGAGCTTGTGGCACAACTTGACTAGAAGAAGGGATCGGTTAGTAGGACATGTTCTGAGACATCGAGGGATCACCAATTTAGTATTGCAGGGCAGCGTGGAGGGTAAAAATCGTAGAGGGAGACCAAGAGATGAATACACTGAACAGATTCAGAAGGATGTAGGCTGCAATAGGTACTGGGAGATGAAGAAGCTTGCACAGGATAGAGTAGCATGGAGAGCTGCATCAAACCAGTCTCAGGACTGAAGACCACAACAACAACAACAATCCATTGATGTATTTTTTTTAACAGTTGCGCTACACAGGGCTGCACTGTTACTCTCTTCACAAAATAACAAATATGTTGACACACTGATACACACAGTAACACTACACCGCGATACATCATCCCACACTGCAATCCTGATGCGGCGTTCGTGGCAATATAGGTAATCCAAGTTTCATTTAACGGCGCGGATGAGATGCTCGCAGGCATCTAATCATGTTCTCGCGATTGATCTCGTGGTTAATGACTTCGCGAACCTCGGATTATGTCTCGTGAGGTACACGATTGATTACACAGCATCAAACACCTTCATAGTCACAAAATTTACTTGTTCTCTTAGCTTGATTCCTTAACATCTTCACACCACGCACACGGTTAGAAAACCACCACCTGACCCTCTCGCTCGTTCTGGCGCGAAAAAACAAGGAAGCGACCATAGCGATGTTATCATAATCGATATCAGCGCTACTCGATACATGCTTACAAAACGTGCCAGTGTGAGCGAAGGAAATAAAAGCAAGAAAGAAAAAAAAAAAAAAAGGTTTCCACGTAGCCCCCTGAGTCTACTCCTCAGTGTCTCCAACTAAACGTGTTCTATTACATTCATTCGTTACCGCAAGGAAAGTGAAACGTTTTCTTCTCGGGCACCTCCTGCTACTGACTAGCATACCTGAAACGTCAACACTGGGAAGCATAGGCATGTCATCACGCGTACATATCTATACGAAATAATTATGAATGGAAAACTATACAATATCTCTAAACTAAACTCGGCCCGAACAGGTCAAAAAGGCCCAACGGTACCAACCAACCGCCGCGTCATCCTTAGCCCGCAGGCGTCACCGGCTGCGGATATGGAGGGGCATGTGGTCAGCACACCGCTCTCCTGGCCGTATGTCAATTTATGAGACCGGAGCCGCTACTACCCAATGCAGTAGCTCCTCAGTTTTGCCTCACAGTGGCTGGGTGCACTCCGCTTGCCAACAGCGCTCGGCAGACCGGATGGTCACCCATCCAAGTGCTAGCCCAGCCCGACAGCGCTTAACGGTGATCTGACGGGAACCGGTGTTACCACTGCGGCAAGGCATTTGGCCTTATTTATTGCTATATATAAATTGTTTTTCGCGCTAAACTTGTGGTGATGACAAAGTAATCTAACCTCACGAATATCCTGTCAGTTTCTAGAATGAAATTTTCACTCTACAGCGGAGTGTGCGCTGATATGAAACTTCCTGGCAGATTAAAACTGTGTGCCGGACCGAGACTCGAACTCGGGACCTTTGCCTTTCGCGGGCAAGTGCTCTACCGACTGAGCTACCCAAGCACGACTCACGCCCCTTCCTCACAGCTTTAATTCCGCCAGGAAGTTTCATATCAGCGCACACTCCGCTGTAGAGTGAAAATTTCATTCTAGAAACAACCCCAAGGCTGTGGCTAAGCAATGTCTCCGCAATATCCTTTCTTCCAGGAGTGCTAGTACTGCAAGGTTCGCAGGAAAGCTTCTGCGAAGTTTGGAAGGTAGGAGACGAGGTACTGGCGGAATTAAAGCTGTGAGGACGGGGCGTTTAGTCGTGATTGGGTAGCTCAGTCGGCAGAGCACTTTCCCGCGAAAGGCAAAGATCCCGAGTTCGAGTCTCGGTCCGGCACACAGTTTTAATCCGCCAGGACGTTTCATCCTGTCAGATGGCTGTCGTGTGTAGTAGTATTAGATTCAAACCCATATGTGCATTGCGGCAAGGCCGTTGGAATGCAACATGTCTGGCTTGTAAAACTGCAGGTATGCGTTGGAGTTCACGTGCTGGATATGCTTCTGGAGTTTGTATGAGAGTTCACTGACAAGATGAAAGCCACATCTCTCCCCCCTCAGATTCATTGCAAAGATGACCTAATGGATAGCCCGTCAGAAACTGAACACAGATCAAGCATTAAAACAGGAAGAAGGTGTGTTGGACTGTGAAAAAAGGAGCAAAATCGAAACAGTGAACGGCCCACACTCAAGAAGTGTAACATCGAACGAATTTCAGTTGCCACGGCGTTGTGGTTTTGTGGTCACGGTGTTGGACTGGGAAGGGGGAGAACCCTGTTCAGATCTCCTTTGTGTTCCCTTTTTTTCACAAAGTGATGAACAATCCGACCAGTCATTGAGGTGGCTGTTCGCTGTATTTAAAGTTGTGTATATCTCGTTGTGTAACGTCCGTTTGCAACAGCGAGTATAAGGAAGGGAGTTCCAGACGTACCTACCTCCTATTTGTTCTACACAAGTACCACATTTTATGAGTCCTGAGATCCATGTCGGAAGTTTTGACTCTTTAATTCCTTTGTTGTAACACAGTTCACACCCGTTTATTTGTTGTTTTCATTTCTGTGAGAGGCCTAAGCGGCATGTCGCCTGCTCTCACCCCCATCTCATTTACGAGGGCTGTTCGGTAAGTAAGGAACGATAGGTCGTGAAATGGAAACCACAGTGAAAATCAAAACTGTTTTATTTGCAAAAGTTAGCTACAACTTCCAGCTACTTACATCCATAGTCGCCGATCCGACTTAGACGTTTCTCGTAGCATTGTACCAACTTTCCAATACCCTCGTTATAGAAGGCAGTCGCCAGTGCTTTCCGCCAATTTACACTGGCCTACAGCTCGTTGTCTGTGCCAAAATGCTGTCTTCCTAGCCAGCGGTTCATGTGAGCAGAGATGAAACCCAGAGGGAGACAATTACGTTCTGTATTGTGGGTAATCAAACATTTCCAATTCAAAACGATGCAGGAGCATCTTCATTGCCCCTGCAGTATGCGGCTGAGAATTGTCTCGAAGAAGAAAACGCACGATAGTTATGTTATGTTGGCTGCATAGTTTCAGGCGAAATTTCTCATCAGGCCCTAGTACTTTGCGGCAGACACTATTGTTCTAGGTATCTTTATGTGCTCCCTGTGTGCCCATAACTAAAAAGAACGACGTAGTGCGATCGACAGGCATACTAGAGACACTGTCCAACACACCTGCGCAAAACGTCTTTGGATTTTCACTGTGGTTTCCATTTCACGACCGATAGTTCCTTACTTTCCGAATAACACTCGTACTTGCGGCGGTAACATATTCTTACCATATCACCTATAGTCTATAACGATTGTATAGTATGACAATTACCAAGACTACAGAAGGAAAGCAGATACGTCAATGACCGGACGAAAAGTTGACAAATTTGTGAAAAAAGGTCACGAGGCAAATTTGAACACGCATCTCCCGCTTTGCAGTCCAGCACTGTGCCCATGAAACCACTAGCCGTTGTAGTGTAACGACGTAAGTTTTGTATAAATGGTTTTCTTTTGATATATGACCATGTGCAGACTTCGTCACCTACGTCAGTTACAACACACTTCAAAATTATTTAAGTTCTGTTTAAATTGTCTCTAAATAGTTCTTGAACGAAACTGTAATTAAAACATTATCATTTGAGTCGTATGCGCAGAACTACGTCACTCAGTCCAATTGGTTTGCGTAAACTTTTTCAATTTAGATGTCGTTTGTTTCTCCTCAGAAATTATATTAATGCAAGTGATCTGCTTTAATAAATATTAGAACCACACTGAATAAACTTTCGAGATTCAAACTCGCGATGGACGTTGTCAAAAATTAATAATCTTGTCAAATAAATTATGTAACATAATTCTTCATAAATAAATTCTCGGAACACGTATTTCAACTTTAGTAGCATCCACTAGTTTATTATCTTCCTACATATAGACGTGAACCTGAGCCTTGACAAGACAGAACTGAACATTTACAACAAGATTAAACTTTCTATGACGTCATTGTTGTACAAAACATTACAAATTCCTATTTTTTCGATTTTTAGAAGCACGACGCAACAACTCGGTTTCAGGATCTTCTGTTGCTCTTTGGCTGTCGACCCGCGACGTATAGTGGCCAGAATTTTCTCTCTGGTCCCGGCAGCGAAGATGCTGTCTCCGTTCGTTGCGCCGCCCTCTCCGTACATGAAACGTAAAAAATTAAATACAAAACTTTAGGCAATTCACAACTATTACAAATATTACAAAAATACATAAACAAAAACACTAAAATTAACTTATATTCACCTGCAAACTGGGCTGACACTGGTGGATGGGTGACGCTTCAATTTCGCGTCCCACTACACCGTGATTCTTGTCATTGCCTCGATGTTGCACATCTTGAGTTTGGACCATTCACTGTGTCTATTTTCCTCACAGTTCGGTGTATCTTCTTCCTGTTTTCGTGCTTGATCTGTGTTCAGTTTTTGACGGGCTATCCAATGGGCCATATTATCACCAGATCTGAGTGGGGTGCAATGGGGAGTTTCCCTTGTGAGCACCAACAGCAGTCCCTGAAGGACCGTCACGACCGCGATGCCAACATACGACGTCAGCGTGGCAAACGATCGCGCTTGCGATGGAAGTATCAGCGCCTCGCCCTTCAAGAAAGATGTGTACATTCCTCCACATTCCACATACAAAGCTGGGCATTTTCTGCTGGATTAAGGAGAGACGGTAACTCGGCTTGTAAATAATCCGTGATCTGATGTTTAGATTGCTCTCAGTACGTAAGCAGCGAGTTCTGTTGTATTCAGTGGTGATACGAGTCATCATCACCCTTGGCGTTCGCCAACTGTGTTGCTCAACACTAAACGACGGAAACTGATACCGTTGAGATAATTTTCCATATGAACGAGACGTGCGGAAGCGTGTAACTACTTTACGAATAGTGGCGAACAGGCCACCTTCACCTCATTCTGTAATGTAATGTATTTTGTTTGTGCACCACTATGTAGAGTTATGACAAAAATTCAGAGAAAGTGGTAACTGACTGAATATCTCCACTTCCACACAACTTCACGAGGTAAGCATTCCAGGCCAGAAAAGTTGTCTGGAGGCACGAGCCTTACGTGTTCCATATTTAATTGGTGTTTGGTGGAGATACATCTCATGGCAATGATGGGAGCACATCGTGACGTAAGTAGTACGTTTGCAGTCAATAGAAATATTATATGCGAATCGTGGGTGTATGTATGTATGTGAATGATTCTACATGTATCGGTGGCTGGCTGAGATGGTACAAATAAAAGAAAAAATAAGGAAAAACATGCGTCATATACATGTTTAGCACGTGTTAAAAGCAATCTTCTTTTGAAGCTTAGCCTGCACTGTGATACACAGTTAAGACTGTTTGAAGGAATTCCTTGTCGTGGACTCTTTATGGCAGACATCTTCGCCAAGCCACGCGAAGAATTGATTAAAGGAAAGAAGTAAACTGAAAATTATATCATCCGCTGCGCAGCTGAAAGAACGTACTATATGTAGATGAAGCAAAGTGGCTGCAGTAGTGTTTCGGGAAACGTTTCACTTGTAGCATAAAAAAATAAAAAATTGGATTCGTATGTTTTTCGCTCTGCAACTGATCTCAAACGACAACAGGGAAACTACTAGTTAAAGCACTTGGAGCTTTCAAATTGTAACTCACACATCACAGCCTCGTGATCAGGCGGTTATCTTTCCGTTACTGCTCATCTTTATTACGATGCTTCAAAATTTAGTTCACTGCCCGTTATTTGAAAATTTGGAAATTTGTGATAAGTTCTATGAAACCAAACTGCTGAGGTCATTGGTCCCTAGGCTTTCACACTACTTACTCTAACTTAAACTAACTTACGCTAAGGAGAACACGCACACCCATGCCCGAGGGAGGACTCGAACCTCCGACTGGGGAAGCCGCATGAACCGTGGAAAGGCGCCTGACTCTGGTGGTTATTTGAGGAAGTTACAATGAATTAAGAGTGAAAATTCCGATTACTAAACAGAGCGTAGCAGAAATTGGCAATCTGAAGTTGTTGTGATATATCCAAAAGCGCCCCTCCGTCACGTGTAGAAAAGCACCCCATCTTCAGGCCACGAGTTGCCTACCGGGACCATCCGACCGCCGTGTCATCCTCACTGGAAGATGCGGATAGGAGGGGTGTGGGGTCAGCACACCGCTCTCCCGGCGGTTATGATGGTATTCTTGACCGAAACCGCTGCTATTCGGTCGAGTAGCTTCTCAATTGGCATAACGAGGCTGAGTGCACCCCGAAAAATGGCAACAGCGCATAGCGGCTGGATGGTCACCCATCCAAGTGCCGACCTAGCCCGACAGCGCTTAACTTCGGTGGTCTCACAGGAACCGGTGTAGCCACTGCGGCAAGGCCGTTGTCAGTCACCTGTAGAGGTATTTCGAAATCTTCTGTATTCAACCGCAAGAAATTTCTGAATCCCGTCAAGAAGATCATCGCCATGTCTTTACGATTTTTAAAATGAGTAAATCTCTTTCTTGTCAGTGGAGATTAGTTCACCAGTCTTCTGTATAATTTGAAAGTGTGCAAACGAATAATACCTGAATCGTTAAGGCGCATGCACACTGAGCCCCTGTTGTCACTGCATAAAATGAAGAGCCACGCCGTGCAGAGCTGTGGGTCCAAGGAGTTATGCTATTCACCGCTAGATAGTAATGGCATCGTTTTCACAGCAACCGTTGACTGCTTCTTCAGTGTTCCGCCAATTTGCCACGAAATGTTTGTAAATTATATACACGAACAATCCTCATAACTCAGTCTACCTATTAATAAGAACTATGGCAGACTTTTTCGCCCCACCACGCAAAGAACCGTGTTCGCATCTATGTTTGACTCGAGGAGAGCAGGAAGCTGTAAACTGAGTCATCTGATGCGCTGCTGCAAAAGTTGTTTTATAAAAACCAAGCAAAGCTACTTCCTACAAGGAAGTAGATTTTCAGAAAACTTTTTACTCTAAGCACGAAAAAATGAAAACCACAATTTCGGGATCTGCATGTTTTTTAGCTAGGCAGTTGTTCCGAAACGATTGCAATCAACTGGATGTCACTTGGGCGACTTGCGTCCTACTGGGGAAGGGGGAGCTGCAGCGTAACATGTCATTCGAGCCACGTTTTGTTTCTGGCAAATCTCAACATTACTGACAGGTGAATGCTGGGTAAAAAGGCAAAAAGAAAGCAATGACGCAGTCAGTGTTTGATGCAACAGTCTTTTGGTCTGCAGTCACATGCTGTATCACTATACAACCAATGTAAATTCGATTCGAATTTGTTTGACTTCCTGCTCTAACTAGTTGTGGCGACTCTTCACTAGGTGGCAATAGAATCATGGCAAGGAACTTAAATTCATCACGATTCAGATAATTTGTACGAAACATTTATACATTGCACACACAAATACTTCTCCCGAGTCAGTGTATCTATTAGTCAAAAGTGGATCAAAATCCCTGCAGCAGTTCCTGAGATTAGCCTGAATGCACAGACGGAAGCGTGCAGGTGATTTCAATTTATATACATGGAGAAGATATGCTATGGCCCATCAATCTACTACTTTTGTCTCCTTCGACCTAGGGGAAGCCTATGACCATACATAGTATTACAGTCTCTTTTTCAGACTCCAAGCATACGCACTTCCAGTTAACTATGTCTGCTTATTGCATCTTTTCTACCTAATCACCCACCTTCTGTCACGGTTAACAGTACCAATTCCCATACCTTCCATCCCACCACAGGAGTTCCCCAAGGCTCTGCCCCCTCTCCTCTCCTTTGTCTCCTTTACACTGATGATATGTCCAAACGACCCTGACCACTCCAGCTCCTTCAGTATGCTGATGACACTACTTTACTTGTCCTCTACCTTGCACTCCAAAACTCCCAACGATCCCTCCAAATCCACTCCGGTTTATCTCCTGGTGTAACCAATGGCTCTCAAATATCAACCCCTCACAAACCAAGGCAATAATTGTAGGACGAACCATCTGCACCATCTGCCTCCATGACTTATACCTTAACATATATGACCTTCCTATCCAGTTAACTAACACACTAAAATATCTTGGATTAACTCTCAACTGGTAACTAACAAGGAAAACTCAGCTACAAACCAACAAACAGAAAGGTCACAATAGATAAAAACTATTAAACAGACCGAATTCTGGAATTACAACGCTCCAATATTCTCCCCATCTGCAAAATCCCAATCTGACCCATCCTCTGTTATGCAAATGCTGCACGCATCTCTGCTCCACTGAAGTTCATTAAGCCCTACATCCTTGAACGCCATGCGCTCTGTCTTGCGTTTCCCATGTTTACTTTCCCCCATATTGATCATCTATGATGTCATCAATTTACAAACTAGATTGCAATACCCCATTGTTTCCCCTCTACTCGCCAACGCTTGTATGCTGCTGTACCTTCATTTCCCCCAAATTGATCCTCTAACATTCCCTCAGATCTACACCATGCTTCACCCACAATGAACTCCTCCACATCTCCTGTACTATCGACAAACTAGATTCCAATACCGCACTGTTTCCCCTCTAATCGCCAACCATTGTATGCTGCTGCATCTTCGTTTTCCCCACATTGATCCTCTAACATTTCCTCAAATCCACACCACACCTCACCCAAAATGAACACACATTTCTTGCACTATCTACAAACTAGATTCCAATACCGCACTGTTTCCACTCTAGTCACCGACTGTTGTGTGCTGCCGCACCTTCACAAAACAACCCTCCAATTTTGCACCTACATGCAATCCATGTCCTATCCCAATACATCTTCAACCAACTCCTTCTCCCAGACATTGAGCTCTGCTATGATACATATCCCACCCACTCCACATCTGTACGCCTTTTCCCCTCTCCATCCATCCTCATTTCTTTCCTCTTGTAGCCTCTATCCTACCCACATAGCACACTACTCCTCACACTCTGTATTTCCCACTCTCTGCATTGCCACTATCCACCTCATCTCCTACCTATAATCTCCGCAGTTTTCTTTCCTAATAGACCTCTATCTTTTTGTCCATGCTCCTCAAACCTATGAAACATATTCTTTCCTCCCACAATATTTCTCTCCCAGCGCAGGTCCTTCAGAATTTAAGTGAAAGTGAAGGGATTCAGTGTTTTTTATCAGAAGAATTTCACGACACGGCGATGTGTTGTTAAAATGTATATATATTCGTCTTTAGCTGTTGTCTTTGATTTTTAATTTAACATATGAACTCAGCCCTAATATTTGTTTCTTATTCTTACTATCCCCCCATGAACCATGGACCTTGCTGTTGGTGGGGAGGCTTGCTTGCCTCAATGATACAGACAGCCGTACCGTAGGTGCAAACACAATGGAGGGGTATCTGTTGAGAGACCAGACAAACGTATGGTTCCTGAAGAGGGGCAGCAGCCTTTTCAGTAGTTGCAGGGGCAACAGTCTGTATGATGGACTGATCTGGCCTTTTAAAACTAGCCAAAACAGCCTTGCTGTGCTGGTACTGCGAACGGCTGAAAGCAAGGGGAAGCTACAACCGTAATTTTTCCGAGGGCATGCAGCTTTACTGTATGGTTAAATGATGATGGCGTCCTCTTGGGTAAAATATTCTGGAGGTAAAATAGTCCCCCATTCGGATCTCCGGGCGGGGACTACTCAGGAGGACATTTTTATCAGGAGAAAGAAAACTGGCGTTCTACGGGTCTGAGCGTGGAATGTCAGATCACTTAATCGGGGAGGTAGGTTAGAAAATTTTAAAAGGGAAATGTGTAGGTTAAAGTTAGATATAATGGGAATTAGTGAAGTTCGGTGGCAGGAGGAACAAGACTTCTGGTCAGATGCATACAGGGTTATAAATACAAAATCAAATAGGGGTAATGCAGAAGTAGGTTTAATAATGAATAAAAAAATAGGAATACGGGAAAGCAACTACAAACAGCGTAGTTACCGCCTTATTGTGGCCAAGATAGATACGAAGCCCACGCCTACCAGTAGTACAAGTTTATATGCCGACTAGCTTCGCAGATGACGAAGAGATTGATGAAATGTATGATGAGATAAAAGAAATTATTCAGGTAGTGAAGGGAGACGAAAATTTAATAGTCATGGATGACTGGAATTCGATAGTAGGAAAAGGAAGAGAAGGAAACGTAGTAGGTGAATATGGAATGGGGGTAAGGAACGGAAGAGGAAGCCGCCTGGTAGAATTTTGCACAGAGCATAACTTAATCATAGCTAAGACTTGGTTCAAGAATCACAGAAGCAGGTTGTATACATGGAAGAAGCCTGGAGATGCTGACAGGTTTCAGATATATTATATAATGGTGAGACAGAGATTTAGGAACCAGGTTTTAAATTGTAAGACATTTCCAGGGGAGATGTGGACTCTGACCACAATCTATTGGTTATGAACTGTAGATTAAAACTAAAGAAACTGCAAAAAGGTGTGAATTTAAGGAGATGGGGCTTGGATAAACTGACAGAACCAGGAGTGGTAGAGAGTTTCAGGGAAAGCATTAGGGAACGATTGACAAGAATGGGAGAAAGAAATACAGTAGAAGAAGAATGGGTAGCTTTGAGAGGTGAAATAGTGAAGGCAGCAGAGGATCAAGTAGGTAAAAAGACGAGGGCTAATAGAAATCCATGGGTAACATAAGAGATACTGCATTTAATTGACGAAAGGAGAAAATACAAAAATGCAGTAAAGGAATCAAACAAAAGGGAATACAAACGTCTCAAAAATGAGATCGACAGGAAGTGCAAAATGGCTAAGCAGGGATAGCTAGAGGACAAATGTAAGGATGTAGACGCTTATCTCACTAGGGGTAAGGTAGATACTGCCTACAGAAAAATTAAAGAGACCTTTGGAGAAAAGAGAACCGCTTGCATGAATATCAAGAGCTCTGGTGGAAACCCAGTTCTAAGCAAAGAAGGGAAAGCAGAAAGGTGGAAGGAGTATATAGAGGGTCTATCCAAGGGCGATGTTCTTGAGGACACTATTATGGAAATGGAAGAGGATGTAGATGAAGATGAAATGAGAGATATGATACTGCGTGAAGAGTTTGACAGAGCACTAAAAGACGTAAATCGAAACAAGGCCCCGGAAGTGGCCTGCATTCCATTAGAACTACTGCCAGCTCTGACAAAACTCTACCATATGATGAGCAAGATGTATGAGATAGGCGAAATATCCTCAGACTTCAAGAAGAATATAATAATTCCAATCCCAAGGAAAACAGGTGCTGACAAATGTGAGAATTACCGAACTATCAGTTTAATAAGCCACGGCTGCAAAATTCTAACACGAATTCTTTACAGACGAATGGAAAAACTGGTAGAAGCCGACCTCGGGAAAGATCAGTTTGGATTCCATAGAAATGTTGGAACACGTGAGGCAATACTGACCCTAAGACTTATCTTAGAAGCTGGATTAAGGAAAGGCAAACTCAAGTTTCTAGCATTTGTAGACTTAGAGAAAGCTTTTGAAATTGTTGACTGGAATACTCTCTTTCAAATTCTGAAGGTGGCAGGGGTAAAATACAGGGCGCGAAAGGTTATTTACAATCTGTACAGAAACCAGATGGCAATTATAAGAGTCGAAGGGCATGAAAGGGAAGCAGTGGTTGGGAAGGGGATGAGACAGGGTTGTAGCCTATTCCCGATGTTATTCAATCTGTATATTGAGCAAGTAGTAAAGGAAACAAAAGAAAAATTTGGAGTAGGATTTAAAATCCATGGAGAAGACATTAAAAGTTTGAGGTTCGCCGATGGCATTGTAATTCTGTTAGAGACAGCAAAGGACCTGGAAGAGCAAGTGAACGGAATGGACAAAAGGAGGATATAAGATGAACATCAACAAAAGCAAAACGGCAATAATGGACCGGGTGATGCTGAGGGAATTAGATTAGGAAATGAGACACTTAAAGTAGTAAAGGAATTTTGCTATTTGGGGAGCAAAATAACTGATGATGGTCAAAGTAGAGAGGATATAAAATGTAGACTGGCAATGGCAAGGAAAGCGTTTCTGAAGAAGAAAAATTTGTTAACATCAAGTATAGATTTAAGTATCAGGAAGTCTTTTCTGAAGGTATTTGTATGGAGTGTACCCATGTTTGGAAGTGAAACGTGAACAATAAATAGTTTAGACAAATAGAGAATAGGAGCTTTTGAAATGTGGTGCTACAGAAGGATGCTGAAGATTAGATGGGTAGATCACGTAACTAATGAGGAGGTATTGAGAAGAATTGGAGAGAAGAGAAATTTGTGGCACAACTTGACTAGAAGAGGGGATCAGTTGGTAGGACATGTTCTGAGGCATCAAAGGATCACCAGTTTGGTATTGGAGGGCAGCGTGGAGGGTAAAAATCGTAGAGGGAGACCAAGAGATGAATACACTAAACAGATTCAGAAGGATGTAGGTTGTGGTAGGTACTGGGAGATGAAGAAGCTTGCACAGGATAAAGTAGCATGGAGAGCTGCATCAAACCAGTCTATGGACTGAAGACCACAACAACAACAAAAAAATGGTTGTGAGCAGTATTAGACTTAACATTTATGGTCATTAGTCGCCTAGAACGTAGAACTACTTAAACCTAACTAACCTAAGGACACCACACAACACCCAGCCATCAACAACAACATTCTTATTATATTGTTTTAAATCGCTTGGCTGAAGAGCAGAATGTTGTATCACCTGCCGATATGAGGCGAGTGGGATGAAATATGAGCAGTAAAGGGAAAAAGTACGCTATGGCATTTGGCGTATATTCGGTGATTTGAAAGTAACCACTGTCCTTGTGAGAACGCAGACAGGTTAGACCGAGTACTACTGTTCCATTTGCTGGAAGGACAGCAGTGACAGACTGCACCACTGCGAGAAGAAGGAATGGGCAGTCAGAAGTGGAAAGCAGGCTGGAAGCAAGACCGTCCGCTGTGTACCGTCGATTGAGCGTGGCAAAGTTATCATGCCACTTCTTTATACACAACTAGGGATAGTGAAGAATTTCGTAAAGGTACTAGACAAAAGAATGGGATGCTCTTCTGTTCTTATGCACAGAGGTTCCGGAGTTTTGTAAAAGTGAAAGATTGTGTATTCAGAAGTCCGAAAATAAGGAAGGTTATTGCTGAGAGTTACTTGGAAAACTTACTGAGTGGTGTCGCGGAAAACATCCTTGGAAATTACATAGCTGCTGACTACTTGAATGACGTGCAGGAAGTTTTAGTGCATATAGTTAGCTGGGTCGCACCACGTCGGTCAAAATTCGACTGCGTTATCTGCATCTTTATCTTTTACCCGAGAACCTGGGCTCAAACAGTGATGAATGCCGTGAACGTTTTCCTCTTGACATCGAAGCGATGGAGTCACACTATAACACTGTTTGTTTATGGTTCATCTAAATTTTTATAATTTTTTCCTTTAAAATTTTCGCATACTGGTACTATATTTTCTGTATATGTAAAGTGTGCTCTTCTGGAAGTTGAAGTTCTTTGTGTTGTATGTGAGTAATGTATGTAAAATTCTATATAAATTGTTTATTGCGTTAAATAAACTTCTGATGACAGTTTGTATTTAAAAACTGTTCATATTGATGTAAATTTAACAGTTGTAAGAAATGATCACGCTTTGAAACAATGTAAAAAATACGTTTTATGTAAAAGCCAGTGTGCTTTTATTTGAAACGAAAGTAGCTCTGGGGAATGGAAAACGTGTCACGCTACCTAGAGTAAGTGCGGGAAGTAAATCACACATTGTGTAGGCAGCAGTGATTAAGGCAATACACTTGTGGAGCAGGACAAACTTTCCTGCAGATTTGCACAAAAATGGCTTGAATGAAGACTGCAAACGGCTTACGGCATAGCTGCGATGTGTTGGGCTACTGTATGTAAAACTGAACGACGCCAAGAAGAGAAATTGAGTCCATTCAGCAAAAGACTTGCTGGCCATACTGTGGGCAGTGTAGCCGTCATAATTGTTTGCCACACCCAAGCCTCCAGCCAACAGATAAGATTTTTTGTATTTTACTTTTATACAGCGTGAACCATTACTTTAAACTGCAATTTACTAATCATTCTTGAACTCCTAATCACACACCTATATAGGGTTCCTTCCTGGTATTTGATTAATCCGAGTATCCTGCTTTACAGAATTATGAAGTGCCAAGCCAAGTTAATATAAAGAAGCACCATTTAAATTATTTTTTTTGTAAATAATGAGAAAGTTTTCTTAACTATTGAGAAGTGTTATAGAAAAAGGTAGCTTACGTAAAATTCAGTCAGAGTGAAGCAAAGTTACTAGAATCTATTAAATGAACACACAGAGTTAGTTCAATGAGTAATAGCTTTTGAAAGTAGATTCCAGTAAGAAAGAGGTTTCCTTGAAGTGAAATGTTCAATATAAAAAGGGTGTGCTTTAGTATCTAAGTATTTCAGTATTTAAGTTAGTTGATTATGGAAAGTGCTTTTCTAAAGGTCCCCCCTGGGCAAATTGATTTTAGCTTCCTTGAAGATATCTACTGGGTTTTTTTCTTTTTTAAAAACGTAAGGGTGCAGTCGAACATTGTTTGCGTGGAGCAATATTTATTTGAAGAAGCAACTTAAACAGTAGGAAGAAAGTAGGCAAAATTCATACTTCTGCTTTTCAATACATCACTGTTTCATTGCCTGGATAGGCTGGCGATCGTTAGTACACATTTTAAACCACTACATGAACTTGGAACTGAGTTGTTCTAGTTTCAGTATAATGCTATTCATACTGCGCTTCCTTCTAACCACTGAGTAATATTTTAGGAAAAGAATTGAACAGTCTCATCTACTTATCCATTAGACACGACACACGATCCAATCATGTAAAAAGGGTAACTCTATTGATTGGTATGTTTTTGGATAGGGTCCGCCATTAGCAAAACATAATCTGGTTTTTTAAACCAAACATGTTTCACTGCAGTTGCATGTCAGCCATCTTGTTCTTACACCCTCAACTGTTCCACTGCCCGCCATATTTGTTTTTATAGCTGGCAAACGGTGAAACAGTGACAGTAACAGTGACAGTGGCAATTCAAAATATAGTGTTTGACAGTGATGAAGAAAAAGAAAATGTAAGTGAAACATTATGTAAATAGACACACACACACACACACACACACACACACACACACACAGACTTAATTAATTCCAGGCATAGAAATAATAATTTTCAAATCGTAATTTTTGGCTTAAACAATTTATCTACTGCAAGGTGTAAGTGGTTGCAGATGACAAACCGTAGAACAAAACAGTCACTGTAGAAACACAACACATCAGAAAAACCACAGCATGTGGTAAAAAGGTATGAATTCGTAATTTATGTGTTTTTTCAAATATCTGTAATTACGATTTAAACACTAATAGTTACATGTATACAAACAGTAAAGAACATTCTTTATCTTTAACAGATGAAAAATAAAAGCCCACTGAAGATGCTCCAACTGATGTGAAACATGTTTGGGTTAAAAACAAAAAAGAAAATTGTGTTTTGCTAAAGGCCGACCCTATCCAAAAACATAAGTATTGTTAAAGCACACACGGAAAAAAAGAGCTTCAACCCCAAGATAATTACCCGTAAACCTGTTGTATTGGTATCCAAAGACTGACCAAAGCGCTACTAAGCAGCTGGTCGTATCGTCTTCGCTAATCCGCGTATGTAATTGTTCGATTTGGCACATCTGAATAACAATGGGTAACAAATAGTTTGCATTTTATGAACCAGTATGTTCCAACTGTCTTGAAAAGCGTGCTTCGAACCAAGAAATCCACTTGTTTTTAAATCAGTGCAAGATGTTTTTCAGTTTACGTTTTAGCTCTTTTGTGCACCCCGCGCTCTCGCCGAGCAGACTGACCGTGGCGTGGAGGGCGCGGGCGCCCAGGTGGATGACGGTGTCGGCCGACAGCTCGCTGCTGGAGGGCTCCAGCTCGCTGCTGCTGGAGCGGCGCAGTCCCGGCGCTCCAGGCTCCCACGACGCCCTCGAGCCGGCCGACGCGCCCTGCAGACACCCAGCGCAACACTTCTCAGTCGTCGCACTGCTCCATCACTGGCGGACTTGGGCACTAAGGGTTTATTACAACTAATGTGTAGCATCCGTGAGGATTTATCTAGAAGGAGACAGAAAGGTGTACCACCTTAACGTTCGCAAGAATATTACTCACCCCATTGTAAGGTGACCTTATCTTCAGAAACCTTCGATGTTGCATCACATTATAATTAACCAAAAATAATTAACACTTTTGTACAGGTAAAAGAACATCCAATTTTATGTAGCAGTTTGAAGGTAATAAGAATCGGTAAGGTAACAAAATTGTTTCGAAGAGCATTCCACTCATCACGAAATCACGTGAAACAATGTGATGCAATTGATGAAAGGCATAGCGTGCGACATAGGAGCGGTAAACCGCTGTGATGGACGACAAAGACACAGACAGGAGGTCCTAGTAGGACGGCTGGACTGATGCTCGTAACGAACGATACTGTGGGAGTTCTGAGTTTTCGAAAGGTAAGTGTGTCTTTTGAATAAGAATGTTATCGAACGTATTTTAGTTTCAACAGGGTGGCCCATACAGAAAAACTTGTTGCAGTCAATGGTAATATTGTATGGTAATAGTACTTGCCGTAAAACAAAGTGAAAATAATAAGTTGTAACTCAAAAGGAATAATTATAAGTCTGTTATTTCATTTACCATATACGTGCGAATCAACGCTACGAAAAGATCAATGCACTCATTGGATCTCACAATCATATTGAAGATTACATTGAACATACAACGTATTATACACAAGTGTAGGAGAATACTTCTTCAAACTAGACGATACATCAGAATACCGTTTCCAAGGGGAATGCTGGGGAATTTCACGATTAACACTAAAATTAGCAATAACGTTTCATTGCATTCAGTTTACATCATGTGAAAAGATATAAAAAGCCATCGCGCAAATAAAAATTTAAAACTCATCACTTAAAAGTTCAAAAACAAAAACATTCAGAGGACTACATGTTATAACTTCTAAAACATAGGAGGTGCAGATATTACGAGAACTATAGTACAATCAGATTAATAACTTTTGCATTTAAGTTACTGATCATAATAATACACAGAAGATTGGAAAAGAAAATTGAGATCCTGTTATATGGCCAATCATTTTGGTTTTAGGGAAGGTAAAGGTTACCAGAGAGGAGGTTCTGACGTTATCTTTGATCACGAAAGCAAAACTGTTTTATAAGATTTGTTGATTTGCAAAAAGCATTCGATTGGATAAAGCCTGCAAGATGTTTGATACAGGTTGACTCTATGCAGAGGTATTGATAATCTATAATATTTACAATATCAATGGAAGGCCAGTTACTCAGATCGGGTGCTGTATTTCTATATATCGAAGAAGCAATAAAGAAAATAAAATAAATGTGCAGAATGTGATTAAAATTCAAAGTGAATTACAGGACCTGTTGAACAGGTGAAATGTCTGCTGAACACGGTATATGGGTTCAGAATTAGCTAAACAAATATCATGTTATTGAGCAGTGAGATAGGAGGGGCAGAAAAATGCTAGAACTATGGCACAAACACATTTCTAGCTCTGAGATTGTGAATAAACCAAAGAAAGGCGAAAGTATTCAGCAGCAGCAGAAACGAGAAACAAAACATGACGAACGAAGCAAAGAGGACATAAGAGAAACAGACTAGGACAGACACGAAGAGCATTCCCGCTAAAAGAAGTCTGCTGTCGTAAAACACAGGTATTAAATTCAGAACCAAATGTCTTAGGATCCGCAGTTGGAGCGGAGCATTGATTAGAAGTGATTGTGGGAAAAATGGGAAAGAAGAGAATCGAAATATTTGAGAAATGGTATTATACGATGAGGATGTTGAAAATTATATGGACTGACAGGATAAGAAGTGAACAGGTTCTGCTCAGACTCGACGTGGAAAGGAGCTTATGGAAACAAATACTGCTGTAAGGGTCAGTGGGCTATGACCGGTATGGATGCAGTATGGCAAAGTGTGGAGCACAGTAATTATTTCATATCAGGTACTAAAGGCGCTAATGAGACAGCATTAGCGGTGTAGATATTTATTAGTTTTGGTTTTACAATTGGATGAGCTTCTCCGTGGCAGCAGCAAGAACAGCAGAGGCGAGGACATGCAGGACTGGAACACACTGACGCATCCACCTGAGGAGTGTTCAGGCCATCAGTGAGGTCACACCGGCTAGTGCGGCGGAAGCGGTGCTGTGCAAGGCAGCTAACCCAGCTGGTTGCAGGTGCTGCTTGTCGAGGGGTACTGCCACACAGCTGGACGACATTTCATTAGAGTGCACTCATGGACATCTAACGAGTGCCCCAGGAAGCTTACAGCAGCTCTGCATGGGATGATGCTTGTGGTGCAGAGTTACTTCACGGCCCCTCCATCCGAGGAAAACCATGGATACCAGTGTCTGATCACGGAAGCAAGTCGCGGGTGGTGGGTGGTGGGAGGTAGCAACACTTAGCTCACCTCCACAGTACAGCGACAGTTTGACAGTGTGCCAAGCACTGTCAGTTTGGCCTCCAGCGAGTCAGTGGTAGAAGACTAAGTCTTCACTTCAGTGAAGCAGAGGTCTGCAGCTCATGGTGTCCAAGTCCAGCAGACCATGCTGGCTGCAGTCCTGAAGGTAGTAGTCATCTGGTGAACGGAGGATGACCGAATTTGGAATGGTTTTCTGGCCTCATCAGTGCTCTTCACTAAATCTTGGTGTCTCAGCTGTGGCTTTCAGCTCTTCACCTAGGAATTTTCTTCAATGTCAGTCGAGTGAAGGGTGTTCTTGTGTGAGATTTGCATGTTCTTATGGCACCTTTCAGTGCCGTTAGAATTACGTTGTGTTCCCTTGCAGTGAAGTCATACTGCTGAACTTGTGGTTCAGACATCTCGCCCAAGTGATATGTGGCAGTGGTCTCGGTTGCTTGCCATGATTTTGCAGTATCGGCTCTACTGCCTGTTTGAGATTCTGGGTGCGACAATGCACTTGAACTTGTATTTGCTTGATTCAGTGCTGACTGGGAAAATCTTTAATACTTCTTTACATTCGCCTTGTATAGCTTTCTGCAGCGCAACAAGGTGAAGATGAGACTGGTTGACAGGAGATGGGTAAAGACATCAGGGAGCCGCAACGGGGAAAAGTACAGGGGAAAGAAGTTGAAATAAATACCGAGTGTTTGAAAAAAGTGTTCTTGTCAAAACTATAAGAAACTCCCATAAACATATGGCCATGTTTCCAATTCATTTTACCAAATGCGAGGGCAGCCAGGCGTGTTTTCATGAGTTCTTGACTGCTTCAGTAGAGCTGAAGGATGTGTGAGAATGAGTGAGATCATTCAGCATCCCTTGCAGTGTCAACAGACAGGTGGCCATCAAAGGGCAGAATGACTAATTTCTCGACAAGTATTTCTTTCTGGATACGTCCAGTACTATGTTCTGTAGGAATATAGTACACTTTTTCACAACACCCTGTATTCAACTGATAACTGACTGGGTGTAGGTGCTACTCTGAGATGAAATGATTGACAGAGGAGGGGATGAGATAGAGAGATTCACAGAGGAGCGGACATCACAGCAGACCACCTCGAAAGGAGCACAACCAAACGTTTTAGCTGGTTATGGGAACCACGTGTTACCATCTAAGTTGAAAGAAGCGCCACTCTTGTTGGAACTGAAAAAGGAAGGATAGGGAACGTCCTGATGATGACGATGTCACTGGACATACATGACAAGATCGGATGGGACAGTTGTGGGGATGGGAAACATCTGCGTCCTTTTTTAAGGAAACTGTGCCGTAATTCACCTTAATTGATTTCGTATGTTTAGAATTACACAAATTTCACTTATTAATTTTCGCATAACTCAGCACGTAAAAACCAAAAACTATTCATTTAACGAGATTCCCTTTCGGTTATGATTGCTTGAAAATGGCAAAGAATGTGCTGTACTATGATTTGAGCGTGTAGTTTGGCACCACAATGTGTACTGGTAATTAAAATATAATTGGTAATTAAAACATGGTTAGTTTTTTAAGTTCTCCGCCATCTTGATACAGTAAGGCGCAGGCTCAACTAGAAAATCTTACATTAAAAATTCTGGAATTGGTTACGTTTTACAGCTAATTGTTGAGATTATAAAGATAAGTACCTGAAAATAATGAGCCATTTATCTCTTTTTATAAAACGTAGTCAGTCTTTGATATTTTAACTTGCAAACGATATGCAGTTTAACAACTTTTTAACGTTTTTAGTACCCTTCTGAACACATTTTAGAAACCTCTCTGGCTGAAGAGTGGATACAAGGTTGCCGCTGCCAATCCACTCACAATTCGTGTGGCGCCAGGAAGAGGATGTAACAATGAAGAAAAAACAATTCGGTGCCGGCCTCTGTTGTTCTGAGCATCACGTCTAACAAGAGGGCTACACGGCAGTCGGATTTTTGTACTTCTTGTATTTATGGTACGTTACGTGAATTTCAGAATTCAAATATATTTCACCCAAAGCAGTTCGATCCAACTGTCAAAAATTCTCGAGAAAATCGACTCTGAAGCTTTACAAAGGGCTTGGGTTCGGTTCCAGGAGGAATCAAAATTTTAAACAGAGGAATATGTTCTACGACCATTTGCGTGAAGCGTAGCATACATAAAGCACACAAGCCTCATAATTGCTAGAACTAGTCTAGTTTTGGTCATCATTTTTTTACGTTCAGTACGGATACCTAAGCCATTGAAACATGAGATTCATCAAATATTTACTATTTAAAACATCTGTACTTTTACGAAAATCCACCTCTCCTTATTTCTAATTATACGTTGCACGCAAAAATGCAGTTTTCATTGCAAACAAAAATTGTTGGTTACCGATCTTTTATAAAAGGTTGATAATGAAGACTGAATAATTTAAAAATTACAAATTAAAGTTTTTTTCCATCGACTTGCATTTTACACTTCAGCTTGGTTTAAAAATTTCATGCCGCCAAAACTTGGAGCCTGGTTGCGACACGTCAGGCGGGCACCCCACCACGCAGCCACGCTGCTCGGCCAGAGAACGACCCCTACTTTAACACATTAAAAATAATCGAAAAACTTCGAAGTCAATCGCGTAGACTATTTTAGAGAGTTGCATCGAACTGCTTTGGGAGAGGTACATGTGAGTTCCGAACTTCACGTACGGTACCAAAAATACAAAAAGTTACAAAAATCCGACTGCCGCATGGTGCTCTTGAAAGCAATATCTTCCGTGTACTGATTCAACATTGACTTCCTGTGCCACACCCTGGTGGACTGCAATTCTGGGTTTCAATGTTGTCGTTTCGAGTACCGTACTGGCGTGTCATTATTTCACCTTGCCAGACAAGTGGAATTTTCTCTGATTTGTATCTACATGTGCCATCCAGTGCGATGTGTTTTAAATTCTCGCGTTTTGGGGTTGTCAGTTGTGCTTGGGGTGCTGTAGGAAATTTTATTTTTGTCTGTGCCTTGTCTTATATCAAAAGAATTTAAGTGAGCAGATGTTGGCTTTGACAAGATGTAGATTCAAATTATACTTGGCACAAATGATAAAGCCACAGTGAGTGAGAAGTATTACTATAAAAAATGGTGATTGTCGCTAGACCTTCAATTCATGAAAAAATTCCACTTGCATGCGTATCAGGATGCACGCTGTTGCTCTATCCGTCTGTAGTATAAAATTTATTTGCCTCCATCACACATTTCTAACACGATGAGAGATTTCGACAGCTCATGCGATCACCTTCGGAACGTTAAAATAACGTTGCAGTGAGTAATTCGTCACTCCAACGCACAACCGAAGTGCATGGAGCAATGATACTGCCTGACATAGGTACAGCACAGGGCCTTGGCCAAAGCCAGAGATCGCCAGGCGAAAACATACACGCTGCAGGAGTGCGAATGCTGCATCGGATAACAGGAGTGACTCTGACTGCATTAAAAAGCAACACCGTCAACACGAAATGCGAGATGCGTGTTGTGAGGGCGGATGCAAGGAGGGGTTTAGCGCCCTGATATTAAGTCTACATACCAGCTCAATACGAAAAAAACAAAGTAACGGAGAAGAGCAAGAACATAATGGAGAGACACTGTCAGTGAAGATAAGCATATTACAAGGTACACTGCATCGAACAGGCGAACTCTAATGACGATAGGATGCCGCTACAAAGAAGAAGAGCCTGGTTAACGTAGAGAAACAGCTATTCTCATAACGTTTTTAACATTAATAACACTAGCAACGGCAACAAGTAAATATAACTGTGTTCGTCATCATCAACAAACCATGCAAGCATTTGATGGAAAAACAAGTATGAGACAATTTCCTTCACTTCAACCGTTCCACATTTTTCCCACAAACTTCAGTACATGCCCTAAACAAGCAGCAGACAATAGGTCTTAGAACGAGAGCTCTCAGATGAAGAAAAAGTTATGACTTCCGTGAGCAAGGGCTTAACTGAGGAAATCCTCAGTATCTGATATACAGGCAATTTGAGGATGGTCTGAGCTTAGGATACCGTTTAGACCCAGCTTGCAAGCAGTTTTATCGAGGTTTGGGGCCCTACCAGTATATTTGTACAAAATGGTCCAAATGGCTCTGAGCACTATGGGACTTAACATCTGAGGTCATCAGTCCCCTACAACTTAGACCTCGCATTCGGGAGGACGACGGTTCAATCCTGCGTCCGGCCATCCTGATTTAGGTTTTCCGTGATTTCCCTAAATCGCTCCAGGCAAATGCCGGGATGGTTCCTTCGAAAGGGCACGGCCGATTTTCTTCCGCGTCCTTCCCTAATCCGATGAGATCGATAACCTCGTTGTTTGGTCTCTTCCCCCAAACAACCCAACCCAACTTAGAACTACTTAAACCTAACTAACCTAAGGACATCACACACATCCATGCCCGAGGCAGGATTCGAACCTGCGGCCGTAGCACTCACGCGGTTCCGGACTGAAGCTACTAGAACCACTCGGCCACAGCGGCCGGCTATATTTGTACAGAAGGGTCTAGTCGAGGTTATCTGCAATTCTGGGCTGCAATATTATTTCTTGAGGAATACTTACACATGTGTAGCAAAGAGTTCAGTTGAGAAAATCCTTAAGGCCTAGCCTCTAGGTATTTTCCTTGAGGACTATCCAGTTAAGGGTAAGATCTGGTTAAGGGAATTCTTGAGGCGTGGCCTGATGGCATTTTCCACAAGCATTACCTGTCAATATATAGACGGTGGGGGGGGGGGGAGGGGGGTCTGGTTGAGAAAACTCTCTGCACGATTGTTCCTTGAGAGATACCACGCCATGTGTTATAGAGGGTCCACTTGAGAAAATCCTCGAAGTGTGGCAGGCGTCCAGGCATTTCCCTTGAAGACTGACCCCACACGTGCAGGGGCAGAGGCGGTGCTCGAGCCCCAGCCCACAGGTTCTTTCCCCCACAACAGCTCTGACAGGAGGCCCTGCTTGACGCACCCTCGCGCTGGCGGAGCGGTGCCGCAGGCGGTGCACCCTGGCGGCGAGCTGCAGCGTGGTGAGGGTGTCCCGGTAGTGCGCGGCGCACGGGCACGCGTGCACCACCATCGCCGCGTGGCTCGTCACCGGCGACAGGCACTCGCGCAGCACCTGCGCCGCCCGCTGGTTCCTGTGGGCACGGGGGGTTAAATAAAGCAGGACTGCCGGTCACTGCACGACCGAGATTCTCGTGCGACCCACCCTAGTACAGGGGTTGGACAAAAATATGGAAACGACAGAATCGCAACACAGTGCCGTGCTTAATATGGTGTAGGAAACCCACTGGTGCTCAAGACAGCTATGGGGAGTCTCACAATCGATAAATACAGGTCCAGTACCGTTTTCAGGGGGTCTTACACCATTATTTCTGCAAAACAGCTGCAAGCTCAGGCAACGTTGGTGGAGGGCGACAGTGATCAGGCAAACTTCTCTCCATAGTACATCACAAACCCTCAATAATATTGAGATCTGGTGACCATTATTGCCAGAGCACATACAACACTTCATCTTCATGCTCATGAAACGGTACTGGTCGATGTGAGCAGCGTGAACAGGAGCCCTAGCGTCATGGAACATAGCATCACCATTGGGGAATAAACATTGTGCCATGGGGTGGTCCTCATCAAATAAAATGATCACATAATCCTTGGCAGTATTGCGGTCTCCCAGAGTAACCATGAGGCCCATGGCATATCACGACAAAGCTGCCGAAATCACCACTGAACCCCGCCGTGTTTCACTTTTGGGACGTAAATTAGGACAGAAGTTGGAAACAGTGTGACAGGAGACTCATACAACCAAATGACTTTTTTTTCGTTACTTCATAGTCGAGGATTTGTGGCTTCCGCACTACGTTTTCCTGTTGAGGGCATTTGCATAACTTAAATGAAATGAAATGATCGTATGGCATTGTTGGCCGGGAGGCTCCATGAGGGGAAGTTCGGCCGCCGTACTGCAAGTACCTTTTTAGTTGACGCCACTTCGGCGACCTGGAAGTCAATGAAGATGAAATGATGATGAAAGACACACAACACCCAGACATCACGAGGCAGAGAAAATCCCCGACCCCGCCGGGAATCGAACCTGGGACCCCGTGCGCGGGTAGCGAGAACGTCACCGCAAGACCACAAGCTGCGGACATTTGTATCACCGATGAGTGTTTTTAGAATCCCTCCTCGCTCTACAATTGCCTGCTTATGGAGCTCCGTTGTTTTGTTGTTGACAGTGTTCAAGAGTGCGACATTCAGCTCTGCAGTGATCAATTACGTGTAGTCATTTGGCGAAGAAAATAAACTAGTTCGAGTATGGAACTTTAATCCTAATCCTCCTATCATAACCAGGGTCCACTTTAAAATCATCCTAAATTGCGAGTATCGCATGTGAGAGCAAAAAATACTTGAATTCGAAAATATTAAATGTGCTTAATTTTTCCTTTTCCATTAAAAAAGTCAATCTCATTAATTAACTGAAATTAGTGCTTCAGCCTTGTATTGGAGATTTATTAAACGTCTTTTTTTCCAAATAGGTGCACTGAATGACATATTTATTAATAGCGGGAATCAAAAGAAAATTTTATTTTCTAATTCAGGTATATTACTCAAGTTTTTGTGTTTAGTGATTTTCTATATCGATCTTGGCTTTCGTATTTACGGACATACATTCTTAAATCATTGATAACTGCTACGTCGTTTGTACTTGTGTTACGCTTTCTAGTAATAACTTTTAAGTGACGTTTAACTGTGGCAGTGAACATCATTGTACTGTCACGCTTCTTAGTCATTACCACATCACACGAAGCATTATGCCAGTCAGTTTTCATTTTAAATGATTCTAAATTGTCTCGTATAATGGCAACTGCATATCCGAATACTGAGATAGTTTCCACATTCGATTAAGCTCGCGTGTGCGTAATGACCGGTGTCACCAATGTACGTATCATTAACTGTTGTTGTTGTTGTGGTCCTCAGTCTGAAGACTGGTCTGAAGCAGCTTCCTGTGATACTCCATCTTGTGCAAGCCTCTTCATCTCCGAAAACCTACAGCAACCTACATCCTTCTGAATCTATTTGCTATATTTATCTCTTGACCTTCTTTTAAGATTTTTAAACCCTACTTCCGTTGAACACTAAACTGATGAACCCTTGATATAACAGAACGTGTCCATTCAACCTTTCAGTTTGTGCTACAAATTTATTTTTTTCCCCAGTTCTATTCAGTACCTCCTCATTAGTTATTTGATGTACCCACCTAATCTTCAGCATTCTTCTGTAGCATCACATTTCAAAAGCTTCTGTACTCATCTTGTCTAAACAGTTTATCGTCCATATCTGACATCCATACATAGCTGTACAAATAGTTTCAGAAAAGGCTACTTAACATTTAAATCTATAGTCGACGTTAAGAAATTTCTCCCCTTCATAAACGCTTTTTCGATCATTGCCAATCTACATGTTGTATCCCTCCCTAATTCCGCCATCATCAGTTACTTTGTTGCCAATGGACAACGGACAACGTTGGACAGCGGGATGTGAAGTGGACCTCGCTTTATTTATGTTTCCAGACCTTGTGGGATAGTATTAAAAGTAAAAATTCATTTTCAACAAATATGAATTCCTATGTCGTTACCTATAATTTATAAGCAAATGTTGGTCTTCAGTCGTTTTGTAGATGAATATGCTATTTACTCTTTCTGGTATTCCATGCTGAATGATATATAGCTTCAAATGAAACTCGGTAATGTGAGACCTTAAACGAATTTATAGAAGTCAGTAACATAAACATAGTTGGAGAGTGGAGGAATGAGTCACGCAGCTCACAGGCTCACGGTGTGAATGGCACGGAGCACAAGGAGCAGGGTGTGGGTCATGGACATAGGGCGCAGGGCATGGACATGGGGTACAGGTTGTGGACTGTGGGGGCATAGGGTGAGGATATGGGGAGTGGAACATGGGACACGAGCATGGGGTGCAGGATGTGGACATGGGCTTTGGGTCATGGATGTGGGGCACAGAGTGTGGAGTGTGGATGAGGGCATGGAGTGTGGGGTGTGGGGTGCAGGGTGTGGATGAGGGTATGGGGCACAGGGTGAGGGGTGTAGACACGGTGTGAGGGGCGTGGGGCACGGAGCATGGACGTGGGGTGCAGGGTGTGAGGTACAGGTACAGGTATGGGGTGTGGGGCATGGGGCCAGGGATGCATCCTGCAAAATTTACAGACGTTCAGGGGATAAGAGTGTGTGGAGGCCCTCGTTCTGTGTTCTCTCAGGATAGCTGATACGCAGGGAGTGAACATAAATATGGAACCACCAGAAACAGAACACAATACCGTGTCTAAAACCGTGTAGTGAACCCATTGGTACTGAAAACAGCTTGGAGTCTTCTTGAAATGCATAAATACAGCTCCTTTATGGTTTTCAAGGGTAGCTTATACTGTCCTTGGGAAGTTAAGGTAATGATGGTGGAGATGTATAATGAGCATACATCATTGTCCTCAAAGTAGACCACAATGGCTCAATAATAGTAATTTTGGTGGACAGATGAGATGCAACACTTTATCCCTGGATTCACAACACCTGTTCTGGATGATACGAGCTGTGTGAACAGGGGTCCTGTCTTCTTGGAACACAGCATCACAGTACTGTAGGATGGACTTGATCAGCCAAAATGGTGAGAGCAACGCGACCTTGCAGAATAACCATGTGTCGAACGCAGTACCACGATACGGCTGCACAAATTATCACCCAAAGTCCGCCACGTTTCACTATTGGGATGTAAATTCGGCCAGAAATTGGGAATAGTATGAAAGAAGACTCATCCAAGCAAAAGGGTTCAACACCACGTTTTCCTAATATGGGTGTTTACATCACTGATGAGTAGTTTGGAATTCAAGCTCGCTCTGCGCTTCCCTGCTTATGGAGCTCTGTTCATGTTGTTTTGGTGCTGGCTGAGTTCGCAAGTGTGAGATTCTGTTCTACAGTGTGTCTAGCAGATGTCGTCCTTTTATTTTTCGTAAGAATCCTCTTACCGAGTAAGGTGGCGAAGTGGTTAGCACTGGACACGCGTTCGGGAGGACGATGGTTCGAACCCCCGTCAGGCCATCCCGATTTATGTTTTCCGTGATTTTCCTAAATCGCTTCGGGCAAATGCCAAGGTGGTTCCTTTAAAAGGGGACTGCCAACTTCCTTCCCCGTCCTTCCCTAATCCGAAGGGACCGATGACTTCACTGTTTGGTCCCCTCCCCCAAATGACCCACCTACCTCACAGTCCTCCTCAATGAGCGTCTATCAGTGTCACTCGACGCACCGTTTCGTCCACGTTGTGAGTCAGCACTTGATGTTTCCCCACTTTTCCTGTGTGCAGTATAAATTTTCGATACTAAGCCTTTCGGAACAGCAGACATGTCGGCTACCGTGGTAACAAAAATGGCTCTGAGCACTATGGGACTTAACTGCTGAGGTCATCAGTCCCCTAGAACTTAGAACTACTTAAACCTAACTAACCTAAGGAAATCACACACATCCATGCCCGAGGCAGGATTCGATCCTGCGACCGTAGCGGTCGCGCAGTTCCAGATTGTAGCGCCTAGAACCGTGGTTACGGTAGGACCCAACATACCAGGGGCACTAGCAATTTTACCACGTTCGAGTTCACTGTGCTCCGACATACTGCACTCACAGCTGCACAGAACAGTGTTTCGGTCGCGACTGACTCTTGAAGTGTATTGAGGACATTGTAAAGGTGCAAAAATGTTCAAATGTGTGTGAATTCCTATGGGACCAAACTGCTGAGGTCATCGGTCCCTAGACTTACACACTACTTAAACTAACTTACGGTAAGAATAACACACACACCCATGCCCGAGGGAGGACTCGAAACTCCGGCGGGAGGGGCCGCGCAATCAGTTACATGGCGCCTCTAACCGCGCGGCTGTAAAGGTGCCGTTCAAGGCCAAATACAACAGTGGAACCCGCAATATCGGCTAGTATCTGAATTTACAGCGAACCATCCCTTTCTCGCAGCGTTTCCGTAATTTTGTCCAATCGCTGTACATCACGGGGGCCAAAACAGATTTTTAAAATAAAAGGAAGGTGCAACTAGTGCCGGCTTTTTATTCAAAATGAATAATTCAGTTGCGGAACTTGCATCAACATGTGTGACGGTACGTCACATAAATATTGACATTTTTATCGGTTGTAAACCGCAGTTGCAATATTTTATGAATATAATTAGAGTAAAAGATATAGTTAATGTTCTTGAAACAACTGATATGCAGCAATAATTTAAGAGTAGCATCTTTATTTAATGTCTATGAAAATAAAAAAGGATCGAAAGTGACGCGATTGCACGGCCGAGGAGGAAGGACGTACTTTAGAACACACACTGTTTTGTTTCGCTATACGGAAGGCAGCCATTGAGCGGCTACACATATTTTATGTAAGTTATTCGTATTTTTGATACAATAAAATTGTTATTATTATCACAAAATGAATTTCTTTGTAATAGTTGTCACCTCAAATGCTCGCAATGGCTAACTATTTTTAATAAGCATTTTTTTTCAGTAATTTGCGCTGCGAGAAGCTCATCTTCCGATGCAGCTTCTGGTCGGCCATTGCGCGCCGAAGTATTAATTTATTTTTCAAAGTGTTAACAGTTACTGTAAATGCGAGAGATTTCGTTATAAGAACCTTTTTTAAATTGCAACAGATAATTAATTTACGTTAAAGTTCATGTTTTTAAATTATACAGATTCCATGAGTTCAGTAAGTTTTATCTTGGCCGCTCCACGGCAACAATCGAAATTCTCTCAAGCCTTGCTTTGCAATCAATAAATAGAAATTAACAAAATTACATTCAATTCAGTTAACGGCAACTGTATTCTAGTCACCACGTTCAAAATATGAAGTTGGTACATAAATAACAGCGGCCCTTCAAGAACCCGTTTCATATTTACTTATACACGTAAGTAAAAGTGATAAGAAAAGACAATATCCTTGAGAGAAAGAATCATGCTGATAAATTATATATATATATATATATATATTGAAAATTGTAACTACTGTAATTTCGAAAGTTTGTCCGCCTGAAAATGTACTGTTGTCCCAAGCATATTGCAACAAACGGTGTATTTCTATCGCTGCTCGTTTAGTTTTTATTGCCGTTTCAAATATACCGGTCATTTTTGAAACACCCTGTATATATATATATATATATATATATATATATATATATATATATATATATATATATATAATTTTTTATATACAACGTCACTAATGCCACCGACGTCACACATGCTCGAAATTCCAGTACAAGACATTAATTTCTAATATAGTTTGAAAGCGACCGGTAGCAGATCGTGTAAGTTTGCTGCCGTTTTAGTGCCTTGTTACCTTGGTGGAGCTAAACATTAGATGACTACTCTATAAACCGACACAGGCTGTATAGTGGTTGAGGAGAGGGGGCCCACCTGTAGGGAATGTTCCTGGAGCCGTTGAATACTGCGAGCAGCAGGTTGCCGAGGCCGGAGAGGGGCAGCTCGCGCTCGGCCCTGTCACTGCCGCCGCCGCCCCCACCACCCCCACTGCCGCCGCCGCCGCTCCCCGTCGTCAACTCCAGCAGGTGCAGTCGGCTGCGGCCGCCCAGCACTGCAACCAGACACACAGCGCGACGATGTCACTGTTGCTGTTGTTGTTGTTGTTGTCTTCAGTCCCATCTTAGTTGACGCACCTACCCACTCAGTCCTGTGCAAGCGTCTTCATCTGTGCGTAAGTACTGCAAGCTACATCCGCATCAAACTGACTGCTGTAGTTAAACCTCGGTCTCTACTCTACTCTGTAGGAATCAGAATGGGTTTCGAAAAAGACGATCGTGTGAAACCCAGCTCGCGCTATTCGTCCACGAGACTCAGAGGGCCATAGACACGGGTTCCCAGGTAGATGCCGTGTTTCTTGGCTTCCGCAAGGCGTTCGATACAGTTCCCCACAGTCGTTTAATGAACAAAGTTAGAGCATATGGACTATCAGACCAATTGTGTGATTGGATTGAAGAGTTTCTACACAACAGAACGCAGCATGTCATTCTCAGTGGAGAGAAGTCTTCCGAAGTAAGAGTGATTTCAGGTGTGCCGCAGGGGAGTGTCGTAGGACCGTTGCTATTTACAATATACATAAATGACCTTGTGAATGACATCGGAAGTTCACTGAGGCTTTTTGCGGCTGATGCTGTGGTATATCAAGAGGTTGTAACAATGGAAAATTGTACTGAAATGCAGGAGGATCTGCAGCGAATTGACGCATGATGCAGGGAATGGCAATTGAATCTCAATGTAGACAAGTGTAATGTGCTGCGAATACATAGAAAGAAAGATCCCTTATCAGTTAGCTACAATATAGCAGGTCAGTAACGGGAAGCAGTTAATTCCATAAATTATCTGGGAGTACGCATTAGGAGTGATTTAAAATGGAATGATCATATAAAGTTGATCGTCGGTAAAGCAGATGCCAGACTGAGATTCATTGGAAGAATCCTAAGGAAATCCAATCCGAAAACAAAGGAAGTGGGTTACAGTACGCTTGTTCGCCCACTGCTTGAATACTGCACAGCAGTGTGGGATCCGTACCAGATAGGGTTGATAGAAGAGATAGAGAAGATCCAATGGAGAGCAGCGCGCTTCGTTACAGGATCATTTAGTAATCGCGAAAGCGTTACGGAGATGATAGATAAGCTCCAGTGGAAGACTCTGCAGGAGAACGCTCAGTAGCTCGGTACGGGCTTTTGTTGAAGTTTCGAAAACATACCTTCACCGAGGAGTCAAGCAGTATATTGCTCCCTCTTACGTATATCTCGCGAAGAGACCATGAGGATAAAATCAGAGAGATTAGAGCCCACATAGAGGCATACCGACAATCCTTCTTTCCACGAACAATACGAGACTGGAATAGAAGGGAGAACCGAAAGAGGTACTCAAAGTACCCTCCGCCACACACCGTCAGGTGGCTTGCGGAGTATGGATGTAGATGTAGATGTAGAACACCCGCCCACACCTCTCTCCACTACCAAACGGACCATTCGTAGGTGCCCTAGCGTGTCTTCTATCGACCGATCATTTTTTTTCTTTTTTTTAGCCAGCTGGGTCAAAAATTTATTTTTCCACAATTCGATTCAGTACCCCTCAGCAGTTGTTCGATCTATCCACCCAATATTCATCATTTTTCTGTATAACCACATTTTAAAACCTTTCATTTCTTCATGTCTAAACTGCTTATACTTTTTGCGACTGTGCATTTTATATCCCCTCAATTCAGCCACCATCAGATATCTTGATGCGTAAATAACAAAATCATCGGTACTTTTAGTTCTTCATTTCCTGATCAAATTCCCTCAGCGTCGCCTGATTTATTCCACTAACTTAGGTTTCGTTGATCATCTGATAATCTCTTTCCGAGACACTATCCATACCATTCAACTGCTCTTACAAATACTTTACCGCCTACGCACATTATGTGACAAATAAAAATGAATGACTGTATCCGTTTGTAATCGCTGTATTCATTTTGAACTTGTCTCTATTTTTTCTGTTCTAAGACAGGATTTTATGTACTTGAAGCTATGTGGTACCATCGCCTCGGAGCCGACTCAGTTTTGAACTGTAGTGCGCCCCTCCCCTCCTCTCTCTCTACTAACACTTGTCAGCCGATGAGATTTCGACGCCTCTCCGTGGTGGACGCAGGTAAATGCTCTCGTCTAGGCGGCGAAGCGGCCATACCGCTCTGCGTGCCTGTGCCACCATTGTAAGACGTGTATATCTCTATTGTCTATTGTCAAACCACAATTTATGAAAGATGTTTATATTTTATTAATAGGATTAAGTGGTAATAATTAATATTTGTCATGTTGGAAATAATTGTGGTAGCAAGGAATGTCTGCACCAAAGTGTTGTTGACAAGAGAGATCGCACATTCATATAATTTTAAAAAGGGCGGGAGGGACAGCGTATGGACACATTTTAAGAAAAGAGCGGGAAAGACCGCGCATAGATACATTTTGTAATGGTAGCAGGGATTGTCTGCACCAGAAACCATTGTTGGCGGGAGAGACCGCACTTTAGCAGCGTTTGTAGGAAGTCAGTAGTAAGCGAGATGTGAAGCGAGTGGTAGCAGATCTGAAGCGAAAGTTTGAGAGGAGCGGTGTGCCTGCCAGCCACTAGCTATGATTTACAAGAGATTATAAACGGATATACAGAGACGTCAGCTAACTATTATCATAAGAGGAACTAATATTATTGAATTAATTTTTTGAGGAACTCAAGACTACTGAAGGTTGTTGTTGTTGTTGTTGTGGTCTTCAGTCCTGAGACTGGTTTGATGCGGCTCTCCATGCTACTCTATCCTGTGCAAGCTTCTTCATCTCCCAGTACCTACTGCAACCTACATCCTTCTGAATCTGCTTGGTGTATTCATCTCTTGGTCTCCCTCTACGATTTTTACCCTCCACGCTGCCCTCCAATGCTAAACTGGTGATCCCTTGATGCCTCAGAACATGTCCTACCAATCGATCCCTTCTTCTAGTCAAGTTGTGCCACAAACTTCTCCTCTCCCCAATCCTATTCAATACCTCCTCATTAGTTACGTGATCTACCCATCTAATCTTCAGCATTCTTCTGTAGCACCACATTTCGAAAGCTTCTATTCTTTTCTTGTCCAAACTATTTATCGTCCATGTTTCACTTCCATACATGGCTACACTCCATACAAATACTTTCAGAAACGACTTCCTGACACTTAAATCTATACTCGATGTTAACAAATTTCTCTTCTTCAGAAACGTTTTCCTTGCCAGTGCCAGTCTACATTTTATATCCTCTCTACTTCGGCCATCATCAGTTATTTTGCTCCCCAAATAGCAAAACTCCATTTCTACTTTAAGTGTCTCATTTCCTAATCTAATTCCCTCAGCTTCACCAGACTTAATTTGACAACATTCCATTATCCTCGTTTTGCTTTTGTTGATATTCAGGTACGTTTGCGCATTGCTAGCTGTAAGATTATTGTAAAAAGTAAGTCCCATTTAAACGTTTGTAAAATCATTTCATTGAGAATACAATTAATTTTTGCCAGCAATATTGCATTTCTGATTATAATCCATCCCAAAAACCATCAACGTAAAAAACTTTGCAATATTTTATTGTTGTCAAGAAAACGTTTAACTATGAATTACGTAACTTCAGTCAAATTAATTAAAGAATAATGTCAGCTTTGCTATTAAAGAATAACGTCAGCTTTGGTAATAATTACAGCCACTTACTAAGACAGCCAACCAGCAGCTAACAGAGTACAGTAAAACAGAGTAAGTATATTCATGTCACAGTTCGATGTAGCAGTCAGATGGCGATCCAGTAACAGTAAAAAAGGTAAGGAACAGTTTTGGGTTATATGTTTCGTCGAAATAATCAGAAAATAACTTTTAATAAGCAGCATTTAAATTTGTATGCGAAGATTGAGAAAGAGAATTAATTTCAAAGGGAATATTTCATTTGTTATTATTAAGCAAGAGGTAGAAATCCTAAGGGAAGGTTTCATAGGTTGTTGTAGAAGGGAAGGTTGAGTAACAAACGAGATATAGAGGAGACGGGAAGGTTTCACCATGTTGGGGGAGGTCGCAGTAGCTTGTCGGCAAGTCAGCTGGCAACGTGCATCCCTGTCTGAACCGCGAGAACTGTCCCCCGCCCCCCCCCCCCTCTCCACCAAGTCCCGTTCCTCCTCCTCCCTACCGTAAAACAATGTTTCAGCACCTTTTTAGACGCAGCATTAGCAAATTTTATAATTTTGTAAACAAGTTTAATGAAAATTAAGCACAGCATTGAGATCTGGTACAGGAACTGCGTGGGATAACCATTTAGCACATTGATAAGCATAGAAACTTTCAATGACTTAGCACGTGTCATAGTTCTATTCGTGCCAGAATAACAACGAAATACCTAATACGTAATTAAAGCCGTCTACGTACAGTGGTCTTACGGCACTGTATGCTTCACCAGTGCAACAGATGACCAACGGCAGAGGCTACGTTTCCTTCCTTGAGGGTATAGCTTTGGTGAATACTATGTAGGAACAACGACAAAATAATCAGTAATATCACTGAAACTTCCTGGCAGATTAAAACTGTGCGCCCGACCGAGACTCGAACTCGGGACCTGTGCCTTTCGCGGGCAAGTGCTCTGCCATCTGAGCTACAGAAGCACGACTCACGCCCGGTCCTCACAGCTTTACTTCTGCCAGTATCTCGTCTCCTACCTTCCAAACTTTACAGAAGCTCTCCTGCGAACCTTGCAGAACTAGCACTCCTGAAAGAAAGGATATTGCGGAGACATGGCTTAGCCACAGCCTGGGGGATGTTTCCAGAATGAGATTTTCACTCTGCAGCGGAGCGTGCGCTGATATGAAACTTCCTGGCAGATTAAAACTGTGTGCCCGACCGAGACTCGAACTCGGGACCTTTGCCTTTCGCGGGCAAGTGCTAGAGCGCGAAAGGCAAAGGTCCCGAGTTTGAGTCTCGGTCGGGCACACAGTTTTAATCTGCCAGGAAGTTTCATATCAGCGCACACTCCGCTGCAGAGCGAAAATCTCATTCAGTAATATCACTAATGACCCACAGAATGCCCACTCTTGAAATATCTTATTTACAGAGCAGAGTGTACGAATCTAAACTTCGGAGAAGAGAAGTACTGGCTCGATGGACAAATGAATTACATATCCCGTCCACCATTTTCTTGCTCGGTTCTTTCACCATCGTAACTCTTTCGCCCTAGGTCGGCGGAAAGCGACAAAAATCGTATTCCTTTCCTTAAACAGCACATTCGCGTCAACAGACGTTAGCAGACTTTCGAGGCGCAATTAGCGTAGCGAAGTAGCAGCAAAGACTTGATTCGTTGAACTCGAGCGACAGCTTTGAGAACGAGGCCCACTGCCGTTACATAAACTGTTCTAACCGTAGTAGTAGTTTCTATATGACGAAAAATGAACGATATGTCAGTGTACATATGACTCTTTGACCACGGAAGTACTTTTACAGTAGTTGGAATACCTTGTCCTTGTAGGTTGGAGCTATGAGCATGAGGGGTACAAGACATGAGTGTCCAATTTTTCCAACTGGGGGGCAATAGTCAAAAGTTGCCTGTTAGACAACTGATTCGGTGATTTAGAAATCATATCGTGCCGAAGGAATTAAATTTACAAGAAATATACTAAACGAATTTTATGTCAAACGATTGATAGTTTCAACTTAATATTTGTTGAAAGCACATTAATTTCATACCTAAAATATGAAATTACCTCCCCCATATGATTAAACGCAGAGCATCCAAGCAGCTAGAAAAGAAATAACTTTTGAAGTCATATTGGAACTTAGAGATCTTCTTAAGCAGTATAACGAAATCAGTAATTCGCAACTGACATTTAGTGGTTTTGGTAACCCATTTCCGTGAAACAAGACTACTGTGAGACCAGGCCTGGTGAAGTGCGGAGCCCGTTCATGGAGCTGTTGTAGGTACCACACGGTACCAGACAGCAGTTGCAGTTCAGTGCTACCCTCTGCTACGTACAGCAGCTCCGTGAACAGGCCCCGCATGTGACCAGGGATCTGATGGTTTGAACTTTGCTGGAGACAGTTTCAGTGAAGTTTCTGAACGTCTGTGCAGGAACGACAGTCTATTCTTCCTGAAGAACCGAAAGCAGAGGAGGCGGTAACGCTCGACGTTGGCCTCTGCACCAGTGGCGGCTTTCTGGTTCATCCCAAACGCCTTCCATTGAATTCGGGTACAGATTATGAGCAGGCTAATCTATTTCACGAACGCTGTTGTCCACAAACCATTGCCCAGCGAAGCTGATTTATCTGTGGATGTGCTATCACGCGGATATAATCGTCGACTGCAAACTGTTCCTCTACTGTATGCGGTATACAACAGTGTAAAACTCATTCATTCCTTTCCGCATCTGGCGTTTTCTTACCAGGAAAAAGACCTTCATGCCTCATCATTACTCCATTCGTACTTCACTGTTGGTGAGGAATTGCTGCGCTAGTGTTAGTCTTGGTCATAGAAAAGTGGAGTTTTGTTAAAGTTCAGTAAAGGCGCGGTTTGGCGATGAAGTCTGGGGCGCTGACAGTGTGTAGTAATAATCGGCAGCCGGTAGGCCAGACAGGGTAAACATGGCACGGAGCTGCAATGGCGTTATTGCACGCACGAGTGGTGCAACAATGAGGCAGGAACCCGCAGCGTTGCTTATTGCGATGTATGAGGCGAGGCAGTAGGCCAAGGCCAGGAGGGCGATGCGTAAATGGCTGACGTATGGGAATTTACCCCTGCCATAGTTTCTCTCTCTCTCTCTGACACTATGTCAGAAGTGAGGGGAAAAGCAATATAAATAGACTGGCAATTTTAGCCAGAGACAAGTGTGTGCCAGGTCAGTTGACAGTCGGGACGGACCTGTGCTGGTCTACACTTATAGGGGCCAGTCTGGCAGCGATGTTGTAAATATTCTGTGTAACCTGTTCTTTATTTCTATGTACTTGTTCGGGCTGTATTCACCTCCAGGGACGCAACACCAGGGCGAGACAGAAAGGCAGCCGGGTACTTGTAGACTGCACGGACTGCCTGAAGGAGAGCAGTGACAGTGGTCTGCAGTGGGTCCACGACGGACCACGTTCACTTCCCACCTGGCGTACCGGGGTCGGGGCGAGGCGTACACTGGGGGAGGCGCTACAGTGGCGCCGGAGACGGCGGCGTGTGTGCCATCCGGCAAGAACCACTAGCGGCAAGTTGGCGCACTGCAGCCAGGAGGGTGCTGGTTCGTGTGCTGTCCTGTCCTGGAGCAGCAGCGGCCGAGGGCCACAGGTGACCAGTACAGCCACCTTCGTTCCACAGTCGGACATAGCAGGCCGAACGCGGCGGAGAGCAGTTGGGACCACAGACTGTAAATGTCTTCGGAATCGTGGGCAGCAACGCGGGGCAAGACGTGACGATCGGCGGGCAGCGACCGGGCGAGCGCGGCCGAGTTCCAGCTGAGCGGCCTTGCAGACGTCAGCAGCTGTGTCAGCATACCATGAGGTGCTGAGCTGGCTGGACTCGTGGGACAATGCTGCGGGCGGCACGCCGACTCTAGCCAGCAGCCATCGTAGTACTGTAAATGATGTGAATAAAGAAACGCTTCTGAATACTGCTGTATCACTCTGCACTGGCCCTTGACGCTATTGAACTTGCTCAGCCTCTGGAAGAAAGATGGCGCGGCGGGTCCCGGCTTCAGCTCGGCCATATGGAGTCTCGGGTTCGACCATCGACGCCACTGCAGCAGAATGTTCTCCAGGAATTCGCGAAACCCAAACCCTGTCAGTTTGCCACAGAGTACAGGGTGATTGATGCATTCGCCAAATCACTCGTTTGCAGTCATCATTCTCCACTGGCGCCCTATTTACACCGCCTCAGTCGTTGCTTAGCACTGATCGTAGAAGTGTCTGGCCTGTGAGGAGCTGCAGACCATTGTACTCCACTCTTTCTAACTCTTTAAGTACAGTCATTGTGACAGCTGAATTGCTTGTAGTACTTTGGAACGCACGAGTGACTTATGCCGCTGATTTCGTGTGGTTTTCTACTACATGCCCTCGCAATGCTCGATGGCGCCAGCCTTTCAGTACACGAGGTCTGTCGGTTCACGGTTTAGCTGTGCTCGTGCCTAAGTGTTTGTACTTCACGAAGAGCCGTGGCGCTCGTTACTGGCGCGCCAGTCTCTTGGAAGTCCATTATCGATCCTTCGATGTTTCTTATCTTTGCTTGCCTTGTTGTTTTCCGCATTCGCGGGGCGAGTGGCAGTTGACGTTTGCTCAGGCAACCTGCTGAGAAGCCGCGAGGTACGAGGTGGGAAGCAATCACGTATATTTGGAGATGGTTACACGCGGTCTGCCGGTTCAGGATGGAGGATATGTATTGACTTCCTGCCTGTCTGCTCTCATGATTTTGCTCGCTGTGCTTTGCGACCGCTTAGTTCGGGTTGCTGCCTGGTGTATCCTACACCAGCCGTACCGGACGTCCAGTACAAGTTAAGCAGCCTTGTCTTTCTTTTAAAGAAAAGGAGCAAACGTGTAAGACTTTAGGTAACCAATTTTGGTGGCCTCTTGAGTGTGGCCTTAGCGTTTACACTGCCTTTGGGGAGAGCTAATTGTTTTAAATTTAAATAGTTGGGGTTCCCGTCCTTTATAATCTTTTGGGGATTTTATTTGAATTTTCTCTTTGCGGTTCTTTCCTTGCGCTTGGTTAAATGTTTACTTGTATAGCGGTAAGTGACTCCTGGTTAAAACTCGGAGTAGATGTTTAATGTTACTGCCGCCTCCGGCATTCGTCTTTTCAATTAAGTGTTGTCATCGCTTCGAGCGACCTTGTGTCACTCCTCGTTAATTAATGCTGGTTTATGTGTACTTAATTTTGAATTGGCCATTAGAATTAATATTTTGGAGCGCAGTATAGCACTAAGGCAACATCACTGTATACCACCTTGTGCCCAGGTCTAGTACCTTAATTTTCAATGGCATGAGTTAACTCCACTATCGGTTTTACTGATGTGCTCCCTTCAAAATCTTGTCTTGTGTAAGTTTGTCCCATGTGTATCTGGGAACTCAGAAATGAGCTTTAATGTGACTTCAGTGCTAGTCAGTTACTGGAATCTTCATTTTGGCTTGGCTTCCACTGAAGAGTTTGAATGGAGCGTAGTGTGTTTGATTTGTTATTCATTTAATTACTGTAAGTTTGTTTATTTAATGGGGAGCAAGAAATTTAAAGACTGTTGGTATTAACTCCCCTAGTTGTTGGGTGTTGCTAATTCGTTCCAATTAGCCTACTGCTTATTCAATGGCAAGGCTGTCAAATGGTTCAAATGGCTCTGAGCACTATGGGACTTAACATCTGAGGTCATCAGTCCCCTAGAACTTGGAACTACTTAAACCTAACTAACCTAAGGAAATCACACACATCCATGCCCGAGGCAGGATTCGAACCTGCGACCGTAGCGGTCGCGCGGCTCCAGACTGAAGCGCCTAGAACCGCTCGGCCACACCGGCCAGCACCAGCAAGGCTGTCGATTAGTTGGTTACTGTGAGTATAAATTCACGCTATTTATTTGTTAACGAAATTGTTAAAGTGTCTGTGTCGTGATTCAATCACTAGCTACGTGTTTGAGCTAAATTGATATAAACCTTTCATTGCCTCGTTAAAATTTGTTGCCAGCAGAAACCCTTAAGAGAACTAAGTTTTGTCACTGCTTACGTCAACCTTTACTGGGAGCAATATTTCATGTAGTTAAATTTTGTCTTAAAATGTGTATTTCTCTGATGTAATAAACGAGTGATAAAAGAAAAAAGCGAAGGGTCCTGGTCCTTCCTATTGTATCCGGTTTGTAACACGTATCAACACTCACAGCAACGTTGACTTGAAATGTCGCTGACGGATATGTTAATCGAATGCCACCCAATGAATAGCTGAGCTCTCCTGACAGACCCGTTCTGCTGTTACTGCATCCCCACTGACGACACAGTACAGCCCACCTCACTTTATTCTGGCGGGTCCACATGTCGCGGCGTCTAGCGGTCACTTGTGCATTACACGAGGTGGCCAGAGACTTTTGACTGGATAGTGTGGTTGCTGGAAGGGGAGGAATTTGGCCGGAGAGTTACAATCACCTTGTCCGTCCTGGGTGACCCTGTGCTGGTAGACGAGCAGGCTGTAGAGCAGCAGCCGCAGTGGGGAGCTGGTCGCCGCCGCGGCTGTTGCGGTGGGGGCGGCGGCGGCGGCGGCGGCGGCGCTGGCGTGGTCCAGGTGGGAGGCGGCGTGCTCCGCGGAGGCGGCGCGCAGCTCTGTGGGGCAGCGGCCGGCCGCCCCCGGCCCCCGCAGCAGCTCTCCCGGCGACCGCTCCTCCTCAGCCTCTGCGACACCGCGGACCCCCCCTCTAAGTCCGTCTACTCTGCAGCCTGTTTCACGCTTTATCAATGTCATACACAACGTAACTTAGGGTCCTATAAAAATCGATTTTCTCGAAACTGGAAATTCACTCATGCTCTTAAATTACGGATAATTGCAGAATGTTGTGCAACACAATGTGGCACTACACTAAACTGTCGCTAATAGCATAGGCACATAGGGAACACACACGACACACTTCTGTAAGTCCAAGGTATTGGTGATAGGTTGAGAAAACCGTCCCGAAACACACGTGCTACAAAACGCCACTGTTTCCTGCACATGTTCCCCGACATCAATATTGGCTATGATCAGCATGCACACGTACTCAGACCGCACAACAGGTCGGCATACTCTGGGACAGGTGGTCGAGCAGCTGCTGGGGTATAGCCCTCCATTCTTGCACCAGTGCCTGTCGGAGCTCCTGAACTGCCATAGAGGTTTGAAGACGTGCAGTGATACGTCGACCGAGAGCATCCCAGACGTGCTCGATGGGTTTGGATCTGAAGAACAGGCAGGCCACTCCATTCGCCTGGTATCTTCTGTTTCAAGGTACTCCTCCACCATGGCAGCTCGGTGGGGCCGTGCGTTATCATCCATCAGGAGGAAGGTGGGACCCACTGCACCCCTGAAAAGGTGGACCTGTTACAGGTCCTCTGTCAAAGACATGCAGGGATGTACGTGCACCAATCTTAATCCCACCCCACACCATCAAACCACGACCTCCAGGTCCCTTTTAAGGACATTAAGGGGTTCGTATCTGGTTCCTGGTTCACGCCAAATGAAAACCCGGCGTGAATCACTGTTCAGTCTATATATAGACTCTTCCGTGAACCTGGGACCGCTGTTCAATTGACCATGTACTGTGTTCTTCACACCAGGCTTTAATGGCTCTTCTGTGACCAGCGGTCATTGCAATGCACCTTGCAGGTCTCAGTGCGAATAAACCATGTCTCGTCAGTGGTCTGTAGACTGTGTGTCTGGAGACAACTGTTCCAGTGGCTGCAGTAAGGTCCCGAGCAAGGCTACCTGCAGCACTCCGTGGCCGTCTGCGGGCACTGATGGTGAGATATTGGTCTTGTTGTGGTGTTGTTCACTGTGGACGTCCCGTACTGTAGCGCCTGGCACGTTTCCTGTCTGCTGGAATCCTTGCCATAATCTTGAGATCACACTTTGTGGACACGGAGCGCCCGTGCTATGACCTGCTGTGTTTGACCAGCCTCCAGTCACCCTAGTATTCGACCCCTCATAAAGTCATCAATGTGTTCTTTGAGCCATTTTCAACACACAGTCACATTAGGACTTCTGAAAACGTCTGCACACTTGCTAGCTGCACCGTACTCTGACATGCACCAACACACCTCTGCGTATGTGGACTGCTGCCAGCGCCACCGTGCGACGACCGCAGGTGAGATGCACCGCATGGTCATACCCCGAGGTGATTTAAACCCGCAAACCGAACACCAGAGCATTGTTTCACCATGTATCAGCATTATCCTTAATTTATGAGCGTGAGTGTAGATGGCGACCTGCTCCGATGTTGAAATAAAAGTTCAATATGTTATCTAATTTTCATACACAGCGACATATGGTGTGCACCAACACAGAATCATATTGATCGCTATTTTCCACTGCAAACTTTTCAAATTTCAAGCAGTGTAGTACTTAAATGCGAATATCACATTAGTGAGATGAGGGCACTTCACCACGAAACTGACGTACAAAGCTGCAAGTAACGTAAAAATCAATATTTTTTGTCCAATAGTTTCTGTAAAACCGTATGACAAGCATTGCAGTTCACGCGGCTCTACTCTGCTAGCTCAGCACACCGCCAACCGGCGCGCCGACAGACGGCAAACAACGTCCTGTACATTGCGGCTCAGCGGCAGGTGCGGTGCCGTGCCAGTCGGCGCCAGCACCAGCTGCCGTTGTGTGCCGCTTTATTAGACAACAGTGGAATATTTTCCGCTCTGACAAGGAGACGGCACGACCGTGGGGTCGCGGATTTGTCCGAAATTTTGTGTGGTGAAAGAGGACCCCTAACACCTCACTTGGTTAAAATATTAGGACGCACTACTCGGAAAATCCCGAGAGAAATCGATCCAAAGTTTTTTAGGTGTCTTATGAGTAAAAATGTTAGTCCACTGCCGAGCCGGCCGCCGTGTGGCCTAGATCGCCGGCACGGTAGCTCAGCGTGTTCGGTCAGAGAGTTAGCTATAGTCTGTAATAAAAAAAACTGAGGTAATCGATCAACAACAAACTTAAACGGATGCCTTACGACGTCCGCCCCGAGCAGATGCAACGAACAAAAGCTAACAAAATGAGATCTTTTTTTTAAAAAAAAAAGATGGTTAGGGCTCGGACTATTACGCCAGAGGTCTCGGGTTCGATTCCTCCTCTGGCACTTTTTTTTCTTCTGTATCATTTTATTTTGTTATTCCACCAACTATTCAAAAAGTTTCTCAAACCTACATTATTTTTAAAACATTATTTTAGTTCAAGAATGTAAAGTTTTTCATTCACTGAAAAATATTCGTGCTCGTTGTTCTATTTCGTTTTATGGGGTTTCAAGGTTTAAAGGGGCTTTGTAAGGGTCCCCTCGGGATTATAACCATCATCTGCGCTTAGGACTGAGCGCGAGCTGTGAGAAGTAAACGGCAGTTTGTTTTTCGATTTCGTCGTGAACAGATGTGCCTGTTTCAAATTTCAACGTGTTATTCCGATCCGAGGTTAAACATGTCGACTGAGGAGGGTGCTGGCTCATCTGGAATTGGAGAAGAAATGCCTGAAGAATCCATTCATAGTGATCTATCAAAATTACGATTGAAGGACGCAGTGGTGTATTATGAAAAGCTGTTGAAGGAAAATAATTTAATTGGATCGACATCTTCGGAAGAAATCTCTCGCGATGCGATGTTATTGGCCGGAGAACTTTATAATAATACACTGGAACTTTTGGGTGAAAAAACATTCGTAACTGAAGAGGAATTAATTCACGCTCATGAGGATTGCGAAGAATGTGAGGAGAACGACGAACAGTTCGAAGTGGCACAAAGTGATTCGTCTCCAGACAAATATAGACCGTTACCGAAAAGATTTAAAAGTGACATGATTCCCATTGCCTATAAAGTCAAAGTCGTGAATATTGCTAAAGCGCGCCCCACATGGTCCTTGACGACATTGCAACAAGAAAAGGATTCCACCAATTGACGAGAAAAGAATATCTTTCACAATGGGAGAAAGATATTAAAAGTGGTGGTATGCGAATGGATAAATTTGAAGCGGTAGATTCGTGGACCTAAAATCGTTTTGTGGAAGCAAGACAGCAATATCAGCAAGTCACGACAAGAAATTTACAGCAATGAGCATTGGCTGCGGTTGCACATTTTGTCGATTTCAAATTCAAGGTGTCTGATCGATGGGTCACGGCATTTAAACAGAAGCACAGAATTTCACAACGCAAGATCACGAAACTGGTTTCGAAAAAAGATGCGGCGCCAATGGAGGACATCCAGGCGTCTGCGGAGACCTTTCGTCGGCAGACGTGCCGTTTAATCCCTCAATACCATGAGGATTATGTGATAAATACTTACCAAACAGGTAAATACATGTTTTCTGCGTACAAAATGTTTTTACCGATGTAAAATATATCAATTCAAATTTAATTATGGAAAAAGATATTTACATACGCATTTGAATATTGTTTAATATTAAAAATACTATTGTTTCAGGATGCCAATATCAATCTGTTTTCAACAGGACTGTCACTGAAAAAGGAAGTAAGTTTTCGTGAAAAAGTCGGATTTGAATAAAGTGACGCATTCGTACACTGTACAATATTCAATAACATTATCCGGAAAACTGCTCCCACATGTCTTCATATGCTTACAAGAAGCGACCGGTCATTTCGGACCTCATGTTCACAAATTAATAGATGGCTATGTCATTGCTTATACGAACGTCATCGTAACATCATCGAAGTCCGCAAAATTAACAACAGTGTTATTCATGGGTTTTCTCCGGAAATGTTTAAAAATTTTACGTCGGGGAGAATAAATATTTACTTCTCGTTGACTGCTGAGGGAGGTCAAAAGAATCTGGAGATATATGATGCAATTTTTCAAGATGACGACAATATGCCAACTTGGTCTGTAAAAGTCATACCTCCAAAATGCACTTCTTTGGTGCAACCTTGTGATGTTTACTTTTACAGGTAAGTTAAAAATTTCATAAAGCGCTTGCAAAATTGCAGCGCATTTTTACAGGAGAATCGTGAAATTAATTCCCGGGAATATTGTATAAAAATTCATTCTATAATTCACCATCAGTTATAGTCACCAATATTCCGAGACATGATTCAATATGCCTGGTTTGCCTCAAAATTATCATAAAATCGAAACATTTTCGTAAATGTTAATGGGGCATATTTTTGTACAGATTTACTACAAACGCCCTGTGATTGTAAAAAATCCACTTTTATATGTTGCTCAAGAGGTCGCAAAAATTATTGCTTTTTTGTTTTTATGATAATTACCACTGCGGTTCCTGTTTATAATCATTATTTGTATAAAAATTGAATGTTTCCCAATCGACTTTGCTATTCTGAATAAAAACCCAATGTATCTCCTCATATACTTTACAATGAAAAATGGAAAATCCACCGCCATGAACTGTGTTGTTGGAGAAAAGAAAATAATTTTTATTCAATAATGTAACTAATTTGTTAAAGATAATGTAGTTTTGGGAAACATTCTGAGTAACTGGTGGAATAACAAAAGAAAATGAAAGAGAAGAAAAAAAAGTGCCAGAGGAGGAATCGAACTCGAGACCCCTGGCGTAAGGCTCCGAGCCCTAACAATTGATTTTTTTTTAAATCTCAAATTTTGTTCGCTTTTGTTCGTTGCATCTGCTCGGGGCGGACGTCGTAAGACATCCATTTAGGCTCGTTGTTGATCGATTAACTCAGTTTTTTTTTATTACAGAGTGCAGCTAACCCTTTGACCGAACACGCTTTTCTTCTCTATCCATCTTTTTTTCCCCCTTTTTTGCTTTTTCCCTTTGTTTCATCTTTTCTTTCATTTTTTCTTTTCTGTTTTACCTCTTTTTTCTTTTTTTAAAATTTTTTCCGCTTTTTCTTTTTATGGAACCGCTTTTTTATTTTTTCCTTTTTTCCGCTGTTTTGGTTTTTATCTTTTTTGTCTTTTCTCCACCTTTAAAGAGAGAATGTAACTTGATGATGGGGAAACGTGCTTCCTCTGAACGGCAAACTAAGTATGCCCCTTCTGCTTTGTTTGCAACATGGCTTGGATAAAAATAAATGTAAATTCCATTGAGAAGGCATTCGCATAATTGTTATGGAAATGTAACTGCATCTCTAACTTTCTTTCTCCGTGCGTGGAAAAACGGAAAGAAGTGAACTCATTATTGCTGATAAGTAAAATTCTCGTCTTCAGAAAGGTAATGAATTAAAGTAGGGTTCTCCTGCTTGATTTTACACATAAATATGTCTTCCTGTGAAAAGAAGAAAGGAAAGAAAGAAATTAAATAAAGTGTATATACCAGTTTCATCACTGTGTCGTATGCTTCCCGCAAAACAAAGTAATATATATATATATATATATATATATATATATATATATATATATATATATATATATATATATATCGGCTAAATGGTCTATGTTGATGATCTTGTCTGATTACTTGCTGTTGGAAATCCTCCTCCTGCTGCGTGAAGTAGAACTTTGTACCACAAAGCATTCGTCTAATACACGAAATGCTTGGATGGATAATATAAATTACGCACTTCTATTGGTTACAGTATTGTTTTAGTTAAAAAATTTGCGTAATTTTCTTTGTATTTTTTAGTACACATCAACCTGTGGTGCTCAGTTTTAAGGTATAACCAGAAGTCCTCCCTATTGCTAGATTGTTAGGATGTAATGCATCGTATGGCCTTTCAACCAGTTGATTGCGTTTCGTTTTGTTTTAGGGTAAGGTATACTGTCAGGGTTTAAAAATTCAGCAGGCGTAACGGCGTTGGACGTAGTTCTGCTGACGCTCGTTATCTTTTGTCTTATGTAGAGCCATATGTCTTTTACGTTGTCACACAACAATCTATGCTCTTCGGTATCTCGTATATTATATAATGTACACAGCGGTGACTCGGCCAATCGAATAGAGTGAAGTTTAGAGTTCGTCGTAATTTTCCTGTTTACAGCAAAGGACCAGGTCGATCTGACATACGTTGGCAGGTTCCGGCAGTGAATATTTTCCCATATTGTTGCCCAGTTATAACAAGGATACTTTTGTTCTACGTCGTTTCTGGATTTGTCTTTCATCAAGTTATTGCAAAGTTCTTTCACTTTCATGATGTCTTTTTCAGGGATCCTTGCCTGAACGTAGCTGTATTCCACTAAACAGTATTTCAAGGGGTATAGTCCGTTGGGTATGTGTTGGAAATTTATAGGTGCACTAATGTTAGCAGGAGCTATTTCATTTAACAAATGTGCAGCAAGGGTGCCACGTGGTTCTTTCCATTGTTTGTATGTGGTAGATAGGTATAAGGCTTGCGCTTTTTTGCTGATATCGGTGAGATTTAACCCACCACATGACGAAAATGTGTGCCCCGACCGGGGCACGAACGCGCATACGCTGAGCTACCGTGCCGGCATAGGCCAGACGGCGGCTCGGCAATGGATTAACATTTGATACTCATAAGGCACCTAAGAAACTTTGGATCGATTTTTGCCGAGATTTTCCGGGTAGTGAGTCCTAATACGAGGGCTATCCACAAAGTACATTACGTTTTCGTTTGTGTCCGTTAGGGGCGGGGCTAGCGAGGCCATCTTGGTGTCATGGCATTCCGCCGCTCAGTCGGCATCCTGCCGTGCTAGTGAGAGTTTCGTGCTGTACTCCGCTGAGTTACTGTGACAGTTTGAAATGCCAACGTTAATTGAAAATGCCGCCAAGTGTGAAGTGCGTGCTGTAATACGGTTTCTGACTGCAAAAAACTGTACACCGATAGAAATCTATCGGCAGCATTGTGTAGTGTATGGGGACAACATAATTACTGAAGGTGGAGTGTGTCAATGGGTCATAAAATTTAAAAATGGCCGAACTAACATTCACGACGAAGAGCGAAGTGGAAGACCCAGCACAGTGACTGCCGAACTCGTCGAAAAAGTCGATGCCGCGGTCCGTGAAAACCGTAATTTGACAATAACGGAACTCTCTATGAGTTTTCCACAAATTTCACGAAGTTTGTTGCACGAAATCATTACCAAAAAGCTTGGTTACCACAAGTTTTGTGCAAGATGGATACCAAAAATCTTGACAGAGATTCACAAAAATCAGCGAATGGCTGCAGCGTTAACGTTTATGGACGCTTACGAGAAAGATGGCGACTCATTACTCGATCGCATCGTTACTAGTGACGAAATATGGGTTAAGCATGTGAACTGCGAGACAAAATTGCAGTCAATGCAGTGGGGGCACACAAATTCCCCCCAAAAACCCAAGAAATGCATGCAGACAATGTCGGCAAGGAAAGTGATGGCGACTGTCTTTTGGGACGGAAAAGGTGTGATTTTTGTGGATTTCCTGGAACGAGGCACTACAATAAACACTCAAAGGTATTGCCAAACTCTGCACAACCTCAGAAGAGCAATACAAAACAAGCGCAGGGGAAAGTTGGGCTCAAAGATCTTGCTCATTCACGACAACGCCAGGGCCCACACGGCAAATGCCACTCGTGAAGTTCGCGAATCTTTTAAGCGGGAGTTGTTTCCTCATCCACCCTACAGTCCCGACCTGGCACCGAGCGACTTCCACTTATTCCCAGCAATGAAGAAGTGGTTGGCTATGCAGCGTTTTGATGACGACGCACAGCTTCAAGAAGAGGTAACCACGTGTACGACGGCGCAGGCGGCCGAATTTTACGACGAAGGAATTTCCAAGCTCGTCCATCGCTACGTTAAGTGCCTTAATTTAAATGGTAACTATGTAGAAAAGTAGTATTTAAGTGTGGCTTTCATCAGTATACAATAAAAAAATTTCGCAATACTTTATTTGTTTTTAATTCCAAAGCGTAATGTACTTTGTGGATAGCCCTCGTATTTTTCCCACGTGAGGTGTTAGGGGTCCCCTAAGTTTCGGACAAATCCCCGACCCCACGGTCGTGCCGTCTACTTGTGAGTCAAGCTGTGAGTCAAGCTGTGCCCTCCTACGCAGGTAACCCGCTTTCTCACTGTGTGCACCTTTAGAGCAGAGAGACAGAGAGGCCTACCGCTGCTGTGGCCTGCCAGCAGGTCGGCGACGGCGGCGCGGCCGGCGCTGAGCGCGGACACGCGCACCGAGAACCTGGCGCCGGTGCGGGCGCGCTGCTCGCGGATGGCGGCGAACAGCCAGCACAGCGCGCTGCCCACCGCGCCGCGCACCGACGCGCCGCACTCTGCAACACAGGCGGCAGGGGGGCGGTGGCGCCGTAGCTTAACACACTGTACGAATTATCTTACAAGGGAACCTCCCCATCGCACTCCCCTCAGATTTAGTTATACGTTGGCACAGTGGATAGGCCTTCAAAAACTGAACGCAGATCAGTCGAGAAAACAGGAAGAATTTGTGTGGAACTTTGAAAAAAATAAGCAAAATATACAAACTGAGTAGTCCATGCGCAAGACAGGAAACATCAAGGAGAATCTGAGCTCAGGAGCGCGCTGGTCCCTTGGTTAGCGTGAGCAGCTGCGGAACGAGAGGTCCTTGGTTCAAGTATACCCTCGAGTGAAAAGTTTACCTTCTTTATTTTCGCAAAGTAATGATTCGTCCGTTCGTTCATTGACGTCTCTGTTCACTGTAATAAGTTTAGTGTCTGTGTTTTGCGACCGCACCGCAAAACCGTGCGATTAGTAGACGAAAGGACGTGCCTCTCCAATGGGAACCGAAAACATGTGATCGCAAGGTCATAGGTCAACCGATCCCTCCACAGGAAAACACGTCTGATATATTATATACGACACTGGTGACGGCATGTGCGTCACATGACAGGAATATATTGTCGACCCACTTAACTTGTACACTTGGCGAATGGGTAACAAGATTCTTCTACCCTGCCCGATTTAGGTTTTCTTCTGGATATGATAATCACTCCCAAAAAAGTGATGAAAAAATAAGAGTTCGTCACAGAAACTGCAACAAATGAATGCAACAGTTTCACAGTCGCACAGTTTTCCCTGCGCTCTGTCAAGAAATATGTTTTTAACGTTTTCAAATTTTTCCGTGTGTAGACCGTCAAATCCTGCATATGTCCAAGCAAATCTGAACGTGTCCTGGAATTTTGGAGAGCGAAGTTGATTATGTGTGAGTGCCTGAACTTTGATAATTGTCTGAAAATAAAAAATTAAACATTTTACTCGAGGTAAAACTTGAATCAAGGACCTCTCATTCCGCAACTGCTCGCGCTAACCACGAGACCACGGCGCTCCTGAGCTCAGGTTGTCCTTGATGTTGCTTATCTTGCGCATGGACTACTCAGTTTGTATATTTTGCTTATTTTTTTCATAGTTACACACAACTTCCTCCTGTTTTCTCGAATGATCTGAGTTCAGTTTTTGAAGGCCTATCCACTGTGCCAACTTATAACTAAATCTCAGGGAGATGCGATGGGGAGGTTCCCTTGTTAGAAGAAAGATTAAGGAAAGGCAAACCTACGTTTCTAGCATTTGTAGACTTAGAGAAAGCTTTTGACAATGTTGACTGGAATACTCTCTTTCAAATTCTGAAGCTGGCAGGGGTAAAATACTGGGAGCGAAAGGCTATTTACAATTTGTACAGAAAGCAGATGCCAGTTATAAGAGTCGAGGGACATGAAAGGGAAGCAGTGGTTGGGAAGGGAGTGAGACAAGGTTGTAGCCTCTCCCCGATGCTATTCAATCTGTATATTGAGCAAGCAGTAAAAGAAACAAAAGAAAAATTCGGAGTAGGCATTAAAATCCACGGAGAAGAAATAAAAACTGTAAGTAGGCTGTTTAGGTTTTTTTATTGGTAACGCCACGCAGCGCTCTGTATGAAAATCACTGGCTGTGCTGTGTGCAGTCTGTGGCTGGTTTGCATTGTTGTTGGGTATTGTAGTGTTGGGCAGCTGGATGTTAGCAGCATGTAGCGTTGCGCAGTGGGAAGTGAGCTGCCAGCAGTGATGGATTGGGGAAGTGAGATGGCGGATTTTTGAGAATGGATAATCTGGAGGTGTGTCCATCAGAAACAGTACATCTGTAAGAATGGATGTCATGAACTGCTATATATATTATGACTGTTAAGGTAAACACATTGTTTGTCCTCTATTAAAATCTTTCATTTGCTAACTATGCCTATCAGTAGTTAGTGCCTTCCGTAGTTTGAATCTTTTATTTAGCTGGCAGTAGTGGCGCTCGCTGTATTGCAGTAGTTCAAGTAACGAAGATTTTTGTGAGGTAAGTGATTTGTGAAAGGTGTAGGTTAATGTTAGTCAGGGCCATTCTTTTGTAGGGATTATTGAAAGTCAGATTGCGTTGCGCTAAAAAATATTGTGTGTCAGTTTAAGCACATTCATGTATAATTTTTCTAAGGGGACGTTTCATATGGCGACCCTGCCAGGATACATCACTGGAATCTTCTGATTTTTTCTTGTAGTTTGTGTAATTAGTGTAGCTATTGTGTATTGATAGTGTGTAATTGTTGAGAGAATCTCCTTTGTAGTTGCAGTCTTTCATTGTTGTACAATAAAACAGTTGTGGCATGGATGTAGATTTGCACCAAGTATTTCACAGCTGCGCTTGCAATGAACTAGATATTATTTTCAGTGCTATGTTAATGTGTTCTCTTATTTTCGCTCTTCAAATTGTGTTTTTCTGTGTTATCGTGTGAAATATTGTGACAATAATGGCGTGTGAAAAACGTAACACTAGGCTCCAAAGTAAACTGAGAAATAATAGTGACGACGAGCATAGCTTATCAGCACCACTGTGTAATAAATTAACTAATGTTCAAAGTAGTAATCTGGTAATTGTGAATAGGGAAATGGAGCGGGCGGCAAAGAATGGTGTAGACAGTGAAACAAGTAGTGAGCAGGGAAGCATTATCGATCGATCGGTCGGCAACAGCTCGCCTCAGGAATCCGAAATGACAGAACACATTATTGCAAATACTGTAGACTCAGGTTTTGGGTCCTCAACGTTTTCTCAAATGAGTCAAGACACATTAACTGCTTGTCAAAATATGAATGTTGCCGGTGAAAATGCACTGCCAAAAATCATAGAGAAACAGATTCTAGACACTAATACATTATTATTGCAATTAATGCAACGAATGGAACAAAATCAAAGACAAACACCGCAAAAGCTTCAAAAGTTAGACACAGTGCTTCAACAAACACGTGAAGATTTAACTACTTAGTTATGTAACATTGAACTGAAATGTCAAAAAGTCTGTAATGACGTAAAAACACAAATTTGTGAGCATTTTCAACTTATTTTTTCGCGGAATGAAAATGCATTACAGAATCACGAAGCAGCCATAAAAGAATTGCAAACTATTGTTCATGAAAATCATGAGACCTTGCAAGCTAAAACTGACTCAGTTGCATCTACTGATTCGGTTACGCAACTAGCAAAAACTCAGGAAAACTTAAAGGACACAGTAGATACTCTGAAAATTGGTTCAGAAAGACACATGGAGGAAATTAGTTCATTATCAGAGAAAGTAGTTGAACTTTCGGATCAGCTAAATAATTTATCTATGGAGGTAGATGATAATCTGAATGACACAAAACCGGTAGTCTTTAATGACACAGAATAGTGCGAACAAATTAGGAAATTCAAACAAAATCAGAATCAAATTAGTACGCAACACCAAAGAGAAATCCGGGAAATACAAGATCGGCTGACACAGGTAATACAAGAATTACGTATTTTAGAGGACACTCGCGCCCCAATACGGGAAGAGGGACATAGAAATATGGAACAGCCACAAAATAATAACACGGGTTACTTCGGAAATTATGCAAGAAATTGGCAAGGTACACCGAATTTTGAGATGGAATCGCAGAAGCGAAGTAACAATGACCGATATGCAACTCGCCGACATAATGATTTTGACTATAAGCTGTTTATTACTACACGTAAATTCAAAACATTTAAGAATTCCGGCAATGACATTCATCCACAAGCGTGGCTTCATCAATTCTCTCATTGTTTTCCTCCCAACTTGTCATTAGAGCACAGATTAGAATTTATGTGTGGCTATTTAGAGAATGAACCAGCTGTAAGAATGCGATCAGTCATTCACGATTGCCACAGTGAAGGAGAATTTTATCATGCCTTCCTCTCAGCATATTGGTCTCAAGCTACACAAGACTGAGTAAAACATAGCATCATAATGATGAAACATTTCGAACAATCTGAATTTTCCAGTCTTGTGAAATATTTTGAAGACATGTTGCACCTGTCAAACCCCTACAGCCCCTCAGGTCTCATCCGCATTTGCTTAATCAAATTACCTGAACATTTACGACATATTATTTTAGCAGGACGTTCCAAAGACGACAATGAAGCTTTTCAGGGACTCTTACAAGAATTAGAAATTGACACTGACAATCGCAGAATGTGAAAACAGGAACACAACAATTACTGGTCAAATCCGTTGCAATTCTGCGATGAAAGAAATAACAACTGGACACGACAAGGCTATTCTCACAACACAAATCGTGACCAAAACAGACACCACCCGTATGACAACCACTGGCAGAGTAATAGTCACAGAGAAAGATCGCATTTCCGTAGTAATGAATGTGACAGAGACAACCATAGAAACAGACAATATGGGAACCAAAACAATTATTATCAAGTGAGACAGAATAACTTCAGACACAACGGTCCTCCGCGCAGTTACGATTCCGGGAGAAATTCTCCACCACATGACCGATGAGAAAAAAATTGCAGAAACTACCGACATGACGACAGACGATTTAATCATAACGACAGACCTGAATTTCATTAGAACTGGCGAGATTCAAACAGGGCAGGACCTTCTCGGCAAGGTGAATTTGTAGAAGTTAGATCTTCTAATCCCAATAACGACGCACATAACAAAGAGATAGCAGACAATGACTCTCACCGCAGGCAGCCACGTGCTCCGGCTGGCTCAGAGAAAAAAATGCTAACCTTGAGAAAATTTGAGCATTCCTTACCAATGTACCATATACCACATGATAATTCCATTGAAGCTGGAGCTCTGCATAGTAGGAATAGTAAAGGCTTGCACCACATTTCACATGTAAAACCGTTTATTGAAAGATAATCTGCTTTTTAACTTAGTATTTGCCATAAAAGTTTTCACTTCACGCTACTAGTACAATTTGTCACACTGAGAAACTGTTAACATGCAACAATGTCTTCAAGTTAACTATCCAGACTAGAACCTAGGGAACATACTTAGTATTTACGAGTGCATTGTTATAGTGAACAGACGACACAGTGTTATTGTGTGTGTACATTCTTGCTTGTTAGTTGCACGATTATGTAACGACTATAAGGCTCACATACTTAGAACATGTACCGGTACTGCTAATGAGATTTTAATGCAACATTTTGGTTTACTTGAAAATACATTCTGGATTTAAAGTACTTTCTGAGAGATACCAGATGACACAGTGGTTAGTTTATTTGACAGCTACACGATTATATCACGACGCTACTAATGAGTGACACAATTTATATTATTGCTTTTGCGCTGTATCTGTTTTATATCTGCACAGTTTTTCTGAATTCTTCTGGAAAGTAAAACATGTTTTAATAGTAGCTTTTATGGTATAGCTACAATGAGACAGCCTTTTCTGTAGCACAACAATACATTACATTATAGTACTTTCTTGATCACGGTAAGGTACGTAATAACTACGATATCTATATGCAAAGAATTTCACTTTCGTTTATGATAAGGTAAGTACATTGACTTCAGCAGAACTTTGCTTATAGAGGACGATAATTACGACACTACCACAGAATTATCTTACAAAAAAAATGGTTCAAATGGCTCTGAGCACTATGGGACTTAACATCTGTGGTCATTAGTCCCCTAGAACTTAGAACTGCTTAAACCTAACTAACCTAAGGACATCACACACATCCATGCCGAGGCAGGATTCGAACCTGCGACCGTAGCAGTCGCGCGGTTCTGGACTGAGCGCCTTAACCGCGAGACCACCGCGGCCGGCAATTATCTTACAGCAAGACGCACATTTAGCGCTACAGGACATGCATTTGAGTGATTAATTTTGTAATTGAGGTGTTGATGAATACGTGTATGTATAATAAGGTAAGGAGTAATGAATAGTGGTTAGGGACTCTGACTTCTGAAAAAGGATGTTGGAAACCTAGAATCGTACTTTAAGAGTTATGAAATGTGTGTAAATGCGTGAATGTATCACAATGCCGACGAAAATTTTTTGGACGCTGTTATATTTATAGGATTTTGTTTCTACACATTTGTAACGCAAATTCTCAACCTGTGAAATTTTTTATATGAGACTGCCACTGTAGCCGAAACTGCTGTCGTAAATATTTCGGTAAGAAAGGTAAGTGACCTTGACGTAATGCGTTTTGGGCGCCCAGCTGAGGGATAGTCGTCTGACAAAAGAAAGCCATTAGGTGGAGAGAAAAAAGAGGCCATTATCCTCGCTATTGACATTCCTTTGTAGAAAGCAAGCAAATACGACACGCTCAATCTTGAAAACATTATTACACTGTAGAATTCTTAATTTATGATATTTACTGAAATGAAATGATGAGAAACATTTCACGTCTATTGTCTTGCTAGTTGAAAGATTCTTTACTTCATTATGAAATGCCATATGGCTAGTGAATGACGCTTCACGCCTTGCTTTGCCTATTTTGTTTAATATCTAGTTTCTAGCTCCACTGCAGCATTGGTTCAAATAAACTTTTATAAATGTACTAATATAAATATTTTATGCCTAAACATCCAGTAAATAATAACTTTATGATGTATTTAAAAAAAAAACAAAGGAGCACAAAAAGACATTTCCCTTCACAGGAATTGCATACAGAATTTTCTTTTCAAGTACTTGGTAATTTCTTTTGTAGAATAAGTTGTGGTGCACCACTTTAATTACATAGACATTAAGATGTGAATATACATTTCCCTTATCTGCATTGTTGTCTTTAGTGTACTATTTTTTCTGCTTGAGCTTTGTCATGTTTAGGTGTAAGTTATTGCATTTGCTGCTGCTGTTTACCAGGCATAGTGCTACTAATTTCAGTTTGTACTACTCTGTTAAGCCAGATTTACTACTGATTTATTTTTCTTGTTGCTGCAGATTGGCTCATATTAGTGATAATGTTGCATTTGATTTGATAACTTATATATATATATATTGCTGCTTGCTTTGACAATTTCCATTTTTTTCATTGCTGTTTATATTAATTGTTTTGTGCCGCTGCATTGCCTCGTCCCTTAGTTTAGCATCTGAGCTCAGTAGATTTAAGTTAGCTTAAGATGGGATAGACTATATAAGAGAATGAGTTGCGATGAATTGGAAGAAATGCATTGAGAAGTTATACGAAAAAAGTACAGAAAGCAGGTATAGGTAGGATTTTCTTGGAAATAAATGATGGGGTAAGATAATGGAAAATAAATAATGAGGTAAGAAATACGTGAACATATAAATACAGAAAGCATGCTTGGATAGGATTTTTTTGGTGGAAACAAATATTGAAATAAGATGAAAGATCTATGGAATGAAGTTTTGGGTTGGACTGCAGTACCAAATGTTACACTGAAATCAAACCCTGTCCTTTCCTCTTGTGTTATTCTGCTATGTGTTTGTGTACCCTTGCGTATTTACGTTTTTCCTGTCTTTATGTGTTTAGCTGATGAGAGTTATGTTGTAGAATTTTTCTAATACTATGTTATTTACTTTGTAAAGATGTTTAGACATTATTTATCTATTCTGTTTTGTTGCTCATGTGTGAAGTTGATGTTTCAAAAGTTATTCTGATCGTTTATGTATGTACTTATGTCATAATTCCTGTAACACTGATGAATATGTTATTTTGATTCTTTTGTAAAGCCCATATTACTACAAATGTTATCGGTATTGTTATGTTCTTTAATGATGTATTTTGTACCTTTGTTATTGTATTCTCATGTTATAAAATTGTAATTGACACCAGTTCATCAAATTAAGTAACTTGTAAGCATTCATTTCACTGCACATATTTCTGTTGGTCATAGTATATGCACAAGATGTGAAAAAAAGAGGACTGTTAGTGTTTGGACATGTGTTAATAATTCAGAAAGGGACTGATTAACAGCATTGCTGGTTCTAAGCACAAGTCCAAACACTTGGTGAGTGCACAAGTGGTGGTTTATGGACTTGCTATACTGTCTGCAAGACTTCTAAGGACAATTCCAAAAACTTTGTGCGTGCACAAGTGGTGGTTTATGGACTTGCTATTTCTCCGCAAGACTCTTCGATGGTGATTGTGCACCCGCCCAGTCGCAACAGATGGCTACTAGCCATCTCTACAAGGACTACAGTGGGTCTACACCTTTGATGACTCACCAATACCATTATTTCTACAAGGACTGGAGTGGGTCTGCACCTCTGGTGGCCCACCAATATCATACTCTCTATCAGGACTACAGTGGGTCTGCTCTGTGATGACCTACCTACCAATATTCTTCAAAACTTCGACTGACTCTGCTGTGGGTTTGCTCTGTTGTGGCCCATTACCTGTCTGCATGTCAAGAGTCAGCACTGTCTTTCCGTTGGAAGGACAACACTACTTCTTCAAGACTGCATGGAATTCCACTACTTTCGTGTGCATTCTCTTTTACTGCTCAGACTTTGAGAAAAAAATCACTGCAATTTTACTGTGATGAATGATCAGAACAGTCTTTATGGACTGTGAGAAAATTTTAGCTTTTGACCAACATTGTAATCAATAAGTGTGTGCATTTGATATCTTTGTTATTGTAATTATGAAAAATTATATCAAACCATTATTAGCCACTGCCCAAAACAATTTGTAAAATTTGTTGTGTGGAGCATGGGGGCTATGTAAGTAGGCTGTTTAGGTTTTTTTATTGGTAACGCCACGTAGCGCTCTGTATGAAAATCATTGGCTGTGCTGTGTGCAGTCTGTGGCTGGTTTGCATTGTTGTTGGGTATTGTAGTGTTGGGCAGCTGGATGTTAACAGCACGTAGCGTTGCTCAGTGGGAAGTTAGCCGCCGGCAGTGGTGGATGTGGGGAAGTGAGATGGCGGATTTTTGAGAATGGATAATCTGGAGGTGTGTCCATCAGAAACAGTACATTTGTAAGAATGGATGTCATGAACTGCTATATATATTATGACTATTAAGGTAAATACATTGTTTGTCCTCTATTAAAATCTTTCATTTGCTAACTATGCCTATCAGTAGTTAGTGCCTTCCGTAGTTTGAATCTTTTATTTAGCTGGCAGTAGTGGCGCTCGCTGTATTGCAGTAGTTCGAGTAACGAAGATTTTTGTGAGGTAAGTGATTTGTGAAAGGTATAGGTTAATGTTAGTCAGCGCCATTCTTTTGTAGGGATTATTGAAAGTCAGATTGCGTTGCGCTAAAACATATTGTGTGTCAGTTTAAGCACAGTCATGTATAATCTTTCTAAGGGGACGTTTCAAAACTTTGAGGTTCGCCGGTGACATTGTAATTCTGTCAGAGACGGCAAGAGACTTGGAAGAGCAGTTGAACGGAATGGACAGTGTCTTGAGAGGAGGATATAAGATGAACATCAACAAAAGCAAAACGAGGATAATGGAATGTAGTTGAATTAAATCGGGTGATGCTGAGGGAATTGGATTAGGAAATGAGACACTTTAAGTAGTAAAGGAGTTTTGCTATTTGGGAAGCAAAATAACTGATGATGGTCGAAGTAGAGAGGATATAAAATGTAGACTGGCAATGGCAAGGAAAGCGTTTTTGAAGAAGAGAAATTTGTTAACGTCCAGTGTAGATTTATGTGCCAGGAAGTCGTTTCTGAAAGTATTTGTATGGAGTGTAGCCATGTATGGAAGTGAAACATGGACGATAAATAGTTCGGACAAGAACAGAATTTCGAAATGTCGTGCTACAGAAGAATGCTGAAGATAAGATGGGTAGACCACATAACTAATGAGGCGGTATTGAATAGAATTGGGGAGAAGAGGAGTTTGTGGCACAACTTGACTAGAAGAAGGGATCGGTTGGTAGGACATATTCTGAGGCGTCAAGGGATCACCAATTTAGTACTGGAGGGCAGCGTGGAGGGTAAAAATCGTAGAGGGAGACCAAGAGATGAATACACTAAGCAGATTCAGAAGGATGTAGGCTGCAGTAGGTACTGGGAAATGAAGAAGCTTGCACAGGATAGAGTAGCATGGAGAGCTGCATCAAGCCAGTCTCTGGACAGAAGACCGCAACAACAAACAACGAAGGGTCAGCAGAATTCCTGACATTTTAACACCAGAATCCACTTTCACATTCGAGCAATGTAGTTCCCTTTGTAGAACATATTTCTTTATAATTTACACTATTCTATTATCCATTGTGTCACAAAAATATGAAAACAGCCAAAACACAACATGTTACTATGTCTAAAATGGTGTAAGATGCAGTCGGCATTCAAAATAGCTTCCAGTCGTCTCCGAATGCATAAATAGAGGTCTAGTATCGTTTTAAAAGGAACCTTATGCCAATTCTCCTGCAAAATAGTGGCAAATTCACGTAACGATAATGAAGGTAGTTTGTGATCACGTATTCTTCTCTCCAAAGACAACAGATGTTTAATAGTACCGAGATGTCGCGACTGTGATGGGCAGGGACATGCAACAAATCATCCTCATCCTTCATTGAGAAGCTGAAGAAACTGAAACTTGCACCAAACGACATTCTGGTCAGATTCAATGTTGTTTCTTTGTTTACGAAAGTGCCACTCAGTGACGTTCTGAAGCACATCAGTTCCGTTTTCCCGCAAGACAACACAAAGCTCTTCCACGCATGTCTCACCACGAGCTATTTCACGTGGAATGGCGATTTCTTCGAACAGATGGAATGCGTCGCCATGGGTAGTCCTCTCAGTCTAGAGGTTGCCAACTTCTTCATGGAACAATTCGAAGCACAGGCACTGGACTTGGCGACTTGCAAACCTAAAGTGTGGTACAGGTGCGTCGATGATACTTTCGTTGTATCGTGCCATGGTGAAGAACAGCTCGGTGACTTCCAAAGTCACTTGAACAGCCTCCAAGCCAATATAAAATTTACCATGCAAGTAGAAAAGGACAAAAAACTGCCATTTCTTGATGTGCTGGTCACAAGGGATAGTTAAAACCTGGGACACAGCGTGTATCGAAAACCGACGCACAATGACAGATACCTGCACAAACTATCAAACCACCACCCGAGCCAGAAAAGAGGCACGATTAATACCCTCGTAACGCGAGCAGGACGAATATGTGAGCCGCAGCACCTCAGACACGAAATGCAACACCTGGAAAGCGTTCTGAGGAGCAATGGGTACTCCACAAGTTATATTAGAAGTGTAACAGAGCCAAACACTCGGCGAAGTAAGGAATCATTCCCCTAGTGACTGACAGAATCGGACGTACATTGCGCAAACACTGCGTAAAGACGATTTTCAAACCGACAAGGAAGATCAAAGAGTGTCTTAGATCGGCAAAGGATAAAAGGCACCCACTTGCAACGTCGGGAATGTACCGTATACCATGCACATGCGGAAAAGTTTATGTCGGAATGACTGGACGATCAATCAACACCAGGATCAAAGAACATAAGCGACATTGCAAGTTGGGGCAGGTGGAGAAATCGGCCGTGGCAGAGCACGCACTGAGATCGACCACGTAATAAAATTCGCCAACACGGAAGTTCTGGCTGCAGAGAAGCACTATCGCACGCGATTGTTCAGAGAAGCTGTAGAAATACAAAAACACGCGAACATTTTCAACAAGAAAGAGGAAAGCCTTAAGGTAAACGGATTCTGGCTTTCCGTACTACAGCGAACGACCGTCGCAGGTAGCAACAGGAGAACCGCACCGGGAATGACCGTGGAGAAGCCCTCGGATGTTGGCGCGCCAGGTACATATAGTCTGCTGCCGCGAGCTCGGCTCCCGTTCACCACCGGCAATGGAGGGTGAAGCTATGACAATGCCAGCCACTCGTGTTGGCGAAACGTCAGTGAAATCATTAGATGAACGTCGGCCCAAGAACCCGACACAGAAGCCAATAAGCAGTTTGTCAACAAGTGGCCACGAAAGCTTTAACAATTTTATAAATTATCCTCATGCCCACAAGACCAGTCCTGTAAGGTGCGAGGTCTTTGTGAATAATGTTGGGTCACAGCATCACGATTGGGAAACAAAAAACACGGGATCGACCTGATCGACCAAAATGATCACATAATCCTTGCCAGTCATGCACACTTGTGGAGTAACCATAGGGCCCGTGGTTTACTACGATATGGCTTCCCAAATAGTGACCGAACCTACGCTATGTTTCACTCTTTGGAGCTAAACTCGGAGATAATTTGAGAACAGGAGACATCCGATAAAATTACTTTCTCCGATTTCTCGATTTCCAAGTTTTATGGCTTCGGTTCCACGTTTCCCTGTTAAAGCCATTTGCATCACTCACATTTGGTTTTGAGGCTCTAGCTCATACCCCAGTTCCTGTGCTGGTGTTGTTTTCGTGCTGACGTGGTTCGCGATGCGACGTTCACTCCAGCTTTTGCAGCAGTTCTCCTGTTATTTTTCGCAACAGTCCTCTTTAATGACCGCCTGTCACGATCACTCGACACACACTGTCGTCTGCGTTGTGACTTAGTGGGTGATTTTTTCCCGCTTTCCCGGTATGCCGCATCACTCTTCAATACAGTGCATCCTGAAACACCAAACACTTAGGCTACCATTCGAGCATGAACAGTTTTCTCACGTACGACTTCACTTACCTCCGACATAATGCACTCACACGTGCACTGAGCACTGTTCTCATGATTACTGACTCTTGCAACGTATTGATTACGTCGAACAGGTGCCGTTCGTGGGCAAAACCAGCACCCAAGTCTGCAGGTTAGGCTAGGATTTGCATTTATGTTCAAACATGTATCTATCGCTATGTTTCTATATTTTTGTCTAGCCCCTGCACATTAACAGAAAATATTTATGGAACCCTCAGAGCAACTCAAAAAGGAAGCTCTTCCTAATCATACAATGAAGGCTTTCATGACCGGATGTTTCAGCTGCCGAGAATTCTTTCGGGTTGTATGGCCGTGCTCCATGAAACTCAGCGATTAATGGGCAATGGCGCTACAGAATCGATGAGAAGCTTTTATCTTTGACGTACTATGATCGATAGTTATATTTTATCCTTGACAAGGTTCATTTCTGCTTTCACGTGAAATACAGACCACGCCCACTTTCCACGGTATTTAGGCCGTTCTTCGACGCCCGACTCGTCAGTCGGCAAGACTCAGCACAACCAGGAGCACCTCCGAAGATGTATAACGTAGCCTTGGACGAAACGTCAGGGATAGAAGAGTTCCATGGACCACGGCCATACAACCCGGAAGAATTCTCGGAAGCTCTTCTTAAGTTTTTGAAAACGTTGTTAGTACCAACTGTTGTTAAGTATGGACGCGAATCATGAACTGTAACAAAAAGAAAAATGAACAAAGAATACAAGCATCAGAAATGTGATTCCTCAGAAGAGGACCCAACAGGAATGTTCACATCTGAGAAAAACTGAGAGTGAAAATTTTAAATGAGCAGATTAAGGAATAAAAGAACAACTGTAAGGAACGTGTCACAAGAATGGAAGATGACAGAATCACAAAATTAGTTACATTTACTACCTCACATTTTCCTACCATGAATTGAGGATCTAGGACAAGAACACATCATAAAAGGGTCATGCAACCCCTTTGGCACCCCTCTGGTACGGTTTGTCTACCCTCAGGCCCCAGAGCAGCCGCCAGGCTGTATCGGTGTCGGAAGTCTCTGACAGGCACATATCCAATGTGCTCAACGAAGTTGGGTGGGTGGTGACGAGCGTGTTGCCGAGCTGGCAGGGGTCTTAGGGGGATCCTTTTGCCGTTTTATTCACGCAGACATTAATGTTGCACTCCCGCGTGATCACTCCACGGGAGGGCGGAAAACAGGGGAGCCGAAAGAGCGTAAGTATCCTCTGCTGCTTCGAATCACGTTGAAATTTTGTCGAATGGTTTTCAATCGTCCCTAGTGGTTCCAACCTGTATACATGAGCTGGAAATGTGGTCGCGCTGCACTCCAAAGGGATGCGATCATGTCCGGTGGGGATGCAGGCACACAATGTCCTCAGGGAAGGGTTGAAACGTTCGTGGGTGACATCAGTGTGATAGATTATCAAGAACGTCTTCCTATTACTTGTCGTACTACGAACTGTCTTTTTCGAGCGCGAAATGTGTGGGAATCTACGTCCCATGGAAAGGGGTGGTTCAATTGACGCCCTCTAAGCCGCCTCCCTGAGACCTTTTCTTGTCAATTCGGAACGGCGATGTATCTGAAATGTTTTCCTACGCCACCTATGAAAACCGTGTGATTTCAACTGCGTGTGTCGCGATTGTGACCTCCATCACACAAACGTCAAAAGAAGGATGAACTGTTGGTAAGAACGGCTGTCTCATCATGTCACACGCCTGCTGTGGCATCGGGAAGAATTGTGACCAAATTTGGTGCCTATGTGACATCACTATCCCACCTTACAACTCACACGGACTTCCGAGCTGTGGCCTTCTTTTTCCGCATGTGTCGACACCTTACTGTCTGAACCGTCGTCGAGGATGAGGCTGACGTCACAGGGCACCATGCTTTTGCACTGTTGCAGAGGAAGGTTGCAAGCACCTTTGAGCCAAATTTGAAACTAAGACGCCGCAATAGAAGAGAATCACGTTGTTGGGAAAAAGTGAGCCTTTAATTTGAGTGTACAGTGTATTTAGTTGGCACAAGTGAATTCTGGTACCAAACTCCCGCAATGAAATGCAGCCGGTTTATTTCATCACTTTATTCATGAAATCCAAAATTGGATTTGTGTTCTCAATTGAATGGGGGATTAGAATTTAAATCTTAATCGACCTTGAGTTTAGAAGACGCCACACACTGTAATATTTACGGCTAATTGTATTTACGCGTAGTTCTTTCAAATCGCAGCATGATGTTAGTGTATTGGGAGGCATTTATTCTAGCCAAATAATGGATTATATGTGAAGTGCAACGTTGCGCACTATGGGACGTGCTGTGGCCAGGTGGTTGGTGCGCAGCTGGTCTCATGAAACGACTGACAAATACGTTTTCTCGTCTCCGATTGGCTGTCCAGAACTCCTGTATGAAATCGTTGTGTTTTCTGATCTCTAATTAGCTATCATTCGAGAACACAGACGCCAGAACGGCCAGAAACGAAAGGACGACATTTCTCTGAGGGCAGACATGCAGGGAGAAGACATACAATATACAGGGTGAAAAGTATTTAAACCGACAAACTCTGGGAGGTTGTAGGGGACATCAAAACAAATATTTTTCACTAATGTCATTTTTTCCTATGAGGATTATTTAAACCGGTGGAGGCCATATTAAGCTCTTCAGTTGTTCAGAGGCCGTATTACGATCTTCGTTTGTTAGAGGGCTTATTACGCTCTTCAGTTGTAGGCAACTGCTGTCTACCAGTGTAGTAGTGCATTGTCTCTGTTTACTAATGGAGCTATACACCTGGAGTGATACACTGATATGGTTGGCGCGTACTACGTAGCGCACCACAACGGACGAGCTGCACAGCGGGTTTATCAACAACAATATCCTAATCGCCGTATCCCGCATCATACGACCTTTGCTGCTGTGTACCAATGTCTCCGTGAGACCGGGTCATTTTTCAAATTACCTGAACAGGGACGCCGTCGCACGGTAAGAACGCTGCAATTTGAGGAAGCTGTCTTGCAGCATTTGGAGCGGGATCCTTCAATCAGCACTCGCGCAATTACACGTAACATGGAGACGAATCTGACGAATGTAAGAACAGTCCTTCGAAAGCAATTGTTCCGTCCATTTCACATACAGCGTGCCCACAACCTGGAACCAGTTGATTGTCCACCCAGAGCACAGTTTTCGCAGTGGTACCTGGAACAGTGTGGAATGCATCCTACATTTCTATCCTCTGTGTTGTTTACCGATGAAGCAACGTTCGGGCGTGATGGAGTCTTCAACATGCACAGTTCGCATGTTTGGAGTGAGGATAACCCACATGCCACAGTTACTAGCGCTCATCAAGTGCGGTTCTTCGTTAATGTGCGGGTCGGTGTTGTTGGGGACTGTTTAATTGGGCCGTATCTGCTACCTAGGCCATTAAATGGCAGGCACTATTGCAATTTTCTCGCCAGAGCATTACCAGAATTGCTGGCAGACGTCCCGCTCCCTACAAGACAACGCATGTGGTTCCAACATGACGGGCGCCAGCACATTTCAGTCGTCGTGTGTGTCGATTCCTGGGCCGAAGGTTCCCAGAAACGTGGATTGGCAGAGGTGGTCCTTTACCATGTCCTGCTCGATCCCCAGATATGTCCCCTCTAGACTTTTTGTGTGGGGAGAGATGCGCAATCATGTTTACGCACTTCCTGTTGCATCAGTAGAGGATCTGGTTGCCCGGATAGTAGCAGCAGCAGCAGCAGGAACAATTCAGGACACTCCTGGGGTTTTTGCCCGTGTCAGACAGAACATGATCCGAGCGGCGTAACCTTTGTTTACGTGTCAATGGAGGCAATTTTGAAAATCTACTGTAATTGAAATTGGGTTGTGTTAATGTGTTGTCTCTTGGCCATAAAAAAATGGAAAAGTGTTTGTTGGTTTAATTAATTTGCCGCTAAAGGAATCTTCCTCTAATGGTTTAAATACTCCTCACAGGGAAAAATGATATTAGGGAAAAATATTTGTTTTGATGTCTCCTACAACCTCCCAGAGTTTGTCGGTTTAAATACTTTTCACCCTGTATAGTGTGAATGTCTGTTTTATTCCGTTTCGACTGTGTTTCATTATTTTTTAGCGCCTGTGGTAAAGTCTGGTTCACGAGGTCATTAATAATGAAAGGAGTCTACTGGGGTACACTTACATGTGGCACCCGAATATTGTAATGATACTAATGTAAACTAAAATGAAACTATTATATTATAAACGATGTATGTCTCTGATGGGCTCTATAAAGCGGATCACTGACTGTGCACGACAGCAGAGCCTAAGATACTGCTTCTGGTCTGAGACTGTAGTGTTGGAGTAAGACAGCGCTTGGCTCACAGCTGCGGGCAGTTTTACCTCAGGGAGTCACACCTAGTGAGTACGTGGCTGGCGACCACGGGGCCCCGAGGTGAGTCTTGGCATTGCTTCCACTTACTTATGCCGGGCTCCTCACTTTTATCTTTCCTATCTGGCCACCCTCGGACAGCTCTTGTTCTTTTCTGACCCAGACGCTATTAGGTTTCGAGGGCTAGGGGTCTTTCATTTTCCAAGCTACACTTCTCATACAGCATCTGACCCGGAGAGGGCGGCTGCGAAAGGCGTCTGTATCCCATGTTAGAGGCGGCCTCCAGAAGGCAACGGAATACCACCGCAGATTATCTTCCCTGCATAATGCAGTCTCTATTTTATGCACAAAAATGGCTTCTTCTCATGTTAAATCAGTATCCGGAGGTAAAATACCTCCCCAATCGTATCTCCGCGGGGGTGGGGTGGGGGGGGGGACACAGCTTGAAAAGAGGCAAAAAACGAAAACTAGAATTGGTACCTGGAATGTTAGAACTCTGCAGGAAAACTAGAAAACCTTAAAAGAGAGATGGAAAAGAATCATATGGACCTCGAAGGAGTTGCTAAGATGGAATGGATGTGGAGAGTTACAGTCAGATGAATATATGTTGTATTACTCAGGAGGAGAAGTAAAAGGAATGAATGGAGTAGGAATGATTATGACAAAGGAATTAGCTAAATGTGTGAAATATGTGGACTATGCAAATGACCGGGTTATTGGTGTAAGGCTGAAAGGGGCACAAAAAGATTTACTGGTTGTCCAGGTGTATATGTCAACTTCAGAACATGATAAAATTGTAGAGGAAACGTACAATGTAATAGAGAGAATAATGGACAAAAAAATGCTGCAAAATAGTAATGGGAGACTGGAACGTCTTGTGCGAAAAGGAAAGAGGGAAACATAGTCATGGTTTTGGGAAGAGTAATGGTAGAGGTGAATGGCTAATTGACTTCTGCAGGGAATGGCGGCTGATAGAGGCAAACACATGGTTCAAGAACCACAAGGGGAGGCTCTACACTTGGAAATCACCAGGGGTTAAATATAGAAACCAAATCGATTTTACACTGGTAGAAGAAAGATACAGAAACGGAATCAAGAAGGTGCACACATTACTAGATGCAGATATTAATAGCGACCACAACTTACTTATGGCAGAAATAGAAATAAGAATGAAAAAACTAAAGAAGGCGACCATGGTCAAGAAGTGGGATCTAGAGGAGATAAGATCCAACAAAGAACAAATTACAGAAATGCTGTCTCGGAAGTTTTTAAACACATTACAAGACAAAGAAACACCTGATAATGCTAACGAGTATTGGAATATGCTGAAAGAAGGAACCATTAAAGCAGGACAGCAAAATATAGGACATGTAAAAGGAAAAACGGCAAAAAAACCATGGGTCACACAATAAATGATCTCTAAGATGGAGGAGAGAAGAAAATTTAAAAACAAGAACACTGAAGATGCAAGAAAGATGTACCGAAAGTTAAATAATGAACTGCGAAGAGAAACAGAGCAGGTTAGGAAAAAATGGCTAAAAGAGGAATGTGATGCAATTCAAGAACTGGACAGGACGGGAAGATACGACTTACTATACAACAGAGTAAAGACTATGATCTGGGATCAAAACAGAGCAGGAAGTGCTACTATGGAAATTTTGAGTATAGACGAAGAGGTAGTGTACAAAGATCGTGACGATGTCCTCCAGAGATGGGAAGAATATCTGAATGACAAAAATCGCAAACGAGAAACTCTGGAACCTGAATCATTCAACAGTGTAAGTGATGACGAGAAACGAGCAACCATCACAATGGAAGAAGTAAAGTCTGTCATAGCTGCAATGAAAAATGGCAAAGCAGTAGGTACAGACACGATACCGGGAGAAACATTAAAATGCTTGAACAAAGATGGAATAAAAGAAATATTGAGGTTATGTAATAAAATATGTGACAGTGGTGAATGGCCTGAGGAGTTTCTGACAACAGTAATGATTCCATTACCGGAAAAACAAGTAACCAAGAAATGCAGAGAGCACAGGACAGTCAGCCTCATTTCACATGCAGCCAAAGTGATGTTAAGAATACTTAATAAAAGACTTGAAAAAGTAATGGATGAGAATTTTGCCGAGGAGCAGTTTGGCTTTAGACGGAATAAGGGCACCAGAGATGCAATAGGACTCCTACGAATCTTGGGAGAAAGGTTTATGAAAAAGGAAGAGACGTATATATGTGCTTCAGCGATCTAGAAAAGGCATTTGACAATGTCGTTTAGGACAAGCTGGCGACTGTAATGGGGGAAAAGAGAGTGGACTGGAAAAGCAGAAGACTTATAAACTCATTATATCTTAATCAAAAAGCCTCAGTTAAAGTGAGTGGAGAAAGTACAAACTGGATCGGACTAGGAAACGGAGTAAGACAAGGATGCTGTCTATCATCTACCCTTTTCAACCTCAACTTGGAAAATATGATTGACTAATGCTCATCAAGTGAAAAGGAGTAGAAATTGGAGGAAGAAGAGTGGGGTGTTTGAGGTTTGCTGATGACATGGTCCTTCTAGCCACAGGGGAAAAAGAATTACAGGATTTGGTGTACACCATTGAAGCTAACGAAAAAAATTATGGAATGAAAATTAACACAAAGAAAACAAAAGTATTGGCACTAGGAGGAAATGAAGAAAAAACTTATGTTGAATGGAGAAATATTAGAACAGGTGCAAAATTTTAAGTATAGTGGAAGCAGGATAGACACCGATTGGAAGTGCACCACAGCAATTAAAACAAGGATAGAAATGGCAAAAGAGGCATTTTATAAGAAAAAGGGAATTTTCTGCAGCGGTCTGGGCAGAGAACTCAGGGAGAGACTCATAAAATGTCTGGTATGGAGTGTTCTTCTGTATGTCACTGAAACATGGACTTTGAGGAAGAAAGACGGAGAAAGGCTGGAGGCTTTTGAGATGTGAACATGACGGAGAATGGAAAGAATAAGTTGTATGGACAGAGTAAAAAATGAAGAGGTACTGAGGAGAGTGGGAGAGAAAAGACAGTTACTAGATGTAATAAAAAGAAGAAAAAGAAATTGGACTGGGCATATTTTAAGAAAGAATGATGGACTAATAAAAACAGTTTTAGAAGGTTATGTAAAAGGGAAAAGGAACGAGGAAGGAAGAGATTTCAGATACTGGATGACGTGATGGACGGTACAGCATACAGCAGCCTCAAGAGGGAAGCAATGGATCGCAGAAAATGGAGAGACAAAGGACCTGATAATATAGCAAAAAACTGATGATGATGATGATGAGGCAGTTTTTGTGATGCGCTCTGTAAAGCCACCAGGTGTTAAATTATAGAGTAGGAATTACGAGTACATGTATTATTGGAAATAAAAATGTGGAAGCTGAAGTCTTCTCGCAAGTAAGGTAAAGAAGTTAAATTTTTATGACTTTCGTTTTGCCAGCGCGTTAGTGTAATTGAGTTGACTGATAATTGACAACAGTGAGTTCTATGTTGTGTAACCCAGAATGTACGTAAACTGATTTGATGTATAGGGTAGTTAGGTATTTCCCTTTTGTAATGTTTCTAAGATTTGTTAATACAGATATACATAATTTTATGATTTGTCTTTATGCTTTTTAAGGCGCTTCAGTCTGGAACCGCGTGACCGCTACGGTCGCAGGTTCGAATCCTGCCTCGGGCATGGATGTGTGTGATGTCCTTAGGTTAGTTAGGTTTAATTAGTTCTAAGTTCTAGGCGACTGATGACCTTAGAAGTTAAGTCGCATAGTGCTCAGAGCCATTTGAACCATTTTATGCTTTTTAGTGAGGTTAGATAATAGTTCATGTATAAATCTCATTGTCTGTGACCCAATTAGTAAAAATGATGTAATTTATCTGAGTAATGTAATTTCAATTGTTAGATGTTTTGGAGAGCCAAACTTAACTACGAATACAATTTCACTATTGAAAAAGCGTTTTGGTAGTTGATCCAAATCACTACCGCCTCCACGTCTGGGACATATGTTTTCAAAGATATTGAATTTTTCTTAAATGTTTTCATTTATCAGCCAGAAGAATTTCATGTACATTTCAAACTATTAAGGCCAGCATTGCACACCGCTGAGCCTGTACCTAGTGTATTTTATTCGTCTTCATGAGAGACCAGAGTATATCGTGATCCACTGTTGTTGCTTTAGAGGTAAGACAATTTTATTTATTTGTTATGTGCAGGGGGACCAAAATTGTCAGTTTCGAACAGTGCCAGAGGATTCAGTACCTAAGGGACTGAAAGTATTTTGTAGTGACTGTATTTCTTTATTAGCACTGGGAGTTGCATTGCCCAATCAGTTCATATAAAGTTTTTGCTAACAATAACAAAGAGTAAGCATACCATTTGCAGTTTCAACATGGCTGGTGCTACAACGAATCCGCTTGGTTGCTTAACGATGACGGCTGGTGTGGTGTGCCGAGCAGCCTGGAAGGGGATTTTAAGCGGTTTTCCACATCGCACTAGGTGAATACTGGCTTGGTACCGAAGTCCTGGCTGAGGGGACTGGGTGTGTGTGTGGAGTGGGGAGAGGAGAGGGGAGGGGGAGGAGGGTTGAAGGGGGCGTGGTGGCGACAGGAAGGGCATCCAGCCACCCCCTGTCACTAACATCGCCGGATCCGAAAATTAACATGTCGACCCTGACACTCACAAGTGATGTAATTTCTTATCAAATACAACGATTGTCGTTTAAGAAATAATATTTTAATCCACGAACTGAAATTAATGTCACAAGACTGAACCAGTATCCTCCAAGATCTTCTGCACTGGCCTACCACACCGATAATTGCACAGTCCAAAACTAAAACCATGTGATCGAATGTAATGCTAGCGAGCAGGTCGTACTTGTTCTTTCACTCCTGACATTTAGTTGACGACTTGTGAGGATCAGCTCCAGCTATAAAATGCGTCATTCAACAATGTGGCCAAGGCAGATGACGAAGCAGTTGGTCTTGTATTAGGTAGACTTGGACTTCACGTTTTGGTCGGCCACCATGAGTAATTTTTTCTAAATCACTTTGGTGGAATACCTTAATGGTTTCCTCAACAAGGGTAGAGCTTACTTTTCAGTAAAATCCTTCTGGTGACTGTTTAAGATACGAACGAGAATTAGTTCTTCTTCCATCCTTGCTAAAGAGTTTCTAAATAATAATTCCGGGTACTTGTTATTGAAAGTACAATAGAAAATCTCATTCATTGTTTCATCTTAACCTTCGTCGAGTGAGCTACTAATTTCTCTTTTCAGCTCAACAACAGCTACAGAGGGAAAATATCACAACTTCAGCTGACAACTCACCGAGCCTCGGATGCCCGAAGCAGAAAACACAGCCGTCGTACCCGTTGATAACAGCATGGATGACGTCACAGAGGGTCGCCGCGTTCAGCTCTGCCTGGAAGATTAAAAGTGAGCTATGAAAAAAAAAAAATAAAAAATTATGTAAACTGTATACCTGGAAAGTCTTGAGCTATGACTAGTGTTTTTTATATCTCTCTTATTCTTACATGAGCTTGTTGAGAAAGCAGTCTTACAGTTGAGCGAATTACAGGAATTTATGAGGGAGTGCTGATAAATAATGTACGTAATTTTTTATATTAAAACTCTTAAAACTCGTAAGATAAAACAAATTTCTAATCATTCTATATCGTTATTCTCCATGTCTTCATATCCATTTCTCAACGTAGTCATCCTGGCGACGAACACACTTCTCCCAACGAGAGACATGTTTGCTGATGTAGAATATTTGACTCCGTTGACGGGGCCACAACCACACCTCTGCTAGCACCGCTTCGCTACTATCAAACTGAAGTCCTCGAAAATGTTCTTTAAGTTTCGAAATTAGATGAATATCGGATGGGGCCAAATCGAGAGTACATGCAGGATGACCAACGACAGTGAACGCAAGGCGTCAGATTATTGCAGATGTCGCAGCACTCGTGTGTGGTCTGGTATTGTCATCCTGAAGAAGACACCGACACATTTACGTTACACGCCGCCACGTCACATGCTACATTTTGGAGCCCTCTAGCGGCAGACGGTTGCAACTTGTGTCATCGAAATGCGAAAGTCGACCGCTTAGCACGCATTACATGTAACACCTCAACCGATATTGAGAACAGAATATAACATTTGGAGGCATCAGTTTTAAGAAAGCCCTCGTATAACGACAGTCGATGAAATCAAATTAAAGGTATAGAATGTGCCGTCCAAGTTTAATGCATGAACAATCACACTCAGGATTTCTGACGATTTTTTTTTCTATTGTAACACAGTGAGGTAAAGCTGTGATTAAGACATCGCACTCATATTCGACAGCAGCATGGTTCAGGTTTAGATCCGAACAAGTTTTCCATCTTCCCTCAGTCACTTCTGGCAAATATTAAGATGTGTTCTTCCAAAGACTACCGTTGATCTTTTCCCATATTTCTCTGCGGTTCAATTGGTGCACCACATCTAATGAGCTCCAAGGCACAGAAAGATCATATTCCAGCATTTTAGTAGTTAAAAATGTTTTGACGGTTGCTCAAGTAACTGATTTAAGGCAACAAACCAAAAGAGATCCATCTCCATGCGAGTTAATGGTATTGATGAAATTTCAAACAGAATTCTGAAAAGCTGTTCTAACTTCATAATGAGTATGCTTAATGATATATGTAATGCGTTACAGACACAAGATTTTTTTGGCAGATTAAAACATGCAACTATCAAACATCTTTCTTAAGAAGAGAGATAAAGAATACTTAAATGATTATCGTCTGATTTGCTTATTGACATGTTTTTCCAAAATGATCGAAAAAGTAATGTACACAATTTATTTGGCAGATCATAGTTTGGGTTCCAGAAGCGCTGATCGACTGTGGATGCTATCTATACGTTCACTCACCAAATAGTATAAATCTTAAATAATAATATCGCCAGTTGGTATATTTTGTGTTCTTCTCAAGGCGTTTGATTGTGTAGATCGCGTTACCCTCTTAGAAGAACTCACGTTTTATGGTACTGAAGGATTTACACAGGACGGGTTTGAATCAAACTTAACAGATTCACTGGAAAAAAATTGTGCTGATTTATTTAAAAAATGTTGTAAGTGTAGAAAATTTTAGTGACTGGGGAGAAATCACAAAGGGAGTCATACAGAATTTAATTCTGGATCCACTCCTGTTCATTATGTACGTGACTATCTTGCACTTAACATTCAACAAGTAGAACTGAATGATACTAGTGTTGCAGTAAATCCTGTTAGACAGAAAGCAACACAACAGATTGTTAATGATGTTTTCAAATAATTTTTAAGTAGTTCTCTGAAAATGGACTCCCCTTTAATTTTGAGGAAACACACTACGGTCAGGTAAAATGCTCTCGGGCTTCGAGCCCAGTTAAGCGGCTTAAAATCCACGAGCTTTCGGTCAAGAGCTCCTCGGACGTTGTCAGGGGGTGATTGTCGAATTATTGCTGCTGGCGTCCTTTAACAGCCGTGCCGCCTTCAGTGACGTCACTGATGTTTCCCAGGCGTCAAACGTGTTGATGTTTTGGTTGCGCGCTTGTCTCGCCCGCTTCAACCTTCTGATGGCCGGGTTCCAAACTGTACTTAGCTGCGGGCACCCGTCTTCGCTGAAGATGCCAGAAATTTTTATCTCGATCGCTTATTTTACGACGCTGTCCCAGAAACTGTTAGTCTGTGTAGTAACAGATGTCTCGGCGAATGCAATACGGTGTCCGTTTTCTAGACAATGTTCTGCTACCGTTCATTTCTCAGGATACCGTAGGTGAAAACATCTCTCGTGTTCTACACGGCGCTGTTGAATATTATGCACAGCTCGTCCGAAATGCTCGTAAAACAGTCCACACCCACACAGTATTTTATATACCCCTGGCGTTCTGAGATATACATCGCCTATCACAGGCACCTTTATCAGTCTAATTCTTGCTGGATGTGGGCAGTTTTATGTCAGACAGAATGTGCATTAAGAAACTCTGAGAAAGACTGTTCACTTTATGCGATTGAATTTTAAAAAGTGCCAAGTTGAACTAGTCATTATGTGTGGATGAGAGAACATACTTGCGAAAAGAAGATACTGCGTTACAGTTCTTATAGAGAAAATAAAGCATCAGACTTAATTCTTATAGAGAAAATAAAACATCAGACTTAAAGTGGCCAGTGGTTTAATTCAGAAGTCACTCACACTATACTGTGAATGAATGTTGCAAAGTGACAGCGTGTGAAGAATACTGACACTCCAAGACTTCCAGCATAAGAAGTCGCCCTCGTTCTGCCAACGACCTTGTCAAATAGGGTGGAGGATTGGACAGATGTTCAGAGCACTCTCTAGCCATTGGGTTGGGAAACTGTCCCTAGAAGACAGAGGACTCAGCAGTGGTCGATAGCATGAGGCTGCAGAAGTCAATGGAAGCCACTGCATTAAAGGCAAACTATGTATTGACAGGTGGCCTGTAATTGAAGAAGTGACATAAGATTCCGGGCTACTCCCTCATTCGGATCTCCGGATGGGGTTGCCAAGGAGTGGTGATCTTGAGAAAAATAACAAATGAAAAGTAACAAACGAAAAATAACAAACGAAAGGGAACATTCTACGAATAGGGGCGTGCAATTACAGAAGTTTTAACATGGTAGAGAAGTTAGAAATTCCGAAAAGGGAAATGCTAAGGCTGAGTCTAGATCTACTGGGCGGCAGCGAAGTGAAGTCGAAAGACTACAAGGATTTCTGGTCAAATGAGTATAGAGTAATATCAGCAACAACAGAAAATTGAATAACTGGACTTGTTTCGTTATGAATGGGAAGGTAGGGCAGAGAGTGAGCTACTCGTTCGGCTCTACATACTGACGTAACAAGCAGAAGATGAAGAGATAGAGAAAATATTATGAGGATACTGAACTGCTAATTCAATACGCATAGGAAATGAAAATCTAATAGTCGTGGGGCATTGAAATAGAGTTTTATGGGAAGGAGTAGAAGAAAATATTACGGGAAAATATGGGCCTGGTATTAGGAATGAGAGAGGAGAAAGACTAACTGAGCTATGTAATAAATTTCAGCTAGTTATAGCGAATCACAAGAGGGGAAGCATACTGAGAAGGCCAGGAGATATGGGAAGATTTCACTTAGATTACATCATGGACGGGCAGAGAGTCCAAAATCAGATATTGGATTGTAAGGCGTACCCAGGAGCAGATATAGACACAGATCACAATTTAGTAAATATGAAGAGTACACTGAAGTTTAAGAGACTAGTCAGGAAGAAACAACACCAAAGGAAGTTGGAAACGGAAGTACTAAGGAGTGAAGAGACACACTTGAAGTTCTCTCAGGCTATGGGTTCTGCAGTTCAGTTAGAATGGAATAGACATCTCTAAAAAGAGAAACGACAGAAGCTGGGAACGAAAAAATAAATATAAGGAAGGTAACTGCCAAGAAGTTGTGGGCGACAGAAGAAATATTCCAGTTGAGCTACGAAAGAAATGAATATAAACATTTTCAGGTAAATTCGGGAATACAGAAATAAAGGCACTTTGGAATGAAATAAATAGGAAGCTCAGGGAAGCTAAGACAAAAAACAAAACGGAAAGATTGACTTAGTACATGGAAAAGTCAAAACAACCTTCAGTGAAATTAAAAGCAAGGGTGGTAACATTATGAGTGGAATGAGAATTCGACTGTTAAAGGCATAGAAGAGAGCAGATAATTGGAAAGCGAACGCTGAAGGCCTTTATAAGGGGGAGAACTTGTCTGATGACGTGAGAGAAGAAGATACAGGAGTCGACAGGGAAGAGGTAGGGCATGCAGTATTAGAATCAGACTTTCAAAGAGCTTTGGGCGACTTAAGATCAAAAAAGCAGAAGGGATGGATAACATTCCACCGGTATTTCTAAAATCGTTGGGGAAATGGCAACAAAACGACTATTCTCTTTGGTGCGTATAATTTATGACTGGCGACGTACCACCAAACTTTCGTTCGATGATACAAAATGGTGCGAGATGTTCGAAACTCTGAGAAAAATAGGGGTAAGCAATAGGGAAACACAGATAATATATAATACGTACATGAATCAAGAGGCAACAATGACAGTGGAAGACAAAGAATGAAGTGCTCATATAAAAAAAATTGTAAGACTAGGTTGTAGCCTTTGCCCCTGCTGTTCGACCTATTATCGAAGAAGCGATGTCGGAAATAAAAGAAAGGTTCAAGAATGGGATTAAAATTCTAGGTGATTCAAGATTCGCTTATGACATTGCTGTTCTCAGTGAAAGTGAAGAAGAATTATGGATCTGCTGAATGGAATGAAGTTTATAATGAGTACAGAATATCGATTGAGAGTAAATGGAAAAAAAGACGAAAGTAATGAGAAGTAGCAGAAATGAGAACAGGTAGAATCTTAACATCAGAAATGGGGATAGTGAAATAGATGAAGTTAAGGAATTCTGATACCTAGGCAGCAAAATAATCATGATAGATGGAGCAAGAGAACCAGACCAGAACTGCCTGAAACGGGGCTCCTGGCCAAAAGAAGTCTACTAGTATCATAGACAGACCTTAATTAGGTGAAGAAATTTTTGAGAATGTACATTTGGAGCACAATCGTGTATGGTAGTGAAGCATGGACTGTGGGAAAAAGGAACAGAAGGGAACTGAAGCATTTGATATGCAGTGCTACAGTAGAATGTTGAATATTAGGTGGACTAATAAGATACGGAAAAAGGAGGTTCTTGGCAGAACCAGTGAGGAAAGGAATGTATGGGGGATGACAAGAAATTTTTTTGGACATGAAGGAATAACTTGAATGATACTAGATGGAGCAGTGAGTAGTAGAACAGCCTTTGTATGACCCCACTCTCCACTGTTGCCAAATTTATTCAAGATGAAGGATCCATGATGGCAGCAATAGATATGGCAATGTCGCAATGATGTCATGGCGAGAAGTTAAAATTTTGGCGGCAAGACATGTCAACTGGGCTACCTCCACTAACCTACCCCCTTCCCCTCCTCCTCCACCCTTCCTCCCCCAGAAAAAGGCAGGATGTTCAAATTCCATCAGGACAATGCAACACACCACAATTACCTTCACTAACCTAAGAAAATGGCGGGAAAATAGGTCACTTGGGCTACCTGCCCTAACCTAAGTCATCTGACCGCCACCTCTTCCTAGGAATTGGTAGGGAAAGGATTCAGCCTGTGCTGGGCTGGTGGATAGGATAGACACAATTCTTTATTTTACATGCAGTGTTTATCTAAACAATTTCAGGCAGTAGCTCAATCCAGTGTGTTCACCATTAGGTCTGGAGTCCAACTGACCTAGTACACAGTACTGCCACCAGCGGGCACTGCCGTCCCATGGTGGTCTGGGGTTGGGAAATTGGTGAGAAAAGCACAAAGCCTGTGCTGGGCTGCTGGATAGAATCGATGTAAGTCTTTATTTTGAATGCAGTGTTAATTTAAACAATCTGAGGCAGTAGCTCCATCCAGTGTGTGCACCATGAGGTCTGGAGTCCAGCTGATGTAGTACACAGTAATGCCACCAGAGGGTGCTGTCGTTCCTCCCATTACATAATCGAAGATTGAGGTCAGGGGAAAAAATGGCGCGAAAAGAACTTTGCCTGCACTGAGCTGCTGGAGAGAGAAAGGAGTGCACTTTATTTATTTTAGGAACAATTTATTTAGCGACGAATTTCACGTAATTTATTTATTACACTGATGCAAAACACTCGCTCTGACGTGCTTGTGGGCCACAATATACAGTTTCCAGACCTGCAATATACTCGTAAACTGTCGAAATAATGCAGTACACTGATGTACAGACATGCGAAAGCCTTGTAAATTACCGAAATAGTGAAGTACACAGCATACAGACCTGCAAACTACTCGCAAATCACCGAAATAATGCAGTACACTCAGGTGCAGACGTGAAAACAAATCGTAAATTGTCAAAAGATAATGCATGTGTAACGCTATGCAAACACGCTCTCAATACTTTAAACAGCCGAAAATAATGCACTGCAAAAACACTCACTGCACATATAAAGACGCTTTCGAACTATAGTCAACCATGAACTGTTCCAGCGGCGCACACGCATCGATGCCGCCGTGAACCAGTGCCAGACGCAAGCCAGTGCCAGAGCACAAGAGACTGCTGCCGCCTACAGCAAGCAGGTGAAAGTTGTGTCTACATTTAGAGTCCTTTGAGTGTTATACTGACATCTCATGTCTATGTAAATGAGAGTCAAGCCACCCTCTGGGACGCGCCCGGGCGTGTTTACTGTTGCTGGTGTGAAACCTATATACCTGTAGATACTGACATCACAAGTTGCGCTATAGAAATATGTTCCAATGCTTCCCAGAACAGCACAGGCTGCATTGTTCCTAGCAATCCTAACGGGACATACGAGCTGCTTCTAGCCGTGCACGCATGCTTACTGGCCCAACGCGGCAGATGCATTGCTGAAAAATGATCGCGTGGCGACTCACTATCTAAAGGCTTCTCAGTGTTATTGGACGTCACATGGCTATGTGAAATAAGAGCCAAGTCGACCTCTCAGAAACTGTAAAGTGCTGCATAAATAGTTAACGATCGCTTTTGTAAGAGCTTTAGTGATGTCTCAGCTTTTCTGCGTAGAAATTCTTGTCCTAACATAACCTGTTTACGAAAATAGCGCAGAATACCGCCGAATGCATTCTTCCTGATGGTCCTAACGAGGCACCCCCTCCATCACGTGTTACCCTTCCTGGAAATCGTTAAGTCCTCCTTTCAACAAACATTTCCTAAATGCAAACGTTCTCACCACTACGTAGAGGCTCCTACATCCTGGCACAAAGAATGTCTTCTGAATGAATGGAGCATTACGATTGACTCTTATTGAATTTACCCTTCGAATTACTGAAGCTGTAGGTGTGGAAGCGCCGTCCACCTTTTTTTCTCTCTGCAGACGAGAATTACAGTGGCAAAAACTATTTTGTTCAAGTCACCATATTGCACCAACAATTAAACCCTGCTAAGTGGCCTACAGATCTTGAAATATGGAAAGTCTCTTACCCAATTACACTGCTCTGCCACTGAGGGCAGGAGCTTGAATATCAGAGTGCGAAACCAAGCTCCAACCGAGCAATATATCACTGTGTACCATGTCGATGTAGTAAACATACAACTCGTATCCTGCGCCATACAAAACCATCCCTTCTACATCATTCGTATAGATATTGGCCGCCAGACTCTAGTACATATATCATTAAGACAGACGGCATAAGAACATGCACTGTAGGTATACACCTTGCTGCACTAGATATTTTCCGCGAGGTCGGGCAGTCATCCACTCCTCGTGCATGACCAGAACCCTGGAAAGACTTGATTCGATATCCAATTTCTACTGAAAGTGTAGCACTAGAGATCTGAAAAGCTAGTGTACATTTCTTCTGACCTCAACCAGCACACCATCTACTACTTTTTGTGATCCTTCTCAATCAACTATCGCCTATAGCCCTATATACATCATCGTACCTCTGACATGGCATCGAGACAGAATACGTTACAGATACTAGAGAAATATTTAGTGGCGGCGGCGAGGAAGACTTACAAACACCGGTTTCACACCCCGCTTCTTAATCGAAATTCAGTAATTTTGTTACGAGGTTGCTCCGCCAGCACGTGTAGCCACACTGTTCGTCCGATACTATACACTCCAGCGATCACTGTCTATATCCAGTGTCACGGTATTTGTCTGGACAAAACCACTTCATTCAGTGGTAATGCCATACATAAATTTATAAAGCCAGTATAGCTTTTAACATGGATACTTGTATGCACCTGTAGAAACAAGACCGCTTATAATGGTAATATGGTTGCGTTTTTTAACATCTGGCGTTTTGTAAGACGATTATGCCTCTACTTCTAAGACACAGCTGTATCATTTGCAAGAAAACTTATGAAACATCTCCACCCATCATTGATTTTCGGTCAGTATTATTTCGTATCGCCAGCAATCAGTTATTAATGAGGTATTATACTTAGTAATAGGGGATGTGTGATAACTTCAACTCGAGGACCAGGATTATAAATTATATGTTTGTGTTCCAACACGTGCAAAGGAAATGACTATGTCCAGTCATAAGGAAGGTATGGATCTGACATGGAATACCGTAATAGCAAACGGAAGAGTATGTCAAGTCATAAGAATGGTACAGATATTTCTATTTCCAGGGCCACAGCTGTCAGCAGCTCATTGTTGCTCATTGTTGAATGTCGTTCAACTGAGACCACAATCGCAACATTTAATTGTAAGTGTAGCGATCAATTATATATGTGACCGATTTCCTAGGTTCATCATTCTGCCTAGATGTGCTTGGCATGCAGCGCCAGTGGCTTGTGGCGGGAATGATTCACGTTTCGCACTAACGGCATGAGCTGTCCGAATGGAAAGGCCTCTTGGGATGCAGGAATATAGCTGACTTAACCATGTCGTCCTCTAGACAGCCGAATAGCGAACTAATACTTTGTATGTGTTGGGCAGCTTTCGTGATCGCATGAAAATTTGACAAAACGCAATATGGATGTGTGTACTGGGTCATTATTCCCTGCCAAGTAAATTGTCCGGTTGAGTGCTTCAACACATTTCGCACCATTATTTAGTTGAGGGAACATCGATTGTAGTGTGTGCATCTAGCAGGTGAAAGACAGGTGGAAGACACGTTTGCTGATTCTCCAGACATAAGAAACACCTTGCTTGACTTTGTAAATTATAGGGATGACTTGGAGTCTGTTACATCACCGACATCGGTATTCGTGAGTGGAAATATCAGTTCCCTCTTTTTTTTTCGAGATTTCATATAAAAGTCTTCGTAGACAGGATAATTTTCTAGTTACTCAGTGGTTTACAACATGCTTCACCTTGCTAAAGTATCGAGTTTCTAGAGAAATAATTCCAGTCTATATCTTCGGAATTACGTAGTGCGAGCAATACTGCTACGCAATTGACACTGGCCAGCCGCGGTGGCCGAGCGATTCTAGGCGCTCAGACTGGAAACGCGCGACTGCTACGGTCGCAGGTTCGAATCCTGCCTCGGGCATGGATGTGTGTGATGTCCTTAGGTTAGTTAGGCTTAAGTAGTTCTAAGTTCTAGGGGACTGATGACCTCAGAAGTTAAGTTCCATAGTGCTCAGAGCCATTTGAACCATTTGAATTGATATTGCTATGTGCTTGATATCGAGAAGTATCACGAAAATAGTATGATATTCTGGCAAACCATGCGAAATTACATATCTTCTTGTAATCCGAGAGTCCTGAGATGGATGTAGAAAAGCAAGCAAGCAAACAGGTTGGGGCCGGAAGCAGTAATGCTTTTGTCCTGAGGGGAGCCGACCCCAAATTTGTAGAACAGTTCTGAGAGTGACTTCGGTTCACTGAGGGCGCTCTTGTCATGCATCGGGAGTGGATGACTGCCTGACCTTGTGGGAAATATCTAGTGCAGTGATGTGCATGCTCTTATGCCGTCTGTCTTCGGAGTATATGTACGAGAGTCTGGCAGCCGATAGCTATACAAATGATGTAAAAGGGGCGATTTTATATGGCGCAAGATACGAATTGTATGTTTACTACATCAACACGGTACTCAGTTATATTTTGCTGGGTTCGAGATCGGTTTCATGTTCTGATATTCAAGTTCCTGTCCTCAGTGGGAGAGCAGTGTAACTGAGTAAGTGTCCTTCCGTATTTCACGATTTTTAGGCCACTTTGCAGGGTTTAATTGTTGGTGCGATATGGTGATCTGTACAGAATAGTTTTCTGTCGGGTCGATCAGATTAGCTTCGTAAACCTCATATATACTCATGGTCATTAATTAAGGATAATTGCAGAATGTGGTGCCACACAACGTGACACTACACAAAACTGGCGCTAAAAGCATAGGCACATAGGGAACACACATGACACGGATCTGTAAGTCCACAGTATCGGTGATAAGTTGAGAAAACCGTCCCGAAACACATCTGCTACAAAACGCCACTGTTTCCTGCGCATGTACCCCGACATCAATATGGGATATGATCACCATGCACACGTACACAGGCCGCACAACGGTTTGGCATACTCTGGATCAGGCGATCGAGCAGCTGCTCGGGTATAGCCTCCCATTCTTACACCAGTGCCTGTCGGAGCTCCCGAAGTGTCGTAGGGGTTTGAAGACATGCAGCGATATGTTGACCGAGAGCATCCCAGACGTGCTCGATGGGGTTTAGGTCTGGAGAACAGGAGGCCACTCCATTCCTCTGATAACTTCTGTTTCGCGGTACTCCTTCATTATGGCAGCTCGGTGGGGCCGTGTGTTATCATCCATCAGGAGGAAGGTGGGACCCACTGCATCCCTGAAAAGGCGGACATACTGGTGCAAAATGACGTCGCTATACACCTGACCTGTTACGGTTCCTATGTCAAAGACATGGAGGGGTGTATGAACACCAATCATAATCCCACCCCACCCCATCAAACCACGACCTCCATACAGGTAGGTCCCTGTCAAGGACAATAAGGGGTTGGTATCTGGTTCCTGGTTCACGCCATATGAAAACCCGGATAGAATCACTGTTCAGCCTATACCTGCACTCGTCCGTCAACATAACCTGGGACCACTGCTCCAACGACCATGTATTGTGTTCTTGACACCAGACTTTACGGGAACTCCTGTGACCGGGGGTCAGTGGAATGCACCTTGCAGGTCTCTGGGCGAATAGCCCATGTCTGTTCAGTCGTCTGTAGACTGTGTGTCTGGAGACAGCTGTTCCAGTGGCTGCGGTAAGGTCTCGAGCAAGGATACCTGCAGTACTCCGTGGCCGTCTGCGGGCCGTGATGATGAGCTATCGATCTTCTTGTGGTGTTGTATACTGTGGACGTCCCGTACTGTGGCGCATGGACACGTTTACTGTCTGCTGGAATCGTTGCCATAATCTTGATCACATTTTGTGGCACATTGAGGACTTGTGCTACGACCTGCTGTGTTTGACCAGCCACCAGTCGCCCTAGTATTCTACCCCTCATAACGTCATCAATATGTGTTCTTTGAGGCATTTTCAACACACAGTCACCATTAGCGCGTCTGAAAACGTCTGCACACTTACTCGCTGCACCGTACTCTGACATATGCACCAACACAACACACCTTTGCGTATGTGGATTGTCACCGTGCGACGACCGCAGGTCAAATGCACCGCACTGTCACACCCCGAGGTGATTTAAACCTTCAAACCACCCACCAGAGCGTCATTTCACCATTTATCAGCATTATCCTTAATTTATGAGGATGAGTGTAGATAGAATATGTCTATGGGTGCTTACAGTGCTTGGTACACGGCACATTATTCTATAAATCTTGTAACCAACGTCTCGAGGAAGGACGAGCCTATTTGTTCATTTATTTCACTTGTGCAAGTCCTCTGCGCTACTCATTTATTCTATAACGTGATTATGAATGAGTGGCTGTGAGTATAAGTAAGTTTCATATGTTACCGGCGGCAACCACAGTCAGTACAAGTAGCTTGTAGATCTTGCCAAATTAACCTGATGGGAAGGTACAGCAGGAAGGGGAAAGCAGTGGGCGATGCCGAAGATAAACGCTATGTCCAGAGTGACTGTGGATGAAATTATCCTTGCTCCATCAATTTTGTAGGTTCAATATCTCGAATGCAATAATGATTCCATGTATGATACAATCAATGTTTGCTTCACCTTTCATTTTGAGATTTGTTAAGGCATCCCTTATTTGACGAATAATTACGAACTTGAAACGAATGTTAAATTGCGTACCGCTGTTTATGTTGCAGTATTTTCTGTGTTGTTAATGTGATGACGAATACACGAGGATGTAGTCAAAAGTAATGCCTTCGAATTTTTCATGTGAAAATTCTTTCAGATTATCCAATAAAACAAACTTTATTAACATGCTACATCTTGATTCTTTATGTCTGCATATTTATTTCTCAAAATAGCCACTCTGGCGACGAACACAGTTCTCCCAACGACATACGAGATTGTCAATTCTTTCACTGTAAAACATTTTACTTCGCTGACGGAACCACAGCTTCATCTCTACTTGCTCCGCTTCAGCACTATCAAAGTGAAATCCTCGAAGGTGTTCTCTTAGTTTTGGAAACAGATAGATATCCGATGGGGTCAAGTCGAGACAGTTTGGGGGATGACCGATTACCGTGAACACAATGCTTTGGATTGTTGCGGTTGTCGCAGCGCTCGTGAGTGCTCTGACATTGCCGTGCTTAAGGAGAGCGTGCTCCAGGTGTGGACGAAGTCTTCGAATTCGAAACTCGATTAAACCACGCTGTTTTTCATGTAGCGACTGCGTTAAGTTACACATAGCCGTGTTACAAACTAAAATTCGGAATCTTCTAGCGGCAGAGGGCTGCAAATACGTAGAGATGAAAAATGAGGATGTAGGGTGTTATTAAGGTTTGTTTTATTTGAAAAGCTTCGAGAGTTTACACATAAAGGATTGGGAGACATTACTTTTCAGTACGTCGTCGTAGGTTTGAATAAAGTGCTTGTCTTTCTGTACTAGATGGGAGTCATTATTTGGGGTGTACAGCTCCGCTTCGGTCATTACAGTTGTCTCCCAAGCCCAGCGTCATCGGAAACGAGACGACGGTGCGTTGAAATGACAGGTGAGCGGACGGGACAGGCTGATGGAAGAGGCAGGGGGTGGAGAGGGAGGGTGGCAGAAACCTGTGAGGCGGCGTCGCTGTCGCCGTCGCTGAAGACGCCGTCGAAGGCGAACATCCTGGTGGCGGGCGCGCCGTCGCCGGGCAGCTCGTGGGGGCGGCAGCCCGCCTCCTGCTGCTGGGGGCAGGTCAACGAGGCGAGCCGGCGCCGCGCGTCCACCGCCAGCACGACGCCGCCGCCCCCGCCTCCGCCGCCACCGCCGCCGCCGCCGCCGCCGCCGCCGCCGCAGGGGGCGCGCACCCGCAACAGCACCTTCACCTGCACACGGCACACGTCGGCTGTCACCATATGTGTCCCCAACCGTTTCACAGGTAAGCAATGTCCCACCTCCAGAGAATCTATCCTGTCACTATGACCGCTGCAGCTTAACAATTCTTTATTTCTTTCTTTCATTCCGTTTCAAAATGAGCGAATGAGCGACTCTTGGCCCGCAGCTTGCAACCGCGAGAACATGACGTCGCTTACAACGTAAACAGGAGCTCGTCCGAGGAAGGTGGAGTAGACATCTACAGAAGAAGGAAACAGAAGAGAACACAAACAGATCCTCAGCTGCAAAGACGGCCAAAGCGATGCAGACATCTACATCTACATCTACATCTACATCTACATCCATCCTCCGTAAGCTACCAGACGGTGTGTGGCGGAGGGTACCTTGAGTACCTCTATCGGTTCTCCCTTCTATTCCAGTCTCGTATTGTTCGTGTAAAGAAGGATTGTCGGTATGCCTCTGTGTGGGCTCTAATCTCTCTGATTTTATCCTCATGGTCTCTTCGCGAGATATACGTATGAGCAATATACTGTTTGACTCCTCGGTGAAAGTATGTTCTCGAAACTTCAACAAAAGCCCGTACCGAGCTACTAAGTGTTCTCCTGCAGAGTCTTCCACTGGAGTTTATCTATCATCTCCGTAACGCTTTCGCGATTACTAAATGATCCTGTAACGAAGCGCGCTGTTCTCCGTTGGATCTTCTCTCTCTTATATCAACCCTATCTGGTACGGATCCCACACTGCTGTGTAGTATTCAAGCAGTGGGCGAACAAGCGTACTGTAACCTACTTCCTTTGTTTTCGGATTGCATTTCCTTAGGATTCTTCCAATGAATCTCAGTCTGTCATCTGCTTCACTGACGATCAACTTTGTATGATCATTCCATTTTAAATCACTCCTAATGCGTACTCCCAGATAATTTATGGAATTAACTGCTTCCAGTTGCTGACCTGCTATATTGTAGCTAAATGATCAGGGATCTTTCTATGTATTCGCAGCACATTACACTTGTCTACATTGAGATTCAATTGCCATTCCCTGCACCATGCTTCAATTCGCTGCAGATCCTCCTGCATTTTAGTACAATTTTCCATCGTTACAACCTCTCGATTTACCACAGCATCATCAGCAAAAAGCCTCAGTGAACTTCCGATGTCATCCACAAGGTCATTTATGCATATTGTGAATAGCAACGGTCCTACGACACATCCCGAACTGCAACGGTGAGGAATGGCATCGAGACAAATCTGTCAACTTCGAGATGCACGGGATGTTAAGAACGCCTAATACAGACGTGTAGATGTGTCCCACTGTAAATGGCTCACGAAAGACGACGCTGCCGATTGTGAGAAGACAAGAGAAGATGTTAACACCAGTACCTCTAACAAGATTTTTTCCGAGTTTTTCCATGACTGTCAATTAATACCTGGGCTGTCTCCAGTAATTGCCTCACAATAAATTCCCAATTCGTAGAAACAGTACCCAACACAAAAACCTCTCAGTTCATCCAATATACAAAACAGGAAAACAAATCAAACCCAATGTCTGCAAAGAGAAACTGAGATAAGCTCTCGAACGGCGCGACTCCCTCCCTGTGAGAGGACATGAAACGTGCAAAACATAAAAATAAAGAAAAAAATTCTAGGCGTGTCAGTCATCAGGACCGGCAGAAGGTGGCAGTAAATCGGCCTGCCGAAACATCACACCATCAGAACATCACCACTCAGCAAGTTTCTCTGTTCTTTCAAGAGCTGCGTACCCCAGTGAAGCCTAAAATCGGCCATGTTGTGTTGAAGCGTTGGCGGCATGTTGTAGGCCATTCACTTCTCCAGGGCAACAAATGCTCACGTTCACAATACCAACGCAACCATTCATTCCAACCTGTAAAACGTAAGAACCTTTTATAAATCCAGACAATTAAATTTACGTGACAGATTCTGACAGGTAATGAATGACTACAATCACTGGTCAATTACATGCATATGAAGCACGTACACAAATATACTATTAAAGTCTCTACCCGTGAATCTGTTACGCGCGAACTCCTGAAACTAGCAATGTGTTGCAGAAGAGGTGGACTATTAGACACTGATTCAGCACTTTTAAGTGATTACCATAAATCAGTTTTATTAAAAAAATTCCAATTAGGCCGTGGCTGTTAGGTAAAGCTGTTTATGCCCAAATTTAATTCGCGGTCCACGGGGTTACGGAAGAAAACGTTAATCGCGTGTTCCCACCATGTGGGGAGAGCTACTCTACAGCTGAAAAACTCCCAGCCTCCGGCATGAAGACGTAACACGCCTAGGTGGGTGCAGCTATCTCGTAGGACTGGCGGGGGAAACCACGCTAGAAGGGTCACAAAACTACAGGGCTATTACAAATGATTGAAGCGATTTCATAAATTCACTGTAGCTCCATTCATTGACATATGGTCACGACACACTACAGATACGTAGAAAAACTCATAAAGTTTTGTTCGGCTGAAGCCGCACTTCAGGTTTCTGCCGTCAGAGCGCTCGAGAGCGCAGTGAGACAAAATGGCGACAGGAGCCGAGAAAGCGTATGTCGTGCTCGAAATGCACTCACATCAGTCAGTCATAACAGTGCAACGACACTTCAGGACGAAGTTCAACAAAGATCCACCAACTGTTAACTCCATTCGGCGATGGTATGTGCAGTTTCAGTCATAACAGTGCAACGACACTTCAGGACGAAGTTCAACAAAGATCCACCAACTGTTAACTCCATTCGGCGATGGTATGTGCAGTTTAAAGCTTCTGGATGCCTCTGTAAGGGGAAATCAACGGGTCGGCCTGCAGTGAGCGAAGAAACGGTTGAACGCGTGCGAGCAAGTTTCACGCGTAGCCCGCGGAAAATTGGCTCATGCCACAACTGGAGACCGACAGCGCCGACTTCATCTTTCAACAGGATGGTGCTCCACCGCACTTCCATCATGATGTTCGGCATTTCTTAAACAGGAGATTGGAAAACCGATGGATCGGTCGTGGTGGAGATCATGATCAGCAATTCATGTCATGGCCTTCACGCTCTCCCGACTTAACCCCATGCGATTTCTTTCTGTGGGGTTATGTGAAAGATTCAGTGTTTAAACCTCCTCTACCAAGAAACGTGCCAGCACTGCGAGCTCGCATCAACGATGCTTTCGAACTCATTGATGGGACATGCTGCGCCGAGTGTGGGAGGAACTTGATTATCGGCTTGATGTCTGCCGAATCACTAAAGGGGCACATATCGAACATTTGTGAATGCCTAAAAAAACTTTTTGAGTTTTTGTATGTGTGTGCAAAGCATTTTGAAAATATCTCAAATAATAAAGTTATTGTAGAGCTGTGAAATCGCTTCAATCATTTGTAATAACCCTGTACTGGAGACACCGAGCTCTATCATTCCACTCACTCGCGCAGTTCGCTCGTCCGTTTGATTTCTCGTCAACGCGTACACCGCCGCCGCGCTGGTTGACATCGTGCTCTGACGGTCATTACCTTGGAGTCGGGCTCGAACAGTCCAGGCTTACTGTCAGTATGGCGCCTGTGAACGACTTGGCGCCCAGCTGCGTGCAGTCGACAAGCTGGTGAGTGCCGTCTCTTGTAGCAGTTAGAGCTCTCGTGGTTGGTCAACGAGTCTTATCCTCCCTCAGTGTAGTTTTCCTCCAAGTGCATTTGAAATTCGAACGATTTTCTGTGCTTCTTACGACGCGTCATAGTTAATTGGCCTGCTGCCATTTCGTTGTGGTGTGCTGCGGGCTGGAGTAAAGGATCTCCTCTGTCTTTATAATACTTTTTCTGTGCTAATATTTATCTATGTGTGACTATTTCGAATGATAATCCGGTGTTGTGGATTAGTGACTCCCAAAATGGAAAGACTACTTCAGTATTCATTCATATTGGAAAATATAGCTGAATTAAGTTGAAATTCTACTGTTTCTCACCCGTAACCGTCCCACCTCTTTCAGTACGTTTAGGCAGAAACTCGTGTCAGAGACCCGCGTTCGTAGCCAGGGCTACTAAAGGGTGCCTTTGCGCTGGTGCTCGACCCGCAGGTGAAGCGATGTTGATGGTGACCTGTCCGTCGTATGGTGAGGCTAAGCTCGGCCGCTCCCTTACTGCTGTTACAGGGTGGGGTTTGCTGCTTGCCGGCGCCAAGTGTCACCCTTACCCCATCATCACACCACATTAAATAACACTACACTCTACACGCATCCACTACTTTTACCTACGCTCCATTAATACGTATACGAGCCAACTCCACACGGAAAGGGGCGAACGTGAGCGGAGCAAGGACACCAGTTCCTACTCGGCGGCTCAACTTACCCCGTGCGATATTCCAGCCAACAGGGCCATACGGCATTTACAGTTAAATTCTACCGGCACTAGGACGGCATATATTGCGCAACTCATGCAAGATATTGCGGCGGGGCGGGGTCGGTTGTCTGTATTCTCTCTTTCACTTACCCAAAGTCCAACTACCTCGATGTGCTTATTTCCGACGTCCCTTCTTTCTGTAGTAGCAGATACGTGTTAGGCAGTGTAAAGCAGCGTTGATGAAACCACTACCTAATACCTGCCAAACAGAAGCCGCCTAACTCGAGTTGAAAGTCAGTTCCTGAAAGTTCATTTCTAAAAAGTCGAGCGTTCGGAGGATGCAGTATACATGCAGAAAGAATTTAAAATTAGATTGAATCTATTTTTTTATTTATATAGAAACACATGAACTGGCCATCAAGTCCGTATTTACTATGGTAATACTCTAGCATTCAAAGTTCACTGTCTGTACAACATAGTTTCACTCGAAAAGTAGCCAGAATTTTTGCAAGTCCGATCCGACTAATTTTCACGTTCTACCAGGTATCGACCCACAACTACTCGCAAGTTAAACATTCAGTCGTTTCAGTGGTCTTCTATGAAAGAAGTGCTCGCCAAAGTATCCCGTACAGAGCACGAAACATGACACGCGGAATTGTTACTACGACCAAAAAGTTCACACGCTCATAGCTTTCAAACTATTTAATTTAGAAACCCCGTGTGGAGTTGCTAGTCTCCCATCGGGCGCCTCCCCAGGTGGCGGATAGGGGAATGCCCACCAGATATGGAGGTTACCGGGGAAATAAAATACCCGGGGTGGACCAAAACTAGCAACTACTGCCTTGTAGTTTAGGTATTGGATTACCAAAGGCTAAAGGAAGAAAACCTTGAGCAAAAATTACCTGGTCCTCCAGGTTGGGGGTTAATGCGATGGGCCAACTCCCCATTCATTGGAAAAACCTCACTGGTTAAAAAGCCTATAAGATTACAGCAGGACGGATATAATAGGAGACGAAAAAGGCTAAGAAAACGGACTGTCTTAATTGGTGTATGGAATATACAAGGATTACAAAATAAAGTATGAGAAGTGATTGATGAAAAACAAATTCAAAAGAATGGTCACAAACTGGGAACCTATTGATGAAAATCTGATTAAAATTAATATTGATATGCATGGATACAAAATTACTATTATAGGAGTATATGGAATAAGCGAAGATGAACCAATTTGTAAAAAGGATGATTTCTATAATAATTTAAATGGAATCATAGAGGATATCGGGAAAACCAGGGAGATTATTATTGCAGGGGATTTTAACAGTAGAACTGGAAGTAAAATTGGAAATAAAATTATAGGACCATTTGGAGAAAATGTTATAAATGATAATGATAATAGACTTATTGATACCTGTGAACAAAATTCATTGAAAATATTAAATGGCTTTTATCAACATAAAGAAATACATAAATACACATGGCATAAAGATACATTGAATCAAAAATCAACAATAGACTATATTATAATTAAACAGCAAACGAGGATAAAAATACATGACATAAGAGTATATAGAGGGGTAACTCTTAGCGATCATTATTTGGTAAATTCCAAATTTTTATTCCCCTTCAGAGGAAAAAGCACTGAAGAAAATCGAAATTGTCCTATAGAAAATATACAAACAGAAATCAAAATTCCTGAATATAATTTGAATAGTTTGGAGAATGAAAGCACAATATTTTTATATCAAAAGAGATTAGTTGAAAAACTGGTAGAAACAGAGTTTGATAATACAGAAGATCAATATCATTATATTGTAAATAAACTACATGAAGCCGCCAAGGAAGCTTTAGGAGAAACAGAAGAAACACGTACAAACCATCCATTATACTACTGGAATGAAGAAATTAAAAAGGAAGTGAAATTAAAGAAAGAAAAATATTTAAAATGGTTAAATACCAGAAATCTTCAAGATAAAATAGAGCTTAATGCACAACAAGCGAAAATCCGGAAAAAGGTTGCAGAAGCAAAAAACAAAGTTTGGGAACAGTCATGTCAAAAAATTGAATCCTATATTGGTGGTAAAAGAAACACAGAAGCATGGAAAACTATAAAAAATTTAAGAAGGAATTCCAAAGAAACAACACATATTAAATATATTACTCATGACTCTTGGGAAAAATATTTTAAAAGTTTATTAACAGAAAACAGGGAAGAATACTTGGGAAACCCTGAATATAATGAAATGATAGATCTACAAGCAGAGAATTACATCCGTTTGGAAATAGAGACAGTAAAAACTGCAATAAAATCTTTAAAGAATGGAAGGGCTACAGGCATTGGAGGTATTCCTGCAGAATTATTAAAATTAGGAACAAAGAAATTAATGGAATTGTTAAGAAACCTTTTCGAAAGATGTTTAAATGGGGAAGATGTCCCAAATGATTTGAATGTAGGAGATATTTCAGTGATACATGAAAAAGGAGCGAAAGATGAGTGTAAAAATTATAGGGGAATAACAGTGACCAATACCTTCAGTAGATTATATGGAAGAATTATTAAATATTTGTTAGAACAAGAATACAAAGAAAAGGAGGCTGAAGAACAAGCAGGTTTTAGAGCTGGAAGATCAACAATTGATCATATCTTTTGCCTACAACAAATTATTGAAAAAAAATGGTTTGGGCACAACCTATACATTTAGTATTCATAGATATAGAAAAAGCCTATGATAGTGTGCCTTTATCCAGTTTATGGAAAGCTTTAATATCAATAGGAACAAATCCAAGAATAATTAAAGCAATTCAAAATTTATATAAAAATTCTATTTCAAAAATAAAAATTGGTAAATATCTATCACATGGATTCCAAGTCACAAAAGGATTACGTCAAGGATGTAGCATCTCACCTACATTGTATACAATATATACAGAAGTAACTTTACAGAATTGGAAGAAAAAATGTCACGCTATGGGAATACCAATAAATGATAGAACAATATACTCGTTACAATTTGCAGATGACCAACTGATTATAGCCCAAGACTATGAGGACATAGAGTATATGACCAGAAAATTGATTCAAGAATATAAAAAATCAGGTCTAAATGTAAACATGAATAAAACAAAGTACATGGTAATTGGTGGAGTGAATGGAGACTTAATATTAGAAGAAGGGATGGGAACAATAACAGCTACTGAGGAATATAAATATTTAGGTGTGAAAATTACAAATGATGGGAAACAGGACAAAGAAATTAGATCAAGAATAAATTCTGGAAAGACGACAATCTCTTTATTGAATGGAATTCTCTGGGACAAACACATAACAACTGATAACAAAATAAAGATTTTTAAAACAATAGTTAGGAGCATTATTACATATGGTTCAGAAGTGTGGACAACAAAATGGCAACTGAAATCAAAATTATTAGCCACAGAAATGGATTTCTGGAGACGTTCAGCAAGAATATCAAGACGAGAAAGATTAAGAAATGAAGTAATCAGAGACAAGATGAAATGCAAAAATTCAATTATTGATTTCATCGAGCACAAACAACTTAAATGGTATGGACACATCAGATGAATGGAACAGGAAAGGCTACCAAAATGCATAATCGACTGGGTACCAATTGGAAGAAGAAAAAGGGGACGACCACCTGATACATGGAAACAGGGAGTTCAGTCAGCAATGAGGAAGAACAACATTCCTGAAGATTTATGGACAAATAGACAAGAGTGGAGAACAATAATTAGTGACTTACTGTAATCTAGAATAGGTGCTGGAAAAATGTACTCACATTGTAAATCCAGAATAATAATAATAATAATGTAGAAACACCAAACTTTCATTAAATATTCGTAACTCCAGTCGCTTCAGTCACGAGGTATTAGAACCGCAATTAACTCACTATTTCTTAATTTTTCAGAGTATTTTTACGCAGCTATCCAACATGGTGTTATGCGTAGGCCGGTTAGCAAGCGACTATCTCGAACTACTCTGCTCACTGCCCACTCCACTATATTCGCGTGTGAACAGCTTAATTCTGATTGGCCGTTGATCTAAACGACTAATCAGAACATTCCTTCCAGGTCATTCTCGCGCCAAAACTTGTCTTATCCAATCAATAATCTGATAGTAATTAACATCATTAAAACTTAAATTTCTAATACGTTGTTCAATCAAAATAAGCGAAGTACGAATTATTCTCCAAATTGATAAATGAGCTTATTCCGCCTCTAACTTTCATTCTGGCTGCTTTTATGCAAAAGCAAGCTCACACCGACATACGTCATCTGAATCATGCTTGCACCATAATTTTCCCACAGCCTATTTGTACAAGGTTTTATAAAAAATGACATATTAAGTTTTAACGTATGTCCCACATACACTCTCTCAATCATTCTCACGCACTCACACAACAAAATATAGTCAAATAATTCTGACCGATTTTTGTTTTACATAATGCACAGTGACTAAAGGGTTAAAAAAGAAAATTATAACTAATTGATTTCTATGCACTGGTAACTTTGTAATGGCTTGAAATGATAATGCAAGTCAATCTGTATCAAGGTCGGCGAGCCTCACCTTTGCGCCTGCGCTGTCCCGCAGCAGCCATCTGGCTGGCGGCTCCTTTTTCACTTTCCTCACTGTGAGGAAGTTCGAGTGGAAGTTTGTGGCCTGTTGGCCTTTACTTCCATGGGAATCTTGTTGAAACTTGTCTCTGGACTGTTTGGTTATATCTGGAACTGGCGAGGAGTGCCGAAAATCTGTTTCTTGTTCTTGTCGATGTGCCGCTTTTTCTTTTTCTTCTTACAGGTGACTGAGGACTGTTCCTCGGAGTTGGCTTGATACGTAGCGTATTCTGCCTTCAGGTTTTCACCGTAAATCAGAGTGCTGATTAGACAATGCATCTGCATTGCTGTGAAGATAGGGAAGGAATTGATGAGCTCAAAATCCTCCCTGGTGAGTCCTGGAAGGCCTTCTGGATACCTAACTGGTTGATGTGGGAATGGCGGTTTTGGATAGTTTGGTGGGAGAAAAGGATAGGGGTTTTCGTGGTGGGGGTATGTACCGTCGCGAAGCGAACTAGCAATCTTCTTCATTACAGCGGTTACGCTGTACATGTCGGGAAGCGGGAGGAATGGTACTTCTTCCCGCTCTTCTTCCTCTTGTGCAGCTGCTTCGGTGTCCTTTTGCTGCGTCGCCTTCGGCAGGCTCGTCGGTCTGCGTGGCCACCGTCGCGAACTCCTTCTCTCGTACAGGAGTCGTCTGGGTGGCGGAGTCTTCTTTGGCTGAGCGAAGTTCCTGCGTCGGTACACCAATCTGACGCCGAGCCTCGCCTAGTTCCGCCAACATGGCCGCCCTCTCTTCCGCCATGGCGGATTTGAAGGCGGAAATGGCTTCTTGTGCAGCGTCCTTTAGACGCCTGGAAACGACGTCTTCTGTACAAGAGACCACCTCTTCGTGTGTGGTGGTCACTTGCTTCTGCGTCTTCTTCTTGTCCGGGCGCAGGAACGGGCGTTCGCCGCGTGTGCGCCGCCGCAGTTGACACAGCTACAAGGAGTGTCCTTCTCCTTCTTGCAGTCGCGTGTGTCGTGTGCTTGCCCACACTTCAAGCACGCAACTGCGCCGCTGCAGTGCTTGGCGACGTGGCCAAGCTTTTGGCAGCGGAAGCACTGCGCTGCAGTCTTCCTCTTCTTCTTGCCGGATGTTCCTGCTAGCGTGAGCAGCAACTCCGCCAAGGCAGCAGCTTTGCGTCCCCTTCCGCGTCCCGACATCTCGAGCAGCAACAGCGACAGCAGCGATGCGTACCTCTCCGCAGCCAGAACTGCCCTGCAGCAGCCATCACGCGTCCACACCCCCAGGGCAGCACGTGGGCCGCGGTGATCCGCAGGCTGGCCGACGCGCCCCACTGTCGTTCTTCAGTGTCACTGCTGGCGCCCCTCTCTCCCACCCGTCTCAGCCTTACGGGACCTCCATTGATTGCATTTTTGTGACTTTTATTTCAACTGATACTGAAAACTTCCCGATATCGAACGCTCTTTCCCGTCGATTTAAATGTGTAATATTTGTTTTATGCTGCCCTGTAAATCGTTAATGCAGAATACAACTCAATAACCGAGTCGAATATCGGATTTTCCCATTGCTATGACTGTAGTCATCATCATCATCATCATCATCAGTATTCTGCAAAATCCCGGTTTTCACATGGTAGTTCTTCAGGCTGTCCGGTCTTCTGCCATCATCTTCAGGTCCGCATAATTTTTCTCTTCCCTTTATGTCGTCTATCATCTTGTATCTCCTTCTTCCTCTCAGACTTCCCCCACAAACCAATCCTTCAAAAGCATCTGCTAGCAAGCACTCCCTTCTCAATGAATGTCCCAACCAGTTCTTTTTCCTTTCTCTTACAACTTTCAGCAAACATCTTCTCTCACCAACCCTATCCAATAATCTTTCATTACTCACTCTTTCCATCCAGCTTATTCTCTCCATTCTCCTCCACATCCCCATCTCAAATGCTTCTAACCTTTTTTCATCCTCTCGTCCTAGCGCCCATGTTTCTGCCCCATATAGTGCCACACTCCAGACAAAACATTTACCAAGCCTTTACTTTAGACCTTTATCTAATTTGCCACATAAGAATCTCCTCTTTCTGTTGAATGCCTCCTTCGCTATGGCAGTTCGAGTTTTCACCTCCTGGTGACATCTCAAGTCTTCAGTTATTGTGCTTCCAAGATGTTTCTCATGCAGCTAAAGTCTCACTGAGAATGCTGAATAGAAGGCTATATGGCAAGATGGATACAGCGATTGCAGAGGAGCAGTTCGGATTTAGAAGAGGAAAAGAAACAAGAAATGTTATTGGCCTCTTAAGTACTATAGGGGAAAGATATATAGAAAAAGGTAGAGAAATCTTTGCTGTTTTTATAGATTTAGAAAAGGCTTTTGACATAGTTCAGTGGAACAAGCTGATGGATATTTTGAAGAGGAAAGGAGTAGAATGAGATTTTCACTCTGCAGCCGAGTGTGTGCTGATATGAAACTTTCTGGCAGATTAAAACTGTGTGCCAGGCCGAGACTCGAACTCGGGACCTTTGCCTTTCGCGGGCAAGTGCTCTACCAACTGAGCTACCCAAGCACGACTCACGGCCCGCCCTCACAGCTTTACTTCTTTACCTTCCAAACTTGACAGAAGTTATCCTTTCTTTCAGAAGTGATAGTTCTGCAAGGTTCGCAGGAGAGCTTCTTGAATAGATTGTGAACATGACGTATCACCTGTGTGCTTTGTAGCCTCTAACTCGGCAGACGAGGCCAGTGTAGGGGGTGGGCGGTGGGGGGGCGGGGGGGGGGGGGATGCACCAGAGGGTCGTCGGAATGAAAGGACCCGCCCCGGCCACAGCCTACGACACGGCAGACTGCTGCAGGCCTCCACCCCCGCACTAGTACTGCTGCACTCGTCTTCCGTAAGGATTATGGTTTCACCAGTTTTCTTGAATTTCGAGACTAGCCCTAAATTGCGTATGTAAGGGCAGGTTGGTCAAACCAGCGTTTCCTTTCCGATAAAAGTAACTAAATTCACATGGTAGTAACTGAATAAATTGCTCTATTTTTTTCTAACAAACGTGGATTGATTTCTCATCACTGTACAAATTCTTGACACCGCAGTGGTCACTGTGATGTACTAACTTCAGGCACAATACCTGCTGACGTTACAGAGGATTCTGGCAGTTAAAATATTTAATTATTAGAAACATTTGAAATTTTTTTACACATTTATATGTCTAAAAGTTACTATTGTCGCATTTTTAAACTTTAATAGCACTATGTAGGAAATGTAATTGATGGAGATTTTTGTTTGTAAGTAAAATAAAAAAGAGACAGTATAAAAAAGTGATTATTGGTGATACACTCGACAAGGCTCCATGTGTGAAGTTCCTGTGGATCCGCATGGATAATAAACAGGTGGCAGCGACGTGTGGAGCAGTGAAAGCCTGTTTTGCGCCAAGAAGTGGCCCTCGTTGCGTTGTCCTGCACACAGCATTGGTAGTATATTTTGTACACTTTCACTCAGTTCTGCGCTAGAGCATACGCCTCTGGGACTTCGCTGCCGAGGCAAAAACATATTTTTCTACGGAAGCATGCAGTGAGAACAATATCTGAAGTTGATGACTGAACATGTTGCGGCTGGGACTTATATGCCCATATACATACTCTCTAATGGTATTCATGGTTAATAACAAGAGTGAATTTAGGAGGAATTCAGCGATTCCGATCCAAAATACGGAAAGTACAAATAATTTCCTCTTGAATCCCTCTCTATGGTTCAGAAAGGAGTTATATGTTCTAATGGAGAAATCTATAACAGGTAGCCAATGAAGTTGAGGCAGAAAATTGAAAGTCCTCAAATAATTAAAGTCAGAGTAAAAACATACCTTGTTAGCATCCCTTATACAACGTATTTGAAGAACTGGACAACTGGAAGCCTTAGATAAAAACTGTAAATGGTTGGGGACAGGGTTTCTTTCATTCTATGTCTATTTCTCCAACTATACTTATATGAAGTAATATACAAGTAATTTCCATAATTACCAGTTTGAGTAGATTAGTACTACTCTTAGTTCGTTGTTAGTATACTTTACAGTAGTAGCCAGCAGTGGTTACTTTTGTTTGTTAACGTATAACAAGACTTATTCCACAGCCCTGAACGCACTATTTTATTATGGGATTGATGGTACACCATGTGCGGATGAATGAATGGTAAAGGGACACTCAACAAAGAATTTTGAAGGCAAGTGTCCATTAACTTCGTAAGTCAATCAATCAGGCCACAGCTCTTCGGCCGTTAGAGATCTACAGAGAGGCAAGGTAAGTGTATCTTTTCCTATGTTTTCCTCATAGTGTATTTCTTAAATATTTTGCCTGTTTTTCTCTTTAAGAGGTTTAATCTCACATTTTTTTGTGTAAATTCACTCAGTATGTAATGTAGTTTTCATTCCTACTGAACAGCCAGCTGCATAGCTTATTAATGTATCAGCGTCCATTGGTAAAACATCAGGAGGATAGCAGGTTTCACATCTGGGTTTCTGTGTGCTTTTTCAGTTTAGTTCTTCCATTAGACTTGCTAGGATGACTAGGATGTGTGCAAGCTGCGTGCGGACGCAGGAGCAGCTGGCCGTGGTTCACGAACAGCTGAACGCACTTTTGTCTATGGACAGCCGCCTTCAGGCTGCTGCCTTGGGGTGTGGCCGTGGCAGAAACAAGTTATCAAGGGGCTGAGACCACAGAATGCTGTACCACCAAGACTGTATGGGCTGCCCAAGATTCACAAGGATGGCGTTCCAGTACAACAGATAGTGAGTAATATTGGTGCTTCTGCTTATTCGACTGCAAAACATCTGGCCTCCTTACTCAAGCCGTAAGTGAGTGAGTGCTGCCACCATATACGTAATTCCAAGGATTTTATCAATCGTTTGAGGACTGTTAAGCCGAGCAGCTCGGATTTACTAGTTAGCTTCGATGTGATCTCACTTTTTGCCAAAGTCCCTTTATTTGACTGACTACATCTTATTGGTAAAATGTTCAGTGATGATCTGACAGCTTTGTTTGAACATACTCTCTCCTCAACTTATTTTTTATTTAATAACGAATTTTTGAACAAACTGACGTTGTCGCCATGGGGGTCCCTTGTCCGCTGTGGTGGCCAATCTTTTTATGGAAGACTCTGAGGAGAAAGTCTTACTGCCTACGGTTTTCTGGCGGTACATAGACGATAATTTCTTTGTATGGCCTCATGGCAGACAAGAACTGCAAAAATTCCTTTATCATTTAAATTCTGTACATGAGATCATCAAGTTTACTGTGGAGATTGAGAAAGATGAGACTTTACCATTTCTAGACGTGTTAGTGCGCCGTAAGAATGATCGGTCTTTGGGACATTCGGTGTACAGAAAACTCACACATACAGATCTACATCTTCAGGCGTCCAGCTGCCATCACCCCGCACAAACCGCAGGTGTTCTTAGTACTTTAATTCATGAAAATGGCTCTGAGCACTATGGGACATAACATCTATGGTCATCAGTACCCTAGAACTTAGAACTATAGGGTTATTACAAATGATTGAAGCGATTTCACAGCTCTACAATAACTTTATTGTTTGAGATACACTCCTGGAAATGGAAAAAAGAACACATTGACACCGGTGTGTCAGACCCACCATACTTGCTCCGGACACTGCGAGAGGGCTGTACAAGCAATGATCACACGCACGGCACAGCGGACACACCAGGAACCGCGGTGTTGGCCGTCGAATGGCGCTAGCTGCGCAGCATTTGTGCACCGCCGCCGTCAGTGTCAGCCAGTTTGCCGTGGCATACGGAGCTCCATCGCAGTCTTTAACACTGGTAGCATACCGCGACAGCGTGGACGTGAACCGTATGTGTAGTTGACGGACTTTGAGCGAGGGCGTATAGTGAGCATGCAGGAGGCCGGGTGGACGTACCGCCGAATTGCTCAACACGTGGGGCGTGAGGTCTCCACAGTACATCGATGTTGTCGCCAGTGGTCGGCGGAAGTTGCACGTGCCCGTCGACCTGGGACCGGACCGCAGCGACGCACGGATGCACACCAAGACCGTAGGATCCTACGCAGTGCCGTAGGGGACCGCACCGCCACTTCCCAGCAAATTAGGAACACTGTTGCTCCTGGGGTATCGGCGAGGACCATTCGCAACCGTCTCCATGAAGCTGGGCTACGGTCCCGCACACCGTTAGGCCGTCTTCCGCTCACTCCCCAACATCGTGCAGCCCGCCTCCAGTGGTGTCGCGACAGGCGTGAATGGAGGGACGAATGGAGACGTGTCGTCTTCAGCAATGAGAGTCGCTTCTGCCTTGGTGCCAGTGATGGTCGTATGCGTGTTTGGCGCCGTGCAGGTGAGCGCCACAATCAGGACTGCATACGACCGAGGCACACAGGGCCAACACCCGGCATCATGGTGTGGGGAGCGATCTCCTACACTGGCCGTACACCACTGGTGATCGTCGAGGGGACACTGAATAGTGCACGGTACATCCAAACCGTCATCGAACCCATCGTTCTACCATTCCTAGACCGGCAAGGGAATTTGCTGTTCCAACAGGACAATGCACGTCCGCATGTATCCCGTGCCACCCAACGTGCTCTAGAAGGTGTAAGTCAACTACCCTGGCCAGCAAGATCTCCGGATCTGTCCCCCATTGAGCATGTTTGGGACTGGATGAAGCGTCGTCTCACGCGTTCTGCACGTCCAGCACGAACGCTGGTCCAGCTGAGGCGCCAGGTGGAAATGGCATGGCAAGCCGTTCCACAGGACTACATCCAGCATCTCTACGATCGTCTCCATGGGAGAATAGCAGCCTGCATTGCTGCGAAAGGTGGATATACACTGTACTAGTGCCGACATTGTGCATGCTCTGTTGCCTGTGTCTATGTGCCTGTGGTTCTGTCAGTGTGATCATGTGATGTATCTGACCCCAGGAATGTGTCAATAAAGTTTCCCCTTCCTGGGACAATGAATTCACGGTGTTCTTATTTCAATTTCCAGGAGTGTATTTTCACAATTCTTTGCACACACATACAAAAACTCAGAAAGTTTTTTTAGGCATTCACGAATGTTCGATATGTGCTCCTTTAGTGATTCGGCAGACATCAAGCCGATAATCAAGTTCCTCCCACACTCGGCGCAGCATGTCCCTATCAATGAGTTCGAAAGCATCGTTGATGCGAGCTCGCAGTTCTGGCACGTTTCTTGGTAGAGGAGGTTTAAACACTGAATCTTTCACATAACCCCACAGAAAGAAATCGCATGGGGTTAAGTCGGGAGTGCGTGGAGACCATGACATGAATTGCTGATCATGATCTCCACCACGACCGATCCATCGGTTTTCCAATCTCCTGTTTAAGAAATGCCGAACATCATGATGGAAGTGCGGTGGGGCACCATCCTGTTGAAAGATGAAGTCGGCGCTGTCGGTCTCCAGTTGTGGCATGAGCCAATTTTCTGCGGGCTACGCGTGAAACTTGCCCGGACGCGTTCAACCATTTCTTCGCTCACTGCAGGCCGACCCGTTGATTTCCCCTTACAGAGGCATCCAGAAGCTTTAAACTACGCATACCATCGCCGAATGGAGTTAGCAGTTGGTGGATCTTTGTTGAACTTCGTCCTGAATTGTCGTTGCACTGTTATGACTGACTGATGTGAGTGCATTTCAAGCACGACATACGCTTTCTCGGCTCCTGTCGCCATTTTGTCTCACTGCGCTCTCGAGCGCTCTGACGGCAGAAACCTGAAGTGCGGCTTCAGCCGAACAAAACTTTATGAGTTTTTCTACGTATCTGTAGTGTGTCGTGACCATATGTCAATGAATGGAGCTACAGTGAATTTATGAAATCGCTTCAATCATTTGTAATAGCCCTGTACTTAAACCTAACTAACCTAAGGACATCACACAACACCCAGTTTAATTCATCGGCCGCATGTAATATCGGATGCTGATCGCCTTCACGAAGAATTAGTGCACCTGGAGATGGTTTTTTAAAGAGAACGGCTATACTTTGCGTCAAATACGGAAGGCCATGCACAATTATAATAACAAGAAGCAACGCTCTGAGGAGACTGATGACGACTATAAATCAACTGCGTTCCTTCCATATGCCGGGAACATGTCTCCTAAAATAGGTAGAGTGCTTAGGAATAATAATATTAATGTAATCTTCGGCCCGCCAGCAAAGAGCAGGGCCTTAGTCGGATCCGTTAAAGACGACTTACAATTGAGGAAGGCGGGTGTTTATAAAATTCCCTGTGAGTGTGGCTCTGCATATATAGACCAGACGACACAAACGGTCCAGGAACGCTGTGTACAACACGAAAGACACACCCGCCTGCGGCAACCTTTAAAATCAGCAGTAGCAGAACATTGCATTTCCATGGGACATTCAATGGAATACAATATTACCAAGGTTTCAGCACCGGTTTCCAGCTTCTAGGACTCTGTAATTAAAGAATCCGTGAAAATACGTCTTGCTGATAATTTAATGAATCGTGATACGGCTTTCAGGGGGATAAAAATTGGAATCCAATTAATAAAATTATGCGCTCACAACGGAATCGACATGCTCAGTCGAACTCAGCGATTGTGTTGTTCTTACTTCACCACTAAGGGCAGCACACATAACTTGGCTGGCCTGCGCATGTCACCTCCTAACGCATGCCCCGTAAACCGCCAGTACGATTCGCATGCGCGGAATTCGCTTTTAGTACCATGACTGCATCAGGTCTCTTCAGTACTGCGTCTAATCACGTGACGTCTGTGGGCCGAAATATCGTGGCAGAATGTTGATGGGATCCGGCTGCTAACCCGAAATTACTGGATGAAGAAATACCCTGGTAAAATTTCAGAAGTTACATCAATCTGCTGTTGTTTGCTGATGATGCTGTGGTGTAAGGTAAGGTGTCGAAGTTGAATAATTTTTGGATGATACAAGATGACTTAGACAATATTTGTAGTTGATGTGGTGAATGTCAGCTAGCTATAAATGTAGAAAAATGTAAATAATGCGGGTGAATAGGAAGAACAAAACAACAGAGTTCGAATACAGCGTTAATAGTGTGCTGCTTGACACAGTGACGTCTTTTAAATATCTGGACGTAATGGTGAAGCGCGATATGAAACGGAACGAGCATTTGAGGACTGTGGTAGGCTAAGCGAGTGGTCGACTTCGGCTTATTTGGAGAATTTTAGGAAAGTGCGGTTCATCTGTAAAGGAGACCGCATATAGGACACTGATGCGCCCTATTCTTGAGTACTGCTCGACTGTTTGGGATCTGTATCGGGTTGTATTGAAGGAAGACATGGAAGGAATTCAGAGGTGGGCTGCTACATTTATTGCCAGTAGGTTCGAACAACACGTAAGTGTTACGGAGATGCTCTGGGTACTCAAATGGGAATCCCTGGAAGCTAGTCGACTTTCTTTTCGAGGAATATTGTTGATAAAGTTTATAGAACCGGCATTTAAAGCTAACTGAAGAACGATTCTACTGCAGGAAACATACACTGCGCGTAAGGACCATGAAGGTAACATACGAGAAATTAGGGAGGCATATAGACAGTTTTTTTCCCTTTTCTCTGTTTGCGAGTGGAATAGGAAACGAAATAACGAGTAGCGGTACAGGGTACCATCCGCCATGTCCCGTTCGTGGCTTGCGGAGTATCTATGTAGATGTAGCTGTAAATGTAGAACCCTAGAACGCCCATTACTGTCGCCTCTCAGCGATCCTCTTTGTTCCGCCACATTCAAAGGAAGCGTTAACGTCCTGCAGAGAGTGGTACTGCCGAAGTGGAGAACTACAACAGTAGACCACCAACGAGATGCCCTCCAGCGCCCGCTGCGCCTGACACGGCTACGGCAGTAACCCACCTTACTCTGCTGTGCAGCGGGTGGCGGCCTCGTGCGCAGGCGCAGTGGCAGCGGCTGCGGCGCGCCTCACCTTGCTCGTGTGGCTGGTTGGCGTGGTTCGCCCGCTGCCGCCTGAGCGCCTACATCTGTGACCCACCTTACTCTGGTGTATAGCGGGTGGCGGCGGCGCTGCGAGCAGGCGCAGTGCCGGCGGCTCACCTTGCCCGTGTGGCTGGGCTCCCCGCGGGCGAGTCTCCTCAGCAGCTGTGGCGGCAGCGCCGGCGGGGCGCGGCGCACCGCCTCGCTGAAGCTGAAGCCGGAGCTGGAGCTGGACTTTCCAGCGCTCTCCCTGCCTGCAGCCGCGGGCCCCGGCGCCAGTCGCGCGTAGTACAGCCGCTCGCTCGCCCTGCACACACGCAAATTCTAAGATAAATTTGAAAAGGGAATTAAAATTCAGGGTAACAAGTTTCTTGTGGTGGCCTTTTCGTAGAAACTGTATATAAACTGCAGCAGTTTACCATAAAACTGCGTTTCGCATGGTGGACAATAATTTCTTATTTTATCTATGCACCCAGACGCGTTTTGCCTTTCTAAGGCAGGGACCTTCAATTGGTGTGCTCGAATACTGCATGATTTTTTTTTCGTTTTCACATAGTGGTTATAGATTTAAGATAGTTCAAAGAAGTTTTTTATACGTAAACGAAAAGGTAATTATGGACTGGCATGCAATTAATTAACTGAAAACCACGTAGCGTTCCCTCATATTTCTCTGTTATACGAGTATAGTCAACTAATGTAAACTGTGAACAAAACACACGTACATCTACGTGAAGGCAAGATCATACCAGCTACTATGAAATACATGTCATGGAAGATATATAAAGCAGAAAATTCGACACCCGACACAAAGAACATGGAAATGTCGTACAAGTCACGCAACTTTTGCTGAAAATTTAGGAGAAATGGGTCACAAGACAACTACATGAAAGAAACGCATGAAAATAGAATAAATAATGAAAGGCGCCTCCTATCTTTTCAAGAAAATTATCTCACGTACAAAATAAAGGGAGTAAAGAAAGAGCGACCGCTACGATCGCAGGTTCGAATCCTGCCTCGGGCATGGGTGTGTGTGATGTCCTTAGGTTAGTTAGGTTTAAGTAGCTCTAAGTTCTAGGGGACTGGTGACATCAGTTGTTAAGTCCCATAGTGCTCAGAGCCATTTGAACCATTTGAGTAAAGAAATTACTAAATGGCCAAGTGAATATGACTATCCTTTCATTGTTTACACGAACTGATGATATGCTACAAAAAGCCATGGGTGATCACAAATGTTCTTCCTCTGCTAAGTACACACTCACTCACTCACACACACACACACACACACACACACACACACACACACACACACACACACGCGCGCGCGCGCGCGCAAACAGGTGTACAGTCACACAAAAAACAGCGAAAGCAGAAACTTGGAAACTGGCCAACACTTGCAAAAACAAATGACACACTAGTGCAGTTGTTACTGCACCAGTGACACATATGATTACGGCTGAAGCCGGAAGTGGATGGGAAAATCAAGAGGTATTTCGTGTTGAGTGGCTGACTATGATACACTGATATTCGTGACGTTTTCTGCTGTTTACCTATTTTAGTATTCAGGTTTTCGTAGACGCAGTGGTTAGTAAGCCGCCTCCTGTACTGTGGGAGCTGAGTGCTGAGGGAGTACGCAAATAAGTATAAAGCCGTTGGCGCGACTGTTGAGGGTAACAAAGATGACAACAGGAACTGAGAAGGGGCTCGTTCCGAGCGGAAGTTTATTCTTTTAACATTAAGGATTACCAACGTAATTAAAGCCAGGTGTACTGTCTCTGAAGCGAATGCACGATTCATAATTACATGTGATGTTTATGTGTTCCCATTTAATGAATGTCCACATTAATAATGACCAGAAAAGAGATTTCTTATGAACCATTAATCACATTGTAGAAAGTTTGTTAGTAGGGAATAGTTTCTGTTGTGTTGGCAGAAGAGCCAACACCGTGTTAGGAATGGAAGCCGAAATGCACGCGTTTTAGCTCACGCAACCTGGCGTTAGGAGGGAAGGACTATACTGACGTGAGGTCTGGAACATGACAAGGAATTAGAATTCAGAAAGCGGACGTAATTAGTTTCATACTTAACTTTAATCCATTAATGATGAACGTCTCTCTTGATGGTACATGAGTCACAATATTATCTGTTCAGAATAGTAACTGAATATGGCGCCTTGCTAGGTCGTAGCAAATGACGTAGCTGAAGGCTATGCTAAACTGTCGTCTCGGAAAATGAGAGCGTATGTAGACAGTGAACCATCGCTAGTAAAGTCGGCTGTACAACTAGGGCGAGTGCTAGGGAGTCACTCTGGACCTGCCGTGTGGCGGCGCTCGGTCTGCAATCACTGATAGTGGCGACACGCGGGTCCGACGTATACTAACGGACCGCGGCCGATTTAAAGGCTACCACCTAGCAAGTGTGGTGTCTGGCGGTGACACCACAGTTTCTACTTTCGCTATAGATTGCGAGAAACGTGGTAAGGATGTGAAACATAAGAAAACCCTAGAAAATAGTTACTAATTTTATGAGCCGAGTACATTTCTTGGTCGGTCATCCAGGTATATTTTGTGTAGTTCCTTTAAATTGCTCGAGGTAAGAGATGATACAGTTCTACAACATAAAAAAATTAAAAAAACCCAAGATTGAGTTTCTTCCTTAGTCTTGTCCAATCCGAAATGGCAACGACATCGACGTAGCGTTAAATTCGGTACTGGTCAATTTTTAGTGTATCAGCCCCATGTCGGAAAGTCAGGTTATGTTGTGAAAGTTTGTATTGAATCACAATAATAGTTGCACCAAAACTTGTCCATGGCCAGTTTCGGCTTTCAGTTCATTTTCAAGTCGTCATAACTGAGTATAAAAGACAGAAAACTACAAGCAGCATTTTAAAATAAGACACGAGTAGTTATACGTAATATAATTATAAATAACATTACATAACTTATTAGCGTACGTAAAATAAATACACTGGAGCAGAACTTAAGGACGAGAGTAAATCTCGCAAGGTGTGCTACCGTCGAGTAACAGAGCACGATGAAGCTCGGACAGTGCGTAGGAAAAACTAGTATAGTATAGTACAGTGTAATACAGTACAGTGCAGAAGGTAATAGGAAGAAATAATGAATGAGAATAGAAATGACACTTTTATTCAAAGGCAATAACTACACTAAGGTCACCTTGGAAAATTACAAAAGGCGGGTCATGGTTCTCAGTAGGGTGACGACAAACGTGATCCTGTGCTGGTCACAGGGATAGCAACGACTTCATGTGGTGGAGCATTACATTCCCTGACCAGCACACTTAACAACTGCTGGGTAGTCTTTGGTGCGTCTGGACGTGCACAGAGATGTCTTCCCAACACAAAATACCACAAAGGCTCAATGGGATTGAAGCCGGGCAAACGGGCTGGCCAGTAGATTCGCTGACTATCCTGTCGTACCAAGAGCTACTCGACCTGCGCTATTCGATGCATAAAAATAACGTCGCAGCCGAGTGCATCCCTGAAAACACGCATATGGGGAAGGAGTGCTGAGCCGGCAATACATCGATTGGTACACTTGTGCCGTCTTCCGCTGCGCGTCAGGTCTGGACGGCAGCGCCGCCTGCTGGCAGTTTTCTCGCAGCTGGGAGGTGCGGCTCTGAGCCGTGGGAAGTTAGGAACACACACTGGTGAACAGTGGACGTCTTCTGCCCGCTATGGCGTCTCGGCGGGCTTCAGCACAAGCTGGCAGCGTGTACAACGCGAGTCGGAGTGGTGTCCTCGCAGGGCCTTATTGCTGCGGCTAAGCTGTGCACGTGCAACGGTAGCTTCCCGCATCTTCCCTGCAAAGCGGCCAGTGCATTCCGCTCGACGCTATTTTCTTACTTCGGCAGTTGCTGTTAGTCGATTCTTTTCGCAAGTGACTGTGGTGAGTGCCTAATATTCCATGCGCAACGTATTCCTGGTACACTGTCTCACCTTGTAAGCCCTTATGTTTGGGACCTCTAATGTGACCATGTGCCACCGCTGGCTGTCTTGTTCCTAATTTAAACTGAACATGATGTGCTAAACCACAGTGTTGAGCTGCCTATCGTCACTATGTTGATTTGTTGAATTAAGGCCACTCCAGATAGCCTCGTTAATGCGTGGTTATCCTATGAATTAATTAAAGTTCCTCTTGCGGCGGCGCGGTTTCTTCCGTCCATTTAGGACGGACCTGCACCTACCTGTGAACATTGTCTCAGCAGGTCATCAGTAGTAAAGCCGAGTGAAACCTACTGTACTTCGACGTGAACCAGGCTGCAATTTAAGTCACTAATCTACGTTTCGGGAGAAAGTTTTCACACAAATGAAAGGTTGGAAATGTCCTCAATTAATATATTCTGAAACTTAGGTGAACAAGTATCACTGCCAAGCCCATGCTAGTCTTAACACAGTCACTCACCATCTCTTTCACTCACGTTAGCAAGTTTATGGTGTTGCATTTCCCGAAAAGGTAATAGCTACAAAAATACTGATTGTTTTTGATTGATAATACTCGCGAAATATTAAGTCTGTCGGTACCAAATGCAGTCACAGTTTTTAGCCACCGACGAGCTCAATACGCCTTGCGGAATTTATGTCTTTTCTCGTCACTAAATTCACTTAGAAATTCCGAAATTTCTACACTCTCATCGGAATAATTATGCCGTCACTTTACCACATTTTTGATGATTGATGCTAGATCCAGCAGCTTATCATTTCCATCGTAGCTACTACTACACACGTCCGAACTGTTTCAGGGCTAGGCTCCCACTCCTCTCTAGAATACTCTAAGTCTTCTCTACCAACAGAGAAAGGAGCGCGATGAATGTTGCTCTACCATTGGTCAGTTTACTCAACAGCCAATAGCAAAACAACATTCTACCGCGTCAATCCGCGCTTTTCATCAATAACCAATCGCAAAATAGTAAACCTAACGACTCCACTTTTTACCGACGTAATTATCTAATATGCTGAAGTTTTGCTTATGCATAAAGTTATTTACTATGGTTATTTATACCTGAATTAACTTTCCCTTTACTATAAACTTACTTTACAAATCTATTCTACAAAAATCCCCTATGTCCATATCAATACTTGTTCGAAATGTTCCCACACTAAATCCTACTACATAACTCGTTAAACAATTATCTTCATATTAACCTTAAACCACACTCACGCAGCATTCATACTGATAAAACACATTTATAACATTTTACATACACAAAAAGACATAATAACACTTTATGAAAATACTAGAACAGTTTATGAAAAACAATCTATTACTTTAGTGCACTCTAGTGTTCAGAATCGAAACTAAAATCACAGTCACCCTATCCAATATTGTCCTCTATCGGCTGATACATAAACTACGTGCGCGTCCAGTCTCGCGCCACCATCTGTCACTATCCAGCTCTGAGACACATTTCCCACTTAACCGTCTCCAAGGTAGGATCGGTATACGGCGCTACGTCTCACTCTCAGTCAGCGTCAGTGTAGGCAATATGAGTGAAAGAATGTTTTGCAATTAAAGATTGTTTCGCCGGTCGCTGTGGCCGAGCGGTTCTACGCGCTTCAGTTGGGAACCACGCTGCTGCTACGGTCGCAGGTTCGAAACCTGCCTCGGGCATGGAAGACTGTGATGTCCATAGGTTAGTTAGGTTTAAGTAGTTCTAAGTTCTAGGGGACTGATGACCTCAGATGTTAAGTCCCATAGTGCTCAGAGCCATTTGAACCAACTGAAAGATTGCTTGATGAACTAAGGAGTGGTTAATTATTGTTCATGCAGATTTAAACGTGTGTTATGCGTGATGAAGTCTTACCAGATCTCTGGTTGTTTTACTTTATAGTATCGTTTTTTAAAAGGCAAGAATGAATCTGTGAGTTTTCGTCTAATATTTGCCGCAAATTTTCGAATTCGGGCGTTGGGTGGGATACATAGGTTGGCTTGCAGGTGGCTGCCAGCTCTTTCCTGTGTTTGCTACACCGGCCAACCCGGACTATTTATTCGCACTGCTAATCTACTGTGCTGCCTCCGTGCGCTCCTGACATCACTGCCTGGGATGGGTTGCCGCGAGCCCGCACTCGCTACCTTCTGTGTCCGCTCCCACCCTGAATTTTCTTAGCTATCCACTGAATTTGATCCATTCGGTTGCCGCTTGCTAACGGCCAATCTTTCTGGGATTTCTGCCACCAGTAATGTTTTACGTTTGGCGCCGTCTCAGCGTCTTGTCTGGACACGAGACGAGAGTGATTGCGCTAGCTTGCTGGTCGGGCCGCGGCCTACATTTATACATCTAATGATATTTTGCTGCAAATTATTTTAAAATTCAGTAGTAGTAATCGAAACCTGAAAGGGCAAATTAATATGTCTTTATCCCATTGTGGGCGGCTAATTAACCCTGACACTGAATGTTTGAATTATTTGGTTATTCATTGCCCTGGCCTGCAAAATCATAAGAACTGAAGTCGTATGTTTTAGATAAGTTTCAGATTCATTTCAGCACGATAGTAGTTTGCCGTTCAGATTGGCTGTTCTAGTGTTAACGTTTGTGAATCATTGTTCAGGTAAAATTTAGAGAATTTGCCTTTAATTGCCTTGCAGGAGGGAAACTATTTTTAAATTGATCCTGTATAGCCTGGTCATAGGCGTGGGGAAATTAGCAACTATCTGTCCTCGTTATTTAGGTGTATTAGTTGTTTTATTATTCTGTAATACATTTGTCTTTAAATTTAAGAGGGTTTTTAGGAAGTTTAAGCAATCGTACAGGGAGAAAATTCATTATTTCAGCCTCTGCGGTTAAGTGCAGTCTCAATATGACTATGGTTTGCCTGTAAATTTTATATGCAATTTGAATTTAATATTGTATGTGAGACGCAATGTTACAGTAAAATGGAAATAGGCGTACGGCATTGTGGGTCGAGAGTCCTTCATTCGGGGAAGTTCGGCAGCCGAGGGCAATTACTTATTGCATTCGACGCCACATTGGGCGACTTGCGCGTCGGAGATGGGGATGAAACGACGATGAGGACAACACAACGACCAGTCTCTGAGTGGAGAAAATCTCCTGCCTCAGTCGGGAATCGAACCCGGGCTCCTTGGCGTGGCATTCCGCCGTGCTGACCACTCAGCTAACGGGGGCGGACAATGTTGCGGTAATTTTGGCATAGAGGGGCTGACTGAGTACCCATGTTTACTATCCTTGCGGGGTGATATCTTCTGTTGAAATTCTCACTGATGCAATATGAAATATGTTATTTATTGTAATTATTACAAGCACTTAAACTGAGTGATTTTTAATCCAGTTCTGTACTTAGGAGTATGTAACTATGAATGCTGCTGCCCCTGTGTCTCTTTGGGTTCCCCCTTCCACTCTACAGCCACTTGCGCTCCACCTTGCGTCGTTTTAGCACAGACGGACGCAACAAGTAGAGTCTTACAATGCGCTAACATTTGAGTGTACCGTGTTCAAAGATTTGGAGGTCAGTACGTCAGTGCAACATTATGCTAACACCGGGACCGCCAACTCAATCATGTTCGACAATGTTCCTCGGTGTATTAGTACCCTTATATGGCGAAAGATGCGAACGCGTAATGCACCGAGGAATACTGCCGAGCATGATCGGTTTGGTAGTCCAGGTGTTATGGTGTGAGCAAGCATAATTCTGTATTGGCGTGCTTAGGCCTACCTCCAAATTTTTTAACACAGTACACTTAACGGTGGGCCTTACTGTGACACTGTACACCTTCCCCATGCGCGTCTTTTGAGAGGTGCATTCGGCCCCGACTTTATTTTTATGGATGACAGTGCGCGAACGCACCGAGCAGCACAGGTGGAGGAGTTCTTGCAACGAAGGGATATTGGGCACACCGCGATTGAACAGGCCTGTCGGTTCCTCCGACTTAAATCCCATCGAGCGTGTAGGATGCGTTGGGGAGTCTTACTGCAGAACATCCAGGTGCACCAACGACCACCCAGCAGTTTTAAGCCGTCCCGATGGAGGAATGGAGCGCCCTCCGACAAGTACTCCGCACGTTGCAGAGTATGCGTTGTCATCCGGGGTGACGATACATGGACCATGTCCAGCCTTTTGCAGGGTCCATTGTAAATCTCGGTGACTTGAGTGTAATTATTGTCTTCATTAAAAGTGCCATTTCTGTCCATCTCATTTCGTATTTCCTTCAGTTACTTTCTGTACAATACTTTAGCGGTTCTTTTAACCTATGTTCCAAGTTTCATCGAGCTGTGTTACTTGACAGCGACACATCATGAGAAAGTTACTCTCGTCTTAAAATTTTGCGCTCCACCGATTACATTCAACTTGTTATAAGCGAATACATGCTGTAAAACTTGCACGTCATGGACCTTTATGGTAATCTGTGTGACCTGGACACACTGGTGGAGCAGGAGGAGTTGCTACTGAGAGCCGGCGGAGGGCGGGGAACTCGCACTGCCCAGCGGCTCGTCACAAGTTAATGCTAGAAGTCCTCGAGGACTGCCGCCTCACTCCAGTTGGAAGGTCGGCGTGTCCCGTTACACCCGGACAGCTAGGCTGCCGGCAGCTTAAGCTTCTGCCAGAGTCACCTGAGCCACACAGTTTGGAGGGCTGGAGCCAGTTACGGGACATCCTCCTCTAGCATTACTTTTCCTCAACAGTAGTTGTCGATACCAGTATTATTTTTCGAATTTTGTACAGGTTAGTATTATCTCAATTGCTTTTCTGAAAAAATTCATACAATTTTATACACAGTATGTTATATTTCAAGTGAAAATGAATTACTTTAGAAAATGTTTTAGTCTCGATGTTATAATCGACGAGTATTACAGTCTGGAACCGCGCCCGCTACGGTCGCAGGTTCGAATCCTGCCTCGGGCATGGATGTGTGTGCTGTCCTTAGTTAGGTTTAAGTAGTTCTAAGTTCTAGGGGACTGATGACCTCAGAAGTTAAGTCCCATAGTGCTCAGAGCCATTTGAACCATTTTGAACTATGTTTATTTCTGATTTATTGATGAAATAATAGTCGAAAGTAATAATGTATCAGAAACTAGTAGAAATTCATTTGTTAAGAAAAATTGTAAACCCTTTGGAATATGATTATTTCCGCCCAGTGTGAGGGTCGTAAGCATGCCTCTGATGTGATCAGACGCATTTTTATATTTTGTGCAAACTACGTAATTTCAGCTTCAAATTTATTTAGATCAATCCATCCATCAGCACCTAAAATGTGACATTTTCAGATTAAAGAATCAGACCCTTAGACAAGAAGAACTGGGGCCAACTCTACATGACAAGCTAAATAAGCTAGAAACTTTATTGTAAACTTTGCTCCTCTCAGATCTTCATAAAAGACTTATGTCTAGAATAGATGGAATTAGGAATGAGGAGGGAGGGGGGGCCGAAATTACAAGCCACACGCAGAGCAGTCCACAGCGAGGCCCCTGAAGGCCGCAGATTGCAGATTAGACGGCCTTCCGGAGGCCTCAGACATCGTGTGGGAAGCGTTTTTTGGCGTTCTGAACTCCAGCTTCCAGGGGAAGTACTCCGAAGAAAAACTAAGCAACTGCTGCCTTGCCGTTAGGTGACTAGCCTACCAAAGGCTAGAGGAAGTAAACCTCGATCGAAAATTACTGGAACGTCATGGCGCTGAAGGATGGTAGCACCAGCACATACCTAGTCTGGCTACGGGGTGGCTTTAATTTCCTCATAATCGTCGAAGGAACGAAATGGATGGATGAAGCAAGTAAGAAAAGCATAAAGGATTTGTATTAGTCTGAAAGCTCAATATTGCGACGCGAGAAGCCTACACTTAAAAGAAAAAGATCTTTCTAAAGAACTGAAACGACACATTAGTATTGCAAAAATTATAGAAACAAACAAAAATCTGTGAGGAAACGCAGATTTAAATGGATACTTAATGATTTACAGTGGTGTAGTAAATGACAAAAGAGCTAACAGTGGCGTTGCTACACTTCTAGATAATAGATGGAAATCTGAAATCGAAGAGTATAGTTACATAAATGACAGAATCATAACATTGAGTTACAGAATAGAACGAGGGCATCTAACAGTAATTGCGGTGTACGCTCCTGAAGATGAATGAAAGAATACACTGGAGCATACAAATATGAAAATAAAGTCTAACCACGCTACACCAGAAGACATATCAATAAAACAAGGGCTCGAAAAGGGTGTAGCTTATCATCTACATTTTTTAATATATACTTCGACGACATGACTAAAATATGGAAACATCTAGCTGATCCACGCTTGAAATTATCACATGACATGTCATATTTTTAATACAATACTTTTTGCAGACCACCTTTGAGTCGCGAAACTTCGCTACAAAGATTCATTTATACACTTGACCACATTTATAAAGAATATAATCTGAAAGTATCCATTCCAGAAACAAAAGTGATGACTTTCAAGGGACAAAATCTCTGAGAAATACACAAAAAACAAGCTTTCTAAGCTAATGGCCGCTCACACATTGCTATTTGGAAGTGAAACTTGGACAATTACTGAAAAGCATGAAAGTAGACTCCAGGCGGCAGAATGAAATTTCTAAGATGAGTGAAGCTCTGCACCAGCCCAGATAGACTAAGAAATGAAGACATAAAAGCAGAGCTATGGATGTACGCTATAAATGAGAAAATCAAATCTAATCGACAAAGCTGGCTAGCACATCTACAAAGAATGCCGGATTAGAGAGTACAGAAACAAACCTTAAATTTCAGACCTTGAGGCACAAGATTCGTAGTAAGGCCAAGAAAAATATGTCTGGATACTTAAAAGATGGAACAGTCCTACGGCCTAGACTGTGACAAAAGAAACAGAGCCAAATGATGATACAGTAAGAAAACCAAGGGCGTTAAATTTTTTCTCGGCCAATTGAACTTCAAAAACAGCGCAATCTGTGGTGGGAGACAGTGAAATATTCCCGCTTCAGGCATTACAATTTCATGAAGTTCCGGTAACTGATGGTGCGATACATAGCCTTGAAAATGGCGTCCGTAACGGAGGTGTGTTCCAAACAGAGAGCTGTCATTGGCTATCTTTGTTCGAAAAACCAGAGCATCACAGATATTCATAGAATATCTACGAAGCCGTGTCAGTGAACAAAAGCACGGCGAGTCATTGGGCAAGGCGTCTGTCATCACCGCAACAAGGTCGCGAAAACCTGTCCGATCTTCCGCGCGAGGGCCGGTCACACACAACTGTGACTCCTGCCATGTTGGAACGTGCGGACACTCTCATTCGAGGTGATCGACGGAGCACAGTTGAGCGCCTCGCTGCACAACTGGACGTCTCTGTCGGCAGTGCTGACACACTCGCCCACCAGTTGGGGTACTCAGAGGTATGTGTCCACTGAGTTCCTCGTCGCCTAACAGAAGACCATGAAGAGCAACGAAGGACCGTGTGTGAGGAGTTGCTTGTCTGTTACGAGGCTGAGCGTGACAATTTTTTGTCAAATGTCGTCACAGGTGATGAAACATGGGCTCATCACTTCGAACCGGAAAGAAAACAGCAATCCCTGCAGTGCCGCCACATCACCTCTTTTCTGAAGAAAAGTTGAAATTCGCCGGTAATGTTGTGGCGACGGGCTTCTGGGACTCTGAAGGGGTTATTAGTTTGATGTCCTCCCTCTTGGCGGAACGATCAGCTCTGAAGCGTATTGTGCTATCCTCACGAAACTGAAGAAAGAACTTCAGCCTGTTCGTCGGCAAAAAGTGTAATCGAACTTCTTCTTCTCCATGGCAAGGCAAGGCCTCACACAAGTTTGGGCACTCGAGAGGAGTTCGCAAAACTTCACTGGACTGCTCTTTCTCATCCACCGTACAGACTGGATCTCTCACCATCCGACTTCCATGTGTGTGGCCCAACAAAGGATGCACCACGCGGGAAAGAGTACGTGGATGATGGGGAGCAAGACGTTGGGTCCGACGTCGACTAGTAGAGTGGTACCATGAGGGCATAGAGGTCCTCCCAATAATATGGCACAAGACCGTCGCATTGAACGGAGATTAAGTTGAAAATTAGGATTTTGTAGACAAAAGAGTGGGGAATAGTATAAAACCAACATGTTTTCAGAAAGAAAAATGTGTTGCATTACTTATGGAACGCCAGTCGCAGTAGCCTGTGCCAATCCTCACTTGTGTACTCTTTTGGTCTGTACATTTTTGTACTTTTAATCTTCAAGTGTAAATAACATAAGGTTCAATTGATCATAATTTCCTTGTATATTTAATTGTGGTTGTGGTTTTTGTGTCGATACATAGTCGTGAAAAGTCACATATCTATGGAAAAACAACCTTTGTACAGAAACAAATTCTCGCTGATTTTATGTGACCTACCTGTGCTATCTTAAGTTGTCTGGGGAGGGCTTATAAAACCGAAAGCCAGATCACAACGAACCATAAAATAAATATTTTTGTGAAACATTGTGTATTTCTGTTTTGAACAGACTTCAGTTGCTTCTTTTACACAAAATATTATGTTTTTGGCGATAGTTAGATTAACTGTAGCTATTGCGCATAAAATTTGTTCTGAAATAGCATCTTTTCAAGATAAACTGAAGCCCCTTTTACACGATTCACTTTCTTGTCCAAATTGACTACTCGAGACAAATGTGTCTACTACAGCGCCTCTTACGTTTAACCCCCTACTGATTCTCTTCTGTTTTCAGTGGTCATTTTGGTTTACACGTCAGTGCCAAAATTGCTGGTGCTGTGAAAGCTGTCTGCTGGGCAGTTTGGCATCCGAATGTTGAAAGTGATGTTATGAGCGATTATCCTTTTTACGGAAAAATTGAAATGTAGTAAGAAAATGTACGAATAAGCAAAGACAATAGAGTTTACTGACGGCCGAAGCAGAATTCATAGCGGAAGTTCTTGTCAAAAGTCGCTTGGTAAATTGTTCGCAATCATGAGAACTGAAAGAATAAGAGAACTGTCATCCAATCATTTCAGAACATATACATTTAGTTGTTCGAGAAAATATACACTTGCAAATACACTGGACAATAAGTACAAATCAATAAATAGCTCCATTCGGTTTTATTCTTTGTACCTAGTTTTCTTTCTAACTGCCAAATAACAACGAATAATTCTGACTTTTTCACTGTTGAACAAATATTGATTGAAACACGTTAATCTGTTTACGTTCTTATTTATGTACATTCTCGTCTTTATAACGAAAATACTTTTTCCTTTCAGGTATTTCGTCTCTGTTGTGGGAAAACACTAGTAGGAAAAAATACCATGACCTTGTGTAACTTTTCAATGTGCCACGAAAACAAAGCGAACAACACAATAAACATTAAGAAGATACTAAAGCAGAAATTCGTTTCTATAATAGGAGTAAGTTCGACCAGAATATGTTACAACTTCCGATGTTAGCAAACGCCGAAATAGTTCCTTGACTCTGCGCATGCGCAGCGTGCAGCACACTCGGAAATTTAGAACCCCACACTCGGCACAATCTACAGATCACTGACGTCATAGATACGCGCACGTCGTCATTGGTTGCTGATTTATACGCATGCACGAAAGGCGCACATGCTTCCAGTAGTCGATTTTGACCAGAAAGTCGCTCGTGTAAAATGGGCTTAATATCAGAAAGAACACGGTAGTATTCACATTGTGCCAATAATTGTCTCCAGATTGCTTTCCTGGGAGTTCCATATCCGTTTGAGACAAACAGAAAATTGTCAGGAAATTTAGTAGTCTGGCGTAGTGCATTTCATTTTGTGGGAATGACTGAGACAGTGTGTGCTGGACGGTAGCCGAGACAGCTGCCGTACTAAACTGCGCAGCGTCTGCGAGAGGTGGCTAAACCCATCCCTTGGATATTTCATAGCCGGCCGTTGTGACCGAGCTGTTCTAGGAGCTTCAGTCTGGAACCGCGCGACCGCTACTGTCGCAGGTTCGAATCCTGCCTCGGGCATGGATGTGTGTGATGTCCTTAGGTTAGTTAGGTTTAAGTAGTTCTAAGTTCTAGGGGACTGATGACCTCAGATGTTAAGTCCCATAGTGCTCAGAGCCATTTGAACCAATTGAAAGTCAAATGAAAAGTTGCCGTGAAGAAATGGAAACGGAGGTTGCGAAAGCGTAAAAACGAGAGCAAGAAGCAAAAATAGTAGCGCCAATTGCAAAGCAGATTGCACAAGAGCCGGCCGGTGTGACCGTGCTATTCTAGGCGCTTCAGTCTGGAACCGCGTGACCGCTACTGTCGCAGGTTCGAATCCTGCCTCGGGCACGGATGTTTGTGATGTCCTTAGGTTAGTTAGGTTTAAGTAGTTCTCAGTTCTAGGGGACTGATGACCACAGATGTTAAGTCCCATAGTGCTCAGAGCCATTTGAACCACTGCACAAGAAACTAGAACGGAGACACGCATGACTGTCAAGGCAAGCAAAAGTGTATTCACTAGAATACATACACGTATCAGGAAGTTAGAAGAGGAAAAGACACATTCTCCGAAACTGTTTGCCGAAAATTAACAAGCAAAATATAAAGAAATAGAAAGAACTATAGAGGAAAGACAGCGCCTTCTTAGAAAGAAAAGACGCGTCGATCAGCTCGCGTGCAGAGGCACAAGAACAAAGTGAGAACAGGCGCGACACTAATGCTAGCGTTGAATCGCTAAGCAGAGAGAGCGGTTAACAGTCAACACGCTTAATAACGGAGCTAGGTGACGAAACAAGTTCAAGACAAATGTCAGTACCGGTGTAGCCGGAAGCAAGTACGCAAGAACCCGTACAAATGCACACAGATGGCAGGCCGTGCGAAGGAACGGCGCAACAGAAGTCGGTACCACATTGGACAGCAATGCAATTCTGGATAGTGGCAGTCACATGTCCGCTATCTCAGAGCAGCTATATAAGGTGTACAAATGCACCAATGCTAAAAATTCAGAGGACGAGTATTCGGGGGGGGGGGGGGGGGGGGAGGGCCGATCTGGGGCAGAGACACAGAAACAACGCGTCAGATAAGACTAGAGTTCATGTGCCAGGTTAACCCTCTCGTGGCAAATCTTTTTGTCGTGCCCAACTTGACTACAGGCGTCCTCCTAGGAATGGTTTTTATTACAGAGCAGAACGCAGTAATGGACGTAGGTTGTGGTGCCACCATATTAGGAAAAGGTGGGGTTATCTGTATGCAGTTTGATGAGGAAGTCGCAAAAGGTCAAATTCTGTACCACTGTTTAAGATTGGAGAATCAGGATAATGAACAAATTGACCAACATCCACGCTACAACCGAGAGCTAAGTAGCCATACCCAGGCTGATACACCAATGAGTGAAGTCCACCATGTCACTGACGAAAAATTAAATAAATTAACTTAAATAGGCGAGAGAGATAGGGCAGAATTAGAGGAAATACTCCGGCGCAGCGCCGATGTATTTCTACCGAAATCTAGGTCCCTCAAAGGATTTCAGTACTGGTTCCAGGTAAAAGAACACCAACTATCTCGGGTACTACCCTACACTACACCTCTGGTGTATCGAGAAAAAGTACAGGTGGAAATGCAGAAAATGATAGACGATGAATATACAGCATCAACATATAATAGTCCAATGTGGGTGGTGGATAAACGAGATGGGAGTATCCGCCTTGCCCACGTCTCACGCCAAATAAACTCAATCATTGTAGATGAAACTGACCGGCCAGAGAAATTGGAGGAGATTCTGCAGCGTTTACATGGCGTTTCAGTATTTACGTCCATCGATCTTCAGTCCAGTTTCTGGCAGATTGAGTTGGCGCTAGAGTGTCGGTACTAGAGCCTTCATTGCATTCAGACGATGTTTCCAATTCAAACAGCTACCATTCGGCCTATATGTGTCCTCTTCGCGGTCTAGGAACGATTTTGGACCATAATCTTCTTGAACGGATAACATGCTAAGTGGATGACATTTTGATGGTTCAAATGGCTGTGAGCACTATGGGACTTAACATCCGAGGTCATCAGTCCCCTATAACTTAAAACTACTTAAACCTAACTAATCTAAGGACATCACACACATCCATGCCTGAGGCAGGATTCGAACCTGCTACCGCAGCAGTCGCGCGGTTCCGGACTGAAGCGCCTAGAACCGCTCAGCCACCGTGGTCGGCTGACATTTTGATAGGAGAAAGCAACTGGAGTAGGCACAACGAAGTACTTGGTGCACTGCTAGACATCATTTGAGCCCATGGAGTAAGTGTTAATATCGCAAAGTCCAGTATAAGGGCCAATCAGGTACTTTTCTTGGGACATATAATTTCAGGTGATGGAATAGCACCAGACCCAGAAAAGTTGACGGCGATACCGAATTCAGCAGCCCCAAAACTGTGTTTCATAACTGGCAAGAAAACGCCATTTGTGTGGGACGAGATCGCAGACCGAGAATTTCACAGTTTAAAAGCAGCTTTGGTCGCGGCCCGATTTTGTCACACTCGAACCTGTCGGAAGACTTTTGCATGTTCACAGACAGCTCAAAAATAGGTCTTGGTGTTGTCATCTTTCAGGAATACATGGAGGATGGGAGGATGACACACAAGCAGACTGCTCTCGAAGTGCGAACGAAACTATTCTGTAACAGAACTGGAAGCTCTGGAGTGGTTTGGGCATTCCAGAGATATAGATATTTCTTATTTAGCCGAAAGACCATTGTGTACACAGACCATAAGGCACATGCGTTTCTTATGATGGCAAAGTTGATGACAGGGAGACTGGGATGGTGGATTTCCATACTCCAGGAGTATGACTTCACACCGATCTACGTCCCAGGCCCCACAAACATCATCCCAGACGCACTGTCTCGATCTCCCATCGGAGCCCCGAATCGAAAGAGTAGATATGCTGAGGACGAACGCTTCTCGATTTACTATATCAAAAAGGTGGCCTTCGAAAATTTTATAATAGCATCAGTGAGGAACAGGATAAGGACCTACGCCTCCTCAGCGTGAAAGAAAAATTTAGAGATGGGACACAGACGCAGCTCAGGCATCATTACCTTCTCAGGATAGGAGTGCTTTTCTACACGAGTAAGGTGAGTAGCACCGTGTGTGCCAGATGACATTGTAAACAATCTGGTACACGCGCCTCAGTAGTGCTCACTTTGGACCGAAAAAGTGCTTCTTAATGTTGGAGAACCTGTGTCATTTGCAAATACGGAGAGGAGAATACGCAAGGTACTGGGCGTTTGCGAACATGTCAAAGAGTCAAAACACTTATGGTACGCACGCAGGCACCAATGTACCCAATTGTTCCCTCCAAATTGCGGGAAACAGCAGCGTCAGATTTCATGGGACCCCTGCCTAGAACATCACGAGGGTATACATACATTGTGGTTGTAATTGAGTTGACGTCCAAGTTTGAGACACTGACACCTCTAAAAAAGGCAACAGGTACATCCATCAGCAACGCATTGCGTCGGTACTTCTTGCAGGTGCAGGTGCACCATCATGCTGATACCACATACGTCGACGCGTTTCCAGTGGGACATTTTCGAGCAACGTTGGCAGATCATTCTGTAGAAACGCGATGTATGTTGCAGCTGTTTGGGCCCCTGCAATGAAGTGTTTGTTACAACACGCAACTGAACGTCGGAGGTTTCAAGCGTCAACTTTAGGTTGCAATATCTCCGGATGCAATTAACATTTTACAATGCAACAAACGGCACTGATTACGTATTTGTTTATATGTTCAGATGTGCTAACAAAACTAACGGGGTTCCATTAAAAAAAAAAACGTAGGTTTGTGTTAAAAAACATACTTCCGTGCACTTTTTTATGGTTTGTATTAACCAATTACACTAGCCCCTCTCCTCACGTTCGGTCTGTGGAATCGATTCGTCAGTATTTGATGTGGTTTAAGAAATATATCCAGGGTAATGTTAGGTGACTCACCCTGTATACAATGCTGGTGACTACTTTGAAGGTCAGTAAAACTTTGAAACCCGTATCTATTTTGTACGAGCTCTAAATAAATAGTTGCCTCTATTAAAGTTCCATCCCTCGTAGAAAGCGGCCGGCCACTGATAGATCCACAACCGCACGAACTCTTGCACTTCCTCGTCCCACTGAAACCAACTTCCACGCGTGTGTTTCTTCAGGTCGTGAGAGATGTGAAAATCACAAGGTGAAAAACTGTGGTTTTCGGAGAATGTTGCAGTGTTTCCTAATCAAATCGCTGAAGCGTAGCCTTTGTCCAAGTGCCACTATGGGGGTGCGCGTTCTCATGCAACAGTTTGATTTCATCCGACAATATTCCGACAAGCAAAAGGAAACGGCAAAACCAGCAGCGGAAGGATCTCACATCTCCCTCTCCAAACAAATCCAGAGCTGTGCACAAAATTTCCGGTAAGGTCGTGAAGACCTTCTTCTTCGACTGCAGCGCCCTTCTGGTCGTAGACTTTCTCGAGTGTCAATGATGCGCAGCGCTTTGAAGAGACACTGTAGAAACTGCAACGCGCCCTAAGTGAAAACCCCCAGGCGTGCTGCTGAACCGAGTCATCGTGTTGCACAATAATGCCCCCCCCCCCCCCCCACGCCACCACTACTGTGCTACTGTCAGGCGGACGAACGCTTCGATTCATCGATTTGGCTGGGAAACACCTCAGCAGCCTCTATGCAGTTAAATTTTCACCTCTTTGGCGACCTGGAGCAACACATGCGAGGACACGTCGGTTTCAGTCGGACGAGGAAGTGTAAGGTTGGTTGGTTGTTTTGGGGAAGGAGACCAGACAGCGAGGTCATCGGTCTCATCGGATTAGGGAAGGACGGGGAAGGAAGTCGGCCGTGCCCTTTGAAAGGAACCATCCCGGCATTTGCCTGGAGCGATTTAGGGAAATCACGGAAAACCTAAATCAGGATGGCCGGACGCGGGATTGAAACGTCGTCCTCCCGAATGCGAGTCCAGTGTCTAACCACTGCGCCACCTCGCTCGGTCAGGAAGTGTAAGAGTTGTGGGGTTGGTGGTTCGTCAGCGGACAATCGAGTTCTTCGAAACATGTAGTGATCGTCTCGGCTCGCAGTGGGATAAATGTCTTAACGCACGCAGGGGCTACTTTTGAGTGGAACCATTCCAAGGTCCCATGGTGGCGGGTGTTCGGTGTTGATATATATAAACTTGGACATGCGGTCGTCTAATGCAACTAAATGAAAAAATGGTTCAAATGGCTCTGAGCACTATGGGACTTAACATCTGCGGTCATCAGTCCCCTAGATCTTAGATCTACTTAAACCTAACTAACCTAAGGACATCACTCACATTCATGCCCGAGGCAGGGTTCGAACCTGCGAACGTAGCGGTCGCGTGGTTCCAAATTCAAGTGGCTAGAACCGCTCGGAACTAAATGAAAAGAAGTTTGTTTTGTGCCATACACGTTTCGCTTCTTTTTATTTGCAAAGCATTTCCGATGGGCTATAAGATATATTTGTTTATGTACGTAATACTCCCCCCCCCCTCCCCCGAACCATGGACCTTGCCGTTGGTGGGGAGGCTTGCGTGCCTCAACGATACAGATAGCCGTTCCGTAGGTGCAACCACAACGGAGGGGTATCTGTTTGTTTGAGAGGCCAGACAAACGTGTGTTTCCTGAAGAGGGGCAGCAGCCTTTTCAGTAGTTGCAGGGGCAACAGTCAGGGTGATTGACTGATCTGGCCTTGTAACACTAACCAAAATGGTCTTGCTGTTCTGGTAGTGCGAACGGCTGAAAGCGAGGGGAAACTACAGCCGTAATTTTTCCCGAGGGCATGCAGCTTTACTGTATGATTAAATGATGATGACGTCCTCTTGGGTAAAATATTCCGGAGGTAAAATAGTCCCCCATTCGGATCTCCGGGCGGGGACTACTCAAGAGGACGTCGTTATCAGGAGAAAGAAAACAGGTGTTCTACGGATCGCAGGGTGGAATGTCATGTCCCTTAATCGGGCAGGTAGGTTAGAAAATTTACGTAAAAAGGGAAATGGATAGGTTAGATATAGTGGGAATTTGTGAAGTTCGGTGGCAGGAGGAACAAGTCTTCTGGTCAGGTGACTACAGGGTTATATATACAAAATCAAATAGGGGTAATGCAGGAGTAGTTTTAATAATGAAAAAAAATAGGAGTACGGGTAAACTATTACAAACAGCATAGTGAACGCATTATTGTGGCCAAGACAGACACGAAGCCCACGCCGACTACAGTAGTACAAGTTTATATGCCAACTAGCTCTGCAGATGACGAAGAAATTGATGAAATGTATGATGAAATAAAAGAAATTATTCAGGTGGTGAAGGGAGACGAAAATTTAATAGTCATGGGTGACTGGAATTCGAGAGTAGGAAAAGGGAGAGAAGGAAATATAGTAGGTGAATATGGATTGGGGCTAAGAAATGAAAGAAGAAGCCGCCTGGTAGAATTTTGCGCAGAGCATAAATTAATCATAGCTGACACGTGGTTCAAGAATCATGAAAGAAGGTTGTATACATGGAAAAACCCTGGAGATACTAGAAGGTTTCAGATTATATAATGGTAAGACAGAGATTTAGAAACGAGGTTTTAAATTGTAAGACATTTCCAGGGGCAGATGTGGACTCTGACCACAATCTATTGGTTATAAACTGTAGATTAAAACTGAAGAAACTGCAAAAAGGTGGGAATTTAAGGAGATGGGACCTGGATAAAATGAAGGAACCAGAGGTTGTACAGGGTTTCAGGGAGAGCATAAGGGAACAATTGACAGGAATGGTGGAAAGAAACACAGGAGAAGAAGAATGGGTAGCTTTGAGGGATGAATTAGTGAAGGCAGCAGAGGATCAAATAGGTAAAAAGACAAGGGCTAGTAGAAACCCTTAGGTAACAGAAGAAGTATTGAATTCAATTGATGAAAGGAGAAAATATAAAAATGCAGTAAAGGAAGCAGGCAAAAAGGAATACAAACGTCTCAAAAATGATATCGACAGGAAGTGCAAAATGGCTAATCAGGGATGGCTAGAGGACAAATGTAAGGATGTAGAGGCTTATCTCACAAGAGGTAAGATAGATACTGCCTACAGGAAAATTAAAGATACCTTTGGAGAAAGGAGAACCACTTGCATGAATATCAAGAGCTTTGATGGAAACCCAGTTCTAAGCAAAGAAGGGAAAGCAGAAAGGTGGAAGGATTATATAGAGGGTCTATACAAGGGCGATGTACTTGAACACAATATTATGGAAGTGGAAGAATATGTGGATGAAGATGAAATGAGAGAAATGATACTGCGTGAAGAGTTTGACAGAGCACTGAAAGACCTGAGTCGAAACAAGGTCCCCGGAGTAGACAACATTCCATTGAAACTACTGACGGCCTTGGGAGAGCCAGTCATGACAAAACTCTACCATCTGGTGAGCAAGATGTATGAAACAGGCGAAATACCCTCAGACTTCAAGAAGAATATAATAATTCCAATCCCAAAGAAAGCAGGTGTTGACAGATGGGAAAATTACTGAACTATCCGTTTAATAAGACACAGCTGCAAAATACTAACGCGAATTCCTTACAGTCGAATGGAAAAACTGATAGTAGCCGACCTCCGGGTAGATCAGTTTGGATTCCGTAGAAATGTTGGAATACGTGAGGCAATACTGACCCTATGACTTATCTTAGAAGAAAGATTAAGGAAAGGCAAACCTACGTTTCTAGCATTAGTAGATTTAGAGAAAGCTTTCAACAATGTTGACTGGAATACTTTCTTTCAAATTCTGAAGATGGCAGGGGTCAAATACAGGGAGCGAAAGGCTATTTACAATTTGTACAGAAACCAGATGGCAGTTATAAGAGTCGAGGGGTATGAGAGGGAAGCAGTGGTTGGGAAGGGAGTAAGACAGGGTTGTAGCCTATCCCCGATGTTATTCAATTTGTATATTGAGCAAGCAGTAAAGGGAACAAAAGAAAAGTTGGGAGTAGGTATTAAAATCCATGGAGAAGAAATAAAAACTTTGAGGTTCGCCGATGACATTGTAATTCTTTCAGAGACAGCAAAGGACTTGGAAGAGCGGTTGAATGGAATGGACAGTGTCTTGAAAGGAGGATATAAGATGAACACCAACAAAAGCAAAACGAGGATAATGGAATATAGTCGAATTAAGTCGCGTGATGCTGAGGGAATTAGATTAGGAAATGAGACACTTAAAGTAGTAAAGGAGTTTTGCTATTTGGGAAGGAAAATAACTGATGATGGTCGAAGTAGAGAGGATATAAAATGTAGGCTGGCAATGGCAATGAGAGCTTTTCTGAAGAAGAAACATTTGTTAACATCGAGTATGGATTTAATTGTCAGGAAGTCGTTTCTGAAAGTATTTGTATGGAGTGTAGCCATGTATGTAAGTGAAACGTGGACGATAAATAGTTTATACAAGAAGAGAATAGAAGCTTTCGAAATGTGGTGCTACAGAAGAATGCTGAAAATTAGATGGATAGATCACATAACTAATACGGAGGTTTTGAATAGAATTGGGGAGAGGAGGAGTTTGTGGCACAATTTGACTAGAAGAAGGGATAGGTTTGTAGGACATGTTCTGAGACATCGAGGGATCAGCAATTTAGTGTTGGAGGGCAGCGTGGAGGGTAAAAATCGTAGAGGGAGATCAAGAGATGAATGCGCTAAGCATATTCAGAAGGGTGTAGGTTGCAGTAGGTACTGGGAGATGAAGAAGCTTGCACAGGATTGAGTAGCATGGAGATCTCCATCAAACCAGTCTCAGGACTGAAGACCACAACAACAACAACACGTAATACTGCGTTGTATAATAAATCTGTTACTACATTTCAATTATTTGTTATTCTCTTGTTGTTAAATGAGAAATAACTTTTTGTAGCACAAGTTTCGTGAGGTTAAATTAATAGTCTGTTTCGACTTATGATTTTGACCTTATCAGTGCATATGTCCATCCTTGACATGTACTTAGCTGGTCTGGGTACCGAGGATTGAACCGTTTCGTTTTCCGAGCTGTTGTATCGTTGCTTATTGTCGCGATCCCTTTTCCTGTCACGCCACTGGGCGGCGCTTGTGTCGTCTTGTAGTTGCCTCTTTGGTTGGAGGGAATTGGAAGCAGGTTACTGACGGACGGTGGGGCAGTGAGAGAGAGGATCGGGTGACGAACGGTGAGCGTGCGATTGCGGTGTCTGATCGGCGGTCGCTCGTCCAAGTGGGCGGGGCGTTCTTGTGTGGAGCACCGGGATCTATGCTGTTGCACCCGATTGACTATCCGGGTTTGGGAATGTCCGTTTGCTGATGTGCGCGTTGCGATTACACGTTGATTTTCCCTGGTCACCCCTCCCACCTTATTTTGTGGTAAGGTACATCTGTTTGCGGATTTGGACACCTGTGCTCCGGTGTTGGACTTGCTCCCGTTAGGGTGGTTTGCCCGCAATTCTCCGTCACTCTGTACTCAAGCCACTACATTCGCCCCCCCCTTCCCCCCCCCCCCCCCTTTGTAAGCTCACTTACGTATGATATACAGTATTTGAGTGTATTTAAATTGTATTTTCATTTTATTGCAATCTGTCCAGCAGTTCGGTAATATTGTCATTATTGCTTGGGTATGAAATTGAGTTGGTTGTAATATGTTCCAGGTATATATTAGTGACCACTGCGGTCGAATATCGAGCCTGACCTGTAAGGCGGCAAGTTCTCGCTTGGCCGATTTGAGCATGAATTGTAACATCGGGCATGGTCGTGACAAGCAAACGCCAGAGGCCCGATGAATGGTGGCTTGTTTTCTGGGCTCACGTTGGAAGGTCTTTGTGAGATCCAGCACTTCTCTTAAAAGAGGGAATTTATAGTTTTACTGTTGTATATTTTATTACTACTGTGACCTCGTGCTTAGGTACTAGTGCTTAAGCATTTCTTCTTACTTTTAAGCTTACTGGAGTGATTTTTTTTTTGGTTTCTTGTTAACAGTTGGCTGATTAATCAAATTAATTCCTGTGTTTCGTCATTACTGATAAACGATTAACAGGTTAATCTCTGTTTTAATTATGCAGTCAGTGTAACACGTAGATTTAGGTCGGTGTCTGCGTCCGAGTTTGCGTTTGGCATTCTTTTGTAGGGCCGTGTTAATATACTTATATTTGATGCTCAGACTTGTATGAATTATATACCCATTTGTTTGCCCCCAACTTCCTGAGTTGTTTCGTAGCGTTGGAGCCGTTGGCCCCGGCGTGTTGCCCACTACCCGCCGATTCACCGGCTGTGTGCACGTCGGCTGTGCACGTGTGTGCGGCGTGGTGTTGCGTCTCCTGTCTTGCGGCAGCCACTGAGGCGGCGCGGCTTCCTCCCTTACCACGGCATCTCCCTATATGTGAAGTTCTTAATCCTTATGGCATTCAGACTTGAGTTTAAATCAAGGTGTCCGCTACCCTAAGCCATCCTAGTCAAGTCTTGCCTCTGTCAGCAAAGCATTGCCTTGCATTGCTGCTTGATTTGAATATCTTGCTGTACATTTTAAAATCGTTGTCTCCTTTCTGTTCCAAAATTGTTAGTGCCCAAAGGGTGTTCCAAATATTTGGTGTATTGGTGGACGTGTAAATATTAAAATATTGGCAAATGCTGAACTTGTAAAATTCTGAATACTGTTACTTTCCTATTTGAAAAGTTGCTAAATTGCTAGCGCCATCAAGTATTTTGATGATAACCCTGAGCTTGTACAAATTTTTCTAAATAAGGGCCACCTCTCTTGTTTAAAGTTTACTACCTAATGAGTGGTTTTCAAATTATTATCCTCATACTCTTTCTGTAATTGTACTGAAGTCAGATCTGCCTCGTTGAAATCTTATGGATGCCTAAACGGCTTTTGAGCTGTACTTTTATGAATGTTAAACTTGTTATTTTAAAGAGGTATTACTTGTTCTGAAAAACAAAAAAAACTTTAAGTCTGATCCTTTTCGTTCGCCGTCCTCAAATCTATGACAGTTAATATTGACTTGAATGTTATTGTTTGAGTATATCTTATTAAATAAAGGATTACCAAGTATCGTGAAGCAACAAATGACCTTCCGTAAACTAATCCTGCACCTGCCTCTCGCCTGTTGAGTTTTCGTATCCTGGGGCGTCCACTGAGATTTCAAGGGCGTCTGATTTTCGGTGTTTTACGAACACATTTTGACTTACCATCTCATTTCCACTGTTCAGTGTGTTTTGGTGTGGGAAAGAATGGAGAAAGAAGAGACGAACGAAAACACAGCGTGACAGTTGGAAATACTCCATGCAGTAAAGACAACAAACCAAATTACAGTGAATAGTGGAAGTGAGGTGTTATGTTGATATGAGTTCGTAAATCACCGAAAACGAGACACCCTGAGTGCGCAGACCAACTATGTGTAACTCGAGGATGGCACATACGCAATAATAAGATAAAAAAATCATAAGTAGAAACAAATAGTAATTCAACCTCACAAAACTTATGCTACATAAGGTTGTTTCCCACCTAACAGCAAGAGAATAATAAAAAAACTATAAGTATTATACAACCCAATTTATGTACATAAACGAATATGTCAGGCCGCTGAAGGTGCTTCACAAATAAAACAAGCGAGACACCTGTTGCACACTACAAAGAGCGTTACACTTAGCAGCATCAGGCGAGTCACATCTTTAAGGAAATTATCCTTCTGTGGTCATTATAAGTGTAAAACATTACCGCCATCTCTCATAAATCCTTTATGCAATATTTATTCAACTCCAGTTTTTTAAATAATCGGACTCTCACGTGTAAAACAGTTTCAAACGCCTGATGTGTGGATGAGTGTAGTGAAAGTAAGTTGCGTTCTGCTTTAGGAAAATCTAGTTAATTCTTCACGTACCTTAATGTAACATCGTGTAGAGAGCGACAAACTTTTTTAATTTATATAATTATTTGGGAGGGGGAGTGAGGTGCCAATGAGAAAAAGTTTCTAAAATGTTTGAAATGATGTATAAAGTTAGTTAGAAGGCTCTCATTCTCAAATATTTGTGAAAATAATCTGCCTAATTTCCACACTATTAGTTGTGCTATCTTGAGACATATATACACAATTTGTAGCTTTGATGTCTATTTTATTAAACCTTTAACGTATGATTATATCTCTTAATGAGAAGATTATGACAGCATTTTAAATTTTTCAGTTCAGTTGATAATTACATGGAACACTGAAATATCCAACGTATGTTGCCCCTGGGAGCCGTTAGAAAGTCAATTTTATCTGGGATGCGGTGACCATTTTAAATATTTGTTAATACAAATTACTAACCTTTTATCCGTGACTTCCTCCTCCACCTTATCTCTGTCCATCTCCTCCTCCCCCTCTGTCTTTTCATCTCCTGCTCCCCTCTGTGTCCATCTCCTACTTCCCCTCACTGACTATGACTGTGTCCTCCTCCTCTCACCTAACTCTGTTCATCTTCTCTCCCCCCTCTCTCTGTCAATCTGTTCCTACCCCTCTCTTCATCCATCTCTTCCTCTCCCCTCTGACTGTCAACCTCCTTCTCTCCCTTCTGTATCGCTCCTTCTCCCTTTCTCTATCCGCCTCCTATACCTCTCACTATACATCTCCTTCTTCCCCTGCCACTGCTCAGTCATGCCTATCTGGATGTATAATCCCTTGAACACAATTGGCAACTTCATGCACGACATACCCAACATGCAGGGTACCATAGAGGTCAAGTGTTACCAGATATGCTCATTCCCATCCCATCCCTATGGCAGTTAAGTAATTCTTACCTGACAGTACTTATTCCCAGACAAAAAGTAGTATGGCAAACAAATTTGGTTGTAATCGATCCAGTGGTTTAGGAGGAGATGTAGAACACACACACACACACACACACACACACACACACACACACACACAATAATTTTTTTTGTATGAACTAGCCTTTTGCCTGTGGCTTCACCTGTATATATGTAAGACAAATATGTTGCACACTTCTCCAAGGGCCCTATCTTGATCCACCTCTACCTCCTCTTCCTCCTATCCATCTCCTCCTCATCAACTCTCTTCCCTACTACTCCTCTACCACTTCTCTGCCCATCTCCTCCTTGTCCCCTTCTCTTCCATCCCCTCTTCCCCCTCTCTGCTCATCTCCTCCTCCTCCTCCCTCTCTGATTGTCTCCTCCTGCTGGTCTCTGTCCATCTCCTCCTTCCCCTCCTAGCCCACTTCCTCTCCTTTCCCTTCTGTGTCTGTCTCTGCCTATCTCTTCTCCCACTGTCCTTTTCCATATTCTCCTACCATTTTCCTGCCTATCTCTTCTCCCACTGTCCTTTTCCATATTCTCCTGCCATTTTCCACACCTACTCTGTCTCCATCACCACTTGCTGCCATCTATCTGTCCATCCCCTCTTCTATCATCTAAATATTCCCCCAGCTGTGCCCATCTGCACAGGTAGCCCCTGCTAAGTAGATCGATAAGGTAGGCAGATACTGCTGCCACAACAAACCTGCCATGCCAAGCAACGTACACATCAGAGGGTTGGAAACCAGATTTTGACACTGAAATGTAGGCTGCCCTGCAGAGCAGGTCTATAGTGTAGGTAGGCCAATACTATTCCCACACAACACACCTATCATGCAGTGCAGCCTATACACCAGAGGCTGGAAAAACACCTCTTTGGCTATAACTCCGCCATTATTGGAGCTAGGAGATCATAAACTCCACAGTGCTGTTACTGGGGACGCCTGGGAAGTTGCACAGTGGGACTGCTTACCTGTGGAAGAAGGCAGCAGCTGCAGATGGCGTGGTGCGATGGACTTGAGTCAGGTTCTGGTTGGCCATCAGCTGCATCACCTGCTGTTGCTGGTAGCGGCAGTGGCGGGGGACATGCCGGGAGAGCACTCCGTCTGATGGCGACAGCTGTGACACAGGATGAATGAGGTTGTGTTTCTGTGCAGCTCTCTGCGTACAACATACTCCTGCCTGACGCTAGCAGCTTAGGTGTCCACATACCAACTACAAGCTTGACAAGTATGCTTGATACAGCATTTTGTGAGAGTGTACTTGATCGTCTGCAGGCTAATTTTGCTCAGACATTCGGATTGTCTGAACTGCTTGACGCTTGACTGACTCTGAATGACGCATGCATGAGCAAGTGTACCAGCATGGACATGCTTGGGCAAGTGTATCAACGATGTGTACAGTTATACAAGTAAATGTCAGTAGTGTGGTATTCTTTGTTGGTTATCAACAAACGAAAAAAAAACGACAACTGAGTCTGCAATCACTGTAGCTTTCAGCCGATACAGCCATGTGGATTGCTTAATACAGTTTCAGTTATTACGACGTCTTGCCTAGGCAAAGGATTTATTGCAACTCAATCTGTACATTTTTTGCGAGTTCTAATTTTTAACCTGGTGTTGACAGTAACCGAAAAATTCTAATAAATGTAAATATATTACACTATCTAGATGGATTTATTTGCAAAAATGTTTGTAGCGACACAGTAGCGAGCAATGTGAAGCAAATGAACTGCAAATCGCTGGAAAAGTTTATTCAAGTGTTTGAAAGCTGACCTTGCTTCAGAAACATCAAATTAAAACTCTATCATCGTAAGACAAACAGGGCTGTTACATACGTTATATTTTTGATAGATCAATAGATGAATTGACCCTGTCGCCGACATGCCTTTATTAAAATAATAAATTATCACAGAACTAAATAAATGAGGGAAAATGGAAGGTATTTGTCTAGCAGTGAGGCTAAGGGATGAAACAGGTGCTACATGAGGGAATACTGGCACACAACAAATTTCAGTTTTGCGACTGGAGTGTAGCATTGTGCAGAGGTAAAACGTGGATGATGAACAGTTCAGACGAGAAGAGAATAGAGGATTTTGAAATTGGGGTCTAAGAAGAATGCTGAACGGTTAATTACTGAATTTCTGATGAAGAGCTACTGAAGGGAATTGGAAGAAAAGAAATCTGTGGCGCAACTTAACTAAATTAAAGGGGTGGTTTATTTAACGGTCTGTGATGTATCAAAGATTGGTCAGTTTGGTAAGGAAAAGAAATGTTGAGAGTTCAAATTGTTGGGGGAGAATATGGCATGACTACAGCGAGCATACTGAAATGAATGTAGGTTGCTATAGCTACGCAAGAGCAAAGAACCATGTCCAGTATAGGCTAGCATGCATAACTCCACCAAACCAATCTTCGAATTGAAGAGTTCAACAGTAACACTAACGAACAGCTTGTCGTTGTGTATTTGTCAGACACACACATACCACTTCTCACAGCTGTTTTTTTTTATTACAGAGACTGTCTGCGAGGACCGGCAGCGACCGCCCGCTGCCTGCTCCTACCTGGCCCCCAGTGGTGGTGCTGGGCTGCTGCGGCTGTTGGCGCGGCTTAGCGTTGTCGCATTCTGCCACTCTCTCCTCTCCGTGGAGGCTGCTCTGTGAGAACCTGCGGAAGTTGACAACCGAGTGATCAGTGAGCCATACTATCACTGGAGATGCCATACAGCGAGTAACATTGCATCTGACAATGGTCTGGTTGAATTGGTCCTCTTAAGTGAAGTAGAACGTGAACTCTGAGTTTACTGAGCTGTTCTATATCATTGTAGTAGAACGGCAGTATTTTTATTTTTTTTTAGAATTTGTTGTGTTACAAATTTGTCACAGACGATTGTGCTCATTGCTATAATGATTACAATACGCTCCCCACTCCTTATACAATGGGACTAAAATATTGTGACAGTATAATCTAGAATTAGGGCAGATAAAGTGGGTATGAGAGGAGCATTCCAAGATGCAAATGCCAACGGCACGTGACAGAAATTTCTTCGTGTCAGAACTGCAGGGTCAGCTTGATTTTAGCTACCCAGTTTTAACATCTTGTACCATCATGTCGTGCCTACTGTTATTGAGATAAAATTTGTTTAAAGTTTGCCATCTGTAACGCTGACCTGTCTTCGTCCGTAAGGAAATTATGGAAATTAGTTTTCACATTAACAGCTATGAAAATAGAATTAGGGAAGACAATGACACAAATAAAAAGGTAGTTTGTGGCCCAATCCTGTTGCCCGGCTGCTGGTCAGACTGCGTGCAGTGTGCGGCCACAGCCTGTGTCTTCTGCGCCGCTGGGAGGGGGGGGGGGGGGGGGGCCAGCGCCCCAGCTGAAGACCGTCACTACGTACTTGCCAGCAGGATCAGCGGATATGTGGCCGTACCAGTGGGACTGGGACGAGTAATAGTCCCTTCCCCCCCACAATCTGGGACTGAACCCAGGACCACCAGGAGCAGTGTCCAGTGGGTATCCATTAGAACAACAAGACCGTAAGTCATGCAACCCTAGCTATCTCAAGTCGGAATTCATGAGGAAATAAATTGTTATTAACATCAGATTAACAGTATGTTACTTGAATATTAAAATAACAAGAGAGTGGCTAAAACCTGGGAGACCCTGAAGGGCAGATTCTGCTGCCTGATTGGAAAGGTTTTCGCTACCCTCCATGCCTGTAGGAACCTTTTCTCCGCGAAGTGTGAGAGCTGCCTCTGTTAAGTGCGTCTGTTAAGTGTAATGACTGTAATTGTGTGTGTAGTGGAGTGTAAAGTCGTGTAACGTGTCGTGTTCGAGATGAAGGGAGAGAGTGGAGTGGACCATGGTGCCGGCACACAGCCCACTACTGTCGAAGAGCACAGAGGGGCCCACCGAGCTTAACGTCTTCAGGACAAAAAGTTAAAAAAAAAGGTCTGTTTACTGTCAAACGCCTTGTAAAAGAGGGAGAGAATAATGTTCAGTGTAATGTCCGAAATGTCTTCTTACCATTAACAGACAATAATTCATCGCTTTTTTTGGTCGCCGACCTGAACATATCGAACCTCTATCGTTAGGACGACGACGAAAAGATCGTTAATATAATTCGGTTTCCACCCGGAACTAAATGTGTGTTTCAGCCTCTCGATTAAAAAAAAGTTTCAGCAATCTAAAATATTTTTCAGAAAGTTGTCAGGTAATACAATTTTCGTCAGTTCTTTGTCATTTCGCGTTTAGCAGGTGATAAGTATTGCTGCTCTTCAGTAGTTTCTACGTTATCAGTTTGCATCACCACATTTTAAGAATTTGATCAAGTATGCCTACTAGGCCGGCCGCTGGTGGCCGAGCGGTTCTAGGCGCTGCAGTCCGGAACCGCGCGACCGCTACGGTCGCAGGTTCGAATCCTGCCTCGGGCATGGATGTGTGTGATGTCCTTAGGTTAGTTAGGTTTAAGTAGTTCTAAGTTCTAGGGGACTGATGACCTTAGAAGTTAAGTCCCATAGTGCTCAGAGCCATTTGAACCATTTTTTTGTAATGTCAACAAATCAAAGTCCTTCGCAATGGAAGTCGTCTGTAATGTAACCTCATACACTGCCTCGACTTTCTTTCCTCTGCTAGTCACTTGTGTAGCAACTACACCTGCAACAGTTTAGTTGCCGATATGAAGCCCAACGTCTTCAAAAAATTAATGATGGGAGGCATTTTTGGTGTGGTGTAAGTGCTTAAAATTCACGTGCGTGCACTTTGAGCTTGGCGCTACGTCCTCTTGTCACGGCTGCGCCTGCTTATTCGCCGATTAGGGCTGTACAAAGCGCTGTTATTAGCAGTTCTTCGTGCGGCAACAGATAATAACCTGAACATTTCTTGTAAATACTTGCACTGCGCCCTAGCAGCTAAAATTCTGACAGTGCATATATTATACCTGCGTGAAAAATTTCAAGATACGTTTGGATGTGTCGGATCGGGCCATTTCCTTGCCAGTATAGCCCACTCTACGACTGTCATAAATCCCACAATAGAAGTGGTTTACTCAGTACATCAGTAACACAATTAATGCTGAGAGAGTTGCAGTAACTTTCTGGACATTCATTAATTCACCAAAAAGTGACTGCAACGCAGTTTCATGGCAGCGAGATTCTGCATTTACCAATCCAGTCCCTCTCCCATCAACACTACGAAGGTCACTGATAACATCGCACTTACAAATTATATAGCCTTTGATTGCAGGAGCGCATTTTCTGTAAAAGCTCAGTGATCAATTACATTTAATAAATTAAAAATTACTCCTTTATGTAAACACGAGCTCAGTATAGTTATATTGTCTACTCACATAAGAGAACTGGACAGGAAACGCTGGGAAGGTGTAGTCGTCAGCTAAATGAAAAGTGAACAGCGCTCTTGGTAGGGATGCGGTTCTTGCTTTTCTATTATTAATAAACCATCTGTGTATTTCCTGTAGTGTCAGTGCACTTTGTGGAAAGTAGACACGTCCTGGGCATGAGTGCGCACTGCATTGCCAGGATTCGAAAGGTGTGCTGTGGAGGGTCAGTATAACTTTATGAATCACCCTCTAGTTGCTTCTTGTGACGCGGTGGGGAGTCACCTGCTCACCCTTTAGTCTGCACACCTGTGGAGGAGGGGAGCGCGTGACCACAACCCGGCGACCTGCCACCCCTCGCGCTTCTATGCTCCAGCTCCGCCCTTTCTACCCTACTGCACTTACACGTAGTAAGTACATTTAAAATTATTTCTGAAACCATTTCATTTAGCGAAAAACATTAATTTTTTACCACTTACGCATTATTTTCAATAACCTACTGTTTTTCCATGCCTTGCAACACGAAAACTATTGCTCCTAGAGAAAAACGAATTCGGCTTTTTTTGTAGATAATTTAACGTAGTTTAATTTTGTTCTTGGATACATTTTCGCTAGAAGCCGCGGTTTTCGAGATATTCAAGAAAAACATTGAAAAGTGACCTTTAAACACCCCCTGACCCCCCCCCCCCCCCCGCCACACACACACACACACACACACACACACACACACACACCAGACAACACACCATAAGTTGGAATTTTTAATATTGTTCATCACACTCCGCCCCCCTCCCCTGCAACTGTGCAAAATTTGCTATTGCACTAAACTTTCTCCTATGCACCCTTTTTTGGTCTTCGTTGACTGGGCTAATATATGCGTGTCTGCGCTTTGCTGTTGTTTTCTGATTAGACAGATGCATTATGTGGTATCAACGTTCGACACCACACTTGTTAGGGGTTGCAGTTATCGACCCGCGAGTCGCGACTAGCGCCGCTCCGTGGCTTGCTGCAACAAGTCTCTTGCACGGGACGTCAAGTAGGAAGGTAGTCTAGCTAGCCTTCAGCTGATAAGAAGCAGCCTGTGACAAGGCGCTTACTTTAAGTATGGCCTATGTGATGCCTATATAGGTCTCTGTCTGTAATTATATTCGTCCTGACTGTGAAGACTCCTGTACCACCAGTTAAGTACTATATATTATTTTTGCCAACGACTTCTAATTATTTTAGTTGTCGTAGACCCAGACCATGCAGCCAGCTCCTTATCGACTTTACTGACAAACCTGCTGTATATGCAAAGAAGAGATTTGTGTGTTTGTATTTAGCATTGGCCACAAGTCATTCACATTGGCGACGAGTCGTTCGCCGTCGTCATAACACATTACATTCTTTTACTACTGGCTGGATAATGAATTAGAATTTTTCAACTGGAAATGTTTTCTGACTTTTAAGTGTGAAGTCATAAACGGAAGTTAATGAAACAGTTTTACAGGTGGCTGCCGAACAGACACAATCAAACATATCTGAAATAAACTTTCTAGAAAATTGAGTTGTGAATGTTCTTAGTTGTATTTTCTTTTCAGTGGGAAACTTTACCTCTTGTTTCCGCCGCGGTGGTCGTCTCGAATACAGCCGCCGTAGAAGTTGCTAATGGTTGTCCGTGTTGTCTAATGAAGGAATCTCATATTTTGATGCGGTGAGATGATCTGTTTGTCAAATAGACAGTCATTGTAACCCAAAATCCAACATTGTTAACAAATCTATTGCAATAGGAAGAGCAATAAAAATGTTCGCGTCCTGTCCTCACCAAGACAAACCACAGACTTCTCTCTTTTTGCTGATTTAAAAAAAAATGACAGTAACATCTCTCTCATTTAAGAGCATCTCTGCTACAACACATCGCTTCCTTTTTTATCTTACATATACCTCTTTGGAAGCATCTAGCAAGTGCCATTACACACGCACTAACAGCGACTGCCTCCGATAGGGCCAAAATTTTATGAAGTACTTATTGAATATTACTCAATATCACCTCAAAATCACACTGATGGAAATGAAAGGTGTTTTACGAAGAACATCGTAACCGAGCGCTACCTAACTGATACGGCAGTATTTCCATACTGTGTGCCTTTTCATTTCTGTTGTTGCGCTAACGTATATTAAAGTGCTGAGTACGCTGCACAAGAGCTGCATTTTTTCCCATTCTACTTATGGACTTCGCGTCTGGGATAGTCAGTAGCTATTACGTCTGTAAGAAATTCTTATATGGGGCGCATCAGATATTGCTTTCCGCCTCCCTGATTTACGGTATATATGATACCGTGAACAAAGTAATTATAATGTGATGTAATGGCCAAGAGGGTGAAATTAGCTAATTGCTAAATAATGAAATAAAGTGTTTGTTTCCAAATAGAAGAACAGGCTATGCAAGAAAATGACTTTCCTTATGAAATTTCAATGTCTGTGTGGTATGCTGATTAAAATCTCTTCCTCATCCGAGAATGTTGTCAGTAAAGAAAACAGTCATTGCTACAAACGAAGAATGATGCAAGTTTATGATGACACTCTTGCGTTACTGGGTCTCTTCCAGTGGAGATCATGACACAGCGTAACTGGAGGACGTGCATATTCTGCTTATCACCATCTTTGGGGAACAGAGACAGGTCGAATCATTGACAGGAGTCAATCACTGCAGAACGAATGGTGGCGAGGTGAAGTCAGGAAACCAATGGGGCAATAGGCGCCATTCCAAGCAGAACGTCTATACCACGAGAAGATTACAAGATTGTGCTTCTATCTTTGACAAATAGAAAGATGACAGAATTGCAGGTGGATTTCGTAGTCAGAACGTTGGGATGAACCGTTCAAACATATCACCGGTTGATTGTTTGAGATCTGGAGTTGTCGTATGTCGTGTAACGCTGACAACCGCAGCACGGACAACGGAGGCTTGCATGGTGTGAAGACTAACTGGGACAGTGACTGGCATTCCATGGTGTTTGGCGATGACGCGCCACTTCTGTTTGTTGGGGCCAGATGGACGCCAGTGTAGCCGTGGACGACCTGGTAAAGGATCACAGAAAGCAGCACGTCTCTAGACTCTTACCTCTCCACATCCTGGAACCATGGTGTGGGAAGCTGCTGGATACGGTGACAGGACTCTTTTGCTAACTGTTAAAGGGGGGCTGAACGCTCGCCAGTTGTGGTAAGAACTGCACTGACATCCTTTACGACCAGCATACCAAATGACAATTTCCAACCCGATAACGCAAGACCCCCACACAACTGTTAACACCACGAAGAATGTACGGATCCTTGTCTGACCTACCAGCTCCCCTCATTTGCCATCCACAGAGCACGTCGAGGATGTGATGGAAAGACATATATGTCGAGAACAGATTCTAGCCAGCAACCTTCATAAGTTGACACAACATGCGTTTCTTGCATCGCTAGGAATTCCATGAGATAGCATTACGAGGTCGTCTGCTTCCATTCCACAACGAATACAATGTGTGTTCGTGTCTGTGGGGATCACATTTTAATTACGATCGTCAGTTCTTAGTGGAATGAGAGTTGTTGTTGTTGTGGTCTTCAGTCCTGAGACTGGTTTGATGCAGCTCTCCATGCTACTCTGTCCTGTGCAAGCTGCTTCATCTCCCAGTACGTACTGCACCCTACATCCTTCTGAATCTGCTTGGTGTATACATCTCTTCGCCTCCCTCTACGATTTTACCCTCCACGCTGCCCTTCAATACTAAGTTGGTGATTCCTTGATGCCTCAGAACATGTCCTACCAACCGATCCCTTCTTCTAGTCAAGTTGTGCCACAAACTCCTCCCCAATTCTGTTCCATACCTCCTCATTAGTTATGTGATCTACCCATCTAATCTTCAGCATTCTTCTGTAGCACCACATTTCGAAAGCTTCTATTCTCTTCTTGTCCAAACTATTTATCGTCCATGTTTCGCTTCCATACAGGGCTACACTCCATACAAATACATTCAGAAACGACTCCCTGACACTTGAATCTATACTCGATGTTAACAAATTTCTCTTCTTCAGAAACGCTTTCCTTGCCATTGCCAGTCTACAATTTATATCCTCTCTACTTCGACCATCATCATTTATTTTGCTCCCCAAATAGCAAAACTCCTTTACTACTTTAAGTGTCTCATTTTCTAATCTAATTCCCTCAGCATCACACGAGTTCAGCTGACTATATTCCATTATCCTCGTTTTGCTTTTGTTGGTGTTCATCTTATATCCTCCTTTCAAGACACTGTCCTTTCCGTTCAACTGCTCTTCGAAGTCCTTTGCTGTCCCTGACAGAATTACAGAGTCATCGGGGAACCTAGAAGTTTTTATTTCTTCTCCATGGATTTTAATACCTACTCCGAATTTTTCTTTTGTTTCTTTCACTGATTGCTCAATATACAGATTGAATAACATCGGGGATAGGCTGCAACCCTGTCTCACTCCCTTCCCAACCACTGCTTCCCTTTCGTGTCCCTCGACTCTTATAATTGCCATCTGGTTTCTGTACAAATTGTAAATAGCCTTTCGCTCCCTGTATTTTACCCCTGCCATCTTCAGAATTTGAAAGAAAGTATTCCACTCAACATTGTCAAAAGCTTTCTCTAAGTCTACAAATACGAGAAACGTAGGTTTGCCTTTCCTTAATCTAGCTTCTAAGATAAGTCGTAGGGTCAGTATTGCCTCACGTGTTCAGATATTTCTACGGAATCCAAACTGATCTTCCCCGAGGTCGGCTTCTATTAGTTTTTCCATTCGTCTGTAAAGAATTTGCGTTAGTATTTTGCAGCCGTGACTTATTAAACTGATAGTTCTTATATTCTTCTTGAAGTCTGAGAGTTTTCGCTTGTTTCATACATCTTGCTCACCAGATGGTAGAGTTTTGTCAGGACTGGCTCTCCCAAGGCCGTCAGTAGTTCCAATGGATTTTTGTTACTCCGGTGGCCTTGTTTCGACTCATGTCTTTCAGTGCTCTGTCAAACTCTTCACGCAGTATCGTATCTCCTATTTCATCTTCATCTACATCCTCTTCCATTTCCATAATACTGTCCTCAAGTACATCGCCCTTGTATAGACCCTCAATAAACTCCTTCCACCTTTCTACTTTCCCTTCTTTGCTTAGAACTGGGTTTCCATCTGAGCTCTTGATATTCATACAAGTGGTTCTCTTTTCTCCAAAGGTCTCTTTAATTTTCCTGTAGGCAGTATCTATCTTACCCCCTGTGAGATAAGACTCTACATCCTTCCATTTGTCCTCTAGCCATCCCTGATTAGCCATTTTGAACTTCCTGTCGATCTCATTTTTGAGACGTTTGTATTCCTTTTTGGCTGATTCATTTACTGCATTTTTATATTTTCTCCTTTCATCAATTAAATTCAATATTTCTTCTGTTACCCAAGGTTTTATACCAGCCTTCGTCTTTTTACCTACTTGATCCTCTGCTGCCTTCACTACTTCATCCCTCAGAGCTACCCATTCTTCTTCTACTGCATTTATTTCTCCCATTCCTGTCAATTGTTCCCTTATGCTCTCCCTGAAACTCTGTACAACCTCTGGTTTAGTCAGTTTATCTAGGTCCCATCTCGTCAAAATCCCACCTTTTTGTAGTTTCTTCGGTTTTAATCTACAGTTCATAAGCAATAGATTGTGGTCGGAGTCCACATCTGCCCCTGGAAATGTCTTACAATTGAAAACCTGGTTCCTAAATCTCTGTCTTACCATTATAGAATCTATCTTAAACCTGTCAGTATCTCCAAGCTTCTTCCATGTATACAACCTTCTTATATGATTCTTGAACCAAGTGTTAGCTATGATTAAGTTATGCTCTACGCAAAATTCTACCAGGCGGCTTCCTCTTTCATTTCTTACCCCCAATCCAAATTCACCTACTACGTTTCCTTCTCTCCCTTTTCCTACTGCCGAATTCCTGCCACCCATGACTATTAAATTTTCGTCTCCCTTCACTATCTGAATAATTTCTTTTATTTCATCATACATATCTTCAATTTCTTCGTCATCTGAAGAGCTAGTTGGCTAATAAACTTGTACTACTGTGGTGGGCGAGGGCTTCGTATCTATCTTGGCCACAATAATGCGTTCACTATGCTGTTTGTAGTAGCTTACCCGCATTCCTATTCATTATTAAACGTACTCCTGCATTACTCCGATTTGATTATCTGTTTATAACCCTGTAGTCACCTGACGAGAAGTCTTGTTCCTCCTGCCACCGAACTTCACTAATTCCCACTACATCTAACTTTCATTTCCATTTTTAAATTTTCTAACCTACCTGCCCGATTAAGGGATCTGACATTCTACGCTCCGATCCGTAGAACGCCAGTTTTCTTTCTCCTGATAAAGACTTTCTCTTTAGTAGTCCCCGCCCGGAGATCCGAATGGGGGACTATTTTACCTCCGGAATATTTTACCCAAGAGGACGCCATCATCATTTAACCAAACAGTAAGCTGCATGCCCTCGGGAAAAATTACGGCTGTAGTTTCCCATTGCTTTCAGTACGGCTATCTGTATCTCTGAGGCACGCAAGCCTCCCCACCAACGGCAAGGTCCATGGTTCATGGGGGGGATGAGAGTATAATCATTAACGCCGTTTTCGTTAGTGTCACAAGGCCAGATCCGTCAATCATCCAGACTGTTGCCCCTGCAACTACTGAAAAGGCTGCTGCCCCTCTTCAGGAACCACACGTTTGTCTGTCCTCTCAACAGATACCCCCCCCCCCTCCGCCCCCCCCCCCCCCCCACCGTTGCGGTTGCACCTACAGTACGGCTATCTGTATCTCTGAGGCAAGCAAGCCTCCCCACCAACGGCAAGGTCCATGGTTCATGGGGGGGAATGAGAGTATAATCATTAAATTGCAGTCTGTGATTAACATCAGTGTGATAACAGCAACGCAGTGTTTTCATTAGGTGGTCTGCTCTCTATATATGACGCGACGCATGGTAGTGGATTTCCCAGCCGGAATTCGTCAGGGGCTGTCAAGAGGTATTCTGCAAGACACGGTCCAGCGGGTCCAGGGGGCAGAGCAGCCAGACGCCAGCCTTAATAGAATCATCCTTGAACGGCCGCTACGCCATTCCGCGGAGAGGCAAACGACGGCGCAGACCATCTCTGGCGGTGACATCTGCCCCGGGCGCCGGCAGAATAGCGCTGACGTCACAGACGGCTGACAAAGCGCCGCGAACAATGTCCCGCGTCAACTCGCTTTTCTCCTTCCACATCTCGCCCTCCCCCCCATCCCCCTCCCCTCTTCCACTACCAATGGGTCCTCAGCGTAGGGAATTCAGGGGTCGCTACTTTCACTCCACCGATTAAAATCTCCCAGCGACGCGAATATGAATAAGACATTGTGAGGGGACGGTAACTCCACACTCCCTGGGAATTACGACTTGTACCTCAGCCCGACTCAATCTTGTTCTTAATGTCTGCCTGTGCCCTCGTTAACTCTTCTTAATGTACTTCTATTTTGCATGTAGCAGTGTATTTAGGTTTCTTTGCATTGATTGCTTCTGTAGAACACACTTTAAATTCAGGCGCAATAGTAAAGTCATAAGTGAACTGTGTTTAAAAAGGCCTGAAATTTAGTCCAATTTCAGTGTCTTTTCTGATCAAGTACATCACAATAGAGATTTGTTGGACATACATCAGTTGTTCGAATCAAATAAAATTCCCCGAAATAATAAATCACAAGCTCCCACGAATCCAGGCAGGTCACGGGTCCAGTTTTCTTTCTCTATATCATTTTGACTACTGTTTCACTACACACAGTTTTCACAATATTCAATAAATAAATTTTTGACATGAATGAAATAAATGTGTATCCTCTTGTGGAAAAATTTCTGTGACAAAATAAAAATCCTAACTCGCTTGAGCATGTACATAAGCTGCTAAACTACAACCTTTTCTCTCTTCCCATTAGAAGTTACTGGCAGGAGACCACAATTTAGGACAAAAGATTAATCAGCGTTGTTTTGTAAGGAAGTGGTCTGACTGTTCCAAACTACCTCAAACTAGGAAACCTTTAAAGTACGTCCATTTTCCACTTATGGTTATAGAAGATTAGTTTTGCTACTCCGATTTCAGCTTTAATCCCCTGCCATTATCAACACCACAATGCATCTGGAAAATGTAATGGGGTGGGGAGTGACAACATTAATATGAACAACAAACATCAGAATCCGTTAACATACACGTACTTACAAATATCTAATGCCGTTTCACAACACAGATGTAACATATAGCATTGGGATCTGTGGTGTCACCGCTAGACACCACACTTGCTAGGTGGTAGCCTTTAAATCGGCCGTGGTCCGCTAGTATACGTCGGACCCGCGTGTCGCCACTATCAGTGATTGCAGACCGAGCGCCGCCACACGGCAGGTCTAGAGAGACGTCCTAGCACTCGCCCCAGTTGTACAGCCGACTTTGCTAGCGATGGTTCACTGACAAATTACGCTCTCATTTGCCGAGACGATAGTTAGCATAGCCTTCAGCTACGTCATTTGCTACGACCTAGCAAGGGGCCATTATCATTTGCTATTTATCTTGTGATGCATGTACCGTCAGACCGATGTTCACCAATTATGAATTAAAGTTAAGTATTCCAGTAGTTACTTACGTTCTTTGCTACTATAAATTCCCTTAACTGTTCCAGACCTCACGCCAGCCTGCGTGAGCTTAAACGCGTGCCTTTCGGCTTCCTCTCATAGTGGTTTGGCTGTCTTGCCAAGTCACAACAGGATCCATACCAGGTAGGGTTAACGAAACATTGTCTCGAAATTTGGTAGAAAATCCGAAGAAATTCTGGTCGTATGTAAAGTACACAAGCGGCAAGACGCAGTGAATACCTTCGCTGCGCAGTGCCGATGGTACTGTTACCGACGACTGTGCCGCTGAAGCGGAGTTGTTGAACGCAGTTTTCCGAAATTCCTTCATCAGGGAAGACGATTGGAATATTCCAGAATTTGAAACACGAACAGCTGCTAGCATGAGTTTCTTAGTAGTAGATACCTTAGGGGTTGCGAAGCAACTCAAATCGCTTGATACGGGCAAGTCTTCAGGTCCAGATTGTATACCGATTAGGTTCCTTTCAGATTACGCTGATACAATAGCTCCCTACTTAGCAATCATATACAACCGCTCGCTCACCGATAGATCTGTACCTAAAGATTGGAAAATTGCCCAGCTCGCACCAGTGTTTAAGAAGGGTAGTAGGAGTAATCCATCGAACTACAGACCTATATCATTGACGTCGGTCTGCAGTAGGGTTTTGGAGCATCAGCATGGTTTCAGGAAACATCGTTCTTGTGCAACGCAGCTAGCTTTTTATTCGGACGAAGTAATGGCCGCTATCGACAGGGGATCTCAAGTTGATTCCGTATTTGTAGATTTCCAGAAAGCTTTTGACACCGTTCCTCACAAGCGACTTCTAATCAAGCTGCGGGCCTATGGGGTATCGTCTCAGTTGTGCGACTGGATTCGTGATTGCCTGTCAGGAAGGTTGCAGTTCGTAGAAATAGACGGAAAATCATCGAGTAAAACTGAAGTGATATCAGGTGTTCCCCAGGGAAGCGTCCTGGGACCTCTGCTGTTCCTGATCTATATAAATAACCTGGGTAACAATCTGAGCAGTTCTCTTAGGTTGTTCGCAGATGATGCTGTAATTTACCGTCTAGTAAGGTCATCCGAAGACCAGTATCAGTTGCAAAGCGATTTAGAAAAGATTGCTGTATGGTGTGGCAGGTGGCAGTTGACGCTAAATAACGAAAAGTGTGAGTGATCCACATGAGTTCCAAAAGAAATCCGATGGAATTCGATTACTCGATAAATAGTACAATTCTCAAGGCTGTCAATTCAACTAAGTACCTGGGTGTTAAAATTACGAACAACTTCAGTTGGAAAGACCACATAGATAATATGGTGGGGAAGGCGAGCCAAAGGTTGCTTTTCATTGGCAGGACACTTAGAAGATGCAACAAGTCTACTAAAGAGACAGCTTACACAACACTCGTTCGTCCTCTGTTATAATATTGCTGCGCGGTGTGGGATCCTTACCAGGTGGGATTGACGCAGGACATCGAAAGGGTGCAAAAAAGGGCAGCTCGTTTTGTATTATCACGTAATAGGGGAGAGAGTGTGGCAGATATGATACGCGAGTTGGGATGGAAGTCATTAAAGCAAAGACGTTTTTCGTCGCGGCGAGATCTATCTACGAAATTTCAGTTACCAACTTTCTCGTCCGAATGCGAAAATATTTTGTTGAGCCCGACCTACATAGATAGAAATGATCATCAAAATAAGAGAAATCAAAGCTCGAACAGAAAGGTTTAGGTTTTCGTTTTTCCCACGCGCTGTTCGGGAGTGGAATGGTAGGGAGATAGTATGATTGTGGTTCGATGAAGTCTCTGCCAAGCACTTAAATGTGAATTGCAGTGTAATCATGTAGATGTAGATGTAGATGTAGATGTAGATGTAGAAGAGATAGAGGAGATCCAACGGAGAGCAGCGCGCTTCGTTACAGGATCATTTAGTAATGGCGAAAGCGTTACGGAGATGATAGATAAACTCCAGTGGAAGACTCTGAAGGAGAGACGCTCAGTAGCTCGGTACGGGTTTTTGTCAAGGTTTCGAGAACATACCTTCACCGAAGAGTCAAGCAGTGCATTGCTCCCTCCTACGTATATCTCGCGAAGAGACCATGAGGATAAAATCAGAGAGATTAGAGCCCACACAGAAGCATACCGACAATCCTTCTTTCCACGAACAATACGAGACTGAAATAGAAGGGAGAACAGATAGAGGTACTCAAGATACCCTCCGCCACACACCGTCAGGTGACTTGCTGAGTGGGGATGTAGATGTAGGTAGATGTAGATGTAGGGTTCTTGTGTCCCATTTTATAGGTTCATATGTTACTTTCAATGTTACGGATTGTAGCTGCACACAACATAAAGGATGACATGGTGGGCAGAAGAATGACAATGGACTCCGACTCAAGTAACGTAATGCCTAAACTTGTGCGATACATACGCAGGTTTCAATAAAACTGTATTTGTGTACTCAACGTGATTAACATTTTACGAAACATTCACATTTTACAAAATCTGATTGACGTCAGCTGTTTGTGGCAGACGAAGAGTTGCGGCGGACCGGGAATCCGGCCAGAATTTCCCGCTTATCGCGAGCGGTCGCCCCAACCATATAATTTTTTAAAATCCATTTCAACTTTTATTTTTTAATTTTTTAATGTTTTTTTTTCTCTTTTTCTCTCGCTTACCGCGAGCAGTAGCCTTACCACTGTTAAAACTTTCTTGGTCGCCCTAACCTCCTTTTTTAATTTCTTTATTTTCATTGGAAGACTTTTATAATATAGCTCGTATAACAGCCGCTGCCATTGTGCATCGAAACCACTAAGAAAATATATGTATAGGTGCTCCTCTATAATAATCATCTATACATTAGACAGGCTGTAAGTAAGAAGAAGAAAATCAAAGTTAAGTAATCAGGTCACTGAGATGTTGTACCATTAACAGTTTTTTTATTATTTTGGATCTGTACAAACAAAAAGCAGAAGAGCCCCTCATGCAAAAGAAAAACATCATAATGAAGAGAATAAACGAGCGGCAGATCCCTGGCGCATGGCTGGCGTTGGACGGGCCGGGCACGTCTTCTCGGCCACTACATTCGCACTTCCGTGTTGCATGTCAGGGACCATAGCAAGAGCAGCATCATGCCATCTTCGCCTGTCGGGGGGCAAAGGATCAGTAAAAAGACTACACACATTATTGGCAAAAAGCTGACTGTATCGTGAAAGTTAAATCAAAGAGTCATGTCATTCCTGTAAGAATTCTCAATAGTCGAACAAGTCCTTTGTACCCCTTCTGGAAAGATGGTAAACTGATAGTCCTTGTAGTCCTTTGATCTAAGTCAGAGCGTTGGCCTTCATGGGTGGATAATATGTGTCCCCCGCATATAGTAACATCCGTAGCTCGATCATGTGTGACACTGTTCGATATATATATATATATATATATATATATATATATATATATATATATATATATATATATATATGTGTGTGTGTGTGTGTGTGTGTGTAAGACAGGGTGTTCTGTTCATGCAGTTAGTGCAGCATGTACACCATACTGATGGAAAACATATTTTGGCCCCCTCCTTTAGATGGAGGAAGAGTTCCCAGTCACATTTCAGACATGATTCAACGGTCAGTTTTATAACTACTTTGATTCTAAGTCAGTGACATAGGTTTGTGAGGTACTGCAAACCCTGTGTGTGCATTTTCTTGACAGCTGTTCTGTTCATGGGGTTAGTGCATCATGGTGTGTACTTTCACATGTCAAATACCATTGCTATGCATTTGTCTGTTTCCTCATAAGACGCATTTTTCTTTGCTGATGACATTTTAGAGGACTGATGTGAGCATTGCATAGTTTCTGAATTGTAGTCTGGTTTGAACGAAGGGCACTATACATCTCCAGAATGTTATACTGTGTATTCATAAAAAAATCTATGTTTTTTTGTTATCATCTTTAACTCTGTCACCATAGTGAGTGGGACAGAAAACCTGCAGGGTGGATGTTTGTCACATGTTGGATGTATACGTCCTGCATTAGAGCTTTTACAATGTTGCATTCTCCAAGACTAATATTTCGAAAAACACATGACCTTAACGTTATTGTGTGTTTAAGTGCCTAACTGTTTAGCCTTAGGATTGCATGTGTTTATGTTATACAATGATTTTTCTCTTGACGATATGTTCCTGATACTGACTCCAGACACTAGAACAATAGTACAGAATTGATAGCACAGCTGATTTACACGAAAGTTTCAGTCTCCACCCATATGGTGCTCTTTCATACATAAATCACACGTTTCTTCATAACCATCTGGTGTACCATCACAGCACTCTCATGTCTACTATACACTGATAGAGGGTGCTAACGTCCTTGACATGCACGCATCTGGAGAGATATTGTGCACTTGGATGGATGCCGTGAGTAAGATTGATGCAGAACATTCTTCACTGAACAGCAGTTATGTACTCAGCCGACTCCATTACTTCATGACATGTGAGAATGTAGTAGGATAGTGAAGTGTTTCGGCTAAGCAATGTAGTTTCTGCACCTGGTCTTTGATGATGCCGATTTCCAACACTAAGAAACAGTATCTGTGTCACGTGATGTAGGCAGTGTAACACTGTTCACAGCGTGTATACATGTATATGATCCTCGCAAAGTAATAGGGGGTGGTTTGGTAATGATACAGAAGTTGAGAACCATGCTGCTATGACATGGACTGAAACATCAGGAGACTGATACAATGCCGACATGACAACTCACCGAGAGCGGTAGTTTGCACCTTTAGTAATTCGGTAAAATGTGTCGAAATCACAGAAAAACCAGTTAAATTGCGAAACTGACAGAGAATATGTAAAACTGATGAAAGAACGTCAAAAATGTGGAGGGATGAGGGCACATACATTGTATGGGTTTATGTAAGTCATTCCATTCCTCCACCAATGGGATTGACAACTGATGGTACGTACTATCTGTGCTTTGTGGATTTAAGTCCAGCAGAATACTCGATTGTTCTATAAGAGGTCATGCATTGTAAGTTATAAAAAAGAAACATGCACTGTCAGAATCTGGAGATCTGGATGTCTACCACCTATGACACCAAAACTGCGATGATATACATGGGTGAAATATGTACTACCAGTATGAAGAATCAACGCTATGGGTATCTTCGAAAACAGACCACCGAGACATCTGCTGCTCTGTTACAGTCGAAGATGAGATTAAAATTTCGTCACTTTCAGGCAGCTGATTCGAAATGCTCCACAATGTCGCAAATGCTTCCAGTTTCCATATGTTGCAATATCTTTCATATGTTTGTCAATAAGAAAAACCGTTTGTGTCTTTTACTTCAACCATCCTTTGTGTTGTGGGAGCAGCAGCGTTTACATCATATGATGTTTCAGTTTCCTTGAGAGCCAGTGTATTGAAAAATGTCGATGTCAGTTCAGCACCTCACACAGACCTCGAAGTCATGGTAGAAAAACAAAGTGTATGGCTGCGTCCACTGCTGTAATAACACACTGCTTCGATGTGTTAGAGCAAAAACCAATGTTTCTAACTGTTTATGAACAATACAAGAACCCTCTCCTTGTGATAGATAGTCTGAGGGATATGGTCTTCCTCCATTACAGGTGACAAAACTTCACCCATGTCCATGAATGCCACTTTGAACATTGGCCACTTGCTCCAGTGGGCTAATACGTGTATATTTAATGGGATCACTACATATTGCCGATGTCAACATGCCGACAGTATTTGTTTCTGATATATCAGAAGACAGAGATGTGGTAAAATAATAATGAGTTCTCTACCAGGTGACGTCAGTAAACTTTTTATACACTCCTGGAAATTGAAATAAGAACACCGTGAATTCATTGTCCCAGGAAGGGGAAACTTTATTGACACATTCCTGGGGTCAGATACATCACATGATCACACTGACAGAACCACAGGCACATAGACACAGGCAACAGAGCATGCACAATGTCGGCACTAGTACAGTGTATATCCACCTTTCGCAGCAATGCAGGCTGCTATTCTCCCATGGAGACGATCGTAGAGATGCTGGATGTAGTCCTGTGGAACGGCTTGCCATGCCATTTCCACCTGGCGCCTCAGTTGGACCAGCGTTCGTGCTGGACGTGCAGACCGCGTGAGACGACGCTTCATCCAGTCCCAAACATGCTCAATGGGGGACAGATCCGGAGATCTTGCTGGCCAGCGTAGTTGACTTACACCTTCTAGAGCACGTTGGGTGGCACGGGATACATGCGGACGTGCATTGTCCTGTTGGAACAGCAAGTTCCCTTGCCGGTCTAGGAATGGTAGAACGATGGGTTCGATGACGGTTTGGATGTACCGTGCACTATTCAGTGTCCCCTCGACGATCACCAGTGGTGTACGGCCAGTGTAGGAGATCGCTCCCCACACCATGATGCCGGGTGTTGGCCCTGTGGGCCTCGGTCGTATGCAGTCCTGATTGTGGCGCTCACCTGCACGGCGCCAAACACGCATACGACCATCATTGGCACCAAGGCAGAAGCGACTCTCATCGCTGAAGACGACACGTCTCCATTCGTCCCTCCATTCACGCCTGTCGCGACACCACTGGAGGCGGGCTGCACGATGTTGGGGCGTGAGCGGAAGACGGCCTAACGGTGTGCGGGACCGTAGCCCAGCTTCATGGAGACGGTTGCGAATGGTCCTCGCCGATACCCCAGGAGCAACAGTGTCCCTAATTTGCTGGGAAGTGGCGGTGCGGTCCCCTACGGCACTGCGTAGGATCCTACGGTCTTGGCGTGCATCCGTGCGTCGCTGCGGTCCGGTCCTAGGTCGACGGGCACGTGCACCTTCCGCCGACCACTGGCGACAACATCGATGTACTGTGGAGACCTCACGCCCCACGTGTTGAGCAATTCGGCGGTACGTCCACCCGGCCTCCCGCATGCCCACTATACGCCCTCGCTCAAAGTCCGTCAACTGCACATACGGTTCACGTCCACGCTGTCGCGGCATGCTACCAGTGTTAAAGACTGCGATGGAGCTCCGTATGCCACGGCAAACTGGCTGACACTGACGGCGGCGGTGCCCAAATGCTGCGCAGCTAGCGCCATTCGACGGCCAACACCGCGGTTCCTGGTGTGTCCGCTGTGCCGTGCGTGTGATCATTGCTTGTACAGCCCTCTCGCAGTGTCCGGAGCAAGTATGGTGGGTCTGACACACCGGTGTCAATGTGTTCTTTTTTCCATTTCCAGGAGTGTAGTTTGTAGCTTTTCTCCATTGGATGTTACAAATACAGACACTATTACATTGTTGTATTTCTAACATACTAATCATAGGAATACAATAAAGGAAATTAGGTCGTGGACAGGAGGATATTTACAGACAGTCATTCGATATCGATGAATTGTGTCATGCTCCTGAATTTCTTTCTGCAGTCCATGTATTCTCTGCATGGTCGTGAATTTCCTCCAGTTCGTTAATCTCCTATTTTACTCGCTGTAATAGCTCTATACCTAGTCAGTGACGGGCGGAAGACTAGATGGCCTTCTAACTAACGGAACAGTGCTATCGGGATGTGACGGGATTTAGAGATAATCAGTGGGGGTTTGTAACTTGATGGGGGACATCTTCTACTTGTTGAAAGAGGTGGATTCAACTGTTATGTATCGAAGACTAGAGAATTCGTGAAACACAGCAGGAAAGTGACACTCTGATGAAATGAGAGTTGAGAGGTGAGCTCTACACCATTTATTCTAACTATTTTGGGCAAATATATTACAACCTCTGGAATACATCTTGTAAAGTGACTGCATAGAATAAATTTACGTCTGTATCTATGTGCTTATCCAGCATGGCATCTTACGGTGGGTGGCGGAGGGTATCCTGTACCACTACTAGTCATCTCTTTTCCTATTCCATTCACAGAGAGAGCTAGGGAGAAAAAGACTGTCTACATATCTCTGGAGGAGCGCTAATATCTCGTATCTTATCTTCATTGTCTGTACGCGAAATACACGTTGGCGGCAGCAGTCAAATTCAGATGTCAGTTCTCAAATGAGTTCATTGAGAGGAACATCCCATTTGAATTCTCGATGCATCTCCCCACTAATTTGGCTGGAACCAATACAAACGCTTCTATAGGGCTGTATTCTGATGAAAACCTAGGTCTGCAGACTCATACACGTTTGGGACACTGCTATTGCTCACAGGATCAGCTTCCAGGATACTCCGAAAATGTATCTCAGAACCTTTCGGTTTGCAGCGAGATGAGAGGATGCATATTGTTCAATATCCCGATATTTACTTCAGCAATATTTAAACGGCCAGTCCTTCTGAAAAGTGGAGGACAACTTTTGTGAGTCTAGAATCATTAACAGCTGGCAGAAATTCGCAACCCAGAGGTGGGGGTGGCAGTTGTTCACATGTGAGTGGGTGGTAGGGGTGGGGATGTTGGTGAAGGCCAGTGGCAGGAGTGGTCACAAGTGGGTCAGTGACCAGAAGTCGCACCTAAAGGCCATCATGAGGAGCAGCTTCCTGACTGGTCAGCTCGTCAGGTACACAATAGACTCAGTACATAGTGTTGAAATATACTGGATTTGGCTGGAGAGGTTGTTTTTTGTCTTGAGGCACCGTGTTCAAGTAAGATAAGGAGCACAACACCCATAAAAATATTGTATGGTATATTTCCCATATTTCTATTCGCTAGGATGGGGCTTGTGACTCGTAAATAGATATAAGCGTGTTTCATTTCCAAATGATGTTGCAACATGAGTCCCATATGTAGGAGCAGGGATTTATAGTTACATTGGGACAGTGCATCGCTGTTGTAATGCTGTTACCCATCCTTACGTTCCTCCCAGCAGCTATTGACATGTAGACTGCCACGAGGCTACTCCCAAGTACTTCAGTGTTAGCTTGCTGTCCTATTATTATTATCGATCCATACCATATAGGGCTGTTGGCTAGACTGGTTGAAAAACTCTCTAGTGCTGGACTAATAACGAAAATATCCTCTCCACATCCAGTAGTTACTGACATAACTGGATGGAGCTATTCTCTGCTGCTCAAGCAATGGTAACTAATTAAACGATATTCCACACTGCAAACAAAATAGATACTTGAGTCCATCCTATCAGGCAGTACAAACTAAAACTCCCTCAGAAGTGGGGAAATGGGAGTGGGGAAGGCTAACAACGCCCTCTGGTGGTGGTGATGGTGTTGTGAATTAAGTCAGCTGGTCTCTGAACCAATATGTTTGAATTTCCTGAAATTTCCTGTGGTAGGGGTGGGGGAGGGGAGGGGTGGGGATTGGGGGGAGGGTAGAGAGGAGGGAGAAATGACCCATATGCCAGCTGGGTAAAACCCAAGATGTGATCAGGAGCTGGGTTAATTAATTGATTCATTAATTAATTTGCATAATTAATTTGATACAGCAAGTGTCCCAGAAACAGCTTTGTGCTGCTACTGATGATGCAGACGTGAGATGATTTCCACCTTGATGTGACGAAATTCCACTGGTCACTCATGGGATAGTGGGTTTCCCATGACTTCTCAGAGTAACATAAAGTAATGTTGTGTGTGTGGTAATACCAAAAGGGATAGTTCTCTATAATACTGGATATAACGCACTAGTGGGCTTCCCATGAGTTCTCAGAGTAACATAAAGTAATGTTCTATGTGTGGCAATACCAAAGGGACAGTTCTCTATAATACTGGCTCATAACGTGCTGGAGTGCTGGTTTGGCTCATTTGAGCCACCAGTTCAGCGTGGAAGGATATCTCAGCAGTCTATCTTCGTAGGCAGTTGACATGTCTATCTTGAGTCGACGGAATTCTGGCTCCTGAAGCTGCGCTACATTCATTTTCCAGCATCCATGTCTGCCCATACCTCCTAATGATGGGGGCAGACAATGCAGATGTATGCACCCTGCCTGGTAAATACTAATGGCCATCTTTCTGCATCTGTCGTCATTGCTGCTAGATCAGGGGCGACAGAAATGTGGTCGAGGTCACTCGCTGAGTGATTGGCGATGTTTGTGTATCTGGGGCGGTCGTCATCCACCCTTTTGCAAGTGTCTTGCAACAACAGATGAAGTGCAGGACATGTGCTGTGATTGAGATACTGATCATTCGAATGAAGCACGCTGTTGAAGTCCCCACCAAGGATGCAGTTGTCATAGCATTGCAGGAAGGTAGGCATTATCTCCTCTGAAGAGACTGATTATGTCTCTTGTACATGTCAGAGGGGGAATAGATGCATATAATCCAAATACCTTGGTGGTCACTCCCACTCTCTTGCGGAAAGCAAGTACATCGCCTTGTTAGCCCCTATGCTGTCTCATACCAGTGTTGCTATACTGCTACGGTCATTGTCAGTGGGTTAACGAATGAAGCATAACAACAGAGGTCTGGAAAGGTATCTAAACAAACATTTTGCATGAGTGCAATGTCCAAATCTGACATTCTTATCATATCACACAGCAACTGAAGCTTCACATTTGAACTGTTGGCGTTGATGTATATGGAACCAATGTGGTAGCCTGCTGGAGACTTGCAGGTGCAGGGACACTTACTGCAAGAGGTTGATGTGATGATTCGACTTCTTCTTCAGTGTCGAAGTCCATGTCTTTCTCAACTTCACCAAAAATGTATTAATCATGTGTCACTGAGGCCTCGGGTGCAGGCACAACCTCAGTTGCAGAATCTTCTTTGTTATCATCCACTCACATATATGGCTGGGGGTTACATCAGCCATTAGCACCTCCAGGAAGCTCAATGTCGATATTGGCGCTTCAGTGGCAGGGGGGCTTGCTCATCCTGGCGATCATTATCAGGCTGCACTACTTTTAACAGTGTCCAATCCAGTGTGTGGGCATAGGTTTTGTGTTTCCATAGCTTCTATCAGCATGTATCGTCTGGGTGAAGTGAAGCATCTGCCTCTAACTGTGTCATACAGTGCTTCTCTTGTGCTTTTCTGGCGATCGATATTTATGTAAGTGGGCTTCTGTGTCAGACCCTGGCAAAGAGTACTGGTGGTCTGGCATGAATGCTGCCTTGGGCTCTATAACAATGTCCACATTTATGCCTCCATTGCCATTTTCATCGTCCGTCGATATAGGTGAGACTGCAGGAGTGGGGGCTGTAATGGGTGTCGGAGTGACGTCTTTCCTCTGTAGTGTCTCAGTCATCTGCAGAGCGTAGTTAGGGTCTGTCAGAGGCGGTAACACGTCCACATCATTCTTCAGCACTGCACAAATGTCAAAGGTAGAGATGTCGGCAACAGGTATGAATCTGATCCAAAGGTGGCAGTTCTGCTATGCTCTTCTGCAGAGATTCGGACCACCTATGGCCTTCTTTGCTGCAAGCTGAGCATGTCTTCAGCTGCTCATAGTAAATGATGATTTCTATACATCCCAATGTATAAATAGAATGGGATGTGTTTATTTAAACTAATGTGGACCTGATACTTGGCACAAAGGAGAGGGTATGTGATAAAGTTAGTTCACTTTTCCACAGCATAATCCCATAAGGCAAAGCACAGACACCACTTCGTCTGTAGGCAGTTCGAAAAGGATTTACAAAATGCCAATCTTCTTCAATCCCAGCCCAGCTTGCTCACTGTCCATATCACCCACATTACAACCTGAGTGGCACAGTTTGGACCAGTTTTTATTCTCTCAAAGGATCCTGTCGTACATTATATCGTTGAGAAGCTTGAAAAGCACCAGACTGCTGACACTGTAAAGATGTAGAGGGTGATTTTGCTAGCGTGTACAAACTGTAGGGATTGATTGATGAGAAGATACAGAACAAAAAAAGGTCTAATTAACTTATGTCTGGAAATATGTGGTTTCCATGTTAGAGATGATTTATTCAATCATACATTATTACAGAGACTGCAGACTAACACACACTGTACCATGCAGGAACAGTTACAGTATGTGATGAAAATGGTTTCCATGTGCCTCAACACATGCATGTAAGTGCTATAGCGTGTAAAATTTGAAATTTTCCCAGCGAATCAACTGGTCAAAAAGATTTCGGGTTTGCAGCCGGTCGTCGTAAACTTCATTGCACGATATTTCGGCTGGACAACTGCCAGACATCTTCAGGTGAGCCGAACGAGGACTGACGAAGATGTTCTCCGCTCCAGCTTATATAGCGCGCTGATGGTACTGCCGCGCATGCGTTGCAGTCGAGGAGACAGAAGGACGATACTGCCAAGCGACAGCGCCCTCGCTGGTGGAACAGCAAGACTCAGCTGCCGTCGGTATTATCGCTGGCCGCAGCCATCAAAGTCTTGTTTTCGTCTCGAGGAAATTTCGAAGATGAGGGGATTCCATGCGTTATTCAATTGGTAACCACTGTCACGGTTCATTAGATTCCCCGCAATGCGTATTTCAACTGATTCTTTGATAATGGAGTCCCAAAAAGTTTTTGCAGTGGCCAAAATCGAAGTTTGTCGTACTCCATTGAATGTCCGTTAGAAATACAATGTTCCGCAACTGTAGACTTACTGGGTTGCAGTAGACGAGTGCAACGTTGATGTTCTGTACAACGCTCTTCCACTGTACGCGTTGTCTGTCCTATATAGGCCATACTACACTGACACGGTATTTTGTAAATTCCCGCCTTCCGCAGTAACAAATCATCCTTCACCGATCCCAGCAAATCCGAAATCTTAGAAGGCGGACGAAAAACCACTTTCACATTAAAACGATTAAGAATCGTTGTTATCTTAAAGGAGATATTTCCGACAAAGGGAAGAAAAGCTAGGGACTTGCGTGGCGCGTCCTCCTCTTTATCCACTTCCCGGTTCCTGGCTCCAGTTGAGAAGGCCCTGTTAATTTGCCGGGTCGAGTACCCATTGTCTCTGAACACCGTCCTTAAATGTGTCAGTTCCTTAGGCAAATTCTCTGCATCTGACATTGTGTGTGCCCTGTGTACAAGGTTTTTAAGTACACTCATGGTCTGGGATGGGTGATGGCAATTTGAAGAATGTAAATACAAATCAGTGTGAGTGGGCTTGCGATAGACAGAATGTCCCAAAGTGCCGTCACTCTTCCGTTTAACCAAAACATCCAGGAATGGAAGACAGCCATCTTTCTCTAGTTCCATAGTAAATCGAATATTCTCTTGGATGGAGTTAAGATGATGAAAAAACTCCATTAACTTTTCTTCTCCGTGGGGCCACACTATGAAAGTGGTAGCTGGATGGTACAGCGTGTATTAGGGCGCAGCCTCTGTAACAAAGTATGATTGAATAAATGGTCTCTAGCATGGAAACCATGCATTCCTGGACATAATTTAATTAGACCTTTTTTGTTCCATATTTTCTCGTCGATTAGTCCCTAGATTTGGAACACAGTGGATAAAAATCATCCTGTATTTCAACAAGTTCACCACTGAGGATCTTTATTTCTTCCCAGAGAAGACGTTCTAATTTTAGACCTTTCAGTCGAGTAAATTCACTGCTGAAAGCGTATTTCTGGACCAGTTTTCTGTAATAATTGGCCACTATAATCGACGAAAACACTGGGACGTTCCAAACGGCCGAAACAAGTAGACAAATACCAAACGCACGTTTCAAGGCAGAGACGTAAGCAGTACGCCTGCACCTCACAACTCCTCGAGCCAAACTGGCCACTCCAACTATGTGAGCACACTTCCTAGATGAGTCCAAACATCCATATGTCACGGAGTCAACAACGCTTATGAGCGCTCAATCCGTGATTTCTTCAGGAGGAGAGGCAAATATTTAATTGTAATTTTAGATAATCGAGGCATGGATGTATCACTGATGCTTACAGTGTCTATGTTTATATACTGTCTGTGTCTTCACATTATAATGTCCTTCACACATGCATACAAGGGCATTGTAATGTGAAGATGCAGACACTGTTGAAACACAGACATTGTAACCGTCAGCAGTGGTTAAAATTAATGATGAGGGACGTATGAACCTCATGTACTAACTAGCCAACATTACAGTATCGATGTTGGAACCCAAATGGAAAATGACGTCCTTTATAAAATTCATAAAGATTGCGAACTCGTATTACAAGAAGTCTCCGGAAATTCATTTAGAAATAAAGAGAAATAATAGATAATCAACCCAAAATAACGTCTCAGAGAGTGAAAGTGAAAACGTAACGGCAAAATATTCATCAAAGATATTTCCACAATTGCTAAACTAATTTTTGTATATTATGTAACAAGCTCCTCGTTATTGTAGGGAATGCACAGCGTCCCTAATTCTCTTTCATCCAAAAGCCTTCACAGTACCTCTCACCAGTCAATCCCTGCTCGTAGTTCCTAGAAGCTCACTTTGCATCATCCAGCTTGTCATCTATAACATACATCACGTCGCCAGAATACTTTTGAAGACCTCATCATCTGTATTCTAACCTACTAATTTGTTTTATTTCACAGAAACCAACTTCTGCAGAGCAGTAACACTGCCACTACCGGATCATTCCCCATTTCCCAATAAAAAAAAATTCCGTATACGGTGAGTAGTACTGAACTTCCATTGATTTAGTTCTGCATGTAGGTGCATGTATGTGTATTCCACTGTAATACGTTAAATACTACAAAATTCGTATTTAAATTATGATTAAATGAAATGTTTAAGGAGGAGGATGAAATTAGTGACTAGTGGACTGTCGACAAAGTGATCATTGCAGACGGAGCATGAGCTCGGATTAAGGAAGGACAGAGAAGGAAATCGGCCGTGCTCTTTCAAAGGAACGATCTTGGGATTTGTTTTGTGTTGATCATTCACAAGATCGATCGGGCCTGATGCTCAAATGGAATATTTCAGTGTGCCTTGTCCTAGTCTCTACGCTTCATTGACGTTTCCATTCATCAGGAACAACAAATGGTTCGGAGTCTACGTCAAACCGTAGGCTTTTATCGGTCGGATTACCGGGGCCGGGACACACATTGTTTAGGGGCGTGGACGCGCGGGGAGAGTGGCACGCAGCCGTTGAGCCACACGGAATTTACGTTATTTTATTGTTATTTTTAAAAAAACGTATTTTAATGGTGTGGAACAAACCAGTTCACAAAAATTGGAAACAATTTTCCTAATGCATCTATACTGCTTATACAGGGTGGTCCATTGATCGTGCTAGGGCCAAATATCTCACGAAAGAAGCGTCAAACGAAAAAACTACAAAGAACGAAACTTGTCTAGCTTGAAGGGGGAACAGTTGGCGCTATGGTTGGCCCGCTAGATGGCTCGCCAATGGTCAAACGGATATCAACTGCCTTTTTTAAGTAGGAACCACCATTTTTTATTGCATGTTAGTGTAGTAGGTAAAGAAATACGAGTGTTTCAGTTGGACCAATTTTCGCTTTGTGATAGATGGCGCTGTAATAGTCACAAACATATTTTAGACGAACAGTTGGTAAAAGATAGGTTTTTTAAATTAAAATACAGAACGTAGGTATGTTTGAACATTTTATTTCGGTTGTTCCAATGTGATACATGTACCTTTGTGAACTTATCATTTCTGAGAACGCATGCTGTTACAGCGTGATTACCTGTAAATACCACATTAATGCAATAAATCCTCAAAATGATGTCCGCCAACCTCACTGCATTTTGCAATACGTGTAACGACATTCCTCTCAACAGCGAGTAGTTCTCCTTTCGTAATGTTCGCACATGCATTGACAATGCGCTGACTCATATTGTCAGGCGTTGTCGGTGAATCACGATAGCAAATATCCTTCTACTTTCCCCACAGAAAGAAATCCGGCGACGTCACATCCGGTGAACATGCGGGCCATGGTATGGTGCTTCGACGACCAATCCACCTGTCATGAAATATGCTATTCAATACTGCTTCAACCGCACGCAACCTATGTGCCATCATGTTGGAAGTACATCGCCATTCTGTCATGCAGTGAAACATCTTGTAGTAACATCGGTAGAACATTACGTAGGAAATCAGCACATATTGCACCATTTAGATTGCCATCGGTAAAATGGGAGCCAATTATCCTTCCTCCCATAAATCCGCACCATAGATTAACTAGCCAAGGTCGCTGATGTTCCACTTGTCACAGCCATAGTGGATTTTCCGTTGCCCAATAGTGCATATTATGCCGGTTTACGCTGCCGCTGTTGGTGAATGACGCTTCGTCGTTAAATAGAACGCGTGCACGTTGGGCATTCTGATCACAATAGTCATACATCAACACGATATCGACCTTTTCCGTAATTGGTAAACGGTCCATTGTAACACGGGTAATGTATCACGAAGCAAATACCATCCGCACTGGCGGAATGTTAACGTGATACCATGTACTTATACGTTTGTGACTATTACAGCACCATCTATCACAAAGTGAAAAAAGTGGTCCAACTAAAACATTCATATTTCTTTGCGTACTACACGAATATATAATAAAATATGCGGGTTCCTATTTTTAAAAAAACGCAGTTGATATCCGTTTGACCTATGGCAGCGCCATCTAGCGGGCCAACCATAGCGCCATCTGGTTTCCCCCTTCAAGCTAGACGAGTGTCGTTCTTTGTAGTTTTTTCGTTTGATGCTTATTTCGTGAGATATTTGGCCCGGTCACTATCAACGGACCACCCTGTATTGTGAAGACTACATAGATTATTAAACAATATTACAGTTCTACTACTGAAAGTGCTGTTTGTCCACGAACTATTGATCGGTAACAGAGTGTGATTCAGGCAGGCAGGCAGGCTGTCGCCATTAACACTGCGACAGGGAGGGGAGCCGTGGAACGTTTACGGTGACTGGGAGAAGGAGCGTGTGACGAGCTTCGCCTCCCTCACACAGTGCTGCCACCACACATGTGCTCTCTGTTTCACACAGATCATCGACGAATGAGGAAGCGACTGCATACTTCACTGCGTTTTGTAATATTACTTCGCAGACGAATTACAGTTAGTGACAGTGAAAAACCAGGAATTGCTTATTTATACATTTCAGTGCATGGTGGTAGCAACTGAATTGCACACAGCGTTGTTAGATCGTAGGGCTAGCTGTGTCAGGACATAAAACGCTGTCATCCTGAAGTCTTACGACTTTTACAGGGTCTAAGTGTGATCCCATCGATGTAAAGAAAGGAAATAATGGGATGGCATTATTGACCAGGAGATTCCTTCTGGGGTTGTTTGGCCACCATTTTATTTGACGCAACTTCGAATTCTTGCGGCTCGGTTGTGGTGCAAAGATCATGAGACCAACAACGCCCAGTCGCTTGGTAATCTCCAGCATCGACCATCCAGTGGAGCCATAGATGTAAAAAAGTTACTTAAGTAGTGTGTCAGTTAATCACAAGTAGCACAGAAGCTAAAAGCATCTACAGTGAAAAATAGAGATGCCTGGGGTAGGAGTTGTTATGGTCAAACATGTAATGTACAGTTTGAAAGTTAACTCTGATGTCAGACAGTTACATCTACAGTCAGTTGAAGAAACAAATTCGTTGCAGTGTAAGTAAACTTATTGTAAAGCACAAAGACCATGTGATAATTTAGTGCAATGTACAGCAAATTTAATTAGACAACAGTAGAACCTGAAAGGCAAGTCAGAGTCTGAGAGGAGTCTGCATATGAGAACCAGATATTACTCCAATAACAAACAGTTAACTGACTCAGATATTCTTTGGTGCGACATTAATTTATTAATTTGTGAAGGAAAATTGCTTAAGAATGGAGCGGAGTAGCAATTTCAAAAAATCTGAAAAACAGAGTGGATTTTGGGCTGGAACATCATGCCTGTTTATATCAGAAACGGTTGAATGTAAAATACCTGACCAAAGGCAGGAAAGCCCGCCTGTTTTGAGTACATGTCCAAACTCCATGAGAGCCTGTCTCTGTTGGTAGGCTCTTGCATGCAATGCAGCAGAGTGGCATAAGCCAGCAAATTATGACAGCTTTACCAAGCATGCACTGAAGCGTCCCCATAAATATTAAATTGGGGAAGCTGTTCTCATCGCTAAGGGCTTAAGGTAAGGGTGCTCTGTGTCCTTAATTTGCCTGAACATCTGTGTACAGCACGCCTTGTCCACATGGGGATGTAAGTCCATGCCATAGACTTGTAGAAAGTAGTCCGAACAGCCAGCAGTTTACTGACGATTAGGTGAGCATAGCAGCAGTTGAATATTATGTGCTACGCACATTCAAAGAAGGTTTTGATAATTAGAGACTGGCAATATGTGCAAACATCATACACAGACAAAATCGAGATGATGTGCAGTGGATCAAGTAATAAAGTATACAAATACCTGTAAGTGTCAGTAACAAGGAAAGGAGACAGTCAAACAGAAACTGCGAACAGAGTTGGTCAATGTAAGGCAGTTGTAAGACTCCTCATAACTTGCTGAACAGTCCGCCCCGGTAGCTGAATGATAGCCAGCACGGTAGCTCAGCGTGTACGGTCAGAGGGTTAGCTGCCCTCTGTAATAAAAAAAACTGAGTTAATCGATCAACAACGAACTTAAACGGATGTCGTACGACGTCCGCCCCGAGCAGATGCAACGAACAAAAGCGAACAAAATGAGATAAAAAAAAGTGGTCAGCGCGACAGACTGTCAATCCTAAGGGTCCGGTTTCGATTCCCGGCTGGGTCGGAGATTTTCTCCGCTCAGGTACTGGGTGTTGTGTTGTTCTAATCATCATCATTTCATCCCCATCGACGCGCAAGCTGCCGAAGTGGCGTAAAATCGAAAGACTTGCACCAGGCGAACGGTCTACCCGACGTGAAGCCCTAGCTACACGACATAATTATTATTACTTGCTGAACTGAGAATAAACTAAAAGTTGAAAACGTAAGTTTATATGGGACAGAAATATTAGTCATTCCATACAGAAAGAAAAAGAAAATATATGCAGTGGACATAGAACACAGCAGCGGCCTTGATATAACAAGAAGGGAACGGATAATAAATCAACAAGTAACGAGAGACAATAGGAATTGAAACTGATATAGAGACAATTTCAGCAAAACGGCTCAGGTAGTTTCCTCATGTCAAGAGGATACTTTAAGGCAGATGTCGCAAAAGAGCTATTTTCGTAAACAGGTCCTGTTAGGACAAGAATGTCCATGCAGACAAACGTAGACATCACGAGAGCTCCTACAAAAGTGATCGTTAATTATTTCCGCGACACTTTCCAATTTCCGAGAGGTCGACTTGGCTCTTATTTACATAGCAATGTGACGTTCGCATAACACTGAGAACCTTTTAGATGGTGAGTCGCAACCCGAACGTTTCGCGGCAATGCATCAGCCATGCTGAGCGGGTAAACACGTGTGCACACCTAGACGCAGCTCGAATGTCCCCTTAGGATCGCTAGGAACAATGCACCTTGTGCTGTTCTGGGAAGCATTGGAACAGATTTCTATAGTGCAACCTGTGATGTCAGTATCCTCAGATAGAGAGGCATCATACCAGCAATGGTAAACACGCAAATGCGGCCCAGAGGAGGAATTGGCTCTTATTTACATAGACATGTGACGTAAGTATAGCACTCTGAGAACTCTAACTGTATTCCCAAAAAGAAATGCGACTTTCACCTGCTGGCTGCCGTCAGCAGCAGCCTGAGTGCAATAGCTCGCGCCCCTGTATTTGTCTGCCTGGCGGTGGCTCATGGTGTCAGCGTGTCTGCGTGCTGGAACAGTTCGCTGAGGGGATCCACTATGCGAACATCTCAATGGATCGGAGATACAAAGGACATGTGTCATCGCGCAAGCAGCGCTACCTAGGTGAACAAATATTTCGACAGGAATTTCTCAGGTGACATGTATGAAAGGGATGCCGCCACCTCATACTTGTGCTACCTGAACTGACACCTGTGCGTGGCTCAGCAGCTGACGGCTGCGTTGTAACTTTGCAGGGGCTGCCAGTGCACCTCGACTCCTCAGGCCATGTGCGGTGGCATTCTGTGCGGTCCAGTGGACAGGGCAGTGATGGGCCGTGCATGCTTTCTGATCGCAAGATTTTTGAAAGTATAATTCCGTGTAATGTGTGTTTCATTACAGTATTCCTTGCAGTCGGAAGAAAAAAAAAAAAAGAAATGCAATCGATGTAATTACTTCTCACAAGACCTGCATCTCTCCAAACAGCAGAGGATGATGAGCAAGAGAAGTCCAAGCCCTGCAAACTGATTATTTTCATAAAAAAATACCTTCGAATTTCCCTTCGTGAGATCATTCCTCGCCATCACAGATCTGTAGAGGAGGTGAGGGGGAAAGGGGAAATGAGTGAAGGGGGCGGGGATGGGTTGGTGGAGGTGGTGATAGATTTCCTGAAATATTATTTAAATAAATAAATAAACTATATTTCATACATTGACTTGAATCCCCCAAAATTGTTTAAATAAACTATATTCCACACATTGTCTAAATTGTTTAAACAATATTCCATACACAGCAATCTATTTTCGGCAAGTCCTTTAACTAAACAAATAAACTATATTCTGTACACTGCCAGAAATAACTACACAACATTCTATACATTGACTAAATTGTTTAAACAATATTTGATACACTGCAATCGGATTCCCTCCAAATGACCTATCAACTTTTTCCCGCCAACTTCTGGGATGGAAGGTTGGAGGGGAGGGGGTTTACCAGAGGGTGAAAGTTTAATTAATTGATCAATTTAATTAAGTAGTCAATCAAACTGATAAGAGTGAGAGGGGCTATTCCAATAACTCAGACCTGAAAGTCTATCTGTACCAGCAAGGGGGGGGGGGAAGGTTTCCTGAGGGGGGGGGGAGGGGGAGGGGGGGGCGAGCAATAGGTCAAGTGCCTGTCAATCAAAAGGAAGGATCCTTTCAGCAGAACAATAGGTTAAGCCCCTGCCAATCAAAGGAGAACAATAGGTTTGCCCCTGAGTGCATAGCTGCCGCTGATGTAGGCAAGCTGCACTAACAAAATGTGCTGATGCCCTTGTTGATCCACAACTCTCCCTCCCCTCCCATTAACCTAGTGTTCTATTAAACGATATATCACCCCCTGGGGTTGATTCATGACACCATCAGGATAATCTGCCCTTCTGAGAAACTCTCACCCCTCTCCCTCCCTCTCACCTTCCCCCACGTCTCTGGGAAATCCCCAATCCTCTCACTCCCTATCGCCAATAGAAGCACAGCTTTGGTATCAAATAATTGGACTAATTAAATAAATCCCTAATTGATTACCTCCTGCCCTCTGATCCCATCCCCCACTCAACACCCAGAAAAAAAATTCTGGCAGGAAAGAAGCTCGATCTGTGCTTAAAAGGAAGGTTATAATAACACGAAATTGAAGTCAATGTCAATTACATAGCAGAGGATATGCTGTTTATTTAAGCAATTAAATTTCCAGCAGATCGATCTCTTTATTTGCCAGTAAAAGCTCACATCCAGCAAATACATGTCCATATTACATAATTACACTGTTGCATATCGAAGATGTCGCCTTATTGGAAGATTTTCGTGTGTGTGATCACCTTGACCTGCAGGGGTCGACTGAGCTAGTGCAGAATCCCAACACCTGAGGCTGTCTCACGCCCCACCACTCGCCCCCTCCCTCCCCACAAAAAATTGGTAGGAAATTGCTGCCACTTGATACTTTGCTTGGGGCTATGACATCAAAGGAGGCCAACCTCTGGCACCTGGTCGCTAGTATTTAGTATTGTGATCTGTAATTAGGACATTGGTAGGTTTTTGACCTCCATCATGGAACCGTATGATACACATGTGGCAGAACCCAAACTGCTGCTATTTTACCACACTTCATTCCATTCGTTGGTGCTTACAGTTATTATATCGTGGGAAGCAAGAGTGGGTGGGGGTGCAGGTGTGAGCTCTACCCAAGTGGAGGAGACATGTCTCCTGCAAACTGATTAAATAAAGAATATGTATCAATATATTATTAACATTGATTTGAATTTCGTGTCATGTGATCCTTGATCTCCAGCATAGATTGAGTCTTTTGACTGCCAATTTTTTGTGGGGAAGGAGGGAGTGAGGGGTGAGGCGTGAGACGACCTCTGGTGCTGGCATTGTGCACTAGCCTAGTCGACCCCTGCTTGTCAAGGTGAGCACACACACGAAAACTTTCCAACAAGGCAACACCTTCAATTATGTAATTAGGACATGTAGTTGCTGGGTGTGATCTTTTACTGCCAAATAAAGAGATTGAACCACTGTAGACTGAATTGTTTAAATAAACAGCATTTCCTCTGCTACTTAACTGACACTGACTTCAATTTCATATTATTATATCCTTCCTCTCCAGCACAGATTGAGTCTTTTTCCTGCCAGTTTTTTTGTGGGTGGGGAGTGGGGGATGGGATGAGAGAGCAGGCAGTAATTAATTAGGGATTTAATTAATCAGTCCAATAAATTGAAGTATTGGTGTGAGAGAGTGAGAGGATTGGGGATTTCCCAGAGATGTGGCTGAAGATGAGAGGGAGGGGGCAGGGGTACAGATTATCCTGAGGAAGTCATAGATCACCCTCAGGGGGTGATAAATCATTTAACGGAACAACAGGTTAAAGGGAAAAGAGGAGGTACTAAATCAATTCAGTATGGCCCTGAATGCATGCTTACCCCTTAATATATGCAACACACACTAACAAAACGTCCCAAAACATACTTTTCCACACTACTGTCAGTCCAGTTACACACACTGATGAGCCACAACTCGGTGACCACATAACAGCGCACTGGTAACACTGCACAGCAGCGTTCCTGCGTGGGGGGCGGGGGGGGGGGGGGGAGGGTTCTACAGTTAATCCTTGACATTTTTCTTGTCACGAATGGCAACATATGTCTATGCACACATGCCTCTTGGCTTTCTTACTGACGGTTATATCCAGTCATAGGTATTGGAAGTCTGACATCTACTTGGCAGTCCATTAGACTTTAATGCAAGATACGGCCATTGACATATATCGTAAGACAAGCAGATGTTTTTATGCGAACACAACTAACAGCAATGGAGAAATGCTAAGAAAACGTGTAACTTCTATCTGTAGTTAGGAACATGTTTTTAAAAATGTGAAAACCATACATAGAGCTAGTTATATCTTAAAACACAAATTGGATGGTTAAAATAAAATCCAGTCACAGACGAGAGACTGCTATCTGGCTATTCAGCGCAAATTGCGGGCTGGTTGTTTGTGGCCGACAGTACCACAGATGTGTCCCATCGGATTGAGCTCAGGCGAATGTGGTGGCCAACACGTCAACGTGAGTTTACTATCATGCTCCTCAAATCATAGTCGCTCGATTCTGGCTTTGCAACGCGGAGAATTATCCTGCGGGAAGATGTCATGACTGTCGAGTGCGGCACAAAGCATGAAGAAAAGCAGGTAGTTCTCGTTATTTACAGCTGTTATGGGGCCTTCGATTACAACCACAGGTACCACGGAAGTCGAGGCGATTGTCCGTCATAGATTAATACTGCCCTCACCAAACTGCGTCGGTGAGGTGCACGTTTCGAGCAGCCGACAGCGTGGATGACGACGTCTCTGAACACTGCAACATGAACAACATGATTCATCCGGGCAGGCGACAAGTTTTCGTTGGCCTCCGGTCTAATGTCGATCATCCCCTTCCCGCTGTATTCGTAACTGACAATGTCGTTGGGTCAGCATGAGAACGCGAAGGGGTCATTTGCCGCCTAGTTCTGCGTACGGCAATGGGTGACGTGCAGTATGCTCCGAAACACCTGTGGCTGCGCTGCCATTGTGCCGGGTCGTCAGAACTGACACAGATCGCCGCCTGTCTTGCTCTGCAGGGCCGGCAACCCTCTGATCGGCACGTTTTGTGGTGAGGCGTGGACGCCTGCCCTCGGTTTCGCTGTCCTTCGACCACTTTGCAGGCAGGGCCACGTGAACCGTGGAACAGCTTCGCCGTTTCCGAGCTGCTGGCCCCAGTAACGCTCTGCCCCTTTTCAGAGCCGCTAATATGAGTGAATTTTCCTACGTACGGGCCGTGTCATCCACAGCAGGACGAGTTCCCTTTCGCCTCTGCTCTGCTGTCAGATGCCCTTAACGCAAGTAGCAGGCAGCAATCACTAGCACGGAAGGTGTCGTCGTGATGTTATGGCTCATAAGTGTAGATGTTTTGCTATAAACTAACAAAATACAGTAGGGGTATCCTGATGCAAAAGGTACGGAAATCAGAAACTGAATTAGGCCTACGACAAAAGTTTCACAGCGCATTTATAGAATTTTCATTGCGAATCTGTAATGAAATAAAAAATATGGTTCAAATGGCTCTGAGTACTATGGGACTTAACTTCTCAGGTCATCAGTCCCCTAGAACTTAGAACTACTTAAACCTAACTAACCTAAGGACATCACCCACATCCATGCCCGAGGCAGGATTCGAACCTGCGAACGTAGCGGTCGCGCAGTTCCAGACTGTAGCGCCTAGAACCGCTTGGCCACTTCGGCCGGCAATGAAATAAAAGAGGAATAACTCTAATCACGTGCTGTGTTTTACGGTTGAATCACTATTGACTTTAATTGTAATGGCCTCTATTTCTTAATACAATGAGGACAACGAGACAGTATTCAGTGAGAGAAGCTAAGTATTGAGCTCATGCATCCAATAAAAATATAAGAGCTGAATGTAAATGATACTAGAAACTTAGCAAATATTTGTGATTTAAACGGAAGCAAACAGAAGAAATATGATTCACATTACTGTCAGACAAAGAGTAACACTGACAAGAGGTAGAAGAAGTATGGCCGGACAAAAAATGCAAGATAATAATGTGAAACTAATATTACTTCTATGAGGTTTGAACAGGTTGGAGATACTGTAGTTATATGACACTGCCTCTCAGTCTACGACTCATTATAAACAACTCTACCAGAAGTGTGACGCAGCAGCCCATTACGTTTCCTTGTGACGGGGTTTCCCATCTATAGACAGACTAACAGACCTCTTCGAAGTGATACAAACATAGAAAACACAGTATTTGATTAATTTAGGACGAAAAGGTAAAAGTTTAAACGGCTGTACATAAGGCGAAGGACAGGAAAGCTAACCTGTGGTTGATGTTTTGGTCATTGTTGTTGTTACTGCTGCTGCTGTTGTTGTTGTTCGCTAGTGAAGCATCTCGCCACCAGTCCGCAGTCTCCATTGCGTCACACCTGTAACAGAAGCACCGCGAAGCTTAGGAAAGACATGACAGCTGTGAGATCACAAGAGCAGTGCCTACCAGCAAGTACCCTGACTGTATTGGATTTCGATAAGTTAACTCCTGATGGCGAAGGAAGAAGCTTGGTGGGCACCAGAACCCGACATAAAGACAGTTCACTGAACGAAAGACTTCTTCCTCGTTTCAAAACTGATTAAATATTTGTAAGCGGTTGCTGCAAAGGTCAGGCAGCGACGCGAAATTTTATTCGAAATCACCGTTATTATTAAACAGTTTTTCATGTTGCTGAGCAAGTCCTACAATAATTTATAAATGAACAACAATGCATTGTTGTTTATTTAACTACCACCTAGGTTTCGAACTTTCATGCCATTTTCAACTGATTGAATTTATTTCATTAACATACACTGCAGGATATCAAGCTCAAAATGGGCCCTAAATTAAGAAAAATATTGGCTCCCCACGAAATTCTATCGCTATCGCTTCCGCCTTTGTCCCTCATTGTGCACGAGGTTGGCGTGGGTGAATCGGATTTGGCATATTAATTTGAAGGGGTGGCCGGATGCCCTTCCTGCCCCCCCCCCCCCCATACCCCTGGTACAGAATCAAAGTACCCCATCTGTCTGCGTCTAGTGTAAATCATGCAAAATTGCGGATGTGTGTCAAATGTCTGTGAGTCGTGTAACTGAGGCGGGACGCGGGGACCAGCCCAGTATTCACCCAGAGGGATGTGGAAAACCGCCTAAAAACCACATCCAGGCTGGCCGGCTCACCAGCCTTCGTCGTTAATCCGGCGGCCGGATTCGATCCGGGACCGGCGCGCCTACTCCAGTCCAGGAAGCAGCGCATTAGCGCTCTCGGCTAACCTGGCGGGTCATTGGCTCCCCCCGAAATGCCAAGTGCAAAATCATCATCTTGTAAAAAGTTCAGTAAATAGCAGTGGGAGCACATCACATTTATTAAAAACAAGTTTACTTGGTACAAGATGATGATTTTACATATGACATTTCGTGGGAACCCAATAATAATTTATGGCCAATTTTGAGCATGATGTCCGACAATATATGTTAGTGACATAATGTCAGTCACTTGACAATGGCATAAAAGGCCGAAACCTGGGTCGTAATTGAATAAACAATACATCACAAATGGCGGTGTGTTCATTTAAAAACCGTGATTATTGAAGCATCAGTGAACACAAAGTTAGAAAAGGGAAAACACATCTCTTACTAACTGCTTTGTAAAAAGGAAACATTTGAAGCCTTTTTTTATGTAACAAGTGCTTATGGAAACGGCAACGACATGTTTTCATATTTTCTCTCAAACTCGTGAATAGTTTGTCCAGTTAATTTCGGGACGCCTTCCGTCCTAAGTTCCCCAAGAAACACTACAAAGACCTATACTATTACGTATAAAAAACGGATAAAGCTACGAGGGGACTTGAAAAAGTAAGTTACACATTATTATGGCAGGCCAAGTAACTTGCTGCACAACACTGCGAAGTGACACAGATACGTGGCACTATTTCTCAACACAGTCACCGGGTGTCTGCAGACAGCAGTGGGAGCGGCCTACCAGTCCTTCGATCCCTCCAAGATAGAAACCCGACCCTCGGTCATTGAGCCATTCGAGAATCCCTGTGTGAACGTTTTCATCATTGGAAAACGTCTCTGTCCCAAATGTACTCCAGCTTCTACACTGTCATCTGTGGTCGACGTTGACTGACTGTCTTCCCGATCAGCTTCAGCCACGTCTCCACGGCCCTGGACAAGTTGTCGACACAATTTAGACAAGTTTTCGACACACTTCCACCACGGCTTGATGCGCCATTGCATTTCGTACAGACACCATCTGTATTTCATATAAATCTGTCTGAAATACAGACGTTTCGCTCACAAGAACCATACCGTCCCGCGTAACTCAATTCAGGGGTAGTCTGCGTCTCCAGTTAGGACCCCATTTCACTCACACACTGTGACCCACCGATTACCAGCACTGCGGCGTAACTCAGTGTGTGCGCGGGGAACCTCCCCCACCAGAACGTGTAGATCCCTCTGACAACGCAGTGCTCTTGTTGTGCAATGGCGTTGGCGTGCGACGACGTGTGTAACTTATCTTCTGAAATTCCTACGTTAACCAAAGGATACGGGATTCGTTATATGTACGGGATGGATTAAAAAAGTAACGGGAATTTTGTGATTTCGTGTGTTGCGTTACTGCGATTCACGCCTTTTTTTAGTTATTGTGCTGGTAAACATGCCTGAAAAGTATCTGTACAGTGTTAGCCATTACATATATTTACTCTGTTGTCAGCTGTCAAGAAGGTCACGTGTCTTGGGGCCATATTATCAACGATTACACTGAAGAGCAAAAGAAACGGGTACACCTGCCTAATATCGTGAAGGGCCCTCGCGATCACGCAGAAATGCCGCAACACGACGTGGCATGGACTCCACTAATGTCTGCAGTAGTGTTGGAGGGAGCTGACACCATGAATCCTGCAGAGCTGTCCGTAAATCCGTAAGAGTACGAGCGGGTGGAGGTCTCTTCTGAATACCACGTTGCAAGGCATCTCAGATACGCTCAGTACTGCTCATGTCTGGGGAGCTGGTGACCAGCGGAAGTGCTGACATTCAGAAGAGTGTTCCTGGAGCCAGTCTGTACCAATTCTGGATGTGTGGTCTGTCGCATTGTCCTGATCGAATTGCCCAAGTCCGTCGGAATCCGTAATGAACATGAATGGATGCAGGTAATCAGACAGGACGCTTACGTACGTGTCGCCTGTCAGAGTCATATCTAGACTATCAGGTGTTTCATATCACTCCAACTGCACACGCCCCACACCATTACAGAGCCTCCACCAGCTTGAACAGTTCTCTGCTGACATGCAGGGTCCATAGATTCATGAGGTTATCTCCATACCCGTACACGTCCATCCGGTCGGTACAATTTGAAACGAGACTCGTCCAACCAGGCAACATATTTCCAGTCATTAACAGCCCAATGTCGGTTTTGACGGGCGCAGGCGAGGCGTAAAGCTTTGTGTCGTGCAGTCATCAGGGTACAAGAGTGGGCCTTCGGCTTCGAAAGCCCATATCGATTATGTTTTGTTGAATGGTTCGCGCGCTGACACTTGTTGATGGCCCAGCATTGAAATCTGCAGCAATTTGCGGAAGGGTTCTTCCGTCACATCGAACGATTCTCTTCGGTCGTTGTTGGTCCCTTTCTTGCAGGATCTTATCTGGTCACAGTGTTTTACCGGATTCCTGATATTCGCGGTACATTCCTGAAATGGTCGTACGGAGAAAGCCCCGCTTCATTGCTACCTCTGAGATGCTGTGTCCCATCTCTCGTGCGCCGACTATAACATCACGTTCAGACTCACTTAAGTCTTGATAACCAGTCATTGTAGCAGCAGTAACCGATCTAACAACTGCCGCAGACACTTGCTGTCTAATACAGGCGTTGCCGACCGCAGCGCCGTATTCTGTCTGTTTACATATGCCTGTATTTGAATACATATGCTTATACCAGTTTCTTCGGCGCTTCAGTGTATTTATTTTGTATAAAAATGGATCAGGGAACAAATATTAAATTTGCTATGATAACGAAATAAACTAAATCGGAGTTTTAGAGCTGTTAAACATGGCTTTTTGTTTGTCTGTCATGAGTAAAACAAGGATTTGTGAGTGTTGTAGGCCGGCTCCGGTGGACGTGCGGTTCTAGGCGCTCCATTTCGGAACCGCGCTGCTGCTACGGTTGCAGGTTCGAATCCTGCCTCGGGCATGGATGTGTGTGATGTCCTTAGGTTTAAGTAGTTATAAGTCTAGGGGACTGATGGCCTCAGATGTTGAGTCCCATAGTGCTCAGCGCCATTTGAACCATTTTTTTGAGTGCTGTAAGCGTTTGAGGTGGGCCACAAATACGTTGAAGGTGGCGTGCCCGTGGATGCCCCAGTACGTATGTGTGTGTGTGTGTGTGTGTGTGTGTGTGTGTGTGTGTGTCTGTGAATTCCTAAGGAACCAAACTGCAGAGGTCATCGGTCCCTATACTTACACGCAACGTAAATTAACTTATGCTAAGAACAACACACACACACACACACACTCACACACACACACACACACACACACACACACACACACACACACACACACACACCCATGATCGAGGGAGGACTCGAACCTCCGGCAGGAGGGATCGCGCAATCCGTGCATGGCGCCTGAAACCGCGCGGCCACTCCGTGCATGATCAGCCGATGAAATCGTGGAAAAAGTGGAGGAAACGGTTATCAATGAGCGCCGGATTACAATCAGAGAAGCTGGCGATGCTGGCGTGTCGCTTGACTCAAGGAATGGAACGTTTTTGGATGTTTGGGTATGAAACGTGTGACAGTACAAACTGAATCAAAATTCTTGAATCTCGAACAAAAACACCTATATGAAGCCAAGAGCGAACGGAACTGCTGAAACATGTTATAACAGATTATGAAATGTAGAACATGACGTCGAAAGCGATTCACTGGCCTCCCTGGAAACGTTCCGGATCGCCAAGACAGGAAAACGTCGACAAATGGCGTCAAATGAGAAGGCTGTGCTCACTGTGTTCTTCTATTGTAGCGACATGGTGCACCCCAAGGTCTGGGAAAAATGGAGTGCATACTACTTACAAGTTAAACGCTGCTTGCGTGAAGCAGCTCCCGGATTTGTGACTGAACTATGTGTCTGGCAACACGATTAGTCACGAGCTCATACTTCTTTACTTCTTCGTGAATTTTTATGCAAAAACGATATTATAACGATACCGCAGCCATAATTTCGCCAGACATGGCGCCGTGTGATATTTTTTGTTCCAAAAAGCAAAGAAAATGTTAAAGGAACCTCAGTTTACAAGACTGAAAACGCATCGCTGAAAGAGCTTAACAGCCATCTCAAAGACCCAGATCTAGAAGTGTCTCGAGGATGAAGAAAACCGTTGGTATAAGTGGTACTTTATAATGGAGACCACTTTGAAGAGGATAACAGTGATGTAGACCAGTAAATGACTCTTTCCAAGAAACGAAATGACGGTATTTTTTGAACACACTTTGTACGAGTTACACTGCGACATACGCTAATTCGCAGGCCACAGGCATCACAGACGGGGGGTCCACCCGCCGGAGTAAGAAGCCACGTGTGAGGGAGGGGACAGTGCCCAGTGCAGAGGTGGAGAGGCGGGTCAGGAGCAGCTCGGCTCAGCTCAGCCCAGGTCGCTCTGGCACGACCCACACCAGGAGCTCCGCGACCGGACGGCTGGCATGGCCGACCACAGCAGCCGGCCACTGCTCCTCCCACTCCTGTGTGGATCTGCGAGCCTCCAGCCAAGTTACGGACTGCAGGGGAAGGGCGCTCTCCGTAACGCCGTGTTCCCCGCGCGCCTCCTTGGCTGCTTTGCCGGCCTCTTCATTCCCCCAAATCCCCACGTGCCCTGGTGCCCAGCAGAATGCTCCTTCTCCTCCCTCACCCCCCCCCCCCCCCCCCACCACTGTAGGAAGTACAGTTGGTCGTGTACGATCTGGATCAGTTTTTCTCCACTGTACATGTGCTGCAGCGATTGTAGAATACTAAGGGAACGGAGCAGATGAGAAACTGTTTACACTGAAGGCGCCTCGTCTGCTCCATTGCCTTCAGACTCTCATGGAACTCTGCAAGCTCAAACAGTATACAGTAGTATCTACAGCATGGGCCAGTAGATTTGTTAGTTTATGCCTGTCGTTTTCTCTCACGTCCCATGAACTCTTATTTGCCTGTGCATATGCCTCGGGGACTGATGACCTCAGATGTTAAGTCCCATAGTGCTCAGAGCCATTTGAACCATTTGTATATGCCTCGAATTTCTCATTGTCTCCTTTCGGCCACCTGCCGTGTTTGCTAACGTAGTTCATTATATTTGTGAGTATTGTTAGTTCATAAATCAACGCAATCTTGAGTTTCCTATGCAACACGTTTTTCACAGATAGTATCTTTATGTACTATTTATAAATCTTGAAAACCCCATAACAAAACACCTCTCTGATAAAAGCCAGTGTCACGCAAGAACCGTCAGAAAGGAATGAAATTGAGTTTACAAAAGACCTTCTGTAATGTAATGTAGACATTATGAAATTCTCAGGGTACTAAAAAGTATCATTATTGATTGAAACCAAATGCGTTTTTGGGAAATAAAATTTGAAATACGTACCTTTCCCCCATTTCAAAGATTTCCCTCTAATGACTTCTGGATGATAGTAATGAGCGACATTTCCTATGGACGACAGGACTGACGAACTATCGAGACACTTTACCTGCCAGCCTTCATGGCTGGAAGTCTTGAACGCTCCTTGCAACATGTGGACCAACACTGTTGTGTTGGAACGCAGTTCCAGGAAGACCCTGAAGAAAGTATACTACACAAAAGCGTCTCGCTCGTAACTCTCAAGTTTCTTTGCGTTGTAGATTTAAAATTAATAAAGAAGGAGACGTGTAACATCTAACACACATTTCACAAGAGTATTTTATTTTCCATTTGGTTTGTTTGAAGCCTGATAAATTACGTAAGCTAGTACTTGTTCGACCACACAAATAGTGTTGCAGCATGTCCAGGTTTCGTCCAGCAATGTGATGCAAAGAGTGCTTCGTCAAGTAACACAAAACAATTACCACGCTAAAACTGTAAAAGCTTAGTGGAGACGGTTGCTGGACACGCAAAATCTAAGAACAACGCAAGGAGGAGATCGACATGGTTCTAACGAAAAGGCAGTGTGGATATACGTATAGCAAAAATTTCTAGTTGAGCACAAAATAGTTCGAAAAGGATACTCAAAAAACTGTGCAATTTGTCCCCAGAAAACAGCTGAAGCTGTGTGTATTTCATTGAACTATTGAGACAGAGACAGTTATTTTGTGATAGGTATTGCCACGAGGGCGCTTTTCACATTTCGGAACTAGTTCATTAGCATAACACACGAGCATGCGGTTCAGAGCATCGACGAGGCAAAATTAGCTGCTAAGCTGGCGTCTGGTTCGGACTGGTGATTTATGCCGTCTACAAGTGTTCTTCACGGTGAAACGGACGGTCACAGACTCACGTTCTTAGACATACCGAATACGCCACTGCACGGCTTTAAAACATAAGCAGCTGGAAGTGTGGCACGCTGTTGATTAAACTGTTCCCCAGTGATTCAGAGGATGACGTGGACCGCTGCTGATAACACCATGTTTACAGTACACCATACTGATCCTTTTATTCTTGTGAGTTTAAACCAGGGATCATTTTACGACCACTGAAGTACATGACCTCAACGTCTCCATAGTCAACTCTATCAATATCGCTACTCTAGAGACATGGGAGCATACCCGAGTGGAAAGTAAGTACTGGTTCGTTAATCTGAATTTTAAATCACAATAAACTTACAGTATAAAAAGGTTAGAAACCTGTACTTCTCTTTTCTTTTTCTGTTGAGTGTTTTGGAGAGCACGAAATGAGTATTGCGGTGACGTGCGACGACTCTGAATTCTTGAGATGTTCACATCTGCAGGATAAAGGTTTGTGCTGTCTCCTTCAGTTAGTTGGTTGATCGTGCGTCGCTATACAGTTCCACCGCATAGACGATACTGATTCTGTTATATATCCCTCCTGCAGATTATTATAATGTCATTTAATTCTTCTAAGTGAGTCTGATTCACTTTCAGGTTCTATACCCGAATGAGAAGAGACCAGAATCTACCTTCGTAACTTTCTGTCAATGTTCATGTCAGATTTTTGCCGAAAAATGAAAAAGAACAAGTCACACAATTTCATGCTAAAAGTCAATAAATGCACATATAAGTGGCGGTACTGTTACTGATTATTATTCGCAGCTCTCCCGTAAAATATTTATGAGTGCGGTAAATTTCACTGACTGTGTGATATCGGTCCCAAATGCAACTGATATTACTGTTTCTCACAGCAGATAAGATGGCTTGTCTGCAACTCGGCTTCTGAATACTAACACCAAAAGGTAATGTTGCGCACCAGTCTTCGTAATGCTTCCATGCTTAATGATATTTATTTGTGCCTCTGATAAATACCAATCACAAAACAGGATAATTACTCTTAAATCATAGTCGGGCCGCGCGGCCTGGGCGTCTTGTCACGGTCCGCCAGGCTTTCCCCGTCGGAGGTTCGAATCCTTCCTCGGGCGTGTGGGTGTGCGTGTGTGTGTGTTGTCCATAGCGTAAGCTAGTTTAAGTTAGATTAAGTAGTGTACAAGCTTAGGGACCGATGACCTAAGCAATTTGGTCCCATAAGACCTTACTACAAATTTACAATTTACAAATCATAGTCTGTTCACTTCAGAGACACGTCTTGACTAACCCTACGACTTCCGAAAGATATTATATTGAAATATTTAATTTCAATTGGAGTACGTTGTGAGTGAACAGATCAATGATGTACACGACACCAAATAAGTTTTACACACTTTTAATGCTTGCAGAAGTGATTTTAATGAATTCTGACATGTAAGTGATACCAAAGTAATGTTATTTCAGTTTCTTTCATCAAACAGTAAAGTTACAGTGTATTTAATGACGACGCCACGCAGTAATACGACATTCTATGTCAAACCCAGAATATCAGGCTCAAACGTCCGCTTAATGAATCTTAATAATACTCTCTGAGAGATGGAGTACATCTCAATACCATAAAATGTGCAGTCGGTCACCGTTGACGTCCAGACTGCAGCAAGACTCATCAGAAAACATCTTTGTTTCCTGTACGTATTCCATAAGTGGTATTGACCGTATCTGCACTGGCCGGATCTCATGTCATGCCCAACCTGCTCCAAACACGTTTGCCGGCCGGAGTGGCCGTGCGGTTCTAGGCGCTACAGTCTGGAGCCGAGCGACCACTCCGGTCGCAGGTTCGAATCCTGCATCTGGCATGGATGTATGTGATGTCCTTAGGTTAGTTAGGTTTAATTAGTTCTAAGTTCTAGGCGACTGATGACCTCAGCAGTTAAGTCGCATAGTGCTCAGAGCCATTTGAACCATTTGAACCAAACACGTTTACCGAGCTAGCGGCGCACAGCCCATCAGTGCAATGCGTTGGCAGACAATGTGACACTAGTTACAGCTCTACAACGTGGTGTCGACACGCAAGGTGGCGTTCTACGGCTCACATCTTCCACGCAGATGAAACACCTGTCACCTCGTCGTGGCTTCACTCATCTTGGTTGACTGTAGCGTTTACAGTTCGTTCGAATCGTTTCGTGACTTAGATTCACCCATGTATCTCAACAGTAGAAATTCTGGCTACAATTTTCTCCAAACAAGGAATTAACACTAATCATACTCCCCCGAGTAAATTGCGTGACATTGGGCATCAACAATATGTAGTAACCTTTTACAAGACGACTACCCATGGCGTGCAATGGAACAAAACCCTGCGTGCCACTACCACTTTCACTTGTAATATTATTGGGATTTCCGTAGTATGAAAGCTGTGAGTACCCTTGGAAAGGCATTCACCTATCAGTACCCGTGGTCTAGGGGCGCCGGCCGCGGTGGTCTAGCGGTTCTGGCGCTGCAGTCCGGAACCGGGGGACTGCTACGGTCGCAGGTTCGAATCCTGCCTCGGGCATGGGTGTGTGTGATGTCCTTAGGTTAGTTAGGTTTAAGTAGTTCTAAGTTCTAGGGGACTTATGACCACAGCAGTTGAGTCCCATAGTGCTCAGAGCCATTTGAACCATTCGTTAGGGTGTTTGAACTACCTTTTGAAGTGCCGAAGGACGAAGTTGTCTCTGCGTTACAACCGTACGGTAACGTCATCGGTTACGTAGAGGAAAAATGGCAAACCTTCACGACCTACCACGTCCTTAATGGTGTGCGTCAGGTCAAAATTGAACTGAAGAAACATATACCATCATATCTGACAATATGCGGGGTGCGAGCCATTGTCATGTACGACGGCCAACCCCGAACATGTGCGGGTTGTGGACAAGAAGGCCACGTCACATCCGCCTGCATGCGACGCCGCCTGATCCAGACACCGGTCGGAGAGGAAGCGTCCCCAGCGGTGATCACTAAATGGCTCAAATGGCTCTGAGCACTATGGGACTTAACATCTATGGTCATCACTCCCCTAGAACTTAGAACTACTTAAATCTCACTAACCTAAGGACAGCACACAACACCCAGCCATCACGAGGCAGAGAAAATCCCTGACCCCGCCGGGAATCTAACCCGGGAACCCGGGTGTGGGAAGCGAGAACGCTACCGCACGACCACGAGATGCGGGCGGTGATCACTCAGATCCCTGTCACATATGCCAAGGTTGCCAAGGAAGGTAGCACCTCTCCACAGGGTCTTCCTGCTTCGTTGCCGTCGTCTGATCAGATAGATGCAATCGCTACTGAGAATCATTCTGAGGTGCCACAGACGCCAGATCCTGACCTGCCGAATCTTCGCAGCAATGTGACTGAAAATGCTACTGAGATGGACGTTGACCCGGGAGTGGTACCTACTTCTGCTTTTCTTCAGACTGGTCCGGAGTCAGACGAAAGCCACCCGCAATCAGACTCTGAACGACATGTTCAAAAACAAGGGACGACACGAAAGAGAAAGAAACGTATCCGTACACCCCCTGATGAATCCATTCTACGGATGGATACCAGGGATGCAGACCCGAAGATGGACGGCAAACCGCTCTTTGATGACCAAAAGTCTGATGCGAACGACCCGCCACAGGCGACCACTGGCAACGACCATCCCTCCTTACTGGCGCCATCTCCCCCACAGGTCGACGTTGAAGAGAGCCTATCTGCTGAGCCGAAAACTACGTCTCCTCTCCACGTGGATGATGTGCACAGCCGATGCCCTACCGCAGAATCAGTCTCTTGGGCAGACGACGTGGAGATCGACGGGACTGGGGTGGACGGTGCTGATAATGGGGCGCCCCCATCGGTTGCGCTCGCGCCCGCAAACTCTCCACAATATCAGCCTCTTCAGCGGACCGGCAAGATCGGCGACCTCTCGCTCCTAAAGAAGAAGCCCCACCTGTGCCTGTGAGCCTCCAACACCAGCATTATCGTGTCGCAACGATTAACTTCGCGACCATTCGTGCGCCCACAAACTAGCGCTGCTCCGCGATATGATTTATGATGCGGACATAGATATTGCGCTTTTTCAGGAAGTGCATGTCGCCGATTTTTCACCACCACATGGCTTCACGGCGCATCTTTCTCCCGCTTCGGACACCGGTAGTGGTGTTGCCATCATCTTACGCGAAGGTCTTCCTGCCGAAGATGTCCTATACCTCCCCAACGGCAGAGGTATGGCTCTTACTCTCTTTGGTGTACGCATCGTCAACATTTATGCGCCGTCGGGCTCCAGCTACCGTCGTGAACGCAATGCCTTCTTCGCGAATGAAGTTACACCCCTTTTTATGGGACCACACGATGACTGGGTCATGGGTGGAGACTTCAATTGCACCCAGCGACCTCAGGATCAATTGCCGCGTCACTCACCATGCGCAGCTCTGGAAACAGTCGTCACGCGGCTACAATTTGTTGACACGTGGAGACATGTTCACGGTGATCTTTTGGGCTTTACGTACTACACTGCGCATTCCTCTAGCCGACTGGATCGCATCTACATCTCGCGATCCCTAATTCAACACACTCGACAGGCTGAAATCTGGCCTGTTGCTTTCTCAGATCATGAGGCTTACTTCTGTGATGTTGTTCTCACAAGACAGGCAGTATGGCACGGACGTGGTTTATGGAAACTGAACACGGCACTTCTTAATTCACCTGACTGTCGACTTCTAATAGAAGACACTTGGATCACATGTAATAGACGCCGACCCACGTATCCGTCTACCATATCCTGGTGGATCCAGTGTGCAAAACCTGCTCTTCGAAAAACTTTGATCCGGTATGGCAAAGATGTTGTCGCCTGGAGGAAGAGCACTATGGACTTTTATTACAGGATCCTATGAGAATGCTCCACGATGCCAGCCTCCCCTGAGCGCCATACAAGGATGATTCATGCTAAGGCCCAAATCTCCAATCTCATGCGAAGGCATTTGGAAGGAGCGATAGTACGATCTCGTACTGCTGATCGCATGCCTCATGAATATCCGTTGATGTACCATATCATCCAAGAACGCCAAAATCGACGCCGAAAATTGATTCACGTCCTAACAGATCAAGAAGGGCGTAGCTACGTAACCCAATCTGCAATAGGGAATGTGCTTCACGCCCACTACCAGCAGCTATACGCCGCAATTCCACATTCCCCAGAGTTGATCGAGGAAGTCACACAGCTCAACTTCGGTGGTATCCCAGGCGATGCGGCGATTGACTTGATGTCAGAGGTGACTGATGAGGAAGTCCGCGATGCGATCCGGGCAGGAACCATCAATCGCTCCCCGGGACCCGACGGTCTTCCCCTGGAATTTTATCGCACCTTCCGTGATTTGTTAGAGTCCACCTTCACCTCCATCTATCGGGAACTGATGTCTCCGGCAGTACCTGTGCCGGACGCTTTCATGGAAGGAATTATTATTCCTGTACATAAACCGCATGGTGGCAACAATATCAGTGATTAATGGCCCCTCACCCTCCTTAACAGTGATATGAAAATCTTCACTCGCCTTTTGGCAGCACGACTTAAAAACGTTGCCCGATATGTTGTGTCGCCAGACCAAGCGACTTTGGGAGGGGATAATAATATCCGCACGGCTTTATGCCGCTACAGGGATATGATCGCCGTTACCCAGGCGCAACGCCTCTCTGGGGCACTTGCGTCTTTGGACTTTAGTCAAGCTTTTGATAGAGTTGACCATTCGTTCCTTACGGCCTTTCTCCACCATATGGGTTTCCCAGTCGCCGTTATCACGGTAGTGATGCGCCTTCTGCGCGGTGCCTCGTCCAGGATTACGTACAATGGCAGACTCACTCCACCGATAAAAATAGGTCGATCCGTACGCCAAGGTTGCCCTCTATCAGCGATTTTGTACGCCTTTTCCTTGGAATCCTTGCTATGTGGACTAAGACAACGTTTGGTAGGGTTGTCCATAGATCGCTACCGATTCTGTTGCACGGCCTATGCTGACGATGTAGTCATCTGTTTACGTAATGCCGACGAGGTTCGAGCTGTTTTGACGTGGGTAGCGACTTATGGTGAGGCCTCGGGTAGCTCTTTAAACGTACGTAAGTCACAAGTTATGTTCATTGTCACGGGACTCCCCGTGGAGTGCGTTACTCCTCTCACCACCGTTGATACCATTCGCTGTTTGGGAATAGATTTTTCATCTGATCTCCGGCGTTCAGCCACCATCAACTACCGACGCCTCCTTTTAATGATCAGAGCAGGTCTTATGGACCATCGCCTTCGATCCCTAGATATTCTCCAACGAGCTCGATATGTCAATATATATATCGCATCCCGAGTTCCCCATGTAGCACAAGTTCTACCTTTCCCGCTTACTGTGGCACGTCGCACGTTGGCAGCGATGGCATCTTTCGTCAGCTCTGGGCTGTTGTTCAAAGTTAACTATGCAACCCTTACTCTTCCCCGTGAACGAGGTGGGATAGGTCTGTATCACGTGCCGGATAGAGCTCGCGCCCTATTTGTCAGCTCCCAGATGACGGTATGGACACGTTGCCCAACGAGCCTCACTGCTCTCCTCCTGTCGGCATATTCGCCGGTCTCACCGTCAGCCCCAGTGATGATCTCGGACGTTCCGGCCCAGTTCCATTATATACGGTACTTCTTCCTTGAACTCAGTTATCTACGCCTCACCTTACCAAGACCGCTTTTACTCAAGACAAAGGAAGTATACAATGTCCTCCAATTAGGTCGTCCACCTAACCCGATTGAACAAAAGTTCCCCCAGGTTGACTGGCGTCATGTATGGCGCGCGGTGTTCGCCTGTTACCTTGACACGATTGTTCAGTCTGTCTGGTACCTAACTGTCAATTGTAAGCAAATCAACCAATTTCGCCTTCATCGTATCCACCTCGCCCAATCACCTCTATGTTCCACGTGTGGAGTGCCAGACAATGATGAACATCGGTTTGTCTGCGGACCGGTGGCGGAGGTTTGGCACTTGGTTCGACATATTGTGGCTTTTCTAACCCGGGAAATTCCGGATCGGATTACTCCCCTTTCATTATTATTTCCAGAACGTGACTATTTTCCTCGGACAAAGACCAATGCTGTGAATTGGTTTCGCGGACATGCCATTCACTACCTATTTGGACAAACTGTAGACTCTGTACTCGATTTTTGGACATACCTCAATGACCGTCATTATGTCGTTGTCCGTCACCCAAAATACAGACAATTTTTCTCGAACTTCCTTGGGAGTGCTTTCCACGACCCGCCTCGCAGCTGGAATGTGTTAAGTCAAGAGAGAAGAAGGTTTCCTGTTTGAACCAATGAACATTTCTGAACAATTCAACGGAACACATCAATTTCGAGAAGACGTGAATCAACATATTACCAGCGGGGCGCAGAAGGCCTCTGATCAAATACGCAACAAAACTACACAAAACAAAATAAAAATAAATAAAAATAAAATTAAAAAAAGGAAGATTTTGTTGTTTGTAAGGATAGCCCTAACCTTGATTTCCCATATTTCCCCTGGTATATAGGCAGCTCTCTGGAGTAGGTTTAGCCAGGAGCCAACGCCTGAAGTGGACCAGATTTTTTGTTATAGGATGAAAAGTGGCGGTGGCACTTAGGTTTTTTTGTTTTTTAGTTCCATTACATTAAGGGGCTTTCAAAAAAGTTGGTAGAAAAAAATAATTTAAAAAAATAAAAAAATAAAAATAAAAAAATAAAAAAACAAAAAAGATGTTCTAGGCGCTTGAAAAAAGAAAAAAAGGAAAGAAAAAATAAATAAATAAAAAAATAAAAAAATAAGAAAATAAAAAAAATAAAAAAATTAAAAATAAAATAAAATAAAATAAAAAAGTTGCGTCTTTGATTCATAATCAAAACGTCTTCGGTCCCGGGTTCGATCCCCGCCACTGCCTAACTTTTGATAAATTATCAGCATTGGCGGCCGAAGACTTCCGGCATAAGAAGTCACCCTCATTCTGCCAACGGCCTTGTCAAAGAGGGCGGAGGAGCGGATAGGGGTTCAGGGCACTCTCTTGTCCTAGGGGTGGGAAATTGCCCCTAAAGGCGGAAGAATCAGCAATGATCAACGGCATGAGGATGCGGAAGGCAATGGAAACCACTGCATTAGAGACACGTAACGTGTATCCACAGGACATGTGGCCTGTAATTGAAGAAGTGTCATGATGATCTCTCCATTGGGAAAAGATTCCGGAATAGTCCCCCATTCGGATCTCTGGGAGGGGACTGCCAAGGGGGAGGTTACCATGAGAAAAAGATTGAATAATCTACGAAAGGATAACGTTCTACGAGTCGGGGCGTGGAATGTCAGAAGCTTGAACGTGGTAGGGAAACTAGAAAATCTGAAAAAGGAAATGCAAAGGCTCAATCTAGATATAGTAGGGGTCAGTGAAGTAAAGTGGAAGGAAGACAAGGATTTCTGGTCAGATGAGTATCGGGTAATATCAACAGCAGCAGAAAATGGCATAGAATTCGTTATGAATACGAAGGTAGGGCAGAGGGTGTGTTACTGTGAACAGTTCAGTGATCGGGTTGTTCTAATCAGAATCGACAGCAGACCAACACCGACAACGATAATTCAGGTATACATGCCGACGTCGCAAGCTGAAGATGAACAGATAGAGAAAGTGTATGAGGATATTGAAAGGGTAATGCAGTATGTAAAGGGGGACGGAAATCTAATAGTCATGGGCGACTGGAATGCAGTTGTAGGGGAAGGAGTAGAAGAAAAGGTTACAGGAGAATGTTGTGTTGGGCGATGCGCCAACACCTTGTAGTTAGAGGAGGCCGAAATGCACGCTATAATCTAACGCAGACTGGCGTGAGGTCTGGAACAGGATACGTAATGAATGCTATAAAGAAAAGTACGTAGCTGCTGGAATACTTAACTTTAATCCATCATTTGTATACAGCATTCTGGATGATACAAGTGAGACTCTCTCTTGAAATGGTTAATGGCACCTTGCTAGGTCGTAGCCATGGACTTAGCTGAAGGCTATTCTATCTATCTCTCGGCTAACGAGAGAAAAGCGTCGTACGTGTAATCGCTAGCAAAGTCGTCCGTACAACTGGGGCGAGTCCTAGTACGTCTCTCTAGACATGCCATGTGGTGGCGCTCGGTCTGCAATTACTGACAGTGGCGACACGCGGGTCCGACATGTACTAATGGACCGCGGCCGATTTAAAGCTACCACCTAGCAAGTGTGGTGTCTGGCGGTGACACCACAGAGAATATGGGCTTGGGACAAGGTATGAAAGAGGAGAAAGACTAATTGAGTTCTGTAACAAGTTTCAGCTAGTAATAGCGAATACCCTGTTCAAGATTCACAAGAGGAGGAGGTATACTTGGAAAAGGCCGGGAGATACGGGAAGATTTCAATTAGATTACATCATGGTCAGACAGAGATTCCGAAATCAGATACTGGATTGTAAGGCGTACCCAGGAGCAGATATAGACCCAGATCACAATATAGTAGTGATGAAGAGTAGGCTGAAGTTCAAGACATTAGTCAGGAAGAATCAATACGCAAAGAAGTGGGATACGGAAGTACTAAGGAATGACGAGATACGTTTGAAGTTCTCTAACGCTATAGATACAGCAATAAGGAATAGAGCAGTAGGCAGTACAGTTGCAGAGGAATGGACATCTCTAAAAAGGGCCATCACAGAAGTTGGGAAGGAAAACATAGGTACAAACAAGGTAGCTGCGAAGAAACCATGGGTAACAGAAGAAATACTTCAGTTGATTGATGAAAGGAGGAAGTACAAACACGTTCCGGGAAAATCAGGAATACAGAAATACAAATCGCTGAGGAATGAAATAAATAGGAAGTGCAGGAAAGCTAAGACGAAATGGCTGCAGGAAAAATGTGAAGACATCGAAAAAGAAATGATTGTCGGAAGGACAGACTCAGCATACAGGAAAGTCAAAACAGCCTTTGGTGACATTAAAAGCAACGGTGGTAACATTAAGAGTGCAACGGGAATTCCACTGTTAAATACAGAGGAGAGAGCAATAGGTGGAAAGAATACATTGAAAGCCTCTATGAGGGTGAAGATTTGTCTGATGTGATAGAAGAAGAAACAGGAGTCGATTTAGAAGAGGTAGGGGATCCAGTATTAGAATCGGAATTTAAAAGAGCTTTAGAGGACTTACGGTCAAATAAGGCAGAAGGGATAGATAAAATTCCATCAGAATTTCTAAAATCATTGGGGGAAGTGGCAACAAAACGATTATTTACGTTGGTGTGTAGAATATATGAGTCTGCCGATATACCATCTGACTTTCGGAAAAGCATCATCCACACAATTCCGAAGACGGCAAGAGCTGACAAGTGCGAGAATTGTCGCACAATCAGCTTAACAGCTCATGCATCGAAGCTGCTTACAAGAATAATATACAGAAGAATGGAAAAGAAAATTGAGAATGCGCTAGGTGACGATCAGTTTGGCTTTAGGAAAAGTAAAGGGACGAGAGTGGTAATTCTGACGTTGTTGTTGTTGTTGTGGTCTTCAGTCCTGAGACTGGTTTGATGCAGCTCTCCATGATACTCTATCCTGTGCAAGCTTCTTCATCTCCCAGTACCTACTGCAACCTGCATCCTTCTGAATCTGCTTAGTGTATTCATCTCTTGGTCTCCCCCTACCCTTTTTACCCTCCACGCTGCCCTCAAATAGTAAATTGGTGATCTCTTGATGCCTCAGAACATGTCCTACCAACCGATCCCTTCTTCTGGTCAAGTTGTGCCACAAACTTCTCTTCTCCCCAATCCTATTCAATACTTCCTCATTAGTTATGTGATCTACCCATCTAATCTTCAGCATTCTTCTGTAGCACCACATTTCGAAAGCTTCTATTCTCTTCTTGTCCAAACTATTTACCGTCAATGTTTCACTTCCATACAAGGCTACACTCCATACAAATACTTTGAGAATTGACTTCCTGACACTTAAATCTATACGCGATGTTAACAAATTTCTCTTCTTCAGAAACGCTTTCCTTGCCATTGCCAGTCTACATTTTATATCCTCTCTATTTCGAACATCATCAGTTATTTTGCTCCCCAAATAGCAAAACTCCTTTACTACTTTAAGTGTCTCATTTCCTAATCTAATACCCTCAACATCACCCGACTTAATTCGACTACATTCCGTTATCCTCGTTTTGCTTTTGTTGATTCTCATCTTATATCTTCCCTTCAAGACACCATCCATTCCATTCAACTGCTCTTCCAAGTCCTTTGCTGTCTCTGACAGAATTACAATGTCATCGGCGACGCTCAAATTTTTTATTTCTTCTCCATGGATTTTAATACCTACTCCGAATTTTTCTTTTTTTCCTTTACTGCTTGCTCAATATACAGATTGAATAACATCAGGGAGAGGCTACAACCCTGTCTTACTCCCATCCCAACCACTGCTTCCCTTTCATGTCCCTCGACTCTTATAACTGCCATCTGGTTTCTGTACAAATTGTAAATAGTCTTTCGCTCCCTGTATTTTACCCCTGACACCTTTAGAATTTGAAAGAGAGCATTCCAGTCAACATTGTCAAAAGCTTTCTCTAAGTCTACAAATGCTAGAAACGTAGGTTTGCCTTTCCTTAATCTTTCTTCTAAGATAAGTCGTAAGGTCAGTATTGCCTCACGTGTTCCAGTATTTCTACGGAATCCAAACTGATCTTCCCCGAGGTCGGCTTCTACTAGTTTTTCCATTCGTCTGTAAAGAATTCGTGTTAGTATTTTGCAGCTGTGGCTTATTAAACTGATAGTTCGGTAATTTTCACATCTGTCAACACCTGCTTTCTTTGGGATTGGAATTATTATATTCTTCTTGAAGTCTGAGGGTATTCCGCTTGTTTCATACATCTTGCTCACCAGTTGATAGAGTTTTGTCAGGACTGGCTCTCCCAAGGCCGTCAGTAGTTTCAATGGATTTTTGTCTACTCCGGGGGCCTTGTTTCGACTCAGGTCTTTCAGTGCTCTGTCAAACTCTTCACGCAGTATCGTATCTCCCATTTCATCTTTATCTACATCCTCTTCCATTTCCATAATATTGTCCTCAAGTACATCGCCCTTGTATAGACCCTCAATATACTCCTTCCACCTTTCTGCTTTCCCTTCTTTGCTTAGAACTGGGTTTCCATCTGAGCTCTTGATGTTCATACAAGTGGTTCTCTTATCACCATCGGTCTCTTTAATTTTCCTGTAGGCAGTATCGATCTTACCCCTAGTGAGATAAGCCTCTACATCCTTACATTTGTCCTCTAGCCATCCCTGATTAGCCATTTTGCACTTGCTGTCATTCTCATTTTTGAGACGTTTGTATTCATTTTTTCCTGCTTTATTTACTGCATTTTTATATTTTCTCCTTTCATCAATTAAATTCAATATTTATTCTGTTACCCAAGGATTTCTACTAGCCCTCGTCTTTTTACCTACTTGATCCTCTGCTGCCTTCACTACTTCATCCCTCAAAGCTACCCATTCTTCTTCTACTGTGTTTCTTTCCCCCATTCCTGTCAATTGTTCCCTTATGCTCTCCCTGAAACTCTGTACAACCTCTGGTTCTTTCAGTTTATCCAGGTCCCATCTCCTTAAATTCCCACCTTTTTGCAGTTTCTTCGGTTTTAATCTACAGATCATAACCAATAGATTGTGGTCAGAGTCCACATCTGCCCCTGGAAATGTCTTACAATTTAAAACCTGGTTCCTAAATCTCTGTCTTACCATTATATAATCTATCTGATACCTTTTAGTATCTCCAGGGTTCTTCCATCTATACATCTTCTATCATGATTCTTAAACCAAGTGTTAGCTATGATTAAGTTGTACTCTGTGCAAAATTCTACCAGGCGGCTTCCTCTTTCATTTCTTAGCCCCAATCCATATTCACCTTCTACGTTTCCTTCTCTCCCTTTTCCTACACTCGAATTCCAGTCACCTATGACTAGTAAATTTTCGTCTCCCTTCACTATCTGAATAATTTCTTTTATTTCATCATACATTTCTTCAATCTCTTCGTCATCTGAAGAGCTAGTTGGCATATAAACTTGTACTACTGTAGTAGGTGTGGGCTTCGTGTCTATCTTGGCCACAATAATGCGTTCACTATGCTGTTTGTAGTAGCTTACCCGCATTCATATTTTCCTATTCATTATTAAACCTACTCCTGCATTACCCCTATTTGATTTTGTGTTTATAACCCTGTAGTCACCTGACCAGAAGTCTTGTTCCTCCTGCCACCAAACTTCACTAATTCCCACTATCTAACTTTAACCTATCCATTTCCCTTTTTAAATTTTCTAACCTACCTGCCCGGTTAAGGGATCTGACATTCCACGCTCCGATACGTAGAACGCCAGTTTTCTTTCTCCTGATAATGACATCCTCTTGAGTAGTCCCCGCCCGGAGATCCGAATGGGGGACTATTTTACCTCCGGAATATTTTACCCAAGAGGACGCCATCATCATTTAATCATACAGTAAAGCTGCATGCCCTCGGGAAAAATTACGGCCGTAGTTTCCCCTTGCTTTCAGCCGTTCGCAGTGCCAGGACAGCAGGGCCGTTTTGATTATTGTTACAAGGCCAGATCAGTCAATCATCCAGACTGTTGCCCTTGCAACTACTGAAAAGGCTGCTGCCCCTCTTCAGGAAACACACGTTTGTCTGGCCTCTCAGCAGATACTCCTCCGTTGTGGTTGTACCTACGGTACGGCTATCTGTATCGCTGAGGCACGTAAGCCTCCCCACCAACGGCAAGGTCCATGGTTCATGGGGGGGGGGGATTCTGACGGTACGGCTAATAATGGAAGCAAGGCTAAAGAAAAATCAAGACACTTTCATAGGCTTTGTCGACCTGGAAAAAGCGTTCGACAATATAAAATGGTGCAAGCTGTTCGAGATTCAGAAAAAGTAGGGGTAAGCTGTAGGGAAAGACGAGTCATATACAATATGTTCGAGATTCAGAAAAAGTAGGGGTAAGCTGTAGGGAAAGACGAGTCATATACAATATGTACAACAACCAAGAGGGAATAATAAAAGTGGACGATCAAGAACGAAGTGCTCGTATTAAGAAGGGTGTAAGACAAGGCTGTAGCCTTTCGCCCCTACTCTTCAATCTGTACATCGAGGAAGCAATGATGGAAATAAAAGAAAGGTTCAGGAGTGGAATAAAAGTACAAGGTGAAAGGATATCAATGATACGATTCGCTGATGACATTGCTATCCTGAGTGAAAGTGAAGAAGAATTAAATGATCTGCTGAACGGAATGAACAGTCTAATGAGTACACAGTATGGTTTGAGAGTAAATCGGAGAAAGACGAAGGTAATGAGAAGTAGTAGAAATGAGAACAGCGAGAAACTTAACATCAGGATTGATGGTCACGAAGTCAAGGAAGTTAAGGAATTATGCTACCTAGGCAGTAAAATAACCAATGATGGACGGAGCAAGGAGGACATCAAAAGCAAACTCGCTATGGCAAGAAAGGCATTTCTGGCCAAGAGAAGTCTACTAATATTAAATACCGGCCTTAATTTGAGGAAGAAATTTCTGAGGATGTACGTCTGGAGTATGGTAGTGAAACATGGACTGTGGGAAAACCGGAACAGAAGAGAATCGAAGCATTTGAGATTTGGTGCTATAGACGAATGTTGAAAATTAGGTGGACTGATAAGGCATGGAATGAGGAGGAGGTTCTACGCAGAATCGGAGAGGAAACGAATATGTGGAAAACACTGAAAAGGAGAAGGGACAGGATGATAGGACATCTGCTAAGACATGAGGGAATGACTTCCATGGTACTAGAGGGAGCTGTAGACAGCAAAAACTGTAGAGGAAGACAGAGATTGGAATACGTCAAGCAAATAATTGAGGACGTAGGTTGCAAGTGCTACTCTGAGATGAAGAGATTAGCACAGGAAAGGAATTCGTGGCGGGCCGCATCAAACCAGTCAGTAGACTGATGACCAAAAAAAAAAAAAAAAAAAAAAAAATAAATGATCAACTTATGAGATGAGACCTATTCTTTGAAAGACATTTGTTTTATATAATTTACGTAACTGTAAAGATGCGCATCTAGCGCGGACGCTAATTCATCGATTGCGCAGTCAAAGAAACATTTTAACAGAAGCTGAACTGACGTTCCGCTTCGATCTAAATAAAAGATGACAGTAAAAAACTTTTGTAGATCTACAGATTTTAATGTACTTCTGCTTGTAATGTGAAAACGTAAAGAAGGTCGACTTTAAGCTATAAAAGTGAGCGGTCTGGCCAGCGTGCAGACAACTTGATTAATTAATAAAATTCAAGTAATTTATATTCGAAACTGTAAATCGACAAGTTATTGTTATGAAGGTGTTGAACAGTGCAAGAATTGTCTTTAACGAAGGAGAAAAGTAATGACTGTAATTTGTGACAAAAATGTGAACCAAGGAGACAGCACAGGGCAGGCTGAAATCTGATCGCACCATGCAGTTAGTAAAGTACTTATGTAAGTAATACTGTTTATAAATAATCCCTAATTTGCTAGTGAGAATTGTTTGAATATATTTAGTGTTTACCAGATTTCTTATTCTATTCTTTTCCTTCATTTTTTTACCTCCATGTCATATTATTTTTGTAAATATCAAACAGCCTTTACTACAGCAGAGAATTCTGCGGCATCCTGGTCGTCTAGAAGGCCGCTCCTTGTCTTCTATACAACTCATAGCTGCCACATTTATTAATGATTTCATTTGCAAATGCAATTTTTTTATTGTTCATTGTTAAAGGTCCCTTAGGTGATTATAAATTTCATACTGATTACGTAAAGAAATCCGGGTTGTTCTTTTCGAAATAATAGAAGCCTTTACGTAATCAAAAAGTAGCCTCCTTCAGACAACGATCAGGAGCCGACCAGAAGACGGACGTCTTCGACCGCTTTCGTGTTTCCTGTGGCAAAGCTGTGCCAAACTGGGAACACGACATTCTAGTATGAAACAATATATATAATTATCAGATTAAAATTGAAAAAAAAAATTCAAATATATTTAACCTATTTTTTTTTTATCATACTAGACACTGCACAAGTGATTTCGATGTAATTTGCGAAATAGCAACGCCACACGCGGAACAAATTATGCTGAGTATCTGCACTTTACCCTCGGGACAGCGCCATCAAGCAGTGGAGCTCAGTTGGCTGCGGCTTGCGGCGTCCCTGGGAGTCCTGTGGTCGCCGTCTCGTCGCTGTTTCCCGACCTGGCAGCCCGTCTGTTCTCACCGCTGCGAACTGCCGCTGGTGACGTGTCAGACAACGACCACCTTCCAAACATGGCCTTCCGTTTCAGGACTTCCACCGCACGGGATCATTCCGGCCGCCCCCGTGTTCCGAATACATAACGCCGCAGTGCTGCCTCAAGAATACGCGACGCAGTACTTGCTGTTCACAAGTTTCGTTCGAGACGTCAGCAACCAAAATTACGAAGTCGACTACATTCACAGAGTATGCGATATCTACAGGCGTAAAGGGGTCCGACAGTCTTTAGGTACTACTGACTACACGAAGTTTTTGGTACGAAAGGAAGCAATGAAGATTAGTGATTAACGTCCCGTGAAAAGAGGGGTCATTAGAGACGGAGCACAGGCTGGGATTAACCCGAGAACACTGAGGGGGTGGGGGGAATGTTACATTGCTGCTACATCTACATCCTTACTCCGCAAGCCACCTGATGGTGTGTTGCGGAGGGTACTTTGAGTACCTCTATCGGTTCTCCCTTCTATCCCAGTCTCGTATTGTTCGTGGAAAGAAAGATTGTCGGTATGCCTCTGTGTGGGCTCTAATCTCTCTGATTTTATCCTCATGGTCTCTTCGCGAGATATACGTAGGAGGGAGCAATATACTGCTTGACTCCTCGGTGAAGGTATGTTCTCGAAACTTTAACAAAAGCCCGTACCGAGCTACTGAGCGTCTCTCCTGCAGAGTCTTCCACTGGAGTTTATCTATCATCTCCGTAACGCTTTCGCGATTACTAAATGATCCTGTAACGAAGCGTGCTGCTCTCCGTTGGATCTTCTCTGTCTCTTCTATTAACCCTATCTGGTACGGATCCCACACCGCTGAGCAGTATTCAAGCAGTGGGCGAACAAGCGTACTGTAACCTACTTCCTTTGTTTTCGGATTGCATTTCCTTAGGATTCTTCCAATGAATCCGTCTGACATCTACTTTACCGACTATCAACTTTACACGATCATTCAATTTTAAATCACTCCTAATGCGCACTCCCAGATAATTTATGGAATTTATGGAATTAACTGCTTCCATCGTAAATTTCATACTTCATATTTTATTCAAAGGAACTCATAATTTATAGTTTATGTACTAATTAATTACAATTATAAGGTCTTCGGTGGTATTTCACATCCAAAATGAGTGCAAAATGTCCTGTTTTACATCATGCATTGACAATAACATATTGATAGGAACTGTGAATATCGGTACCAACTGTAGTCGTAATTTTACGTGTTTTACGTGGGTTTGGTAATCTAAGGTGAAGTCCGACCCACATGTGGATGACGTAAGTTGGTTGACCTTTTCTAAGGTGAATGAAATATTTTCCAGGCAAGTTTTATTTTGTTCCATAAAAACACGGGAGAACTGCCGGATATCAGTAACTTCCTGCCACGATATTTCGGCGCAGAGTCTTCTGGCCATCTTCAGTATGGGCACGGTGGACCAAGGTTAGTTAGACGTCTTGGTGCGATGGAAGAGTGATGGCAAGACTTGGTCACTCGGTGTACAGAAAGCCCACTCATACAGACCTGTATCTACAAGCTACTAGTTGCCACCATCCAGCACAAACAAGGGGCGTTCTCAAAACCTTGGTCCACCGTGCCCATACTATCTCTGACGCCGACAGTCTTCAAGCGGAACTGGAACACCTGCAAAAAGTATTTTTGAAGAATGGCTTTTCACCTAGGCAAGTGAACAGAGTGATGAAGACCTACAAACGACGGAACAAGGAAGAGGAAGAGGCCTTCAGGTCGACTGTTTATCTACCATTTATTGGGAATATTTCTTCACAGATAGGCAGAATATTGAGAAAGTATCAAGTGAGAGTCATCTTTCGCCCTCCTTCCAAAATTTCATCACTGGTGGGATCCGTTAAAGACGACCTGGGCCTGCGTAAACCAGGTGTTTACAAAATTCCGTGTGAATGCGGCAAATCATATATAGGGCAAACAACACGAACTGTGCAGGAACGCATTGTGGAACACCAACGGCATACTCGCCTTCTCCAACCCACCAAGTCCGCAATCGCCGAACATTGTATTTCCACAGACCATTCCATGAATTACAACGACACAAAAATTTTGGCCCATACATCAAACTTTTGGAGCTCGATTATCAATGAATCTGTGGAAATAAGATTGTCTGACAACGAGACTCTCATCAATCGAGATAGCGGTTATCAGCTGAACTCTGCTTGGAATCCTGTTATAGAGAAACTTCGTAGTCGACGTAGTTATCTGCATAAAGATGGAAATCGACCTGACACCGATACGCCAGGCTTTCGCAGTGGAGGGCGCGAGGCGCAGCGCACGGAGCCGTTATGAACTCGCACACTGAGCAGCGCATGCGCAGTGTCACCTCAGAAGGCTTTAAATAGCGGAGCTCAGCGCGTACTCGCCAGTACTACTACAGTGGCATTCACCTGAAGATGGCCAGAAGACTCTGCGCCGAAGTATCGTGGCAGGAAGTTACTGATATCCGGCAGTTCTCCCGTGTTTTTATGGAACAATCAGTACGCCGGGAAAGCTTTAAAGTTTTATTTTGCCCACTGGCTACGACCGCCACTCCTTCCTACATTTCAATAGACGTTACCTGCCGCAAATTTAATTAAGGCATTTGCAATCTGTTTATATGGCGAGTGGAATTCACATACTTGTAAACTCGAAAGGTTAAGAACTGCCACCGTGTGCCTGGAGCAAAGACCGTGTCTCCGTTAGATTTATATACAGCGTGACTGTCCATCCTTTCATTTCAGTGATATAATAGTACACACATGGCTTACATACAGAAATTCATCCTTTCATTTCAGTGATATAATAGTACACACATGGCTTACATACAGAAATTCAGAACGTAAAATTGGCACTGGTTATTCGACAAGTATTTAACCACTAACAGTTCCAGTTCACTCTGTTGCAACAGCATTCTCAGTATGTTCATTGTGCATCGTTCCTCATTAAAACCATAAGAAATTTTAGCGAAACATTTTAAAGGCAGTCACTGTCTACTAGCCGCGCGGGATTAGCCGCACGGTCTGAGGCGCTGCACTCAGACTGTGCGGCTGGTCCCGGTGGAGGTTCGAGTCCTCCCTCGGGCATGGGTGTGTGTATTTGCCCTTAGGCTAATTTAGGTTAAGTAGTGTGTAAGCTTAGGGACTGATGACCTTAGCAGTTAAGTCCCATAAAATTTCACACACAGTTGAACAGTTGAACTGTTTACTATCATTCACATGTGATAGTTGACTGTTACCACTCGAGTTACTTTAATTCAGAATAATTTAATTACTCCTTATTCGTGTTTTATTCTCTGTATTACGTGTTAAGATACATCCCCTCAACACTTTTCCCTTGCTTTGCTGATCGTTTACATCAGTCCCACATTTAGTATTCATTAATATTGAACGTAGTACCATTCCTCGAAATTCTCACTGCCCCGATTAGACTCCAGTGGCCCACCAAATAAATGAAAACGCGTATCAGACAGTGAGGTGGCGCTAGGGCAGAGGTCAGTCAGCAGACTCGGCCCATACGCGGGAGAATGGCGGTTTAGATCCACGTCCGGTCGTCCCGCCTCCGCGATTTCCTTAAATGTCCGAAGGCAAATGCTAGGACAATTCCTTCGAAATGTCACGGCCGAATTCCTTCCGCATCCTTCTGAAACCATTGATTATTAAGCCCTCGTAAAATTTACGATCTCAGTTGCTACCGAATGGCCGTTCCTGTCAATGTCGTATTGTCAGCATAGGATGTAAAACATGACAGTTTGTACTTATTTTGTATGTGGCATACGATTGGGGACCAAATAGTTGTAATTAACTAGGGCATAAAGTAAAGATTATGACTTCGTTTGAATAAAATATGGAGTAGTAAAATTTACAACGCATTAGTAACAATGTAACATTATCCCCCCCCTTTTAGTGTTCTAGGGTTAAGGTACATGAAATAATTCTATTTTATGGACCAGTTCTACTTTGTCCAGCCCACGTATTTCTGATATCTGTTGCACGGTAATGTCTGCCCACACGCTGCCAAGGTTGTTTAGACTACGCTGCTGAAGTTTAGTGTCCTCCATACCATTTCGCTCTCTCCCCGTGGAATACAAACATTTTGGGAGCCCTGAAGAACCCAACCATGGTTTCTTAGTCAACCGTGAACATTTATCCATGAAGGCACTGACCGTCTTGTCTCACACTGGGAAAATGTACCAGGGTTGGAACCTAAATAGTGGCAACTATCTATTCACAACCTATACAAAAGAGTTAAATGTCGGCACCTGTCACTGTCCTTCAAAGTAGTCACCAGCGTTGTGTAGAACTCTTTGCGGGGCGATGTGGAAGGCGTAGTATACCGTTAGCAGAGCCTGTTCTGTTGATGGTGCGAATGGAGCGGTCTACTGCATGTCGAATCTCTGGAACGCGAATGCCACGAAGTGGTTCCTTCATCTTCGGAATCAAATCAGTCACAAGGACTTAAGTGAGGGGAGTGTGGTGGATGGTACAGTACTTCCCAGTCCCATCGACCGAACAGAGCAGCCACAGCTTGCGCTGTATGCGCCCGCCCATTGTCATGCAAAATGATGGGTGGGTTGCGCAGTGCCGCCGCTTCTTTAGCAGAGCTGGTCGCAAGGTGATGGTGACTTTGATTTGATTCCGATGACGAAGGAATCACTTCGTGGCATTCGCTTCAGACCTGTTCCAGAGATTCTACAGGCAGTAGACTGCTCCATTCGCACCATCAACAGAGCAGGCTCTGCTAACAGTATACTACGCCTTCCACATCGCTGGCAACGGGTTCTACACAACGCTGGAGACTACTTTGAAGGACAGATAAGGTGCAAATATGTAACTCCTTTGTATTGGTTGTAAATAAACAGTTGCCACCGTTTGAGTTCCAAACCTCGTATTAATAGTTAGGGAGATTACTTTTGAAATAGTTAATAGCTTACCCACTTTTTTCCACCTGACGCGTTCTCATTTGACTGTCTCTTATAGAAATACATCATGTAATTAATGACTTAAGAATTATCTTGAAAATTATATCAGAGTATGCTGATACAATAGGTGCATTCCAAAGTCGTACATAACAGCTCACTCACTGAACGATCCATACCTAAAGACTGCGAAGTTGAGCAGGTCACAACAATGCCAAAGAAAGGAAATAAGAGTAACCCGATGAATTACAGGACCTTATAGTTGACGTCGATTTACTTTAGGGTTTTTAAATAAATAATGTGTTCGAACATTATGAATTACTTCGAACAAAACGATATAATGTAAACAATCAGCACGGACTCAGAAAATATCTTTCTTACGAAACTTAAGTAACTCTTTATTAACACAAAGTGACGATGATCGTATGGAATTGTTGGCCGGGAGGCCGCATGTGGGGAAGTTCGGCCGCTGTATTGCAAGTTCTTTTTAGTTCTTTGCGCATCAATGATGATGATGAAGAACACACAACACACAGTCATCACGAGGTAGAAAAAATCCCTGACCCTGCCGGGAATCGAACCCTGGACGCTGTGCACAGGAAGCGAGGACGCTACCGCAAGACCACGAGCTGCGGACACACAAAGTAATGAGTGCTATCAACTGGGGTTCTCAAAATGCAATTCCTAGACATCCTTAAGGCTTTCGATACCGTTCCGCACAAGCGACTTCTAAACAAACTACGTTCCTATGTATTATGTCTGTGCGACTGGATTCGAGATTTCCTGTCAGAAAGATCAGCATTCTAGTAAGAGATGGAGTCATCGAGTACAACAGAAGTGATATCTGGCGTTCCCCAAGGAAGTGTTATAGGCCCTCTGCTGTTCCTAATCTACATAAACGATTTAGAAGACAATCTGAGCAGCCTTCCTAAATTGACTGCAGATGGTGGTGCCATCTGATGATCAGAACCAGTTGCCAAAGGGCTTAGACAAGATATCTGTATGCTGCGAAAACTGGGAATTGACCCTAAATGATGAGAAGTGTAAAGTCATTCACATGAGCTACATTTTAGTTACGCGATAAACCATAAAAAACTAAAGACTTTCAATTCAACTAAGTACGTGGGGATTACAGTTACTAGTTGCTTGGAACGATCACATTATAATTCTGTTTGGAAAGCGAACCAAAGACTACATTTTGCTGGCAGAATACTTAGAAGATGCAACAAGTCTACTAAAGAGGCTGGCTACACTACGCTTGTGTTCCCTCTGTTACGGTATTGCTGTGCAGTATGGTATCCTTAACATATAGGACAGATGAAGGTCATCGAAGAAATTCAAAGAAGGGCAGCTCGTTTTGCATTATTGTGAAATAGGGGAGGAGTGTGTCACACATATGACACGTGAGTTGGGAGTAGTGTGGCGGTGGGAATGTGGGCCAAAGAAACTCTGACATCAGCAGGAGCGCTTTCTTGTCTGTGGTGTCGTATTACAGTTGAGACAACTGCGCATGTCATATTTAGATGATGTCAGCATCAACACTTCCTTATCTCCAAACCCATATCGGAAACTGCATGCGCCAAGGTATAGGAGGGTAGAGGATGGGAGGGGATGGGCATGCAGTTGCGCTTGTTATGTTTCGCAGACGACATCATTAGCTCTTGCCTGTCTTTAAGGCAACTCCAGGGATCATGACATCAGTAGCAGCACATCTAGCCACATGAAAAGGCCATTGAGAGAAGGGGTGGGGAGAGGAAGGCACATTAGCATGAAGGCCCCCCACCCCACCAAAAACACACACACAGGAATTCCTTTTGACTAGACTGGACGTAAGATTCTTCCTGCACATGGGTCACAGTGCCTGAAGATGGCGTAATGTAGCGGTGAAGCTGGTAGCACAAATAAAACGAAATTGGAAATTTAGATAGCTGAAGGTGTTTTGATTTGACATTTTATATTGAACAGCGTAGGTCCCTCAAGCATCTTGTGTAAAGATAGGCTTAAAGTGCAATGAAAGAAAGTCCATTTTCTCATTCTGCTTGCTCCTATCACCAGCAGATTGCTGCAGTGTAGAGAACGAGTGCTTAGCGCCACCACCAGAGGGATGTATCGTACAAACAAGGAAGTTCGTTCTTTGGACTAAGATTTTATACTGCCACTGAGAGGTTACTTCACGGTTAAAAAATATAATAGAGTCGTAAATTAATTATATTCCACATATAAGATGTTGAAGAAATTCTAAAGCAGCTGCAAAATACACCAGTAGCCCGAAAAGTACGAGGTTTACATTGCTAGTTGAGGCTGATAAAAGAAAAACGCTGTAGCACTCAAATCAATTAATGTGAAGTCACAGTAATACAAAAAAGAGGTCTGCAGTATAAAAGAAAGTAGGATTTAATCTCCACATACACACATATTCGCCAAATTAGTGCCCAAAATTCCAATGTGTGTACCCCAATCATAGACTTCAATATGTAACAACAGTTGATATTTGAGAATGTAGGGCTAAAAGTTCAATGTCTTAAAACTACCCTGCCAGTTCTATAGCTGCAGAAAAATAAGTGCTAGCTAAGCAGGCAAATAGGCAAACTAAATTTAACTAATTAAACCTACTCACAATATACCCTCAAATAAAATATTTCCACATTTTTAAATAGTTCTCAAGCACCCTTTTTTTGAAATGACAGAGATAAAGCATCGTTTTATTCACTGGAAGCAATTCAAACAGTGTTACTGATTGCCAGTTATTGCTGTTATTACGAATGACACAGGCCTATTGAGGGCTAAGTACAATAAGAGCAGTTTCCAGTCAGATCTACTCTGGTAAAACATAATAGAGTCATAAACAAACTATTTCATACATCTAAGATGTTGAAAAAATTCTGATAAGTATGTATATAATGTGTAAAACTTGTTATGGTGAGACAGAATGCACTAACTGATCTTGAATAATATGAAATGAATTATTTCCAATCTTAAAGACTCAAAACCCAGAAGTCCACTACCAAACAGCTACACAAAAATCTACGAATGTCAACATATATAAATATTTTATGTAAGTACTATGGTTATGGACTTCTTAAAACAGGGTGTATACAGGGACAAGGAAAAAAAATTCCCGGATTATTCCCGGATTTCTCCCGGATATCTCGTTTAAAAAATATGCTTTTTCCCGGGCGACCTACTGTCACTTAGCACAGAAAAAGTTCCCTCGGAACTGTAAAACTTATCAATCCTTTGAATGGTTAACGTTTTATATAATCGCGTAGAACTTCCCGGAAAAAAAAGAAAAGCCGGAGCAGAGAAGTTTTGGAAAGACCTTTGATTTGCAGCAACATATACGCTGGATATTTTCGTATTACGAAAGTATAAATTCGAATTGCACCAATCACAGCTTGTTAGTTTCCGGAGCGATGCAACCGAGGTTGTGATGTCCTTTTGTAAGCGAGTCATATCTCGAGCCACGAGATCTCGCCAGCCGATGACAGCAGCTAGTCAGAGCATAGGGCACGTGTTATAGTCAGCCACTAGCAAGATTACTGGTTACATAGCGCGAACACACAAGAGGAAAAGTTAACGGTTTACATTAATGTACACAGTACCGTATATCTACAAGAAAAGTTAAGCTTTCACGTGTAATATTGGTCTTTTTTTGGTGTGATATACTTTAAGATACATCACACAAATGTGCCAGTAAATTTAAAATTGTGACATAAATGCCTCGGCTAGAAATTCTTGAAGTGGCTGGTCCTCAAACTGTTCAGTTTCGAACGCTCTGTGATTTAGATATCCATCCCACTTTCACACACGTAACATAATTCATCTTGCGTAAAAAGAAATTTACTTTGAAAGTAACGCTTCTCTAACCACCGTTCGCAATACTGTTAGTTATAGGTTCGATTTACCAGTTGCCAGAGAGCGCCAAAAACGAATTATTGTGCGTGTGCAACTGCAGTGGTGTAGGAAGCCCGCATGTTCGTGTGTATAAAGCACTAAGAGAGCTTACACTACACCATAAAAGAAACAAGGCATCAGAGGATACTCCAAAAGGCATCAAAATTTCGTGAATCATACTAAAATGCATAATTCGGCTTGAAGTGCACATGGGTTTTTTCCAGATTCACAATGAAGTAGGTCCCATCTGATATTAAGCTTTTCAGTGTGGTTTTTGGGATGTAAATTTTCTTGGAGTACCAGTACTCTACGATCTCATGTTTGGTTCTTTATTATGGCATAATGCCATACATGGCAGAAGATGATAACGTGCACTTGAAATTCACCGAACAGTTGGAAGTACCCAAAATTGTTAAATGAAACACTTCGTTTCAAATAAAATGATTGCCTCAGCGGAATTTCTTTAGCAAACTTGCAAAAATAACTTCATTCTTCTGCAAGGCGATTAATGCTTGACTGCTACTAACTTGGAAAGGAAATAAAATCAGAAACTGAAATTAATAATATATTTTTGCCCTCTGTAATTATGTGAATGCATTTTAATTCACTTGATAGCTCCCGGCCACAGAAATCCGTTTTGTTTTCATTTGACGTGGGAGCTGTACACGAAGAGAAGCAGCGGAATCACTTAACGTAAACATGGGTCACGTGGAGACTAACCCCCTCCCCACTACAACTCAGACAACTCTGTGCAAGCGCGAATCTGGCAGCTAGGGCGCGCGAGACAAATTTTTCTCGTTTGCATCTGGCTGCTTGCTGCTACTACCGATGCAGCTAACAGCCTAACTTCAAGAAGCGGGAAGCGAGAGAAGGTACTGCTTATACGCGAGTCAAACGCGCATGCGCAACAGACCGCTGGCAACTGGTCAAACGAACCTAATGTGAACAGTTGTGACGTCATGCTCATAGCAAGCAGTTTATTGTTACGAAGAATTACAGTCTGCGCCCTACGGCCTTTAACATATTTTTGCTATCTGTAGATGCTTGTGCGTGCACGGTGTTTTGTTGTCGTAAAATGCACATTTCCTTTGCCACTACAGTTTTATTTTTTTCCCTCTCGTTTATATTTTATTGCTGCAGTATCATTCTCCAGTAGCAGGATACAATAACATTCTTTGCTAGAGAATCAATTCTGCAGTCAAAACTACAAAAATGTAACTGAAAGCTAAAAAAATGAAAAATTCCCGGAATTCCGAAAAATTCCCGGGTTTTTCCCGGTTTTCTCCCGGATGAAAAAATTCCCGGGTTTTTCCCGGAATTCCCGGTTGTCCCGGGTCGTATACACCCTGTAAAAACACAGGCAATGATAAACTATTATTAGTGCTTTATTTTTTTGATGTATGTTCCAAAGATGATTTTTCATGAATATATTGATTTACAATAGTATTTCCTTTGTAACATCTTGATACAGGTAAATCTTTGTTCTTGGTCACTATGAGCATGGAGCATGAGTTAAGTATGTGTTGTCTTAGCATGTATGTTGAACTTAATTGTACTGTGGATGAAATAACTGAAAATACTTCTGTTCAACCTCAGAAACTCAACCACTGTTCACATTATCTAAGAAAATGAAGCCGAGCATTCCCTTGACCAGCACAAGAAATTGCATTTTAGAATCTAGCATGGACATAGAATATGAGCCTACCGTTTTAGAAAATAAGAGATGAATACTATAAAAACTCTTTATGTAAATTCTACCATTGCTACCTCTCTCTGCAGTGTGTCATTATCTCAGCATGCCAAGTTCCATGAAACTGTGATCAGCTGCCCAAATTTATACTTACTTGAGGATTAATAATTCAAATTAGGGTGGTGAAAGAATGTTTGGAACATCTGCAATCTTCTGAAAGTAAATGTGAATACTGTGTTGGAATTTTTCTGTTGCAGAATAAAAGTGTATATACCCTGAAAATTTTATGTACATAATTTATATGACCTATCAGCCAAGTATGAACCACAGCTACAAAGCAGCAATAATAACAGCAAAAGAACTCTGCAATCAAGAAGAAGAAAAGGATTAAAAATTAAAAAGTAAAGTGAACATGTAACAATGTTGATGTCCATCAACAAAGTACTGCAATTATTGTCTTTATTTTTTCCTTTTGTTTAGTGGTGAAGTGTTTCATTGCATAATCATTAGAAATGACAGTCATTAAACAGGAATCTGAAATAATGGTGGGGGTAATAAAGACTTGGGAGACTTAATTAGTGTCATGGAACAAGAACAGGAATGCCTTATTGATGAAAAAGTAGAACAATAGAAAGACACTGACGAATCAAATTAACTATTAAAATAATGATATAATTATAACAATGATATAAGTACCATGTTAGCATTGTTAATAAAATGAATAAAGATAATATGACCAGTTAGAAAAAATTATTCATCAACTTAAAGACAATATGGATCAGTTCACAAAAATTAATGAGAAACTTGAAAATCTTAATGATCATTTCAAAAAATTTAAACAAGAGAGTAAGGATCAGTTCACAGAATTTGATCATTAAACAGGAGCATTGTTTGACTACAGCTCAACTAACCAACGTCAATCAAAAAATTTCTAGATTAGTTGGTCGAGTGGAGGCTGTTGAGTCCAAGATGAAAGAAATTGAACTTAAATTTAATGCTGAAGTCAAAAACATGGAAGATAAACTCACTGAAGACAGGGGGACAAAGCAAATTTGCTTTCAGGAAAGTGGTTGACGAAAATGTAAATATTCGATTTTAGACCTTGGAAGCTAATGTTGACATTAAACTGACACTTGCTGAAATCACTGTTGTCAAACAGGTGAAGACAGTACAAAATAAATTCACAGAAAATGTAATATTAAGTAACAACTATACCAGCACCCTAGCAAGTAGTGTTTCTGTTCCATGCAAAAAAGTTGTGTAATTGTCCAGTGATGTAGTTAACAGAAATCTTGCTAACTATGTTGGTACCATGTTTTGCAACTTTCCAGCGAAAAACTTTTCAGGTGAAGGTAGCTTACATTCCATAGATTTTCTGCAGCATTGCAGAGATAATTTGTGTCTAATATGACTGACATTATGAAAATTAAGTTTGTTAAGAAAGTTCTAGAAGGTGAAGCATTAAGTTGGGCTAATCAGCGTACTAATAATGACATAACCTATGCAAATTTGTAGAAAGGATTTTTAGGTAGGTTTTGGTCAGAGACTGAACAAGCTAGAATAAAAACGGAATTTCTCAACAGTTGGGCTAATCAGTATATTAGTGATGCCAGAAACTATGCAGATTTTGAGAAAGGATTGTTAGACAGGTTTTGGTCAGAAACTGAACAATCCAGAATAAAAAGTGAATTTCTCAGTTGATCAAATTACAGGGAAGGTCCTATGGAGTATGAAACAGTAATCTAATATCAGATTACAAGTTATCCCATTTGAACAAACATTTTGATGAACTCACCCAAATAAATGCCTTAAAAAGGAGGTTACCTACTGAGGTACAGTGGGATTAGTCTATTGGCTAGATGATATGACAGACTAGTTTTTGAAATATGTAGATAAATTAGAGTTTTGGAAAAAACAGGGAAATACAGCCATAATAGGCACGAAAATTTTGAAAGATGTAGTAATGAAAGTTGGCATAATAATAATCACAATTTGAGAGAAAATAGTAGCATTATAGGTAATAATTATCACCGGAAGGAACACAATAGAGCAAATGGTAATAGTTTTCATATATGGTAATAGTTGGGGCTTATGAAACAAATAACAAATGGACCAGAAATTACATTAATACTTACACACAAGAAAAACACTCTATTGAAGTGATCAGTAGCTACCTTAAAGATGTATACTATCCTGTTAACATTACATCTGTTGAGAAAGTAGTATGTTCACCAGATAAGGAAAATTAGGCAAGTAAGGTTAAGTGAGCACACAGAAACTTGAAAAGAGGAGACAGAAGTAATTATAAGATTTCTATGACTGACTAGGGACTTCTCATTTGTCAGATGACGAAGTAACTGATTTTTGTGAAGATTCTGAAAATCACAAACTAATGGAAGGACCAAGTAAGAAAAAATTGATTACTGTATTACAGCAACTTAAGAAAACTGTGTATTTAAACAGTACTGAAGTAGGGAATAGATGTTATTGGTAATATGTGCAGTGATTTTCATGATGTTTATGGTAATATTGATAGCAATGAATATCATGAATTGAGGGTAAGTGATATGAGTATCTTAATGAAAAAGAAAAGTATTTTGTTTATTTTAAAGAAGAAGTGGAGGCATTAAGTATTAGTGAGGAAATGTGTAGCAGTGGCAATGATGCTGCAGAGTTACCCAAAGACATTGTTAAAGGATTAAGGGATGTTAATGACAGTATCACAGCAAATGAAACTCTTGACTCAATTAATTGTAAGGAGGTGTGTATAGTTGATCACACTAATTCATTTACCAGTTATGACAATGACAGTAAGCTGTTTAATAGTACGAATGAAAATAAATCCTATTTAAGTTATATATGATTTAATAGTGATGCTACAGAGAAAGATGAAAGCTTTTGAAAGATGATTAAAAATCTGTGTTCAACTTCATAGCCAGACTAGTAGCATAAAATTAAATATGTTATTGTATGACATAGTGTGAATATATGTCAAACAGGTAAGTGTACATGGACTGACGAAATTATCAGTGACACTGATAATGATGTTAAGTTAATGAATGTGTGCCAAAGGAATGGAAGTGGTAGCAACAGCAGTAATTTTGAAAGTGTGATGAATGGCCTGTAAAACAATTTCACAGGATTTTAACTTTCTGAAGTCATGTTTCGTAATAAACCAGCAAATATCACCTCTGAATTAGTAGATTTTCTACCGTGTACTGTCGTGTCTGCTCAAGAATGTGAAGGAGTTGTGAGAGGAACCGTTAAAAAAAGGGGGTGATGAGAAAGAAGAGATAATAGTAAGGTGAAAATAACTAAGTTAAATATTGGATACTATGATCTTGTTAAATCACAGGATAGATCTAAAATGTGAACATCTGAATGACAAAAGTTCTTTGACATCTATATCAGTCCATTTAAGGCCATAGAGGACCCACATTCCAATGCTCACTAGTTGATTTCTCCTAAGTCTAAAAAGATTCTTGGGCTAGGAAATGTTACCTCATTGACCAATACTAATAAATATGTAAAGATAATTAATCAAAAGGATTCTCACCAGAATGTTGCAAAAACGAAATGTTTTCTACCATATGTAATGAACTATGTAGTTATAGTTCTCCATAAATTTTTTGTGCAAACAAATTTAATGCAGTAATTTGTTATTTTTGATTACGCTGTATCGCTGTTCTACAGGTTGTAAGTAAGTCATTATTTGTCTTTTATTATGTCATTTCATGAAATGTAATTAGTTTTCTTCAGTGTTATTTGTCAATGTTTAGAGTATTGTTTTAACTAATTGATCATTCAAGAAGCTAAAGCTTTGAGTATAAGTCTCAGTCAGTTCCTGAGAATTTATGCACTTCTTAATATAATTTTCTTTGCAGTAAATAATGGATTAGTACTTGTGACAATTTCATGTTATATATGAGTCATGATATTTGTGTAAAGCGACTCTGGATTCTGAAAAATGACCATTACAACATTTCTTCTGCAATTAGTTGTCATCCAGTGAAACTTTATGATGTTTCTTATGTCTACTTTTGGAAATTTGTGCAGAAAGCACCACATCTTACTCACAAAATAACTGCAGTTTCTTGTGCTATGTGCAGTTAACCTGTATTTACTATGACAGATATTGTTTCTCATACTTAATAGTATTTTTGTAAATGTATTGAATTTTCGTATTACCCCATTGAATCAGTGTGCTTTATGTAGGTGTAACAGAAAAATTTCAATATGTCAGTGACTAACTGTTAATGAACAGCACTTTAACGATAAATTTCAGTGATGTTGGCATTTTTACCAAACTTACACACAGTTTTTCTACCTAAGTTTTTCTACATAAGTTACCAATTTTCAGAAAATATGTAAGAATGAGCTACAAGAAAAATATCAGAATTTATTAAGACATTTTTAATTTTGTATTAATTACTAAGCAGTCCACAAATTTTTGAGTTTACTTGAACTCACTATATGGAGCTTATAATTGGAAATATTCTTTTTATGCAATTGACATACAAAATATGGTAAGTTTGAAAGAAGTTGACAGCTTCGAAAAGGTTAAAATGAGTACCTAATAACTGCTAAGGCAAGACATGATAAAGCTGTTCTGTTATGTTCTAAATACTATAGTTATCTGTATGTAATTGACATATACATTTCTCATAGCATTAAACGATTTTTGTGTATGAATAAGTAAGAATAGGAAGTTCAATTTTGAGACAGAATGGTCTCATTCTCTAACATGATTTGAAAAGCTTGAAAATCAATTTTTCGTATTTTATTGTATTACCCATTATGTGACACAAAAGTAATGAGTGAAAAAAATATTGGTAGCAATCAGAGACCAAAGAGCAAAATGAGTGATAAAAATGAGGGGCTAGCACATGGAACCAATGGGCTTAAATCTGATGATCACTAGTTTCCAAAATGGTATACCTGGTGATGTGACATATTTTGAAGCACATGAAGATAACAGCGAAAAATGTTCAAGACATTGTAGTATGGAGTAAGATGTTTACTTTTGGTCATAGTGCATTACCATTCAGTAGTATTTCCTTAACTGAAGTCAGATTTATAAATGTTAGTACATAAAGCAGAATAAAGAAACGTGTTTGTGTAGTGGTTACTGCCAGATATCTGTTGATCACTGTTTCTCAAAATGTTTAAAGACATTTTCATGAAGTACAGATTGTTCTGTGATAAAAGCAATGAATGTAGCTCCATGTCAAAGAATAGAGTTACAAGTAGAAGTATTTGCTGTGGATACCATCTTTTGCTTATCCTATATATGTTATATTACATTTAGTAATAACCTGAGAGCTACAGAATAGGCATAAGGTCAGACTTTGTAATGTTTTGAAAGTCTGTGAGAAAAGTTGACACTAAGGTGAAATTTTCCTCTTGCCCTCATTTGAATGAAGTACTGATGCTAAAGTGGTCGAAATGTTGCATATCATGTAATGAAATACTATTTGATTTTTGTACTCCAAATCTTGTTGACATAATCAGTTTCATTGTTTTGTATCAAAATTTCTCTCGCATTTCATGCTTTCGAATTTTCTGGGGGGTGACTGGTTATGGTGACGTAAAATGCACTAAACGATCTTGAATAATATGAAATGAATGATTTCCAAGTTAAAGACTCCACTACCAAACAGATATATCAAAACATGTAAATGTCAACATATATAAACACTTTATGTAATTACTATTATTACAGACTTCTTAAAAACACAGGCAATAATAAACGATTATTAGTACTTTGCTTTTGTAATGTATGTTCCAGAGATGATTTTTCATGAATAGAACGATATACAACATACGACAGTATTTTCTTTGCTAGATGTTGATACAGGTAATTCATTGTCCTTGCTCGGCGTGAGTATAGAGCATGAGTTACGTATGTCTTGAGTTGCATTGTGAACTGAAATAACTAATTTATTCGTCGACAGAAGCTCAACCAGTATTTATATCATTTAAGAAAATGAAGCCGAGCATCCACTGGACCAGCAGATGTCGCTGCCATTTCAGAATCTAACATAGACAAGGATTACAAGTTTAGAACGTTCGATAACAGTGAAGAACATTAACAGAGACGAGTATTATGAAAACGGTTTATTTAAATTCTACCGTTTCTACCTCTTTCTGCAGTTTGTCACTATCTCAATGTGCCAAGTGCTGTGACATTGTGTCCAGAAGCACAAATTTAAACTTACTTTAAATGTAATGAATCAACTTTGGGTCATAAGAGGGTGGTGGTGATTACAGTAGGCAGCATGAAAAGTACGATATTTACATTGCTTATTGAGGTTAACACATGAAGAAATGATGTAAGACTCAAATAAATTACAGTTACACCACATAACCTGTAACGTACACTGAAGCGCCAAAGAAACTGATATAGGCATGCCTACCATTCATATACAGAGATATGTAAACATGCAGAGTACGGTGCTGCAGTCCGTAACGCCTATATAAGATAACAAGTGTCTGGCGCTGTTGTTAGCTTGGTTGCTGCAGTTACAATTGAGAGAGCTCGAACGTGGTGCTAGAGTTGGCGCACGAACGATGGGAAACAGCATCTCCGAGGTGGAGATTTTCCCGAATGACCATATCACGAGTATACCGTGAATATTACAAATCTGGTAAAACATCAAATCTCTGACAACGCTGCGGCCGGAAAGAGATCCTGCAAGAAAGGGACCAACGATGACTGAAGAGAATCGTTCAACGTGACGGAAGTGCAACCCTTCTGCAAACTGCTGCAGCTTTCAGTGCTGGGCCATCAACAAATGGCAGAGTGCGAACCATTCAACAAAACATCATTGGTATGGGCTTTTAGAGCCGAAAGTCCACTCTTGAACCGTTTTGACTGCACCACACAAAGCTTTACGCCTCACCTGGGCCCGTCAAAACCGAAACTGGACTGTTGATGACTGGAAACATGATGCCTGGTCGGACGAGTCTCGTTTCAAATTGTACCCAGCGGATGGACGCGTGCGAGTATGGAGACAAACCCATGAATCCATGGACCCTCCAAGTCAGCAGGGGACTGTTCAACTGCGCACGCCCCACACCATTACAGAGCCTCCACCAGCTTGGAGTGATAGGGGCCCCTGATATCTCTAGATATGACTAACAGGTGACTCGTACGTAAGCATACTGTCTGTCCACCTGGATCCATTCATGGCCATTGTGCATTCCGACGGACTTGGGCAATTCCTGCACGATAATGCGACATCTCACACGTCCAGAATTATTAGAGACTGGCTGCAGGGACGCTCTTCTGTGTTTAAATACTTCCCCTGCCACCATCTTCCAGACATGAACATTATTGAGCTCCCAGGTTCGATTCCCGGCGGGGTCAGGGATTTTCTCTGCCTCGTGATGACTGGGTGTTGTGTGCTGTCCTTAGGTTAGTTAGGTTTAAGTAGTTCTCAGTTCTAGGGGACTGATGACCATAGATGTTAAGTCCCATAGTGCTCAGAGCCATTTTTGAACATTATTGAGCATCTCCCGGATGCCTTGCAACTTGCTGTTCAGAAGAAATGTCCATCCCCTCGCACTCTTACGGATTTATGGACAGCCCTGCAGGATTCACAGTGTCAGTTCCCTCCAGCACTACTTCAGACATCAGTCGAGTTCATGCCACGTCGTGTTGCGGCACTTCTGCTTGCTCGCGGTGGCCCTATACGATATTAGGCAGGTGTAACAGTTTCTTTGGCTCTTCAGTGTAAAAGAAGAAGGTGTGAATTAATTTCTACATATAGACACTTTCGTCTAGTTAGTGTCCTCCGCCAAAGAAATTCTAAAGTATGTACCTCAATGTTAGATTTCAATGCCTAGTAGAAGTTGACATTTTAGAAGTTAGGCCTAATTATTTGATGATGTAATGCTACCGTGACCAGGTTTATAGTTGCAGAAAAATACGTGTTAGCTAAGTAGGCAAATACACATACTGAATGCAACTCATGACACCTTCTGTTGATGTAAGTCACAACTCATCCTCAAAGCATATGTTCCCACATTTAAAGAAGTATTCAAGGAACGTTTTAGCAGCGACGAAGAAAATACATCGTGTTATTCACGAAAAACAATATAAACGAAGCTATTCATTGACAGTTATTGCTTTTATTACAAATGACACAGGCGTACTGAAGGCTAAGTACAATAACATCTGTTTGCGGTCAAAAGGCTCCCAAAAAGTTTTGTAGACAGTTTTTGTTCGTTGTTATTTGTCACAGTATGCTAAAAGATACGTTAGCAGTGAGAAAAGACAAATGTTAATATATTTAAATACATAGAGTGTGCTTTCAATCTGTGCAGTTGCTTTTCTGGGTGCTATGACTCGTGAAAATGAAAATCAGTAACCAGCTACACGACCACAAACACCCACATAACAGAATTGTCTTATTAGGAAAGGACTGAAAAAATTAGGTTTTTTATTACTTCGACAATACAAGAACATGTATAGCTTGTAAACGCACGCCCAAAGACGGTAACAGTGAGAGATGCAACATTTTCAAAGAAAATGTCAGAGTTGATATCTCAGAGAAAACGATTTATGATATACTGCAAGACGTCTCTTGCTTTGCAAGCACAAATTAAATATATCGGTATCTAAATTGCCTATTTAACTCATTAAAATACATGTTATCGTAATGTACACAAAATGCTAAGAAATTCGATTTCGTACGCCTTGCAGGCACAAATAGTCATCGTAATACGCCAAATGCCTAACGCATGACATTGTATCACCACCCTTCATTGCTACATGTGTGAAACAAACGCCACTGCACATATTAATGTGATGTTATTCTTTATAAAGTACAGACATGCAGACGTAGATGTGGAAGTCATCATTTTCTAAAAAATTAACGGTTCTCAACCGGAAATGTTAGAGATTCTACCAGCCTTGATGCTGTCTTAGCTGAAATATACTTTTAATATCAAGTCCTAAACCACATCGTTCATGTTTGGACCTTCAATAAGCGAAGCTTAAACAAAATGGCTCTAAAATATTAGGAGGTATGGGGCCTCATCTTTGTAGAGTGACAGCACGACTGTGCCGGTTTGCAGAAACGAAGGTATCGACGCCGTAATACACAGAGAACGAGGACGAAATAATGTGGTTACAGCAGCAATAGCTGTGAGCCATTAAGAATGATTGCCGAAGTGATGTATTTATATTCGAGAACAGAGTTGTTGAAAAGAAAGATATAAGTCATTGCGTACTTGCCTGAACAGTCTTTGCAGTGGTCTCCAGCCAGGTAATATAAAGTTTACTCATGTGTGTGGTCACTTTATAAAATCTATAAGGTGGTTAACAATAATGTTGCTCACTTCTGGGCTTGTGATTTGACACATAAACATACTGTATAGGTTTTACTCTACAATTGGAGGTCACCCAAGTCCAACAGTCAACTCTATCTTACCGCATATCACAACCCTAGGTGTCGCTGTATATGCAAGATGTCGTCTCAACAGAACATCACACTACACCTCCGAAAAACTTCATAGAACTACTGAAGCAGGTTGGTTCCAATAATGTAGATTTATGGTGTTTTTTTGAGGCACAATACATGCGCTGTGTATAAATTAATGACATCATAGCACATTACACAAAAATGGCGGATAATAATAACGTAATGGGATAATTTAATGGTAAATTCCGCGATTTGTGTGACAGAGTACCAAATCGCAACGCACAGACAACCGATGGCATTATTGTGAAGAACAACACTTCTCCTGTTTTAGTGTAGAACTTCCGTCGGAGTCAGAGTAGCTTATTGTAATTGTATGCGGATAGAATATAGTCTGTGGGCTACCAGCGGCAGTAGACAAACAGCAGAGGGGCTTATGACTCTATGCTAACAGAACTGGTGGAGTCACAGCATACAAGTGTAGGAGACATGTTACTGGATTAGGTGCTCAAGACAGTGAGTGGAACCTACTACAAATGAGCATGCACCAGTGGTAATGTAAATACTGTTTGCTAATGGGAATTCCCCAATAATGTTAGTACTTAATCGTCTGCAAATTGCTATAAGCTATTCAGATACTCAATATGAATTGTGCTCTACAACACGTACATATTAATCTGTGCAATTTGTTGCAAAGGCAAAAAAAACTATTTGGTGATACCATCTTAATTACGTTGAATGAATACTCTAATTGTAGATGCTATAGGCTGCCAACATGCAACACGCGAGGAAACGGAGAGTGCACATTAAACACAGGAAGTAATGTATTCACAAAGATGGAACGTTCGACCCACCTCGTCCTGGAAGCAAATTTTACACAGATGAGTACCCCAACCATATACTATTCAGATGACACTGCCTCATTCAAACTGTCTCTGTCAAGTATAATATTTAACACAGCATTTGCATTCCTCGTTCGACAGCTATTATCCAAATTCAGTGCCCTTTACATGAATTAGAAACATCCATTAGCCACCACAATGAAAACACACTGTTTCCTCACCTTTATTAGTGTAAAAGGACACCGATTTGCTTACATGATCAACTTGCTGCTTAGCAGCAAGAGGCTACTCAGCGAATGACGCTAGTCCAGCCTCGTGCGTGCTACAGGGTCCAGTCCCAGACTCCTACAGTCGTCAGGAGAGTGCAGTGAACAGATCCTAGTTACACTCGAGACTGCCAAGAGAACATCACTAACAATAACAGTTTTATTAGGCAGCAGTACAGGAGTTGATTCCAAAAGTGTCATGTCAGAGCCGGGCTGGCGAAGTAGCGTCTTGTCAGCTCTTCTAGAGACTTCAGGCTTTCACAACTTCATCTTTCAAAGGCTCACTTCTGCTGGCTCGACACTTGAACACTTAAAGTTGCGTTGTACCTAGCCTTCCTTACGAAACTCTGCTTTCTCACAAGTACGACGGTATCTCTCGGCTTTCACGACGTCATCATGCTTCGCTCGTATATTTGGACGCTCGGTCGTTCCCCTGTCCTGTGACACTGTGAGCGTGTAGTGTCCGAAAAAATTGTGATATGTCCGCACTCATTCCAGCTGGGTATCGTTTCGCGCGGTCTACCCTAGCTTCCCAGGAGCAGGACCCTTACGCTACATCATTGTTACCCTACATTCGTTGAGGAATGAAGGGCGTAATTACAATTAAAAAGCCTCCACGTTTTTAATTTATGTCACGTACATTCTTGCAAGATAACTGCCATTTGCTGAAGCAGGAAGAACTGATACTCCAAACCATGTCACAGGCCTCTCCTAATCCTCTCACAATCCAGTCACGTTCTGACAGCACTGTCCCATTAGATACAAGGCTGACAGGTAGAGAACTATCACAACAAGAACAGTAGCACACTAACTTATAGCAGGAAATTCACAACCATTAAGAGTATACAGTCGGAGGATGGCGTTCACGTATCGTACAGCCGTTACGGTGCCTTCCATGACCATTAGCGGCATACGTCGGCCCCACATAATGCCACCCCAAAACATCAGGGAACCTCCACCTTGCTGCACTCGCTGGACAGTGTGTCTAAGGCGTTCAGCCTGACCGGATTGCTTCCAAACACGTATCCGACGATTGTCTGGTTGAAGGCATAAGCGACACTCATCCGTGAAGAGAATGTGATGCTAATCCTGAGCGGTCCATTCGGCATGTTGTTGGTCCCATCTGTACAGCGCTGCATGGTGTCTTGGTTGCAAAGATGAACCTCGCCATGGACGTCGGGAGTGAAGTTGCGCATCATGCAGCGTATTGCGCACAGTTTGAGTCATAACACTACGTTCTGTGGCTGCACGGAAAGCATTTTTCAACATGGTGGCGTTGCTGTTCCTCCGAGCCATAATCCGTAGGTAGAGTCATCCACTGTAGTAGTAGCCCTTGGGCGGCCTGAGCGAGGCATGTCATCGACAATTTCTGTCTCTCTGTATCTCCTCCATGTCGAAACATCATCACTTTGTTTCACTCCGAGACGACTGGACGCTTCCCTTGTTGAGAGCCCTTCCTGGCACAAAGTAACAATATAGACGCGATTGAATCGCGGTATTGACCATCTAGGCATGGTTGAACTACAGACAACACGAGCCGTGTACCTCCTTCGTGGTGAATTGACTGGAACTGATCGGCTGTCGGACCCCCTCTGTCTAATAGCCGCTGCTCATACGTGGTTGTTTACATCACTGGGCGGGTTTAGTGACATCTCTGAACAGTAAGAGAGATTGTGTCTGTGTTACAACATCCACAGTCAACTTCTATCTTCAGGAGTTATAGGAACCGGGGTGACGCTTTTTTTTTATGTGTGTGTACGACCTGCCGCAACACACGTAATCATATAACGCCGCCCCGCGCAGTTCTAAATCTTCTTTGATCCTAGAAGAGCAGAGATATTTGTTAAAGAATGGAAGATCACTATATTCTTCCTACTTCAGCGGAAACATTTCCAGTATACGCCAGATAGACAGTCATGTTGAGGGCTTCATCTTCTTTCTTGATCTGCCAATTGTATATCTGTAGAGCTCTGTGTGTCTGCTGACTTGAATACCCACACGATTGTACACAGCAGCCTAGATGGCTCAATCGTATCTCGAGTTAAACAATTTCGGGCAGAACATGTGCCTAACGGGGATTAAATTAAAATATCGCTCAGAAAAGGTTTGAAACCTCAAAAAATTACTGCTTTAATTTCTTATTTTCAATTAATTTTGATTTTAAGTCATCATCAGAGGGACAACTATTGCCAACGTAACATGGGAAGGTGCCACTTTGACATTGAAAATACAGGCACAACACAGCAACGGAATGCGTCACACATCATGGATTTACAGCTCATTGAAGTGAACAAACTGAGCTACTCGGTAAATTTTTGGTGCTCGGTACAGCTGACTATTGCATTATTCCTGTACTTCTGATGTTAACGAATCATCCGGCCCAGTTTTACTGATATTAGTCAACTTCATAACTATTTAAAATCGAAGTCAGTCGAAAATAAGGCGAGATTACTGTAACAGCTTTTGGATGTTCTATGAGATCATTTCGGGATCACTAAAGATCAGTGGAGCAGTGCTTGCCAGACCGTGATCGTGCACTACGCCCTGGCTGAACTGCTAAAGCTGCTTCCAGCCTCGCTCACACACCTGCTCTCACCCCCTCCCCCCCCCCTTTACCTCCCCACCGTAAAACATTTTTCTACGCAGGTTTAGAAAATTCTGCAATTTATAATTAGGTTTATAAAAAGGAAGCTTTATTGAAAACTATTATTTAAAAGATGTATGTCGGTGAAAAAATAATTGCACTCAAGAAATTAAATTTATCCTCAAGGTAAATACATTTCAAACCGTGTAAACTTAAAAAAAACTGAAGTAAAATAAAACCTGTATCTTAGTGCTTATTGTACGTACTGTAAATGGTTTTTAACATAATATATAATAAAGAACAGATCCATTTGCTATACATATTATATATTCAAGCTCCCCACCGCGTTTATCTCTCCGTATGTGAAGGCTAATCTCAGGAACTACTGCACGATTTTCACTGACAAATTCACGAGGAAGGTTTATGTATGTGAGTTATTACAGCTTTGGCTCTGAGCACTACGGGACTTAACGTCTGAGGTCATCAGTCCCCTAGAACTTAGAACTACTTAAACCTAACTAACCTAAGGACATCACACACACATCCATGCCCGAGGCAAGATTCGAACCTGCGACCGTAGCAGCAGCGCGGTTCCGGACTGAAGCGCCTAGTACCGCTTGGCCACACCAGCCGGCTATTACAGCTTTGCCAGACATGTTGTAGATACTTAGTGCTATGAGCACGGAGATGAGGTGAGTCGCTAGTTATTAATAGCGCATAAATTATTAATTACAAATGAAACCAGAAATGGCAATATTTCAGAGCTGAGAAGATATCCCTTTTCGAAAATCGTATTTTTGTCACAATTTTACTTTTCATATCCGTCCTCCGAGTGAAGTGAAGTAAACTCATTGAAATGAAGTTGCGTCGTGTTCTCTGGACAACATAGTTAGATTTCAGAGGCAAGTTTCACCCATACTCAACCATCACCAGCTCCTTAAAGGATTTAATCTACTGAAATTGCGTTCACAAGATTCTGTTGTCATTGGCATTATGATAAATACCCTCGAATCTGTTCGGATAACCATCTCTTAACCAGTACTTTGAAAAGAACTCCAAAATATCCAAATCTGGAACTGCATTCATGTCCTTCATCAGCTCTTTCACCTGGAACTTGAACGAAAGTATTTCAGTAAGAACCTTTGCTATATTTCACACCAAAATCAGCAGTACATTTTTCAAGAGAAGGTAAAGGGCTTTCATTTAGGGAAATTAAAGTCACATGAAATTGCGTTATATGTGAGATCTGTTTTCATTTCATTCTTTGTTCTATCAAATACTTGGAACAGCTGTAGCTAAAACAGTCTCGCTCCAGTCCTAAATTGGCAGGAAATCGTCTAAAAGCGGAAGCCTTCAGCCAGATCTCAAAATTGTTTCTTTCACAAGCCGCTCACTGGCCTTTGAGATCCTACAGTTCAATAGCGAAGCAGTAGCAGGAACTCCAGTGTTTGGTTTTATAGGCGGCAGCTCGTTCAACCAGTATGAGTTGTTCCCACACTCTACACGAAAGCGGTAGATGTCTGTTCTATAGATGTCGTTCCTCTGTGGGGACACCTGGACGAAATGACGCTGCTGACGACGGTGTGCGTTTGCTGTCCCAGGCTGAGGCAGAAGGCAGCAGCACGAGACTCGGGCGAGATCGCGTCACTGTCCCAGCTGATTTGTAAATCAGTTTTCTGTGTGCCTGTGTCCGTGGCGGGAGCCTATCTCACGATCACCTGGGTACGGACCTGCTGGTACAGAAGGAAAATTGATAAAATGACAGAAATCAAAGCTGAATATTGACACGATTTCTACATTTCTCTTTCTGTCTTTCTTTTTTGAGTCATCAGTCTTCTGACGGATTTTATACAGTTGTTGTAGTGCCCTTCAATCCGAAGGCTGGTCTGATGCAGCTCTCCATGCTACTCAATCCTGTCCGATTATCTTCATATCCGAATAAATTCTGCAACCTATAACTTTCTGAATCTGTTTACTGTATTCACCTCTTTGTCTCCCTCTACCATTTATGCCCCCTCTTCTCGCCTCCCCCCTCCCCCCTCCGCCCGCCACACACACACTTCCGGCCAGTACTAAACTGGTGATCCCTTGATGCCTCAGAACATGTCCTACAAACCGATCCCTTCTTCAAGTTGTACCACAAATTCCTCTCCTCTCCAATTCTATTCAGTACCTCCTCATTAGTTACGTGATCGACCCATCTAATCTTCAACATTCTTCTGTAGCACCACGTTTCGAAATGTTCTATTCTCTTTTTGTCTAAGCCGTTTATCGTCTAGGTTTCACTTCCATACACGACTACATTCCAGGCAAATAATTTCAGAAAAGACTTCCTCACACTTAAATCTGTATTCGATATTAATACATTTCTGTTCTCCAGAAATGCCTTTCTTGCCATTGTCAGTCTACGTTTTACATCCTTTCTACTTCGGCCATCCTCAGTTATTTTGCTGCCCAAATAGCAAAATGCGTCAACTGATTTATATGTCTCATTTCCTAATCAAATTCCTTTAGCATCACCTGATTTAATTTGACTACCTTCCATTATCCATGTTTTGCTTTTGTTGATTTTCATCTTATGATCTCATCTTAAGTCCGTTCCATTCAACTGCTCTTCCAAGTCCAGTACTCTCTGTGACAGAATTGCAACGTCATCGGCTAGCCTCAAAGTTTCACCCTGAACTTTAATTTCTACTCCAAATTTTTCTTTGGTTTCCTTTACTGCTTGTTCAGTGTACAGATTGAATAACATCGGGGATGTGCTACAATCCTGTCTCACTCCATTCATGGCCACTGCTTCCCTTTCATGTACCTCGACTCTTGTTACTGCCGTCTGGATCCTGTACAAGTTGCAAATAGCCTTTCGCTCCCTGTATTTTACCGCTGCTATCTTAAATATTTCAAAGAGAGTATTCCGCTCAACATCGTCAAAAGCTTTTTTTTAAGTCTATAAATGCTATAAACATAGATTTTCCTTTCCTTAAACCGTAGCGGTCGCGCGGTTCCAGACTGTAGCGCCTAGAACCGCTCGGCCACTCCGGCCGGCAGTAGGGTCAGTATTGCCTCATTTGTTCCTACATTTCTCCGGTATGCAAACTTATCTTCCCCGAGGCCGGCTCCTACCAGATTTTGCATTTTTCTGTAGGAGTTCGTGTTAGTATTTAGTAACCATGACTTCTTAAAATGATAGTTCAATAAGTTTCACAGTTTCACACTGTCAGCAGGTGTTTCCTTTGGAATCGGGATTATTACATTCTTCTTGAAGTATGAGGGCATTTTGCTTGTCTCATACATCTTGCACACTAGATGGAAGACTTTTGTCATGAATGGCTCCCCCATGGCTATCAGTAGTTCTGACGGAATGTCATGCACTCCCGCGGCCTTGTTTCGACCTAGCTCTTTCAGAACTCTGTCAAATTCTTCTCGCAATATCATATCTCCCATCTCATCTTCATCTATGTCCACTTCCCTTTCTATAATATTGCCTTCAAGTTCATCTCCCTTGTATAGACCCTCTATATGCTTCTTCCATCTTTCAGTTTTCCCTTATTTGCTTACGGCTGGTTATACGTCTGAGTTCTTGATATTCATACAACTGCTTCTCTTTTCCTCAAAGGCATCTTTAATTTTCCTATAATCGGTATTCTTCTTTCCAAAAAACGCTTCAAATGGCTCTGAGCACTATGGGACTTAACAGCTATAGTCATCAGTCCCCTATAACTTAGAACTACTTAAACCTAACTAACTTAAGGACATCACACAACACCCAGTCATCTCTTAAACCTACCCATTCGTCTTCTACTGTATTACTTTCCTATGTTCTAGTCAATCATTGCCTATTGCTCCCTCTGAAACTCTCAGCAACCTGTGATTCTTTCAACTTATCCAGGTCCCATCTCCTTAATTTTCTACCTTTTTGCAATTTCTCCAGTTCATAACCAATAAATTGTGGTCAGAGTCCACATATGCCCCTGTAAATGTTTTACAATTTAAAACCTGGTTCCTAAATCTCTGTCTTGTCATTATATAATCCATCTGAAACCTTTCGGTGTCTCCAGGTCTCTTCCAAGAATAAAATCTTCTTTCACGGTTCTTAAACGAAATTACGCTCTGTGCAAAATTCTACAAGGCGACTTCTTATTCCTTACCCCCACTCCATATTCACCTACTATTTTTCTTTCTCAGCCTTTTAGTACTATCGAATCGTCAACGTCTGCGGGGCTGTTTGGCATATGAACTTGTACCACTGTGGTATGTGTGAGCTTTGTGTCTACCTAGGCTACAATAATGCGTTCACTACGTTGTTTGTAGTTCTTATTTTCTTATTCATTATTAAAGCCACTCCTGCATTACCACTATTTGACTTTGTATTTATAACCCTATATTAACGTGACCGGAAGTCCTATTCCTCTTGCCACCGAACTTCACGGATTCCCACTGTATCTAACTTCAACCGATCCATTTCCTTTCTTAAATTTTGTAACCTACCTGACGGATTAAGCATTTCACCCTCCGATCCGCAGAACGCCAGTTTGTTTCTCCTGATGACGACATTCTGCCGAGTAGTCCCCGCCTGGAGATCCGAATGAAGGATTATTTTACCTCGGCGATATTTTATTCAAGAGGACGCCATCATCACTTAACCACACAGTAGGGCTGCATGCGTTCGGGAAAAATTACGGCTGTAGTTTCCCCTTGCTTACAGCCGTTCGCAGTATCAGTACCGCAAGGCCGGTTTTGTTGATCTTACAAGACCAGATCAGTCAGTTACCCAGACTGTTGCCTCTGCAACTACTGAAAAGGCTGCTTCAGGAACCACACGTTTGACTGCTACGAATTCGTCCGTCGCGCCAGGCTCTTCATCTCAGTGCCGTACTTCCTGAATTATTTAGTGGATCTATTACAGACTGTGGCCCCTGTCCTTCCTACAGTTTCTACCCTTCACTGCTCCTCTAGTACTGTGGAAGTTATTTCCTGATGTCTCAACACATGTCATACATCCTACCCCTTCTGCCTGTCAGTACTCTCCACGTGTTCCGCACTTCGCCGATCCTGTGGAGAACTCACTCATTTCCTATCTTACCAGTGCACTAAATTTTCAACGTCGTTCTACAGCAGAACGTTTCCAAACGCTGCGGTTCCCTTTTCGTTTTCCCACAGTGCAACGAACATTAAGAGCAAATTCAGGCCGATTATAGACAATAGTATTTTTAAGCCAGATATGCCCTCTTTACTAGTTTGCTTCGTCCATCGTGTATTACATTGCTTCCAAGATGATAGAATTGCTTAACTCATTATTTTCATCTTTCTTCGGTTTACTTTCAGTCAACAGATCCTCTAATTCTTCGCATTCGCTGAGGATGACAATGTCATCGGCAAATCTTATCATTGATACCCTTGCACCCTGCATTTTAATCCCACTCTTGAACATTTCTGTTATTTCCGTCATTTGTTCTTCGATGTATAGTTTGAACAGTAGGGGCGAAAGACTACAACCCAGGTTTTAAACCCTTTTTAATCCAAGCACTAAGTTCCTGGTCCCTCACTGTTATCGTTCTTTGCTGTTTCTTCAGCCTATTATTGTATATTGCTAGTCCTTATCTACAGCATACTCGTTACTCTGTCAGAATTTCGAAAATCTGTGTACCTTTTTATAATGTCGAACGTTTTTTTTAGGTCGATGAATCATACGATGTACGTCTTGTTTGTATTATCGTTACATATGTGGGAAATGCCTCCGCAGTGCCTTTACTTCTCCTAAAGCCAAACTGACCGTCATCTTACACATCCTCAATTACCTTTTCGATTCTTCTGTGTATTATTATAGCCAGCAACTTGAATGCGTGAGTTGATACGCTGACTGTAGCATCTCCCCTTGTTATCTTTGGGATAGTGTGGTTGATATGTTTCCGAAAGTCTGATGGTATATCTCAAGTCTAACAGATTCTACACACAAGTGTATGATGAAGGGTATCAGACGGATGCCATATTCCTTGACTACCGGAAGCGTTTGACTTGGTGCCCCACTGCATACTCCTAACTAAGGTACGAGCATATGGGATTGGTTCCCAAGCATGTGAGTGGCTCGAAGACTTCTTAAATAATAGAACCCAGTACGTTGTCCTCGATGGTGAGGGTTCATCGGAGGTGAGGGTATCATCTGGAGTGCCCCAGGGAAGTGTGGTAGGTCCGCTGTTGTTTTCTATCTACATAAATGATCTTTTGGATAGGGTGGATAGCAATGTGCAGCTGTTTACTGATGATGCTGTGGTGTACAGGAAGGTGTCGTCGTTGAGTGACTGTAGGAGGATACGAGATGACTTGGACAGGATTTGTGATTGGTGTAAAGAATGGCAGCTAACCCTAAACACAGATAAATGTAAATTAATGCAGATGAATAGGAAAAAGAATCCTGTAATGTTTGAATACTCCATTAGTAGTGTAGCGCTTGACACAGTCACGTCGATTAAATATTTGGGCGTAACATTGCAGAGCGATATGAAGTGGGACAAGCATGTAATGGCAGTTGTGGGGAAGGCGGATAGTCATCTTCGGTTCATTGGTAGAATTTTGGGAAGATGTGGTTCATCTGTAAAGGAGACCGCTTATAAAACACTAATACGACCTATTCTTGAGTACTGCTCGAGCGTTTGAGATCCCTATCAGGTCGGATTGAGGGAGGACATAGAAGCAATTCAGAGGCGGGCTGCTAGATTTGTTACTGGTAGGTTTGATCATCACACGAGTGTTACGGAAATGCTTCAGGAACTCGGGTGGGGGTCTCTAGAGGAGAGGAGGCGTTCTTTTCGTGAATCGCTACTGAGGATATTTAGAGAACCAGCATTTGAGGCTGACTGCAGTACAATTTTACTGCCACCAACTTACATTTCGCGGAAAGATCACAAAGATAAGATAAGAGAGATTAGGGCTCGTACAGAGGCATATAGGCAGTCATTTTTCCCTCGTTCTGTTTGGGAGTGGAACAGGGAGAGAAGATGCTAGTTGTGGTACGAGGTACGCTTCGCCACACACCGTATGGTGGATTGCGGAGTATGTATGTAGGTGTAGATGAAGTGTGAACAGTAGTTCGACTGGCAGTTACTCCAGTGATTTTAGAAATTCCGGAGCTATGTTGAGTATCCCTTCTGTTTTATTTGATTGCAAGTCTTCTAAAGCGCCGTTAAACTGCGACTCTAAGAGCGGTAGCTTAACTGCGTCTGGAGGCGTCGGCAAAGAGCGACGTGTAGGGCGCGTGCGCGTGCCGCAGCACGGCTTCCGGCAGTGCGGGGCCGACCATTAGCACACAATGGCGGCCGCGGGCGCACGCGCCTCACCAGCCCCATTCACGCCCGCGCGAGGCCCAGGCCGTGCAGACACGCCCCACAAGCGCCGCCAGCTGTAATGTAAGGCATCGGCGGCCTCGAAACACCGAGCACTAACAGTTAACGAGAGCACTGCGTCTGCATACTCTGCCTGACGAGAAGTGTCCGGACGCCCCTGAGCACCGCGGAACCGAACACTAGACGTCGCGAGAGGCGAACACGCCGGTGTAGGAGAAGGCGAGGAGCACACGAGGGGAGCAGTAGTGGCACAATGGGTCGGTCAGCACAGCCCACTGACTTCAAGTGTGGGCCAGTCACTTGGTGTCACCCGAGTGACAAATCCGTCAAGGACATTTCAACCCTCAGGTCGACTGTTAGTGATACGATTGTTAAGTGGAAATACTAAGTAACAACCACAGCGTGGCTGCAAGAAACTAATGAATGGAATCACTAGAGAGTTCCAATGTCTTACACTGAAGGACCAAAGAAACTGTTACACCTGCTTAATATCGTGTTGGACCCACGCTAGGATGCAGAAGTGCCGCAACACGAAGTGGCTTGGACTCGACTAGTCTGAAGTAGTGCTGGAGAGAACTGACACCATCAATCCTGCAGGGCTGTCCATAGATCCGTAAGAGTACGACGGGGTGGAGACCTCTTCTGAACAGCACGTTGTAAGGTATCCCAGATACGCTCAACAACGTTCATGTCTGGGGAGTTTGGAGGCCAGCGGAAGTGTTTAAACTCAGAAGGGTGCGCCTGGAGCCACTCTGTAGCAATTCTGGAGGTGTGGGATGTCGCATTGTCCTGCTGGAATTGCCCAAGTCCTTAGGAATGCACAATGGACACGAATGGGTGCAGGTAATCAGACAACATGTTTACGCACATATCACCTGTCAGAGTCGTATCTACATGTATCATCGATTGTCCGCAGCTCGTGGTCGTGCGGAAGCGTTCTCGCTTCCCACGCCCGGGTTCCAGGGTTCGATTCCCGGCGGGGTCAGGGATTTTCTCTGCCTCGTGATGACTGGGTGTTGTGTGATGTCCTTAGGATAGTTAGGTTTAAGTAGTTCTAGGGGACTGATGACCATAGATGTTAAGTCCCATAGCGCTCAGAACCATTGGACCATTTTTGTATCATGGATCCCATAGCACTCCAACTGCACACGCCCCACACCATTACAGAGCCTCCACCAGCTTGAACACTCCCCTGCTGACATTCAGGCTCCATAGATTTATGAGTTTATCTCCATACCCGTACACGTTCGTCCTCTCGATACAATTTGACACGGGACTCGTCCAATCAGGCAACATGTTTCCAGTCATTAACAGTCCAATGCCGGCGTTGATGGACCCAAAAATGGCTCTGAGCACAATGGGACTGAACATCTTAGGTTATCAGTCCCCTAGAACTTAGTACTACTTAAACCTAACCAACCTAAGGACATCACACACATCCATGCCCGAGGCAGGATTCGAACCTGCGACCGTAGCAGTCCCGCGGTTCCGGACTGCAGCGCCTGGAACCGCACGGCCTCCGCGGCGGGCTTGATGGGCCCAAACGAGGCGTAAAGCTTCGGGCCGTGCAGTCATAAACGGTACACGAGTGTGCTTTCGGCTCTAAAAGCCCACACTGATGATGTTTTTTTGAATGGTTCGCACTTTGACACTTATTGATAGCCCAGCATTGAAGTCCGCAGCAATTTGCGGAAGGTTTGCACTTCTGTCACGTTTAACGATTCTCTTTGATCGTCGTTAGTCCCGTTCTTGCAGGCTTTTTCTTTCGGCCGCGGTGATGTCGGAGATTTGATGTTTTACCGGATTCCTGATATTCGCGGTACTCTCGTGGAAAGGTCGTACGGGAAAATCCATCCTTCATAGCTACCTAGGAGATGCTGTGTCCCATCGCTCGTGCGCCGTCTACAACACCACGTTCAAACTCACTTACTTCTTGATAACCTGCTGTTGTAGCCGGAGTAACCGATATAACAACTGCGCCAGACACTTGTTGTCTCAAATAGGCGTTGCCGACCGCAGCGCCGTATTCTGCTTGTTTACTTATCTCTGTAGTTGAATACGCTGAAAGGGTCCTATAGTCCCCTTTCATTATCATTTTATTTGCTTTCCAGTGCACTTTGCATCCTACAGTCCAAAATACTACTCCAGGTGGGTGTAAAATGAATGTGGTTCAAATGGTTCAAATGGCTCTGAGCACTATGGGACTCAACATCTTAGGTCATAAGTCCCCTATAACTTAGAACTACTTAAACCTAACTAACCTAAGGACATCACACACACCCATGCCCGAGGCAGGATTCGAACCTGCGACCGTAGCAGTCGCGCGGTTCCGGACTGCAGCGCCAGAACCGCTAGACCACCGCGGCCCGCTATCTCTGTAGTTGAATACGCTGAAAGGGTCCTATAGTCCCCTTTCATTATCATTTTATTTGCTTTCCAGTGCACTTTGCATCCTACAGTCCAAAATACTACTCCAGGTGGGTGTAAAATGAATGTGGTTCAAATGGTTCAAATGGCTCTGAGCACTATGGGACTTAACTTCTTTGGTCATCAGTCCCCTAGAACTTAGAACTACTTAAGCCTAACTACCCTAAGGACATCACACACATCCATGCCCTAGGTAGGATTCGAACCTGAGACCGTAGCGGTCGTGCGGTTCCAGACTGTAGCGCCTAGAACCGCATGGCCACTGCGGCCGGCAAAATGAATGTGCGCAACGGTAATACTGAACGCGAAAATGAAGATTTGGCCCTATTTGACTACCCCTGAAGCAGATCTTAGGATCTCTTAATGGTGAAATTCTCCTCCTTCTTGCACTTTAACATACAAGTTACTACATAAACATAAATTAATGACTAAGGGAACTAGTAACTACCAAATGATAAATGCTGTTTCCGCTTATACATTTATTGTAGATTAAACCCCTTTATATTACATATGTTTACATACCAATGTCCAACGGACATAAAGGGATGCAAATGAATTTCCTAACTAATGCGATTGATCAGTTGCCGAAATCTGCCCCTTTCATGGCCACGCGATCTAATATAATAACGTGAGACGACTGGTATCATCTACGTACCGAACACTAGAAGACACTACTTTCAAAGATTATCTACAGTGGTGTGCAACCTCAGTGGAAATAAAATTAACGTGATAACAGCTGTTTAGCTTTATAGGTCTAATAAGCCGAAGCAATTAGCAATATCACCGTATGTACTGCGTCTGGTGCGTCGGAGTGATGGTTCTCGTACACGTCTGCGATTACAGAATATATAAAAAAAACTCATTCAGACTCTAGGACGGCACTAGACAGTCCTCTGACTAGTATAATCTAATACTGTCTTCTCCTCTCTGTGTTCTACAGACGACAGACGCGAACTCCCAGCCACAAGGACGGAGTTCAGATGACGTCTCAACGTGAGTATAAGCAGAAGTGCTCTCAATCACTGAACTCTGCTTGCTCAACGACGACCCCCAACCCGGAGGTGAAATCCAGAATCGTACAAGTTCGCAACAGTACAGTGCGTAACTGTTCTAACTATAAAATCTCCTGAGAGTCTATAACAACAAATGCTGATACTGAGCAACATTCCAACATGGGCGCTCAAAACGGAAGACCTCTTTTCTCCACTACTGGCTTCCCAGCAACGCTCGGTTCCCCTCCCTCGTAATTGCAGAAGGCGAATCATATTCTCGAAACCACGGAATATTCTCCCTGTCTATAGATTCTTCCGAACGCCGACCAACCATCTTTTAGTCTTTTGTTGCTCAGTGCGAAAAGTTTGCGAGGAAATACCTACAATGGTACGCTTCTATGAGAAAAAATCTTCGGAAATAACCAGCCTGCGATTTCCGAGGTACCGCTTCCTCTTTCCTCTCTGCTGCGTCCAAGATTTTCAGAGTTTCCGAAGTATTATCCGGTTATCCTTCCGGCCCCGCTACAAACCGGCCGGCCGCCGCCGTATTGTGCTTCCGCGATCAGGTGCCCAGATCGTCTGTCTTGGGACTTCCTGTGTGAAGCAGGACCAACACACCTGTGCGGACTTTTCCACCTAGGGCTTGAGTTTTGCCTGCCATTTCATTTCCACTGGCGTTCCAACATCTACTAGTATAGGCAATCATTCATTACGTCGTTTTCATAATAAAGATACTCCATCACCTGTCATGCAATAAGCTTTAACAACTATTTACAAGGGGTACGTGACAATGTCAGTCTTCTTTAAATATTCATATATACGATATACAAGCTATCAAATGATACCTAATTGCGGTTGTGAATAACGGCAAAGTATGTAGATGAGTGATTGTAAGGTGCGAAATTACAGCCACCTTACAACAGAACAATTCCGGTGTTTTAGTTGCTAAATTTCGTACCATAGAAGACTGAGCTATGATTTAGTCTCGCTGTAGCCTATTTCTTTCTACGATTTACAAGCATCATATGGCTGTTATGTTGGTTCTTTTCAGACTTGCAAATGTGTCTATAACGCCATTATAAGTCTTCCTTGTTTTTGTATGTGACCCAACTCACGACTATGATTCCATAATATGTTTATCCCTTGTTCTCCTATTCCATAACTCTGTGGCATGCGTGAGTGAATGAATGTGGATGTGTTTCATTTTGCGGTACGATTGTTTAGTCTGCTGCAGAGAATCAGCGGTAGTCTTACAGAATGACCAACCCTTGTAGTTTTCAGGTAGGCAAAGAGGTTTGTTCCCTTAGTGTGAAAGTTACCGGTGTTAGGTTGGTGGCGGAAGCCTCATCTCTTGGTTTTCCTGGCCACGGGGTCATGTGGGAGAAGTATTAGTGTCAGGTCGGCAGTCTGCTTCCAGCTCTCCGAGAGCCTGCAGCCGAGGTCTCTTCGAAGAAGGGTGACTTGATTTAACCGCATGGCTAGAGGGGAGCTCTTAGTTTTTGCCTCGCGATTTGTCTTATAGAGATTGTTTTGCGGGGTTGCAGCAAGGAATGCAAGGCTTTTGCATGATTTATTAAGGTTTCTGATGGCCTTACAAATGCGATGGGCGACACTGAGGCCACAATATTGAGAGTACAAGATTTCGGCAAAGAATCTGAAATTATCAGATTGTAGGTGCAGGTGGCTCGAAAGCTACCGGCGAAACATAGCGAAACGTATTCTCTCTGCGAATGAGAAGTCATCTTGGAGGCATATTCTTTCAGAAGTGTTCCAGGTGTCTCTTCTGGGCTCACTGTTGTTTTCCTTGTATGTCAATGAAATGTCAGTTGTTCTGTTCAGCAAATGTCATTTCTACGCCGACGAACACCAACCTGACCTGAAGACATAAATACTGCGATCGTCTCTCTTTAGTGGTAAGATGGGCGCAAAATCTGGGACTTAGACTAAATGGGAAAAAGTCCCTAGTCATTTTAGTACTCCATCCGAGAGTAGCGACTTCTGAATTCCACAAACAGATACTTCCAATTTTGCTTGGCGTTATTCTAAATTTTTCATCAAAATAACAGGGAACGATTAGGGTGTTACTCTAGATGAGCTCCTAAGATGGACCGAACATCCTATCGCTAAGTGCACAAAGACTTCCTCTTGCCTCTGTGTCCGTAACAAGTTTCGGAACGTATTTCTATGATCTTTTCGCGAGATATAGGTAGAAGGAAGCATTACATCAGTTGACTTCTTTAGGAACGTACGCTCGCGGAACTTGATCAGTAGACCATAACGGGATGCAGAAAGCCTCTCTTGCAGCGTCTGCCACTGGATTTGGCTTAGCATCCTCGAAATGTTATCGCGCTTATTAAATGAACCTGTAACGAAACGTGTCGCTCTTCTTTGGACCTTCTCTGTTTCCTCTATCAGTCCCGTCTGGTACGGATCCCATACTGACCAGCAACATTCAAGTACCGATCGAACGACGGTTTTGTAAGCTACATGCTTTATGGGTGGACTACGTTTCCTAAGGAGTCTTCCATCGAATGTCAGTCTGACATTTGCCTTACCTGCGTTTAGTTTTATGTGGTCGTTCCAGTATAAGTCGCTAAGTACGCTTACTTCTAGATATTTAATGGATGTGGCTGCTTCCTGTCACTGTTATGCGAGCACGTAATTACACAGTAACGGCCTTGCTGCCTGCTTACGCGCACTACGTCACTTTTGTTTACGCCGAGAGCCGGCTTCCAGCCACTCCCCGCAATGAGCGTTGTCTCTCTGCTGATATTGCCGCATCTGTCTGCAGTTTTCTAACGTTACGGCTTTTCTGTATACAACGGCGTCATCTGGGAAACGCCTGATGGAACTTCCGACGTTATCCTGTACGCCATCTATACATATTGTGAAAAGCGTTGCTCCAATAACACTTCCTTGCAGTACGCCGAATGTTACTTTCACGTCTGAATATTTGTCACCTTCAAGAATGACACGGAATGTTCTGTTCGCTGGAAACTCCACAAGCCAGTCACACAGTCCGTATGCTCATAACTGCTGCACACACACACACACACACACACACACACACACACACACACATATATATATATATATATATATATATATATATATATATATATCCAGCAGTTACGAGCATATGGACTGCGTATATATTAATGAAGACATTATTTTTTAGTCCTAGTCATCTCCGGCAGTCAAGAAACAAGGCACCTTAATTTCTAGTAAAGTATCTCTACTGTTCTATTGAAGACAGAATATGAACTGTGTTTATTTTTTTCCCTTTGTGCACTGTAGTAGGGAGAGTGTTGCACTTCGGACCGTTAAAGAGATTTGGTTGTTGCCAGCGCTGTAATTTATTTTCTTATTCTATTTCGAAATGATAGCATTCACTTGATGTGTGCTGTAGTTTTTTTTTTTTGAAATTGCAGAAGCTGTTTGGGAAAACTAAAGTTTTCTCAAATGTGGAAAAACTGTTCCAACGTACAACATGGTCAAGTACCTAGGAACAAACATTACATTTCAATTTAAAAGTGTTGCAATCGAGAAAAACTTGTCAATCCTATATTATAATCTGTTTATTATATTATTGTTTTACTACACACCAATAATCTGTGAGAAAAATAAAATTAAGAAGAAGAATTACCAATAACTGGAGACAAGTTAAAAACATTTTGAAACAGAAGCTATTGGTAGGTATCACAAATTTCCAATTTAGAAAGGAGGAAAATTGTTAAGGCATTAAGGATACTGAGTTTTCCTTGGAAGAAGACCTTACATTTCAAGCTACAAGGTGGTGCACAAAATATTCTGTAATTGAAGAATTAATAATGGCCTTCAAACAGCTTTAATATACACACTAACACAAAAAAACGTGCGCACCGTCAAGGAATTATCCGAATGGGACGCAAATCAGTAGATATGATGTACATTTATAGACAAAAAATGTTTACAATTTCACAAAAAACTGGAGAAAGAGCTGGAAAAATTGACGAATTAAATAACGCGATGATCCTGCCTGGCTCTGTTGCAAGCAGTTATTCGGCTTAGCATTGATTGACAAAGCTGCCGGATGTCCAATTGGTGCGTCAGATCGTTAAAATCGCGAACTGGTTGGAGTAGTCTCACGGTAATGCTCTAGACGGGAGGCAGAATTTGCCAAGCACGAAGACAAGCAGTTGAAACTGTCGCCATGTGCGGGCGAGTGTTATATTGCTGAAATGTAGGCCCAGTATGGCTTGACACGAAGGGCAACACAACAGGGCATCGAAGTGCAGCTGTGCTGTTAAGGGTGCCGCGGATGAGAGCGAAAGGGATGCTACTATGAAAAGAAATGGCACCCCAGACCTTCACAGCCCGTTGTCGGGCCCTGAGGAGGACGGCCGTCATGTTGGCACCCGCTGCTGCCTGGAGCGTCTCGAGACGCGTCATCCAACAACTCTGCCAATCAATCACAAACCGAATAGCTGCTTGCATAGCATACATGTTATTGACTTGCTGATTTTTAAAGCTTTTTCCCTTTAATAAACCATCCAATTTTTCTGAAATTGTAATCTTTTGCTTATCTGCACATGTACATCATATCTGTGAATTCTCGCCCCATTCCGATAATTCCTCCGTGTGCTTCGACTTTTTTTATGTCTTATAGTGTCAGGGGTCAAACATAGGGAGCGAAAGGCTGTTTACAATTTGTACAGAAAGCAGATGGCGGTTGTAAGAGTCGAGGGGCATGAAAGGGAAGCAGTGGTTGGGAAGGGAGTGAGACAGGGTTGTAGTCTATTCGGGATGTTATTCAATCTTTATACTGAGCAAGCAGTAAAGGAAACAAAAGAAAAATTTGGAGTAGGAATTAAAATCCACGGAGCAGAAATAAAAACTTTGAGGTTTGCCGACGACATTGTAATTCTGTCAGAGACAGCAAAGGACCTGGAAGAGCAGTTGAACGAAATGGGCGGAGTCTTGAAAGGAGGATGTAAAATGAATATCAACAAAAGCTAAACGAGGGTAATGGAATGTAATCGAATTAAATCAGGTGATGCTGAGGGAATTATATTAGGAAATGGGACACTTAAAGCAGTAGAAGAGTTTTGCTATTTGGGAAGCAAAATAACCGATGATGGTCGAAGTAGAGAGAATATAAAATGTAGAATGCCAATGGCAAGAAAAGCGTTTCTGAAGATGAGAAGTTTGTTAACATCGAATATAGATTTAAGTGTCAGGAAGTCTTTTCTGAAAGTATTTGTATGGAGTGTAGCCATGTATGAATGTGAAACATGGACGCTAAATAGTCTAGACAAGAAATACAAGCTTTCGAAATGTGGTGTTACAGAAGAATGCTGAAGGTTAGAGCTGGCCGTTGTGGCCGAGCGGTTCTAGGCGCTTCTGTCCGGAACCACGCTGCTGCTACGGTCGCAGGTTCGAATCCTGCTTCGGGCATGGATGTGTGTGATGTCCTTAGGTGAGTTAGGTTTAAGTAGTTCTAATTCTAGGGGACTGATTACCTCAGATGTTAAGTCCCATAGTGCTCAGAGCCATTTGAACCATTTTGAACCACGGCATAGCACAGGTGTCTGCGTCTGAAGTGATGGCGTGACCGGGAAGCACGGAGTCATGATGAATCTCGCCGCGTCGTGTTCACCAACGAACCGCAGTTCTGTACTGTCTCCAATATCCGTCTTTGACGAGTGCGGAGGGGACCTGAGGAGAGACCTCCTCGTTCCCAAGTTCTGGGGAGGTACAGCGGAGCTGCTGCTCCTGGTGCCGAGGCGTGGGGAGCCGTCGTGTACTTCCCAGGCCACGGTCGGTGACTGAGGGAACAGCGACGGCACAGCGCTACATCACGCACGCCTTACCCTTGCCAAGTGGCGAACGTTTTTGGTCTAGGCCAAATTTGTTTTCCTCGAATATCGTCGTTGCGGCGGAAGTCTAGACGCTGCGCTCTGCCGAATCGGCGTCGGACAGCGAGGCGTCGGTTTCCCCAGCCGCTGCTGTACCGGCGCCGCGGATTCGCCGGACCCGCCGCTGCGCCTCGGCCGCGGGACGCCGCCTCCGCCCCCGGCTAATCGACCCTCATCCCGGCCAAATTAATACCGGCACACACTGGCGCCGACTAAAGACCTGTCCTGAGCGACGTAATTAAAAACGAGTGGCCAGGAGCCGCGAGCGACAGCGGGGGCCGCGTGGGGCGGGCGCCGGCGTCGGCCGAGTAATGGGCGCTCGACTGGACCGGCGGCCGCCACGTTAATTAGCGACGGGCGACCACACGCCGGGCCCCAGACACTCGAGAGCAGAGGTCGCGCCCGCGACGGTAATTTATAAGAAACCCGACCCGTAAGGACGTCGCCACCGTGTCTCCTCCGTACCGAGACTGCGCCTCGTCTGGGCGTCGCAGTTGGATACTGCCGCATCACGAAACGTCGCCAAATTCTGGAAGTACTACTGGTGTGTCCCCTGCACTCTGAGTGTCCCAGCGCAGTTACAGGTCAGCCAGTGATTTTCATACAGAGCGCTACGTGGCGTCACCGATAAAAAAACCAAAACAGCCAACTTACATAGCCCACATGCTCCCCACAAAAAAATTTACAAATTGTCTTTGCAACGTCCTCCCAAAATAGTATGTCGTAAATGTTAAGGCAATTTGATTAAGGAAATGCGGATGAGTTCTGAGGGGCTGTATGGGTTTGACAGGTACTGATTCTTGTGCAACATGTCTTCAAAATATTTCACAAGACTGGAAAATTCAGATTGTTCGAAATGTTTCATCATTATGGTGCTATGTTTTACTTGGTCTTGTGTAGCTTGAGACCAATATGCTGAGAGGAAGGGATGATGAACATGATAAAATTCTCCTTCACTGTGACAATCGTGAATGACCGATCGCATTCTTAAAGCTGGTTCATTCTCTAAACAGCCATACATAAATTCTAATCTGTGATCTAATGACCAGTTGGGAGGAAAACAATGAGAGAATTGATGAAGCCACGCTTGTGGATGAATGTCGTTGCCGGAATTCTTAAATGTTTTGAATTTACGTGTGGTAATAAACAGCTTATAGTCAAAACCATCATGTCGGCGAGTCGCATATCGGTCATTGTTACTGCGTTTCGGCGGTTCCATCTCAAAATTCGGTGTACCTTGCCAATTTCTTTCATAATTTCCGAAGTGCCCTGTGTTATTATTTTGTGGCTGTTCCATATTTCTATGTCCCTCTCCCCGTATTGGAGCGCAAGTGTCCTCTGAAATATGTAATTCTTGTATTACCTGTGTCAACTGATCTTGTACTTCCCGAATTTCTCTTTGGTGTTGCGTATTAATTTGATTCTGATTTTGTTTGAATTTCCTAAATTGTTCGTACTCTTCTGTATCATTAAAGACTACCGGTCTTGTGTCATTCAGATTATCATCTACCTTCGTAGATAAATTATTTAGCTGATCCCAAAGTTCGACTACTTTCTCTGATAATGAACTAATTTCCTCCAGTTGGATGTCAACAGCGCGTAGCGTTGCGCAGTTGGAGGTCAGCCGCTAGCAGTGGTGGATGTGGGAAGAGAAATGGCGGAGATTTGAGAGCGGATGATCTGGCCGTGTGTCCATCAGAGACAATAAATTTGTAAGACTGGATGCCATGAACTGCTATATATATATATATAACCAATACATTGTTTGTTCTCTATCAAAATCTTTCATTTGCTAACTATGCCTATCAGTAGTTAGTGCCTTCAGTAGTTTGAATCTTTTATTTAGCTGGCAGTAGTGGCGCTCGCTGTATTGCAGAAGTTCGAGTAACGAAGATTTTTGTGAGGTAAGTGATTTGTGAAAGGTATAGGTTATTGTTAGTCAGGGCCATTCTTTTATAGGGATTTTTGAAAGTCAGATTGCGTTGCGCTAAAAATATTGTGTGTCAGTTTAGTGTTGATCAGAATAAGTAAAGAGAGTAATGTCTGAGAACGTTCAGTTTTGCTCAGCTGTTTGAAAAGCAGATAATGTAAGAGATTTACCAGCACAGTCATTCATACATTTTTCTAAGGGGACGTTTCAACTGTCATATTAAACGCATTCCTGCTACACGGGACTCGGATATTCAGGCTGAGGCGAACTGTTGACACAGTCCAAATTATACGAGGTATGCCTGTTATACGGACTGGCTGACTGATCCTGTGAACAGGCGCACTGATTACGAGTTGAGGTCTCAGTAGCGGTGGTGACATTCCGTGTGGTACCCTTTCCGTGTTTTACGGAATTTTGAGTAGTGGTTCTGGTAAGTTTTAAGCCGTTTTCTACGAGTCATGTGACGTCAGTTATTACGATAGGAATGGAAGCAAAGCTTCATTTTATGGACCTTTATTCAACTTTATGAGGAGTGTCCTTTTTTCAGTAGTTACAGTAACAAGATTTTAAAAAGGCTTATAGCGAAATCCTAAATGGGCAAAATAGTTTTTACAGTTGTAACTGATCTTAGGGAAAAAGTGGCGGTTGACCCAGATTGTTATTTTTGAATAGGCGATGTTGATGACTATGTTTAGGAATAATTCGAGTTCCGATGCCCTCTTAAAGTTCCTGTTTCTGTAAGCTGCAACAAAAGAAACAAAATCAATAAAAATCCAAAAAGAGAAAAAGAGGAAAAGGAGGGAAAAGCGGAAGCCAAAAGAAAATCTGAGTTCTGATTATCATTTCTTTCTATATTAAAAGTAAATTTCCGATTTCATGTTGAATAGGGTCCTAATAAAAGATTGTGTTCATAGTGCTAATTATAGTCCTAAACGCAGAATTTCAAGAAAGATCGATTCCGAATTCAGTTAGCAAAGAGTCGAGTTCTGTCAGCGAGTTGATACAGATCTTAGCTATCTCAATCATATTGATATTGCTTTCAGGCGAACGAGAATTGAATGTCGAGTTATACCATTGCTTCATAAGTTCTAAAAGAAAGAGAAGAGCTACTTAAAGGTTATAAAATCCTAACATTTAAAGTATTACACTACACTGATAATTCATAGTTTGCTTAATAACTTGATTTTTAAAAGAGAGACTATACCTTGTTGGTATTAATGCAATTATGCCACCTCAGTACGCAGTGACAGACTGCGATGATAGATAAGCAAAATTTAGATATATCTGTGAAACAGCTGTTACCATATAGTTTTCTCTAGTGTTGTCAGAAGCTCTCTATAACAAAAGGCAGTCACTTGATGTACCAACGCGATTCACTCTTCAGAAACGCACAACGGTAAACTTGAAACTTACATGAAAGGAAACAGTGACTTTCTATCTTAACGCTATTACGTGAATAGACTCTAGTTACTTCAACAGTGATCTTATAGCTCATCAGAGACGTTCCGATTCAGCTGTAAGCCATTGCACGTAATTGGATTTACATGGCCGTAGGTCTCGGAAATAAAGTCTGTTATACACACATCAAAAATCATTTGCATCAGCCCGGTTCGCAGAACTCGTGAAGATAGACATTGACTGTGGATATTCTATCACAGATACAGATGTAAACAACCATGCATGAGCAGCGCCTATTAGAGGAAGGGGGTGCGACAGCCCATCAGTTCCAGTCATTCCACCAGGGAGGCGGTACACGGTTCGTGTAGTATGTAGTTCAGCCATGCCTAGACGTTCGAATACGGCGTTTCAATCGCGCACGCATTGTTAGTTTGGGCCAGGAAGGGCTCTCAACAAGGGAAGCGTCCAGGCGTCTCGGAGTGAACCAAAGCGATGTCATTCGGACATGGAGGAGATACAGAGTGACAGGAACTGTCGAAGACATGCCTCGCTCAGGCAGCCGAAGTGCTACTACTGCAGTGGATGACCGCTACCTACGGATTATGGCTCGGAGGAACCCTAACAAAGCCACCATGTTGAATAATGCTTTCCGTGCAGCCACAGGACGTCGTGTAAAGACTCGAACTGTGCGCAATAGACTGCATGATGCGCAACTTCAATCCCGACGTCCATGGCAAGGTCCATCTTTGCAACCACGACACAATGCAGCGCGGTACTGATAGGCCCAACAACATGCCGTATGGACTCCTCAGGATTGCCACCACGTTCTCTTCACGGATGAGTGCCGCATATGCCTTCAACCAGACAATAGTCGGAGACGTGTTTGGAGGCAACCCGGTCAGGCTGAACGCCTTAGACACATTGTCCAGCGAGTGGAGCAAGGTTCAAATGATTCAAATAGCTCTTGGCACTATGGGACTTAACATCTGAGGTCATCAGTTCCCTAGAACTTAGAACTACTTAAACTTAACTAACCTAAGGACTTCACACACATCCATGCCCGAGGCAGGATTCGAAACTGCGATCGTAGCAGCTGCGCGGTCCAGGACGGAAGCCCCTAGAACCTCTCGGCCACAACGGCCGGCGTGCATCAAGGTGGAGGTTCTCTGCTGTTTTGGGGTGACATTGTGTGGGGCCGACGTAGACCGCTAATGGTCATGGAAGGCGCCGTAACGGCTATACGATACGTGAATGCCATCCTCCGACCGATAGTGCAACCATACCCGCAGCATATTGGTGAGGCACTCGTCTTCATGGACGACAATTCGCCCCCCCCCCCACCTCCCCAAAGTGCACATCTTGTGAATTAGTTCCTTCAGGATAACGACATCGCTCGAATAGAGTGGCCAGAATCTTCTCCAGACATGAACCGTATCGAACATACCTGGGATAGATTGAAAAGTGCTGTTTATAGAAGACATGACCCACCAAACACTGAGGGATGTACGCCGAATCACCGTTGAGGAGTGGGACAATCTGGACCAACAGTGGCTTCATGAACTTGTGGATAGTATGCCAGTACGTATACCGGCATGCATCAATGCACGAGGACGTGCTACTGGGTGTACAGCACTCTGGACCACCACCTGTGTAGGTCTCGCTGTATGGTGGTACAACATGCAATGTGTGGTTTTCATGAGCAATAAAAAGGGCGGAAATGATGTTTACGTTGATCTCTATTACAGTTTTCTGTACAGGTTCCGGAACTCTCGGAACCGAGGTGATGCAAAAAAAATTTTATGTGTGTACCTTATTTCAAGGTTATTTTAGAATACGAAGTAGGAAAAAAACGTAACTTATTAATTCAAATTTTTGTCTTGGATTCAAACAAGAAGCGAGTGAAACGTGGGACTTAAGGAAAAGGTGTGGACGGGGCCTAAGCAGTTACCGTTGGTTGCACAGTAAACAAATACACTTTATTCAAGGAAATAATTTTTTAGAAACAATCATTAAAAAAATGACTGTAACAGAAGCTACACTGACGGCTGAAGGCCTTAGTAAGAAAGAATTCAAATTATTTTTCGGCAGAAGTCCACGTGCAATACTTCGGAACAATTAACAGCTGAAGGCTTGAATTACAAATGAAGAAGACAATTACACGTTAAAAATACCCAAATAATTTTTAAAACAATCATAAAAAATTGACTGTAACAAGCTACACTGACGGCTGAAGGCCTTATTAAGAAAGAATTCAAATTATTTGTCGGCTGAAGGCCATGAGCAAGTCCTGAATTTTACATGAGGAAGACAATTACGTGTTAAAAATAGCAAAATAATTTTTAAAACGATCATTTTAAAAAAATTGACTGGTAACACTGACAGCTGAAGGCATTATTAAGAGGAATTCAAATTATTTGTTGGCCGAAGGCCACAAGCGATAGGAATAATTTAAAGAAATATTGTTTTTAAACAATTGACACAATCAGACCAAATAAAAAAAGGGAATGATCCACAGACAGTGCTCCAAGGATCGACCTGAGAAACAGTCCCTACAGCTGCGTAAGCGGTGAGACAAGCAGCCAAGAGTTATGCTCACCTAATAGGATAGCAACTCAAACTAGGGACAGTTTAAACGCCGATCAATCCTCTTACCATCTCCTCCAAACAAGTGATAACCAGTACAACGATGGAATAATTGGAGCGAGGGCGAAGTGACAGACAGCACTGCGTCTTCAGAATCCAATGTTTAAAACATCGAAAGGCAGAAGGAATCACTACAACTAAGATAGACAAAAGAAACCACAATCCACATCGCAATCAAGGAGGCTGTCGAACTACACGGCATGCCGGACAGCATCGGCAAGACGAGGAGACGTACACTGCCGCAAAAATACGATAACCTCCAGGGAAGGTAACTGGGGCGTTGGCGGCCACTAGGCAGTAAAATACCGCTGGTCGCACTTCACCAAATAATAACACAAAATTCAAAAACTAATAACAGGCAGTAGAAGGTGGCTAATAGATTCTGCCAATTCGACACGCTCCAATTGCTGCTGTTCGTCTCATGGCGACCCTCGAGCAGCAACACACGAACAAAGGGTGTGATCATCAAATAGTGGAGGTTTCACTACTGGATTAATGTTCACTCAACTCAACGTACTGGGTCCGGTGCACAACGAGGTTGTGGCCCTCACAACTACAGCCCCTCGATCTGGCAGTGCCTATGTGCTGCCAGCGGTCCAGGCATGTCCTCGTGCTGACGGACCTCTCTGCTGCTCCGTCCCAACCAAACTACCGACACACCCGACCCGGAAAACTCTTAACGTCCTTCCAAAGATAGTACGGGTATCAGATATCGTTAAACGCTGCTGCTGCCACTCGCGGACAGACAACGCTAGCAAATTTAGTAGCACCTCTAAACAGAAGAAGAAAACGAGATGCCACTATCCCTATTACACGATGCCAACATACCAACGGCACCAACGCGAGCAGCACATGGCTCTACGAGCTTAATGAAAATCGAACTCTGGAGGATTAGACACAGGTTCCAATACTGATTTAGTCATTAGTCAACTAAGTTGCTGTTTTTATTTTATCTCTTTTGGTCGGAGAACATCGTAGCTGATTTCGCACATTACACATAGGAAATACTGCATCAAGCTTGTGGCAGTATTTCCTACAGTGTAAGTTGCTGTCTGTCTGATGATGCTAGACAATCTTTTCGAGACGTGACTACTGGAGTACTGATAAGCATGTCTAGTGAGTAGTTATCTGATTATGTTTAGACATTTTTAATAAAGTTGTAATCTTTATAGAGACACTCACACCGTATTCACAACTGTGATTTTCTCTTAAGAATTCCTATTAGCTTTTTGTTTTTTACTTTTTAGTTCTTGAGTGCCGAAATTTGGAGTCATTTAAACAATTCTATACGAAGTCAATACAGTGGTGCCCAAAACATCTCGTTATCTAGATCAATCTCAACAAAAAAATAAAATAGTCTGTGCCAGTGTCAAGATAGGTCATGTACATGGCCTACACCTGGCATATAGTGATAAACATTTTTTGAACAAGTTGCCTAACTGACACAGCCATACACAAATACTCCGATCATCCGATTGCGCGCAGACAAGCTGGTTTCCAGTACACTTATGCTGCACGGACTGAACAAAACTCCACTCACTGAAGACAAATACAGAAATGAATTAGCAGATAATCAAACAAATAGCTACAGAGAATAGATATGATACAAACGTTATAGAGAGACTGAATCACAAAATTAAAACAAAACTAAAGGGACACCTGGCACACAAAAGCAAACAGCCTGTCACCAGCTTACAAACACAGATACACAGAACACAAACACGCAAGAAAAGAAACAGCCATACCAACAAGCAAATGGTACACAGCCACCTACAACAACAAAGCAGCCCACAGAATCGGCCACATATTGAAATAACAACAAAAATAGCCTGCAGGACGGACAACTCATTGCAGAGAAAAATAAGGGCAACCAATACAAGCACAGACAAACACGACACATTTGCTATTTACCAACTGACATGCCAAGACTGCAAATCAGTTTATGTGGGACAATCAGAAACTTTAATACCAGATACACAGAACACATAAGACCATTAAAAAGTAACAGCCGCATTCTGTATTTTCTCAACACCTTATGGACATGAAACACATTCCAACAGACATCACTACTGACTTCAAAATTCTAAAATGCAGAAACAGCCCACCACAAAAACTAATAACTGAAGAAAACTATCAAATACAAAAAAGCTGTAGTTGAATGAAAAGAAACGATAAATGAATACAGTTCTCTGCAACCGATCTCTAGTCCCTGCCCTCAAAGAACTATCAGATAACAACAACCCCCAAGCCGGCCAGAGTGGCCGTGCAGTTCTAGGCGCTACAGTCTGGAACCGCGAGACCGCTACGGTCGCAGGTTCGAATCCTGCTTCGGGCATGGATGTGTGTGGTGTCCTTAGGTTAGTTAGGGGACTGACGACCTCAGATGTTAAGTCCCATAGTGCTCAGAGCCATTTGCCTCTCTCTCTCTCTCTCTCTCTCTCTCTCTCTCTCTGCTCTCGTGTGTGTCACACACACACACACACACACACACACACACACACACTGTGCGCGTGACTCACAAAGATTCAAAAGTCCCACCCATAAGGCATTCAACTGTTCGCCATCTTGTTTCCGCAGTGTGTAAACAGTGAAACAGTGATAGCGGAAGTTCAGTTGTGCAGGTCTCCACAGTGAAGAAAATGAAGCAACCAGAAAGCGTAAGTGAAACATATTGTAAACACACACACACACACACACACACACACAAAATCTACCACAGAGAATTAATTAATGTCAGGCCTAACCATAAGATTCCCACTCGTAAAATTTCGAAATAAATTACTTTTCCAAATTAGGTTCTATTGCGGATGACAGACTCTGAAAGAAAACGAGCGCTATTAAGAAATAAAAGCCCAGAAAAAGCACAGCATCTGATAAGAAGATATATATACAAAACTTCGTATTTAAAATTTGTAAATACTGTATTATGAACTCAAAATAATAGATGTGCAAGCATTTTTATAGTAAGAAAATGGACGCACATTGATGACGCTGTAACTTCAGCGAATCATGTATGTAAAATAAAAGACAAAATTGTGTTTTACTCGAGGCAGACCCTCTCTAGAAACAAGTCTGTTGGTAAAGCAAACACGGACAGAAGAGCTTCAACCTCAAGGTGAGTGTTTTCACTATTTATTTTCAACACTATCACGCGCATCTGCAGTTTCCCTTTCTACCCACCCTCTAATCCAGTTGCTCAACGACATCGATGCCACATTTTGTAACATAATCAACAACTTCAGACCGGGAAGTACCTCGTATGTTTATCTGAGCAGTGCATGTGTACGCATACACCAGCTAGGATTGTTGTGATTGATTCTTTATTATTCCCTTGGTGTTCTGCTAAGAAAGTGTGCACCGTTCGCGGATTATCGCTGGTCTACCAGTTGCGCTCGCTATCCATCAAAAGACCAGATTCGTTATTGGAAATAATCAACAATAATGTAGACCCTGCTTAGCCTATGGGGAATATTAACCAGAGTATTGATTTTTTCGATAATTATATTTGTGGTCATCAATACATTTGAATTTGAGAACTATAAAGATATTTACAGCAATAATACTAAAAGAAGACGTATCTGATTAACAGCTGTAGGTTGGGTACCATATACTGTCACCCCATTGGCTGGTTTCAGCTTGACACAGGGAAGCCATAGCAACATCTGATCTATAAAGACAGCGCGAGGAGGGCACGTGATAAAGTTTAACCAAAGACACGAGCAAAGTACAGTTTAACAATCTACCACTGCAAACAATACACCAAGAGAAGAAGTGTTTTCAAATGCAGTCTAAATTTCTTTCTCCTCGACACGTTCTTTCACATTGTAGAGGACTGCTCTGTAGAGAAAGTGTCTTCGAAGTGTAGGCGACTCAAAAAAGTAATCCCAGGCAGGTCCCGACTTGAGGTTCGAAATGAAACGATAAGGAGAAGAAATTGAAATAACATTCAGAGCCTGGTCTGGAGGAGTATCGCAATCCATGGTTGAAAATTTCTCAAAAGACAAGTGGCCAGGTATGCGGACACTAACCTGAAGATACAACTAGCTCAGAAGAGCGGTGCGAAGCTAGCTGTTTCGAACGCAGTAATTAGCAGGGGCGGCTCCAGCTGCTGCCCCCCTCTGGCAGCTGCGGTCGGTAATTGGGGGCTACGGAGGCGGCAGCGCCGCGGTCGCCAGGTGAGTGGGCGAGAGGCAGCGGGTGGGCCGCTCCCTGGCTCTGCACGGACGCCGCCACAGGCCGGGCCGCCTCGCCTTCCCGACCACTCACCTCCAAAGCCGACCTCCAGAGTCCCTACCGAGCAGACTCCGCGTCCTCAATGCAGCTGGGGTATAACCGAAGCTCTCTCCATGTACACTACTGGCAATTAAAATTGCTACACCAAGAAGAAATGCAGGTGATAAACGGGTATTCATTGGACAAACATATTATACTAGAACTGACATGTGACTACATTTTCAAGCCATTTGGGTATAGAGATCCTGAGAAATCAGTACCCAGAACAACCACCTCTGGCCGTAATAACGGCCTTGATACGCCTGGACATTGAGTTAAACAGAGCTCGGATGGCGTGTACAGGTACAGCTGCCCATGCAGCTTCAATACGATACCACAGTTCATCAAGAGTAGTGACTGGCATATTGTGACGAGCCAGTTGTTCGGCCACCATTGACCAGACGTTTTCAATTGGTGAGAGATCTGGAGAATGTGCTGGCCAGGACAGCAGTCGAACATTTTCTGTATCCAGAAAGGCACTTACAGGATCTGCAATATGTGGTCGTGCGTTATCCTGCTGAAATGTAGTGTTTCGCAGGGATCGAGTGAAGGGTAGAGCCACGGGTCGTAACACATGTGAAATGTAACGTCCACTGTTCAACGTCCCGTCAATGCGTACAAGAGGTGACCGAGACGTGTAACCAATGGAACCCAATACCATCACGCCGGGTGATATGCCAGTATGGCGATGACGAATACACGATCCCAATGTGCGTTCACCGCGATGTCGACAAACACGGATACGACCATCATGATCCTGTAAACAGAACCTGGATTCATCCGAAAAAAATGACGTTTTGCCATTCGTGCACCCAGGTTCGTCGTTGAGTACACCATCTCTGGCGCTCCTGTCTGTGATGCAGCGTCAAGGATAACCGCAGCCATGGTGTCCGAGCTGAAAGTCCATGCTGCTGCAAACGTCGTCGAACTGTTCGTGCAGATGTTTGTTGTCCTGCAAACGTCCCCATCTGTTGACTCAGGGATTGAGACGTGACTGCACGATCCGTTACAGCCATGCGGATAAGGCCTGTCATCTCGACTGCTAGTGATACGAGGCCGTTGGGATCCAGCACAGCATTCCGTATTACCCTCCTGAAACCATCGATTCCATATTGTGGTAACAGTCATTGGATCTCGACCAACGCGAGCAGCGATGTCGCGATACGATAAACCGCAATCGCGATAGGCTACAATCCGACCTTTATCAAAGTCGGAAACGTGAGGGTACGCATTTCTCCTCCTTACACGAGGCATCACGACAACGTTTCACTAGGCAATGCCGGTCAACTGCTGTTTGTGTATGAGGAATCGGTTGGAAACTTTCCTCATGTTAGCACGTTGTAGATGTTACCACCGCCGCCAACCTTGTGTGAATGGTCTTAAAAGCTAATCATTTGCATATCACAGCATCTTCTTCTTGTCGGTTAAATTTCGCGTCTGTAGCACATCATCTTCGTGGTGTAGCAATTTTAATGGCCAGTAGTGTATATAAATAAACGGCAAATATTCGCTTACAAAACCAGTTCTTGTGGCTTTTAAGAACATCCTCATTACTCAGATTCATCTCTAACAAGTTACCAATGCCAACAACGACACACAAGCCGTTGTCGCTACAGTGCGTAAGTGCTGTAGCAAATTTCTTCCAAAAAGCCGTGCGTAGAATCGCAGTTTGGGGTGGCCCCGGTACTCGGTTCCCATTTTAGCAGGGAACGTGGGGTGGCAAGTTTTTGGTTTAGCCTGGGCCAGCTGTCATTTGTATAGTCACTCGAGCGTCTGACTTACTGTAGTTGTGTTACGGTATTTTGAGCAAAGTCTGAACGACGAACCGGAACTGGCGCCCATGCAAATTCTGCAAATCAGTTAATTTCTTTTTCGAAAGCTTTTAATTGGATTGAAATTAGTGCTTAGATGAAAGCACCATTTACATGTACGCCATTCTCATTTTGCGCGCAAAAACAGTCCGGCTCGTTTGGGTTTTATGAGCAAAATCTGTCACCCTTAAATAATTTTGGACTCGGGCGAGACTGATAATTCAAATGCAGTCCCCTGGTGTATCGAACCTTCGTCTACGATAAGTTTTAGGCGTTTGAAAAATTTTGCTTCGTTTTGACTTTAAGTGCAAATATCACGTTTTTTCAGGGAGGTTTTTGAAGCGCGCTACGTCTATACACTAGTGTACAGCTAAACTATGAATGACAAACCGCTGGAATCAGTATCTACAGTAAGATATCTAAGAGTAACTATCCAGAGTGACGTTAAGTGAAATGACACATAAAACATATAGTGGGTAAATCAGATTCCAGACTCAGATTCATGGGAATAGTCTTAAGAAAATGTAATTCACCCACGAAGGAAGTGGCTTATATGGCGCTTGTTCGGACGATTCTTGAGTATTGTTCATCTGTTCGGCATCCCTACCGGGTAGGACTGATGGAGGATGTAGAGAAGATGCAACGAAGAGCGGCACGTTTCGTCACAGGATCGTGTAGCTAACGCGAGAGCGTTACGGAGATGCTAAACAAATTCTATTGGCAGACGTTACAAGAGAGGCGTCGTAAATGAAGCAGAGATTTGCTATCGAAATTCCGGGAGAGTACTTTTCGGACAGAGTCGGACAACATATTACTTCCCCCCACATAGGTCCATCGTAATGATCAAGAGGAGAACTGTTGTGGGTTGGCAGGAGAGCCAACACGGGGTTACTAGAGGAAGCCGAAAGGCACGCGTTTTAGCTCACGCAGGCTGGCGTGAGGTCTGGAACAGGACAAGGAAATTAGAATTTAGAAAAACGGACGTAGCTGGTGGAATACTTAACTTTAATCCATTAATGATGAGCGTCGCTCTTGACTGTACATTATTCACAATATTAATAGTAACTGAACATGGCGCCTTGCTAGGTCGTAGCAAATGACGTAGCTGAAGGCTATGCTAACTAGTGTCTCGGCAAATGAGAGCGTATTTTGTCAGTGAACCATCGCTAGCAAAGTCGGTTGTACAACTGGGGCGAGTGCTAGGAAGTCTCTCTAGACCTGCCGTGTGGCGGCGCTCGGTCTGCAATCACTGATAGTGGCGACACGCGGGTCCGACGTATACTAACGGACCGCGGCCGATTTAAAGGCTACCACCTAGCAAGTGTGGTGTCTGGCGGTGACACCACAAGAACATTAAAGAAACTAGAACCAATACAGAGGCTTACCGACAGTCATTCTTCCCACGCGCTATTCATGAATGGAGCAGGGTTGGAGGACTCAGTTACTGATACAAAAGTACCCTCCGTCACACACCATTGTGCGGAATTTGATTTAGATGTAGATGTACTTCAACTTGTACGAACCAGTTCAAAGTTTGCACCAAGACAGACAAATGTATAAAGTCAAAACGAAACGTTATACGTTCTCGAGGTACGATGATTCAAACTCGAGCTAAATGTGCTGCGTAGAATTCATTCTTACGTGAACTGAGTGGACGGAAACTATTTAAAGTGAATCAAATAAATAAAAAATGCGTTCTTACGATAAAATTCAAAACTCTTTTTCAAATGTCTAGGATTATACGTGCAAACCACGCTTTTTGTGAGATTTTTACGCGCGCCGCTCCTATGTTCAGACTTGTGCGAATCGGTTCAAGTTTTGTACGAAGGTAGACAAATACATGTAATTAATGGTCGCTCTGTTGTGCTGTGAAAGCTTTATCAGTTGCTACGACATAAGCAAAAAGTTTCGAAACAATAAATAAACCTGTACGGGATGAGTCGTCGTCCAAGTCAACAAAAATTTTCATCGGTTGTCGCGCTATAGCGGTCTAATGTCAAAATTATGGTAGAGTAAAAGTTGGGAACCAGAATGAAAATACTATTTTATCTAAAACTGACATGGTGAGATCGTGGCTGTGTACAATTAATGTAGGTTAATTCTTACAAAGAAGAAACCAGCAACCCCACTATTAACACTGCTATTTATTTAGATAAATAGCGCCGTTACCGGTTTCGAACTGGCAAGTTCATCATCAGACGGCTGTTCACATGATTTTCAAGACACACTTTACATTATCGTCCGTTTCCGATTTTTATTATTCCACTGCAGTGAAGTATTTTTGGTGTATTGTTGCCGTCGAAAATTCCGCGCGATTTTGTTGCGAAGTTGCAGGATTGTATTTTTCGCATATTCCTAAATATATCCAGCTCTTACGTAACTTGTATATCACATATTAAATGTGATATACCACACACACACACACACAATATGGTGTGTGTGTGTGTGGTGCTTTGCACAATATGGTGACATACAAGTTAGCTTCGCTAGCAAAGTCGGATGTACAACTGGGGCGAGTGCTAGGAAGTCTCTCTAGACCTGCCGTGTGGCGGCGCTCGGTCTGCAATCACTGACAGTGGCGACACGCGGGTCCGTCGTATACTAGCGGACCGCGGCCGACTTAAAGGCTACCACCTAGCAAGTGTGGTGTCTGGCGGTGACACCACAATTTAATTTCCACTTTAACCAAACACAAGACTTGATTGTTCTTTTACAAAGGGAAATAACAACTTAACTTCTGCAAAGTGAAACAAAGACTGCCCTGTGCGCATTCGCGCCAAAACGGTTACTAGCAAGTCAAATATTATGACAGTCTCACAGAAATGAATACACACAACAACCATATCACTATAATATATCGATACATCGGAGTACCTATACACTAATAAAACCAAATGTGCATATCGCAGAAAAGTAGTACGATATTACTGGTATCGAGAACTGAGGTTGGAGTGCCGTAATGGTCACGTAAATAAAGAGCCATTACACTGTCTATACGCCTGTTCCGCCCGCTGCCTGCCCGCTTGCACTTCATAGCGCTGCTGACTGATTTTTACTGAAGCCACATCTCGTGCGGAGCTCAGCAGGAAACCGCTGTCCTGGCGGACAATACTGTCGTCTACTCGTGTTTCGACTGCCTCTTGATGATGCAATCCCAGACATCGTTGGCACCGAGCGAGGTGGCGCAGTGGTTAGCACACTGGACTCGCATTCGGGAGGACGACGGTTCAATCCCGTCTCCGGCCATCCTGATTTAGGTTTTCCGTGATTTCCCTAACTCGTTTCAGGCAAATGCCGGGATGGATCCTTTGAAAGGGCACGGCCGATTTCCTTCCCCATCCTTCCCTAAACCGAGCTTGCGCTCCGTCTCCAATGACCTCGTTGTCGACGGGACGTTAAACACTAACCACCACCACCACATCGTTGGCGCGGCACGGCACCTCCATCGTTTCGACAAGAAACGCGTCTGTCTGTCGCCGCAGCGTTCTGCCAAGGCAGAGTCGTCGCTTCGGTCGAGGCGAGGGGAGGCGAACCGAACCGCCACCTGCGTTCTCTGGACAGCGCTCCGAGACGCGCCGCCGCGCCTGACCGCTACGCTGCAGTCACTGAATAAGAGGCCGCACTGGCAGCTGCCGCAGCCCCGACTGGTCACCGGCTAACCCACCAGGCACAGGCGCAGTTTTCACTGTCGACCAGAGGATGGCCTTTATTCTGTGATTCTCCGTTATTCTGGCAGTGTCGGCCGTGAGATGTCCTGCGCACGTAAGGAGCGCCAGGCTCTTTCTTTCTTTTGGATTGTTTTCCTTCTTCTTTGTACTCGGTTAGAGAGCGCACCTTATCCGTGTCTCCGAGTAGCCGTTCTTGCGGGATATTTTCACACAGATGTTGTAACTCGATAAATAAACTTTCGCTGCCGCATATCGGTCGCGCTCTGTTACCACGGTGGCGAGCTGAGATTTGCGTTGCGCTGGGCGGTTCTGTGATGCTGTCATCAAAGAGGCAACGAGAACGCCAGTACACGACGATGTTGTCAACCAGGACAGCGGTTTCCTCCCCAGTTCTGCCTGGGACGTGGCTTCAGTAAAAATACGTTAGGAATCCTCTGACTTCAAAGCGGCGCAGCGCAAAAAAAAAAAAAAAAAAAAAAAAACTAAATGCCGTGTGACTAGGGCCTCCCGTCGGGTAGACCGTTCGCCGGGTGCAAGTCTTTCAATTTGACACCAATTCGGCGACTTGCGCGTCGATGGGGATGAAATGATGATGATTAGGACAACACAACACCCAGTTCCTGAGCGGAGAAAATTCCGACCCAGCCGGGAATCGAACCCGGGCCCTGAGGATTGACAGCCTGTCGCGCTGACCACTCAGCTACCGGGGGCGGAAGGCGCGGTGCAAGTAGCGGGTAAGACGGGCGTCACCGGGAATTGCCGCCCGGACTCCCCTCTCTGTCCCACCGCACTCGGCCCCAGCCTTCTCATGCTGCCACCGGCCGCTACGTCTCTTCGGGAGACACGCGAGTGGCCCATAAGTTGGACTTCGGCAAAGGGAGAGTGTGCCCGATCGGATATATAGAAACGAACTGGACATCAAGTCGACGCTTTGCCTTAGGATGACGAGTACAACGCCACGACTCGCCTGACAACACGAGTAAGTCTCATCAATAAAATTCGCCAAGAAATCCTATTTGTCCATGATGGAAGGAGTATGCGGTACTACAATATGTTTCGTGTTTTGTACGAGGTGCATTCAAGTTCTAAAGGCCTCCGATTTTTTTTCTAATTAACTACTCACCCGAAATCGATGAAACTGGCTTACTTCTCGACGTAATCGCCCTGCAGACGTACACATTTTTCACAGCGCTGACGCCGTGATTCCATGGCAGCGGCGAAGGCTTCTTTAGGAGTCTGTTTTGACCACTGGAAAATCGCTGAGGCAATAGCAGCACGGCTGGTGAATGTGCGGCCACGGAGAGTGTCTTTCATTGTTGGAAAAAGCCAAAAGTTACTAGGAGCCAGGTCAGGTGAGTAGGGAGCATGAGGAATCACATCAAAGTTGTTATCACGAAGAAACTGTTGCGTAACGTTAGCTCGATGTGCGGGTGCGTTGTCTTGGTGAAACAGCACACGCGCAGCCCTTCCCGGACGTTTTTGTTGCAGTGCAGGATGGAATTTGTTCTTCAAAACATTTTCGTAGGATGCACCTGTTACCGTAGTGCCCTTTGGAACGCAATGGGTAAGGATTACGCCCTCGCTGTCCCAGAACATGGAGACCATCATTTTTTCAGCACTGGCGGTTACCCGAAATTTTTTTGGTGGCGGTGAATCTGTGTGCTTCCATTGAGCTGACTGGCGCTTTGTTTCTGGATTGAAAACTAGCATCCACGTCTCATCCATTGTCACAACCGACGAAAAGAAAGTCCCATTCATGTTGTCGTTGCACGTCAACATTGCTTGGCAACATGCCACACGGGCAGCCATGTGGTCGTCCGTCAGCATTCGTGGCACCCACCTGGATGACACTTTTCGCATTTTCAGGTCGTCATGCAGGATTGTGTGCACAGAACCCACAGAAATGCCAACTCTGGAGGCGATTGTTCAACAGTCATTCGGCGATCCCCCAAAACAATTCTATCCACTTTCTCGATCATGTCGTCAGACCGGCTTGTGCGAGCCCGAAGTTGTTTCGGTTTGTTGTCACACGATGTTCTGCCTTCATTAAACTGTCGCACCCACGAACACACTTTCGACACATCTATAACTCCATCACCACATGTCTCCTTCAACTGTCGATGAATTTCAATTGGTTTCACACCACGCAAATTCAGAAAACGAATGACTGCACGCAGTTCAAGTAAGGAAAACGTCGTCATTTTAAGTATTTAAAACAGTTCTCATTCTCGCCGCTGGCGGTAAAATACCATCTGCCATACGGTGCTGCCATCTCTGGGACGTATTGACAATGAACACGGCCTCATTTTAAAACAATGCGCATGTTTCTATCTCTTTCCAGTCCAGAGAAAAAAAATCGGAGGTTTTAGAACTTGAATGCACCTCGTGAAAGAGAATTCGTTACTCGTACATCTGACAATCCCCTACTGTTTCGCGTCGTAAACGTTTACCACACTATGCAATAAATTGCAGAGAACCACCGAAGTCGCAATATTAATTTTCTTTTTTACTTGACGACTACTTTCGAGTCTAAGCTAATTATCAAATGCCGGCCGGAGTGGCCGTGCGGTTATAGGCGCTTCAGTCTGGAACCGCGTGACCGCTACGGTCGCAGGTTCGAATCCTGCCTCGGGCATGGATGTGTGTGATGTCCTTAGGTTAGTTAGGTTTAATTAGTTTTAAGTTCTAGGCGACTGATGACCTTAGAAGTTGTTAAGTCGCATCGTTCTCAGAGCCATTTGAATCATTTTAATTATCAAACCATCCATTAAGTTATGCAGTAACATCCATTACGGTAGCCACATGAATGTTCATTCCACTTCTTGTAAAACGTCATTCACCTAGCTTAGTGGATTATTTGACAGTGAACTTAGGCTCGAAACTAGTCATCAAGTAATAACGAGAATTAATACTGCAACTCAGACAGTTGTCTTCAATTTATTGCATAATTTGATGCATCCTGTTTCTGCCGCAATGTCTTCCAGAATCCTGGAAATTAGGAAGCCGGCCGGGGTGGCCGAGCGGTTCTAGGCGCTAAACCGCGCGACCGCTACGATCGCAGGTTCGAATCCTGCCTCGCGCATGGATGTGTGCGATGTCCTTAGGTTAGTTAGGTTTAAGTAGTTCTAAGTTCAAGGGGACTGATGACCTCAGAAGTTAAGTCCCATAGTGCTCAGAGCCATTTTTGGAAATTGGTACATAGTCATGAATGTTGTTGGCTCTGAGCACTATGGGACTTAACTTCTGAGGTCATCAGTCCCCTAGAACTTAGAACTACTTAAACCTAACTAACCTAAGGACATCACACACAGCCGCGCGGGATTAGCCGAGCGGTCTGGGGCGCTGCAGTCATGGACTGTGCAGCTGATCCCGGCGGAGGTTCGAGTCGTCCTTCGGGCATGAGCGAGTGTGTTTGTCCTTAGGGTAATTTAGGTTAAGTAGTGTGCAAGCTTAGGGACTGATGACCTTAACAGTTAAGTCCCATAAGATTTCACACACATTTGAACATTTGACATCACACACATCCATGTCCGAGGCAGGATTCGAACCTGCAAGAACCGAGCCGGCCACACTGGCCGGCTCCTGAATATTGTTCCTCTGTGTTTATTTGGACCCTGATGATCTGTCAATGTGGTAGTCCTTCTGCTTTCTCTTACACAGTTCAGCTACTTGTTTGAGGAAAACTAGGTTATGTCACGTATTCGAACAAATAAATAAGTAAACATGGTGAAGAGGTAAATCGTGCCCGTTTGTATATTAAGTGAGCCATATCGAGTTGTCTCATCCAGGAATAGAATGAAAGGGAGTATCTTGCAACAACGCGTCGCTAGGAGTCGCGCAAAAATTTTGTAGTCTGCGTCAGGCAGAGTTAGGGGGCGCTAATATGCTGTCATCGCTCCGATGTCCGTTTGCCAATGGGCATAACAATGCTAGCGGTATGGCGTTATCCGTCATCAACAGTTCATGTTATACTATCGTCCACGGCGACGCTATTAGCCCAACAAAGGTGCGATAAAATTCTATCGGCAATCGGTCGACGCCAACTCATTCAAAGCACGTTTGTTAACTGCATCATGGGCCTCGTCGCACGTAACCAGTTCTGCCTCGAGTAAGACGGGCGGTAACACAGCCTCCTCAACACGGGCGTTGGTATGCTCCTCCTGGTGGTACAGTGTGAGGTACCAGTCTACAAAGGCACTGACTATTTCGGCCTGATAAGTTACGTTCTGGGCGCGACGGGTTTAGATCTTGGTGACGAGTTGTTGTCCCCGTTGTTTCTCATCGGAGGCGATACGGTGCGTGGTGGGGTGTTCTTGTGCCACCAAATCTTGACGTCTGGTCCCCACTACCGCCCCATGCAGGCTACGGCACGTCAACGTCACGATTTTTACCTTAATCCTGCTGCGTTCCCTCTCGGTTGCAGGACTGAGCGGCTGGGCGTCGAGGTCGCGGGGAACAGCGTAGAAATATTGGGTACTGCGTCAGCGCCACGCAGCTACTTCCTTGCTGCACTGAATGAAGGTACATCAAATAGCAGTCACCGAGTCAAGAGACGTTCACAGGTGTCCCATGTCTCGGTAATGCGTTGAACATATTTAGGATCGTGACCACGGTTCACGACTGCGCCAGACCACTTGTTGGAGGAAGAGAATATTACAGATATAGGCACAGTGGTCTGAAAAGGCCAAGGGGCAAAGTTCTGCGCGTTGGAGTGCAGACTGACTCCTATCAAGGCAGCTCGCAGAGTGACCCAAGTACGTACAGGTGCCTCTCCAACTTCCAAAGTGCCACGCAGCAGCAGAGCACGGACGACAAGGCGCAGTTATTGACAGGTGCTGCAGAGGGGCAATTGATCCTTAGGGTGCAGGACACAATTAAAATCACTCCCAAGCAAGTAATGGTCACAGCGCCCAAGAAATAAAGGAGCGATTTCTTCTGAGTACAAGCGCGCTCATTCGTGTCTTCGGATGGAGTCTGACAGAACGTACATGTTGACAATACGCACCCATAACGGTGATCGTCATGCCTCTGGAGGACGTGGCGTAGCCATCTATGCTCGCGAGGGCATTCCGTCCCAGATGGCCACCAGGGCAGGGGTAACTCTTACAGCCTGCGTCGTTCGAAGGTGTGGCTAAGCGCACTGTGTGATGTAGACGTCCGATACCCTTATCATCTCTCACAGCATTTGAGCTTTCACTCGGGAGGTATTGTTGTTACTATATGAAGATGGTATTTGTTCTTTCGGACATCGGTGAGCATGCAGCTCTCTTAGAATGAAATGGTAATTAAATCAAGACGCTAAGCTGTCGACAGGCTTTGTTATATATCAAAAGGGACAGTTGAAAATGTGTGCCCCGACAGGGACTCAAAGCCGGGATCTTCTGCTTACATGGCAGACGCTCTATCCATCTGAGCCACCGAGGGCACAGAGGATCGTGCGACTGCAGAGATTTATCCCTTGCACGCTCCCCGTGAGGCCCACATTCCCAACTTCATGTCCACAAAATACGTTCGTAGTGCCCCTGCCTATTACACTCATTACTCGCGGCAGACAATCTTGCGAAGTCCCGTAAGAGTTCGGGCAATGCGTGTGCATCCAGCGCAGAAGAAGAAGGTCAGCTGCTGGTTAGCCTTAACTACATGAAGATGGTATCTGTTCTTTCGGACATGTCCGATACCATCGGTGACCATGCAACTCTCTTAGAATGAAATGATAATTAAATCAAGACCGGGCATTGACTTTCTTCTTCTGCGCTGGATGCACACGCATTGCCCGAACTCTTACAGGACTCGGTAAGATTTTCTGCGGCGAGTAATGAGTGTAATGGGCAGGGGCACTACGAATGTAGTGTGTGGACATTAAGTTGGGAATGTGGGTCTCACGGGGAGCGTGCGAGGGACGAATCCCTGCAGTCGCATTATCCTCTGTGCCCTCGGTGGCTCAGATGGATAGAGCTTCTGCCATGTAAGCAGGAGATCCTGAGTCTGAGTCCCGGTCGGGGCACACATTTTCAACTGTCCCCGTTGAAGTATATCTACCCCTGTCGTCAGCTTTGGGGCTTGATTTAATTATCGTTTCACTGTTGTTAGTGCTGATCGTTGCTATTCGGTACATTTGGGAGTCGAGCCCTGCTGCGGAAGGGAACTCCATCAGTGGAGGGTGGAGAGGGGTGGGGCAGCGGCATGCCGCTCCGTACGCCACCTAAAGGCGTTGGGGTCGGCGTAAGCAGTCCTCCGTCTGGGATAACTCAATTCCAGCGAGTGGTTAGAGTGATCGTCAACGTGGTTACTCCACGCCATTTAAGGCGCTGTCGTTAGGACGTTCATATGTTCCACCTCGTCCGTAGCAGTGGAGGACGTCTCGGTGGCAGTCGTAACGGTGGAGTCCACTTATTCAGGTGCACCTGGGAGAGCCGGCGGAGTGGGTACCGGCGCAGCCGGATCCAGAGTCGTGCTGTAGTCGTTCTTGTCGTCGTGCGGGTTCCGAGGCACCGTCGGGCCAGATGGCCTCTGCAGCCTCAGAGGGAAGTGAGTCGTCTCGTTCCGAGATCGTAAGACGGCCCCCAGGAGGAAGGCGGTCGCGCGGACCACAAGCGACGAGGCGTCCACTTCGTCGGCCGGAAGCAGGTCGCCAGTCGCTGGTAGTGGCGCGGGAGGTTGCTTCCCCCTCCACTTCTTGACACTTTTACTGATGTTTTGTGTGTCTCCCTGTTTCTGCAGTTCGTGATATTTCCTATCACCTGGCCGTCGTCCCTTCCACTCCCATACTTATCCAGCTAGTGTGTTACTACGTTCGCAACGATCTCGATATGAAGGAGACCTTATACTTTTTTCTGTCCAGCATTCGCCCTTTTAACGAAGATTCCATTAAGCTTTTATGAGTTTTCAGGGTTGACTGTGAAACTGCCAAGTACTGGGTCCTGGTCACCACCGTTTCCTGATGAGAAGTGGTCCAGGGGACTTAGCAAGTGCGCGACGTCCCTTCCACCTGGGAGAAGACAGGGATCCATCCTCAGAAGCGCGCCTGCTCTTTCGGCCAAAACATACCGTCTCGTCTGTGCGGGCGAGGTAAGTTGTTGAGAAACCAGATGGAGTGTTTAGACATACCTGAAAGTAGTGAACTGATCCTGCCCACTCCTCCCACCTCACATAACAAATGATAAACGTATTTACTGTTTGTAAGTGCGTTAATAAAACACGAACTAATGAGTCAGTGAGACAACCAGTACTGCTTAGTTGCAGTGCCTTTTTTGTATAATGATGAAGGAATTATCAGTGCACCGCCAGTGCTCACTTCAAATCCTTCTCAGAAAAGGAAGCTGACCATCCACATTGGGGAGAGACGCACGCTTCCCCTGCACCACTGCTCTCCCTAGCGGCGCTTTCTTCACCCACACCCTGCATCCGCCATTTTAAAGCAACGAAAGTAAATTGTGTGCAGTATACTTAGGCCTACTGTTTGCAAATCACTTGATTGCTGGACTCGTTACTTCTGAAGTGGCAGGAAAGACTTAAGGCTGCCAGTACTTTCTGTTTGACCACTACCACTAATAACAATAATAATCATAAAAATGCAGAGGACCGGATCTCAAAAATGGAGAGAGGTTACGGATTAACTAAAAACATTTACAACAAAAAGTGCATCTCTTGGAACGCAAAAATTATGCAAGCAGTGCTGTGGTAAAAACAGAGTGCCTGTATGCCAGCGAATGCCTTTCATTGAATTACAAGTTGGAAAAGCTGGAGATGCTAGAAAGAAGAAGATTACGGAAAATCATGGGTCCAACACAGATTGAAACTGGCTGGAAACTGCGGAGCAGCAATGAAATCTACAAAAAGGTGGAGAAAATCCGGGAGACCATGAAAATGAGGAAGTTATCGTTTATAGGACACCTGTACAAAATGGACAAAACCAAACTAACCAAAAGGATATTCGACTGCCTGTGGAAAAAGAAGACAACGACACGGATGAAGGAAGCTCGTAACGATCTGGAAAGGTTCAACATTCAGGAAGTTCACATATTAGATAGGGATAAATTTCGGACAACGATTCAAAGTTTGGAAGGATTTCAGGTCGAAAGAACTAAAAAGACTCGAAGAGTCTGGACGGATGAACAGAAGCAACAGCACAGTAACCATATGAAGGAGTACTGGAGACAGAGGAAACTTCAGACAAAGAAGAAATGAAATTGTAGCGTGATCCTAACTGGTCAACCCGCAAATTAAAAAAAAAAGGATGCATGGTATGTCTTACAACGGTATAGTAGCCATTAAGTAAGTAACTACTATTGTGTTGTGCTGTCAATTGGTTCATTATTTTATTGTAGGAAACTTAATAATAAAGGAGTTTCTGGTGTATTACAGGAACTGTCTACAGCATGGAGAAGACATGTTCACGAATATTTAAGCATGTCGTGTACACGTCTCGATTTTTCTGTCATAAATCCATAGTGGAAAGTACAAAGTATATGTTTAGTGGCCTATGTGAGGGAGCTACAGTCTCTACCACGTACTGCCTCACCTTAACGCCAGCATTTGAAACGTGGCGACGGGTAAGTCACTTGTCAGGCTGACTCCCTGCCGGTGGCCTCAGCCTGGGTTGACACGTGGCTCCACTCTGTTGGTACAATGTGGCGTGCAAAGTCGCAAAAAACAAAATTCCAGGACGTTGAACAAGACGCTGCACCCGATTTCCGGTACACTGGCATCGTCTCAACCAAGAATTACAAATTAACTTCCAGTACTGCACTATACAATATACAGTACTTTACTTTACTTTTCCGTGTCCAGATCAAATTTTATTTTTCCAATAGTTAGCCACCGCTATGGCTTTGTCGTTGGCTTGTAGCAGGTAACTAAAACTGCAGGGCTCCGGCAGTAGTCGGCACATGAGCAGATGTGCCTCGTCTTCTACCTCTCCGCATCCGCAAAGAACGTCGTCATCGTTAGTCAGCAGTCCCCACTTGCACAGATTAGTTTTGCATCTGGGTACACCAGCCCTCAGCCTATTTAGTGTTCTCCACATTGTATAAGGAAGTTTGTTTCCAGGTGCCATTTGCTCTTTTGGTATTATCTGCAGTGCGGTTTGCTCATTCTCCCATTTACGGACTCTATTACCTTCCTGTGAACCGTCAAGGATCTTGGTTCTTACAATAAAGCTATTTCTAGACTTAAGCCTCCGAGCCTGAGAGACGTGCCCATTCAGTGGGTGTCAAGAATCTGTTTCTTTCTTTGTTCTCTCAGCGTCTGCTGCCACCTGCCTTCTGATCTTGGATGGGACAATTCCAGCAAGTAGGTACAAATTACCCGTTGGTGTGGGTCTGAGACAGCCTGTAACAATTCGCATTGTCTCATTTACACTTACATCAACCTGTTTAGCATTTGCAGATGCTTCCCATACTGGCGCTGCATAGTCTGCTGCAGAAACACACAGAGCAAGTGTTGATGTTCTCAGTACTGATGGTTGAGCTCCCCATTCATAGTTTGTCAGCCTGCGGATGATGTTATTCCTGAAGCAGACTTTAGCCTTGGTGTTTTGGCAATGCTGCTTGAAGGAAAGCGTTCTGCCAAGTTAAAGTACAATGTACAGTGCACAGTGTGAGGTGTACACGTGTAGAGTGCAGCGTGGATTGCCAGCCTGGCGGGTACTCGCCATCAGCCTGATGGCCTCAATTTGTCAGGCGGTCTTACATACTTGCCACACACTGACAATACTAACCATCATAATCACTCCGTCTTCAGGCCACGAGTGGCCTACCGGGACCATCCGACCGCCGTGTCATCCTCAGAGGAGGATGCAGATAGGAGGGGCGTGGGGTCAGCACACCGCTCTCCCGGTCGTTATGATGGTATTCTTGACCGAAGTCGCTACTATTCGGTCGAGTAGCTCCTCAATTGGCTTCACGAGGCTGAGTGCACTCCGAAAAATGGCAACAGCGCATGGCGGCCTGGATGGTCACCCACCCAAGTGCCGACCACTCCCGACAGCGTTTAACTTCGGTGATCCCACGGAAATCGGTGTATCCACTGCGGCAAGGCCGTTGCCCTACTAACCATCATGTAAAAGTAATTTAGTGCACCCATTTGTTTTTACCCGACAGTAAAGTGTATTTTACACCTCACAGGGTAATTACCCATATATCTTAGAACTTTTAACTGTAGCAAATATGATAAAGCGATACGACATTAACGAATACTTTATTTTTTCGTTTTAAGGTCTGAGCCTCTGATTTAGACGCAGCCGTGCTTCCATTACAGATGCTGAAGTATCTAGACGTCGAGAAACCTGTATAGTCAATTAGATAATGGTTACCGTTCGTAATGCGTTACTCGACGATGGGCAATTGATGGTGTCAACGAAAAGACCCGCTGATGACACTGCGATCCTCAGTGAATTGCTGGACTTAGTGAATGGAATATGTAGACTAATAAGCACAAATTATTGATAGAGAGTAAACAGCAGATATACTAAAGTAATGAGGAGTTACAGAAATGAGGTTAGCAATAACCTTAACATCAAAGTTAAACACTTGCAGCTAAGGGATATTGCTACGTTGGAAGCACAATAAGACATGACGGACACAGTATGGAGGACATAAAAACACTATCACAGGAAAATACAGATTTCCTGACCAAAAGAAGTCTACTAGCATCAAACTTACGTCTTAATTTGGTGAATAAATTTCTGAGAATGTACGTTTGTAGCACAGAATTGTATGAAAGTGCATCATGGACAGTAGGAAAACAGAAGAAAAAGAGAATCGAAGTGTGTGAGACGTGTTGCGACAGAGGGATGTTGAAAACTAGGTGGAGATATGAGGTAAGGAATGAGGAGGTTCTCCGCAGAATCGGCGAGGAAAGGAATGTACGGAAAATTTTGACAAGAGGACGATTGGACGTGTGTTAAGACATTACGTAATAACTTCCATGCAACTTGCCGAGGGGAGCCGGCCTCGGTGGCCGAGCGGTTCTAGGCACTTCAGTCGGGAACCGCGCGACTGCTACGGTCGCAGGTTCGAATCCTGCCTCGGGCATGGATGTGTGTGATGTCTTTAGGTTAGTTAGGTTTAAGTAGTTCTAATTTCTAGGGGACTGATGACCTCAGATGTTAAGTCCCATAGTGCTCAGAGCCATTTGAACCATTTGAACTTGCAAAAACTGGTTCAAATGGCTCTGAGCAGTATGGGACTTAACATCTGAGGTCATCAGTCTCCTAGAACTTAGAACTACTTAAACCTAACTAACCTAAAGACATCACACACATCCATGCCCGAGGCAGGATTCACCGCCTAGAACCGCTCGGCCACTTGAACTTGCAGAGGGTTATAACTGTGGTTTCGGGATTGGTGGCATCAGGCCAGTCAGAAGAGCGATGCAAAAAATTGTAACTCACGCATTTTAAAAGAGGTTTTGGTAATGAGAAACCTTTTCACTCGATGGTGATACTTCTGATAATCATTGATCTAAACTCATTCGAATGACTTTATCTCGAGAAAATTTAAACTTGAGTAAATGCTACCTGGAGCTCTTGCCTCGTCACACTTGCACATTATGTCAACCTTTCGACGACTTTCTTCATCGTGATTGTCAGGAGTTATCTGTAGAGAACGTGATACTTTATGTAGCAGGTTGAGTTAGGCAGCTTAGACGTCTTGGAACTTCCATATGCTACCAGAGATTATGTCGATGTCTGTGATGGAAGACCGTTTGCTGCGATATTGATTTCGTTACGTGTTGGATGACTCTGCTAACTTTTCCGTAACTTTAGCTTTCAACATAAAGCGCACGTTTCCAAGCACGATAAAGGTTAAAACCGCTGCCCAATTAAAGTTGTTGTTGGACATTATAATCTCAACGGCGGCTTCGATGTCAGAATCCGAGTAGCTATGTGCGCGAGATAATATTCGTGCTTCATCAAAAGTAATGTATTTTTGTTCATCGGCTGCGTTCGCCAGCTGCAGATTGGTCGAAATTATGAGATTTAATGTGGCATCGGCGCACTGCTTAACGTTCCTAAATCGTTCGTACGGACTGACGAATGTAGCTGCTACCGCGTTCATACGGAATTTCATAAACTGCGACAACACTGAAACGGAGAATGTCTTTCACTGGAGGCAGCATCAATTTAATTTCCTTCGGAGCTACAACATATAGGCGGAGTCCAGGACAAACACTGTATACAGTCCATTTTTCTATAACCCAAGAAAATGAGAGAGATGCTGTGCCAATGAAAGACAGTCTTTTTGTCGCGGTGTTCTTGGAGTTTACGAAAGTGCTTGTGAATCTAGTAGCAATTACACTGATCAGTCAGTACGATTTCAGAGCGCTGTACAGAGTCCAGTCGCCACATGAAATATCACGGTTTCTACACGTCTGCTGCTGCCGAACACATTACGCAACAAGCTTCCAATTGCATTTGACAAGAACAAAATGCCCCGGCGAATAAGGAGACGATATAAGGGGGCTGTGACTTAACGCTAGTGTCAGGTGTGAGAGGTTGTGAAAGCTCCTGGTGGCTGGAATGACTCGCGTAGCCGACGCTGGTTGCAGCAGAGCGCAGGTCGCGCGGAACTCACGGTCGTGGGTCTCCCTGTACCACAGGCAGAGTGCTTTCAAGCTAGGAGATACGCTTACTGCCACAGAGAGAAGAGAAATGTCGATTGAAAACAAAGTAACGTTTCCTGCCTGAGTGTGCCGTAGGGCATTCTACTTCTAAACCCGTGTGTCGTATCCTGTAATTTTTCTATTTATAACTACACCCGCACTTAAGTAGTTATTTATATAAAAAAATGCTGCATATGTATTTCCTCCAGTCTTCCCTTAGTCCACCTCCTCGAGCCCTCTCTCTCCCAGCCTCCTACTCCCCCCCCCCATCTCTGCCCATTTCCTCCCCCCCTCCTCTCTATGTCCATCTCCTTCACCTGCCATTCTCTATCTCCTCGTCCTCCTCCTCTCACTGTCCAACTGCTCCTGCCCCCTCTCTCTGCCCAACTTCTCCACTGCCCCTCTCTCTGCCCAAATACTCCAGCCCCAGTCTCTCTGTCCACCTCTTCCTCCCCATCTCACTGTCCATCTTTCCCCTCCTCCCTCTCGGTCTTCACCCCCTCCTCCCTACTCTCTCTGTCCATATCTTTCTCTTTCCTTTTGCTGTCCATCTCCCTTTACCCCCTCTGTGTTTGTGCATTTCCTTCTCTCCCGTCTCTCTACACACCAACAAAAAGCTGGTAGTTCCTATCCCCATAGCATTTTTTTTCCAGAGCGTAACTAATATGTGTACCCAATTTGGTTGAAATCATTCCAGGTGTTAAGGATGAGCTTTTTATCCGTGACTTTGGCCGCATACATACGTGTCTGATACATTCCACATGCATGTAACATATTTCACACGTATTTCTACTCATATGTCTTCTGCATCCCTAGCGAATTTCGCCCTGCATTTTCATTTTCACGGAGGTCATTGTTCGTGGCGTCGTACCTTGTACAACGATATAGTTTTCCAGGTACATCCAGTAGTATATGTGCCTACTGTCTGCGTAATATGTTGTGAATGGCGTTGGTAGTAAAGAAGTAATAAATTAAAACGTCATGCATGATGCGACAGTTTTTCATGCATCTCAGGGTTTATGACGTCATATCTACTGAACTATGTATCTAACAATGATATAATTTGCTGATAACGTCAGTGATATACATGAATACTGTCAGCAAAATCTGTCACGAATACAGTTAGTGAGAGAGATGTAATAAATTAAAACATCAAGCTTAATGGGACAGTTTTACTTCATGAACAGCGAAAATGTAGTAAGCGATGAAATATTTTCGTTTCCCCAATGTTTACTTTTCGTTTTGAGTTGTTGAGAACACACTGTACTGTTGAGTTTCCCTGTTGCAACGTAAAAAATATATTCCCCTTTGAAGTCCACAGTCAATTTTTGCTTGTTATCCAGGGACAGGACACTTCATGATGGTCTTTCACGACGCTAAACCAAGTCACGATTTGTCAACAAATAAATCAGTACACACCTTCATTTCTGCCCCGCCAGCTAGTGAGAAATGCGTGGCAGAAGAAAACGGTGAATGGTTATATCACATGGTCGACGCTTTTGAAATCCGCTCTGTTTGGTATGGAGGTGGCCATTCTCTTCGAGGTATGTGACTACCTTTGAGCTGAGAATGTGCTCCATATACAAATTGAGTTAGATAATGTTGACAATTTTGTAGAGTATTTAAATACTGCTGTGCGGTGTGGCATTTTTTTTCGCTGCGGCAGGACTTTGTCACGCAGTTTCATCACCAGCTTTCTCCTAAGAGTGCGAAACTTTTCTTTGGCTACCATCTGCATAGGGAGAAATGATCATCACATAAAATAACAGAAATCAGAGCTCGCACGGAATCATTTAGGTGTTCGTTTTTCCCGTGACCAGTTAGAGAGTGGAAATGCAGAGACGCTTAAAGGTGGTTCGAAGAATCCTCTACCAGAATTTCAGACTTCTCATGTAGATGTAGAGTACAGAAGCGCTTTATTTTCATGTTACAGATCCATTTCTACTTCACTATATTACTCGTGGGAAACGCACAGGAAAAGAACGTGTGAGCACAGTATGAAACACTTCCCTAAGTGGCAATATAATGAAAAGGATAGTTGCTACTCACCATGTAGCGGAGATACTAGTCGCAGATTGGCACAACAAAAAGACTGTTGCAAAATAAGCTTTCGGCCAACAAGGCCTTTGTCAGAAATAGAGAACACTCTCTCTCTCTCTCTCTCTCTCTCTCTCTCTCTCTCTCTCTCTCTCACACACACACACACACACAAACACGCGCGCGCGCGCGCGCATCTGACACACACATGACTATCTCTAGCAGCTGTCACAGTCTCTACTCAGTGGTGAGTAATAACTATCCTTTTCATAATATTGTTACATTCCATCTTGGATTTTCCATTGTTTGACTCCCTAAGTGTCAGCGGCTGCAAGAATGCATGCACGAAGACACTATGCCTCTTGTGGCGCAGTTCCGTATGCAAGAGCTTTCAAGTGCTGCCACAATAAAAGTCTGATGGGATTAGGTCCGGAGAGCGTGGAGGTGAACGAATTACTCGACCTATAGCTGTCCATCTGTCACGGAATCTGTTATTTAGAAATGTAGCAACATTAACAAGGAGATGAGGAAGAGCTCCATCGTGCTGGAAGGACATGTTTTGTCACACTCGTAAAATCACTCTTTCTAGGAAAACGAGTATTCTCTAAGAAAGCACGGTAAGTTGCCCAGTTGAGCTTAGGTGGAAGAACATGGAGCCCTAGCAGAAAGTCATAAACAATGCCAAGTTAACGGTTGACACAAAATCTTTGTTGATGCCGTGACTGAACAATCTCGTGAGGATCCTCGACAGCTCATACTTGCTGATTGCGAAAATTTGCAATCTCCGTTGAAACCAAGTCCCATTCGTGAGCAGCACATTTGCACTAAAGTGAGGGTTGACACACTGTTGAATGAAACAGAACTGTACCCACGCAGGAAAATCAGCTGCTGATAAGTGCCTGCGCACGCTGCGGAGACAGCAGGTTGTCATGTAGCGCTCTCCGGACAGTCATGCGTCAACACTACGAGGTGCAGCTAATTTTCTTAGCCCGGCTGTCGCCAACTGCACGAAAAACTTCCTCGTCCAGCTGAGGTGTCCTCGTCCTTCTAGGCCTTCCACAGTCACAAGTATCAGTTGTAAACTTGCCATGCTCCCTAAGGCGACGATCAGTTGCTTCAGGCGTCCTCCTCCTGGGACACCGTCGTTCTGGAAATCTCCGCCGATATACACTACTGGCCATTAAAATTGCTACACCACGAAGAAATGCAGATGATAAACGGGTATTCATTGGACAAATTTTATATACTAGAACTGACATGTGATTACAAAAAAAATGGTTCAAATGGCTCTGAGCACTATGGGACTCAACTGCTGTGGTCATAAGTCCCCTAGAACTTAGAACTACTTAAACCTAACTAACCTAAGGACATCACACACATCCATGCCCGAGGCAGGATTCGAACCTGCGACCGTAGCGGTCGTGCGGTTCCAGACTGTAGCGCCTTTAACCGCTCGGCCACTCCGGCCGGCTATGTGATTACACTTTCACGCAATTTGGGTGCACATATCCTGAGAAATCAGTACCCAGAACAACCACCTCTGGCCGTAATAACGGCCTTGATACGCCTGGGCATTGAGTCAAACAGAGCTTGGATGGCGTGTACAGGTACAGCTGCCCATGCAGCTTCAACACGATACCACAGATCATCAGGAGTGGTGACTGGCGTATTGTGACGAGCCAGTTACTCGGCCATCATTGACCAGACGTTTTCAGTTGGTCAGAGATCTGGAGAATGTGCTGGCCAGGGCAGCAGTCGAACATTTTCTGTATCCAGAAAGGCCCGTACAGGACCTGAAACATGTGGTCGTGCATTATCCTGCCGAAATGTAGTGTTTCGCAGGGATCGAATGAAGGGTAGAGCCACGGATCGTAACACATCTGAAATGTAACGTCCACTGTTCAAAGTTCCGTCAGTGCGAACAAGAGGTGACCGAGACGTGTAACCAATGGCACCCCATATCATCACGCCGGGTGATACGCCAGTATGCCGATGACGAATACACGCTTCCAATGTGCGTTCACCGCGATGTCGCCAAACACGGATGCGACCATCATGATGCTGTAAACAGAACCTGGATTCATTCGAAAAAATGACGTTTTACCAATGGTGCACTCAGGTTCGTCGTTGAGCACACCATCGCAGGCGCTCCTGTCTGTGATGCAGCGTCAAGGGCAACCGCAGCCGTGGTCTCAGAGCTGATAGTCCATGCTGCTGCAAACGTCGTCGAACTGTTCGTGCACATGGTTGTTGTCTTGCAAACGTCCCCATCTGTTGACTCAGGGATTGAGACGTGACTGCACGATCCGTTACAGCCATGCGGATAAGATGCCTGTCATCTCGACTGCTAGTGATACGAGGCCGTTGGGATCCAGCACGGCGTTCCGTATTACCCTCCTGAACCCACCGATTCCATATTCTGCTAACAGTCATTGGATCTCGACCAACGCGAGCAGCAATGTCGCGATACGATAAACCACAATCGCGATAGGCTACAATCCGACCTTTATCAAAGTCGGAAACGTGATGGTACGCAATGACGTTTCACCAGGCAACACCGGTCAACTGCCGTTTGCGTATGAGAAATCGGTTGGAAACTTTCCTCATGTCAACACGTTGTAGGTGTCGCCACCGGCACCAACCTGGTGTGAATGCTCTGAAAAGCTAATCATTTGCATATCACAGCATCTTCTTCCTGTCGGTTAAATTTCGCGTCTGTAGCACGTAATCTTAGTGGTGTAGCAATTTTAATGGCCATTAGTGTAAATTTCCAGCGCCACGGACACTGCCATCTCTCGATCCACGCAGCAAATGGGCATGTACCAGCAAAAAGTGTACGTGAATAACGCTCAACGGTAGATGCTGCATGCTAGTTGCTGGTAGAGCAGTGAAGTTAGTCGCATGTCGACACAAGCAATAAAATAAGTCACGTGTCAACACAAACAATGAAGTGAGTCACATGTCAACAATAGCGTCGCTCAATAGCGACAACAATTGGCTGTGAACCTAAGGAACTACAACTCGCTGCACATGCTAACCAAAAGTAAGCGAGAGGGCACTGTGCATTTCATGTAAGAACAAGTTTCCTCTAATGCTGTTACGTTCTGTTTCTATGTGTCTCTCACGATTAATGTGATTATAAAGATAAGTAGAAACTGAAATGAGCTCTAACGCGGAAATAAAGCACTTCCGGAGCCATATACATGTAACATTTTTTTCTCCCTCTGCGGGTGAGGAACGTTTCCTGAAAGTTTGGCCGCACACGTTTCCTACACGCTGCATGCACTCTAGTCGTCGCTTATACAAATGATCGCCAGATTTTTCAGGGCACACCGGAATCGGGGGAAGAGAGCACGTGTCGTCGAGAGTAGCGTGGACAGAGCAGTTGCTGGGGCACGCCGGGCCTTACAGGTGGCGCTGATGACGTCAGAGTTGTGTGCCGTGCCTTGCCGGCCGAGTGTTGCGTGTGCGAGACAAAAGCCGGCCGCTCTTTTCCCGGCCGTAAAAGAGCGCCGCCTCTCTGGAAGCCGCCTTAACATCTTACCAGTGAACACGTGTACATTACGAAAGTATGCGACCTCGTGAGTACAGAGGCGGCAGCAGCTTGCAACTCTCGTTTGATCTCGTTACTGTCCTTCCGCCGCTCTGTCGACACCTTAGCTGCTAGCTTTCTGTATCTTCTGTATCATTCGATGATTTCCCTGCTTCCTGGTCTGTGTCACAAGAAGGATGCCATAAAATGAATCACTGCCCGCAGTATGGGGACGACTGTGAAAGTGAGCCCACACGACACGCGATAATCCGTTACCGAGGTCCCTCGACCAGAATATTGCCTAGTGGCGGAACAAATTTTCACCACGAGCGTGTAACCAGCGAATTGGAGCTAGACAGCACACAGTAGAGTCTCTAATCATCGACTCTGCAGCTACGTCTGACGTTCTGATTTAATTTCCGCAAACTCTGAACAACGTCTTTTCGATATGCGATATTCATCCAAAGGTCAAAGAAAGGTAACGACAGATGATAATGAGTAATATCCTAGCAAGAAAATATTGTAGGATGTCTGTCATAAGCAGTAACGAACACGAGGAGTCATTTAAATTATTATTGTGGAGTTTACTTCTTCAGAAATTCTTTCACCGATGATATACAAGTTCAAAACGCCAAGTATACAGAGATGTTGGTTGTTGCGGTGAGTAGTGGGACAAGCTATGTAGTGGCACATTTTGTTAATGCAGATTGCCGGACATCAGAGGCAGGTATGCACTCAGAGACAAACCTATTGTTCTCCTTTGATTGACAGGTCATTAACATATTGGTCACCTTTGATTAACAGGTTCTTAACCTATTGCTCTGCTAAAACGATCCTTCCTTTTGACTGACAGGTCCTTACCCTATTATTCCCCCAACCCCCGCAGGAAACCCCCAATTCACCACCTCGCCCTCGCTGCTACAGGTACACTTTCAGGTCTGAGATATTCGAATAGCCCCCTCTTATCAATTTGATTAACTATTTAATTAAAGTCATCAATTAATTAACCCCTCCCCTCCAGAAAATTGGCAGAAAATAGACTCAGTTGACTGGTCACTTGGAGGGAATTCGATGGCAGCATATGGAATATTGTTTAAACAATTTAGACAGTGTATAGAATATTGTTTAATTATTTATAGCAGTGTATGGCACAACTTGACTAGAAGAAGGGATCGGTTGGTAGGACACATTCTGAGGCATCAAAGGATCACCAATTTAGTATTGGAGGGCAGTGTGGAGGGTAAAAATCGTAGAGGGAGACCAAGAGATGAATACGCTAAGCAGATTCAGAAGGATGTAGGTTGCATTAGGTACTGGGAGATGAAGAAGCTTGTACAGGATAGATTAGCATGGAGAGCTGCAACAAACCAGTCTCAGGACTGAAGACCACAACAACAACATGGAATATACGAAGTCTCGTATTTAGTTAAAGAGTTTGTCCAGAAATCGATTACAGTCTATGGAATACTGTTTGAAAAATTTTGACAATGTGTGGAAAATTGTATTTAAACAATTTATGGGATTCGAGGCAGTGTATGGAATATCTGAAAATTGGTGGTCATTTGGTAGATAGTAAGGATTTCAGAACAGGAAATTCAAGGGTATATTGTTTATTCATAAAAAAAATCAGTTTCTGGGGGGTTGGATTTCTCTTGCTCATCACTCTATGCTGTTTGGAAAGATGTAGGTCTTGTAAGAAGTAATTACATGAGGCAAACATGTTGCACAACCTAATGTTCAACCCTTTGTCGCCACTTAACCTATTATTCTGTTAAGTGGTTTTCCATGTCAACCCCATTTCCTTAAAGTATTGTATCTCCTTTGATGCCAAATTAAGTAATTAGTTAAGTCCTCCCACCATTTTCTGGTACACTTTTCGAATTTCACTTGCTTTTGAATGCCATTTCTGGCACACTCTTCTTTGTCACCCACCCTCACTCCCTTAAGCTATTGCACAGCATTTTACACAAATATCATGCAAATTAACCTAGTGTTCTGCACTTAACCTGCTGTTACGCTCCATGTCACCCACACACCCACAGCACCTCCTTAACTATTGTATCGCTAACACCACGTTAATATAACAAATTTATGCAAGTTAATTATGTAAATTAATTAAATCCATATCCTTCAACATGTATGGAGTAGTTTTTTTAAATTACCAGCATCCTATTGGTTGGTGAAGTTGATGGAATATAGTTTAAACAAAAGATTGCTAGTAAAAACCTCATTCCACAACCCGACACCTCATGCTGATGCCACTGACTCCGCACACACCTACAGGACTTGGGATGCACCAACGGTCCCTGCAAAATTGCTGATGTGGCAGTCAGCTTCCGAACCAGACATACGTGTTAGTTCAGGTCCCACAAGGATGAGGTGGTGGTATCTCCTTTATACACAACACCTGAGAAATACCTGTCAAAACACATGTTCACCCAGGCACCAGTCCAGGAGCAATGACATATAGCTGCAGTGTGGGTCCAGCACTGAGAGAGATGTTTGCATACCGGCTCACCCTCTTAGACGCAGCTAAAAGGTACTCAATGTTATACTGACATCACAGGTCACGCTACAGAAATCTGCTCCAATGCTTCTCAGAAGAGCTGGGGGTGCATTGTTCATAGCAATCCTAAAGGGACATGCGAGCTGTGTGTAGCTGTGCACACATTTACATGTCCAGCATGCCTGGCGCATCACTATGAAATGTTCGTGTAGTGACTCACCACTGCAAGTGCATCTAAAAGGTTCTTAGTGTTATACTTAAGTAACATGGCTATCTAAATAAGAGCCAAGTCTATCTCTCAGAAATTGTAAAGTATCGCAGGAATAGTTAATGGTCGCTTTTGTAGGAGCTTTCGTGACGACTCAGCTTGTCTGCACGGAAATGTTTGTCCTAACGGAACCTGTTTTAGAAAATACCCAGGAATAACACCGAATGCATTCCTCTTGATGGTCCTGACGTGGCACCCCATCCATCACATGTTACCTTTCCTGGAAATCGTTCAGTCTTGCTTTCAACAAACATCTCCGAAACGCAAACCTTGTCACTGCTATGTAGAGCATCCTACGACCCAGGACAAAGGATGTCTTATGAATGAATGGAGCATTATGATTGGCTCTTACTGAATTTACACGCCAGATTACAGATGCTGCCGCTGGCGTGGAAGCACTGTCCACCTTTCTTTTTTCTTTCTGCAGACGAGACTTTCAGCGGCAAAACCATTTTGTACAGATCGCCATATTGCACTGACTGATAAACCCTGGAAAGAAACCGATCTCCAACACAGCAATATATATCACTGCGTACTGCATTGATGCGGTAAACATACAGTTCGTATCCTGTGCCATACAAACTCGCCCCTTTCACATCATGCATATAGCTATTGAGCACCAGGCACTCTTAACATTTACCATGAAGACAGACAGCATATGCACATTGCGCCGTAGGTATACTGCCCGCAGCACCAGACCAGAGGTCGGACGGTCATCCACCGCAGCTAATGGTCACAAGTCATCTGCTCCCGATGTGCGACTAGAGCGCCCTCAGTGGACCACAGTCACTCTCCAAATTGTTGTACAAAGTCAGGCTCATCTCCCCTCGGCTCAAAGGCATTACTGTCTCTGGCCCCGACCTGCTTGCTTGCTTTCTCCAACCATCTCCAGACTCTGGGATTACAAAAACACATGTATTTTCACATGGTTTCCCAGAATATTATACCATGTACGTGATGCTTCTCGGTATCAGGCACACAGAAATATTGCTTGCATAGCAGCATTGCTCGCACAGTATAATTCGGAAATAATAGACTCGAAATATTTTCCCTAGAACTCGAAACTTTAGCGAGGTGGAGCATGCTGTAAACCACTGAGTAACTGGAAGCTTATCCCGTCTGTGAGGACCTTTACGTCAAAACTCAAAAATAAATAAATAAATAAATAAATAAAATAGAGGAAACAGATATTTCCACTCGCGAATATTGATGTCGGTTATGTAACACATTGTAAATCATTCTTATAATTTACAAAGTCAGCTAAGGTTTTTCTCATGTCTAGAGAACCAGCAAACGTATCTTCCACCTGTCTTTCACCTGATAGTTGCACACACCACAGTCAATGTCCCTACAACTAAATAAAGGTACGAAATATGTAGAAGCAGTCAACCGGACAATTTACATGGGAGGGAATAATGACCAGCGCAAAGACCCGTCCATATTGAATCTTCTCCAATTTCCGAGCTATCATGAAAGATATCCAACAAATACTAAGTATTAGTTCGGTATGAGGCCATCTAGAGGACTACATTGTTACTGTCAGCAACATTCCTGCATTCCATAGGAACTCTCTATTTGGACAGTTCCTAACGTTAGCTGGAAACGTGAGTCATTCCCGTCACAGACAGAATCTTCCTAGGAAACTAGCCACATACACATTTGATAGCTATACCAACAATTAAATGTTACGATTGCTGTCTCAATTGGACAACACTCAACACTGAGCTAAGTATCAGAAATACACCCTGCTGATAGCTGTGGCTCTGGAAATAGAAATATCTGTACCATTATTGTGACATACTCTTCCCTTCACTTTAACAGTATTCCATGTCAACTCTATTCCTTCCTTATTACTGGACATAGTCATTTCCTTTGCACATGTTGGATCACAGACACATATTTTATAAGCCTGATGCTCAAGGCGAACTTATCAGGCATCATCTACTACTAAGTATAATACTCTGACAATAACTGATTGCTGGCGATACGAAATAATACTGACCGAAAATCAACGACAGGTGGACATGTCTCGTAAGGTTTTCTTGCGAAACAGAGACGTAACTATCTTACAAACCGCCACATGTTAGAAAGCACGATCGCAACAACTACTATATGTTACTCTCACAAGCGGTGCTGGTTCTACAGGTATATACAAGTATCCGTGTTAAAAGCTACACTGGCTTTATAAATCGAGGTATGGCATTACCTCCGAATGAAGTGGTGTTTTCGAGACAAATACCATTGCACTGAATATAGAAGGTGATTGCTGGAGTGTATATTATCAGACAAACAGTGCGGTTACATGTCAAGGACGGTCCATCCTCGTAATAAAATTACTGAATTTAGAAACTGGTGCATCTAAAGAATGTGGTATGAAACCGTTATTTGCAACTCCTTTATGCTCTTGCTAGATTTTTCTGCAGTATTTGTAATGCATTCTGTCCCATGGCCGCAAAAAAGGTTCGGTTATCATAGATTGAGATGGATCACAAACTGTAGATGGTGTGCTGATTGAGGTTATAAGAAATGTGCACTAGTTTTTCAGATCTCTAGTACTACGCTATCCAGTTGAAATGATGTCTGGGATTTGGAATCAAGTACTTCCATTCAACCACATACCTGCATTGTATCCTATGGAGAAGTCCTTAATGACTACAACCACAAGTGAATCATGTTTCTGCCACTCTCATATCTCGAAAAGAGTCACCTTTTTCGAACCTATCTGTTACAGTCAAATTTTAGATAGTCCCTACGCCTCTTGCAAATGCTGCTGTTTCTGCAGCTTTGCCCATGTGATCGTTCCAATTTAAGTCGGAACTGAGTAGGAGTCGGAGAAAGCTTTGCCTGCCACTTTCTGCAACCCATTTAGAAACAGGATAAGCTGAGTTAGTGTGACAGGAGTGTGTTTTGGCCATTCGATGGAAACGAGAACATGTTGTCATAGCTCCGCCAACTATGCATGACGTGTAAGTTCAGCGCCAAACAAAGCCTGCTCCTGCAACACAACCTAGTATAAAACACAGCTTGGGAACTGGGAGAAGGATGAGTATTTTGCTACTGCACTGTGGTGCTTCCCCAAACTGTATACAGATACTGCAGTCTGAAAAAAATGTCTCTGAGCACTATGGGACTTAACTTCTGAGGTCATCAGTCCCCTAGAACTTAGAACTACTTAAACCTAACTAACCGAAGGACATCACACACATCCATGCCCGAGGCAGGATTCGAACCTGCGACCGTAGCGGTCGCGCGGTTCCAGACTGGAGCGCCTAGAACTGCTCGGCCACTTCGGCCGGCACTGCAGTCTGAAGCAGATTCATGTCCCTCAGGGCCTTTTCATATCTATCACCCCAACATTCTATCATCATTATTCTGTACCATCCAACAGAGAAAATTACGAACTATGAAAGCTCCACTAACTTCATCCGGTAGAGAACTTGATAAGATTTTTACTGAATCTCTCTCCTTCCATATATCGAAAACAAACACCTTATGTTTGCCAGCACTCACCACATGTGGTGATCCTATTAAATATACAGGTATTGATCCACTGCACAGACCAGTTTAAAGTTTCATCAGCTGTACTGTAGGATGATGACCATTTCCCACAAACTATACTATAAGTCGCAAAAGACGTCCCCTGTGACCCTGTGTCATTGTTTGAAACATTGCTTTCTTTTCTACTGTGACACAGTTTGTACACTTCATTCATTTCGTTTTTCTGCCACGAGTTCGAGGTCTGTCTCAAGTTCTAAACTGACATTAACACGTTCTGATCCATTGTCTCTCGCAGGAAACTAGACGTCGCATGCTGTAAATCATATTGCTACTGCTTCTACCATAACATACCACACATACTGGATGACTTTAAAGAAAAGACTGTTACGACATAAGGGAACTGGGAGAGTTTGGCGGCGTTGTGGAGCGTTTCTAAACTGCAGTCCAAAGGTGGCTGACGACCTCTACATTTAAACTCATCTGTCACAATGACGGAATAGCTGATGGCTCTGCGTTCCATTTCGACTGATTCCACATACTGCAGTCGTGTACGCGATCACTGTTTCGGTGCTAGCCATCCCCACAAGGTGCTGCCCCTCCACCAAAACTCTTTCTCCATCTCAAACAAGCGTTGTCAATCAATCATTATGTGGTATCCAACAGTGTCCCAGTGGATGGATGGGACTGCCGATGTACTGTAATAATGAGCACCACAGTTGATAGTGTGAACAATTTTAGCGATTCTACAGTAATTTCAACACCGACCATTGATGCAACCGGAGGTTACTCTCAACAACCGAGCTAGGTTAATAATTGGCTCCTTTTACCGACCTCCCGACTCAGCAGCATTAGTGGCAGAACAACTGAGAGAAAATTTGGAATACATTTCACATAAATTTTCTCAGCATGTTATAGTCTTAGGTGGAGATTTCAATTTACCAGATATAGACTGGGACACTCAGATGTTTAGGACGGGTGGTAGGGACAGAGCATCGAGTGACATTATACTGAGTGCACTATCCGAAAATTACCTCGAGCAATTAAACAGAGAACCGACTCGTGGAGATAACATCTTGGACCTACTGATAACAAACAGACCCGAACTTTTCGACTCTGTAAGCGCAGAACAGGGAATCAGTGATGATAAGGCCGTTGCGGCATCCCTGAATATGGAAGTAAATAGGAATATAAAAAAAGGGAGGAAGGTTTCTCTGTTTAGCAAGAGTAATAGAAGGCAGATTTCAGACTACCTAACAGATCAAAACGAAAATTTCTGTTCCGACACTGACAATATTGAGTGTTTATGGGAAAAGTTCAAGGCAATCGTAAAATGCGTTTTAGACAGGTACGTGCCGAGTAAAACTGTGAGGGACGGGAAAAACCCACCGTGGTACAACAACAAAGTTAGGAAACTACTGCGAAAGCAAAGAGAGCTTCACTCCAAGTTTAAACGCAGCCAAAACCTCTCAGACAAACAGAAGCTAAACGATGTCAAAGTTAGCGTAAGGAGGGCTATGCGTGAAGCGTTCAGTGAATTCGAAAGTAAAATTCTATGTACCGACTTGACAGAAAATCCTAGGAAGTTATGGTCTTACGTTAAATCAGTAAGTGGATCGAAACAGCATATCCAGACACTCCGGGATGATGAAGGCATTGAAACAGAGGATGACACGCGTAAAGCTGAAATACTAAACACCTTTTTCCAAAGCTGTTTCACAGAAGACCGCACTGCAGTTCCTTCTCTAAATCCTCGCACAAACGAAAAAATGGCTGACATCGAAATAAGTGTCCAAGGAATAGAAAAGCAACTGGAATCACTCAACAGAGGAAAGTCCACTGGACCTTACGGGATACCAATTCGATTCTACACAGAGTACGCGAAAGAACTTGCCCCCCTTCTAACAGTCGTGTACCGCAAGTCTCTAGAGGAACGGAAGGTTCCAAATGATTGGAAAAGAGCACAGGTAGTCCCAGTCTTCAAGAAGGGTCGTCGAGCAGATGCGCAAAACTATAGACCTATATCTCTGATGTCGATCTGTTGTAGAATTTTAGAACATGTTTTTTGCTCGAGTATCATATCGTTTTTGGAAACCCAGAATCTACTATGTAGGAATCAACATGGATTCCGGAAACAGCGATCCTGTGAGACCCAACTCGCTTTATTTGTTCATGAGACCCAGAAAATATTAGATACATGCTCCCAGGTAGATGCTATTTTCCTTGACTTCCGGAAGGCGTTCGATACAGTTCCGCAATGTCGCCTGATAAAAAAAGTAAGAGCCTACGGAATATCAGACCAGCTGTGTGGCTGGATTGAAGAGTTTTTAGCAAACAGAACACAGCATGTTGTTATCAATGGAGAGACGTTTACAGACGTTAAAGTAACCTCTGGCGTGCCACAGGGGAGTGTTATGGGACCATTGCTTTTCACAATATATATAAATGACCTAGTAGATAGTGTCGGAAGTTCCATGCGGCTTTTCGCGGATGATGCTGTAATATACGGAGAAGTTGCAGCATTAGAAAATTGTAGCGAAATGCAGGATGATCTGCAGCGGATAGGCACTTGGTGCAGGGAGTGGCAACTGACCCTTAACATAAACACATGTAATGTATTGCGAATACATAGAAAGAAGGATCCTTTATTGTATGATTATATGATAGCAGAACAAACACTGGTAGCAGGTACTTCTGTAAAATATCTGGGAGTATGCGTGCGGAACGATTTGAAGTGGAATGATCATATAAAATTAATTGTTGCTAAGGCGGGTACCAGGTTGAGATTCATTGGGAGAGTCCTTAGAAAATGTAGTCCATCAACAAAGGAGGTGGCTTACAAAACACTCGTTCGACCTATACTTGAGTATTGCGCATCAGTGTGGGATCCGTACCAGATCGCGTTGACGGAGGAGATAGAGAAGATCCAAAGAAGAGCGGCGCGTTTCGTCACAGGGTTATTTGGTAACCGTGATAGCGTTACGCAGATGTTTAACGAACTCAAGTGGCAGACTCTGCAAGAGAGGCGCTCTGCATCGCGGTGTAGCTTGCTCGCCAGGTTTCGAGAGGGTGCGTTTCTGGATGAGGTATCGAATATATTGCTTCCCCCTACTTATACCTCCCGAGGAGATCACGAATGTAAAATTAGAGAGATTAGAGCGCGCACGGAGGCTTTCAGACAGTCGTTCTTCCCGCGAACCATACGCGACTGGAACAGGAAAGGGAGGTTATGACAGTGGCACGTAAAGTGCCCTCCGCCACACACCGTTGGGTGGCTTTCGGAGTATAAATGTAGATGTAGAAGAGCATGTTTTTCAATTTTAGTATCATCGCTAAACTGACCATTCTCTGCTTTGCGAGTATCATTGAGAATGTAGATAGAGGACTGTGCAGTAAGTCCATTTACTGTTAATTCTCGAACATATATATCATCAAAGTATACCACGGAGCGCTCTACATATTTCTAACACCTCAAGCGTAGTGCATAATTTACAATCTATCTCTATGCGGATGGGAGTTGCAGAGCATACTCGCAGTCTTAGGATAAAATTAGAGGCTGAAAGACCCCTTCGCATTGTCTTTGACCAACCCACCCTGCAAAATCGAGACTTCCGTTTCATTGCTAAGATGATTCTAAGTTAGCGACAGATGTTTGTGAGTCACTGCAATCCCCTTGTATACATCTGCTTGATAGATGTGCTGTTTACAGAGTTAGTGGCGGCATGAGTGTAACTTTACATGTCGGACACCGCTGCTATGCGTTATTTGTTTCCTTGTATGAGGTATTCTCCGTTACTAACGATCATTTCATATAGGACTGCTGCGGGCATAGTATAATTTCCGAGCCATGATCGGATGTGAACAGTGGACGCTATACATCCCTAGAAACCTACATTGTGCATGAATCACACAGAGCCGCTGCTTTAAGGAAGTAGTTTTTTCATTTTACAGTTTGTTACCATAGTTCATCGTAGAGAAACCAGCAAGAAGGATGTATGTCATGCGCTAGAAATATACTTTCCTACAGTGGGATATTAACAGCGCTGCATTCCATACAACTGATACAGGGTGTTTCAAAAATGACCGGTAAATTTGAAACGGCAATAAAAACTAAACGAACAGCGATAGAAATACACCGTTTGTTGCAATATGCTTGGGACAACAGTACATTTTCAGGCGGACAAACTTTCGAAATTACAGTAGTTACAATTTTCAACAACAGATGGTGCTGCAAGTGATGTGAAAGATATAGAAGACAACGCAGTCTGTGCGTGCGCCATTCTGTATGTCGTCTTTCTGCTGTAAGGGTGTGCTGTTCACAACGTGCAAGTGTGCTGTAGACAACATGGTTTATTCCTTAGAACAGAGGATTTTTCTGGTGTTGGAATTCCACCGCCTAGAACCAGTGTTGTTGCAACAAGACGAAGTTTTCAACGGAGGTTTAATGTAACCAAAGGACCGAAAAGCGATACAATAAAGGATCTGTTTGAAAAATTTCAACGGACTGGGAACGTGACGGATGAACATGCTGGAAAGGTAGGGCGACTGCATACGGCAACCACAGAGGGCAACGCGCAGCTAGTGCAGCAGGTGATCCAACAGCGGCCTCGGATTTCCGTTCGCCGTGTTGCAGCTGCGGTCCAAATGACGCCAATGTCCACGTATCGTCTCATGCGCCAGAGTTTACACCTCTATCCATACAAAATTCAAACGCGGCAACCCCTCAGCGCCGCTACCATTGCTGCACGAGAGACATTCGCTAACGATATAGTGCACAGGATTGATGACGGCGATATGCATGTGGGCAGCATTTGGTTTACTGACGAAGCTTAGTTTTACCTGGACGGCTTCGTCAATAAACAGAACTGGCACATATGGGGAACCGAAAAGCCCCATGTTGCAGTCCCATCGTCCCTGCATCCTCAAAAAGTACTGGTCTGGGCCGCCATTTCTTCCAAAGGAATCATTGGCCCATTTTTCAGATCCGAAACGATTACTGCATCACGCTATCTGGACATTCTTCGTGAATTTGTGGCGGTACAAACTGCCTTAGACGACATTGCGAACACCTCGTGGTTTATGCAAGATGGTGCCCGGCCACATCGCACGGCCGACGTCTTTAATTTCCTGAATGAATATGATCGTGTGATTGATTTGGGCTATCCGAAACATACAGGAGGCGGCGTGGATTGGCCTCCCTATTCGCCAGACATGAACCCCTGTGACTTCTTTCTGTGCTGACACTTGAAAGACCAGATGTACCGCCAGAATCCAGAAACAATTGAACAGCTGAAGCAGTACATCTCATCTGCATGTGAAGCCATTCCGCCAGACACGTTGTCAAAGGTTTCGGGTAATTTCATTCAGAGACAACGCCATATTATTGCTACGCATGGTGGATATGTGGAAAATATCGTACTATAGAGTTTCCCAGGCCGCAGCGCCATCTGTTGTTGAAAATTGTAACTACTGTAATTTCGAAAGTTTGTCTGCCTGAAAATGTACTGTTGTCCCAAGCATATTGCAACAAACGGTGTATTTCTATCGCTGCTCGTTTAGTTTTTATTGCCGTTTCAAATATACCGGTTATTTTTGAAACAGCCTGTAGGCCGGAAACTGAAGTGATCTAACTTTATAGCCTCTTAAGTTTAGAACGTTGTTGCCTTAGGAGTGCGTATGTTTAGGTTCTCTCTTCCCAGTACCCTCCAGGTACTGATCCCACACACTAGAACAATATGTTAAAATTGATAGCGTTGTTGATTTACGTAAAATTCTTCGAACTCCATCCGTCTGTAGCTCCATCATACATAAAAACCACCCTTTATTATTCTTCTTAATCGTCTGCTATTGCAACACTTTCAAATCTGATACTATACACGGATATGGGGTGCTAACCTCCTCGACATGGGCGCATCTGGAGAAATCTTGTGCATTTGGATGGGCGAGGACTCGGCAAGGTCTATTCATTCACGAGATGCGGAATGTAGCAGTCTACTTCTGGTCAACTGTAGATAAAATCGGTAACGGTGCTGCAGCGCAGGTTGGTCAAAGACAGTGCGAAGGGCCTTTCAGTCTCTAATTTTATCCTAAGATTGTGAGGATGCTCTGCGACTCCCATCTGCTTAGAGATAGACTGTAAATTATGCACAATGCTCGAGGTGCTAGAAATATGTAGTGCACTGTATATGTTCGACAATTAACAATAAATAGACGTACTACACAGTCATCTATCTACATCTGCAATGATACTTGCAAAGTTGATGGTTCAAATGGCTCTGAGCACTATGGGACTCAACTGCTGTGGTCATAAGTCCCCTAGAACTTAGAACTACTTAAACCTAACTAACCTAAGGACAGCACACAACACCCAGCCATCACGAGGCAGAGAAAATCCCTGACCCCGCCGGGAATCGAACCCGGGAACCCGGGCGTGGGAAGCGAGAACGCTACCGCACGACCACGAGATGCGGGCTGCAAAGTTGAGAATGGGCGGTTTGGCGACGACACTGACATTGGAAAACATTTTGTCGCATTATTGATCGGTGTTGAAATTATTGTAAAATTGCTAAAATTGCTCGCACTATCAGCTGTGATGCTTATTATTACAGTACATCGACAGTGTCTTTCGCATCCCATCCTTCCACTGGGATGCTGTTGGTTACCATATAATGATTGACTGAGGGGCTTGGGTTGCTTGGGGGAGAAAACCAGACGGTGAGGTCATCGGTCTAATCGGATTACGGAAGGAAGTCGGCCATGCCGTTACAAAGGAACCATCCCAGCATTTGCCTGGAGTGATTTAGGGAAATCACGGAAAACCTAAATCAGGATGGCTGGAAGCGGGATTGAACCGTCATCCTCCAGAATGCGAGTCCAGTGTGCTAGCCACTGCGCCACCTCACTCAGTAATGAGTAACTGACATGGTATGTTTGAGATGGGGAAAGAGTTTTGGTGGAGGGGCAACAGCATCTGGAGATGGCTAGTACCGAAACAGTGAACCCGAGACAGACCTTGAAGTCGTGGCAGAAAACGAAATGAGTGGTAGTGTCCAAAGCGTGTTACAGTAGAAAAAAAAAGGAATGTTTCAAATAACGACACAGGGTCACAGAGAGTATCTCTTGTGACGTACAGTACAGTCTCTGGGATGTGGTCATCATCCTACAGTACAGGTGATGAAACTTTAAACTGGTCCGTACAGTGGATCAATACCTGTATGCTTCATAGTATCGCCACATGTGGACAGTGCCAGCACTCATATGGTATTTGTTTTCGCTATATGGGAGGAGGGAGTTGCAGTAAGTATCTTATCGAGTTCTCTATTGGATGAAGTTAGTGGAGCTTTCATAGTTCGCCATTTTCTCTGTTGGAAGGTACAGAATAATGATGACAGAATTTTGGGGCGATAGACGGGAATAGGCCTTGAGAGAGACGCAGATCTGCTTCAGACTGCAGTATCTGTATGTAGTTTGGAGAAGCACCACAACACAATGGCAAGCTACTCGTCCTTCTCCCAGTTTCCATACTGTCTTTTACACTACCTCGTATTGCAGGAGCGAGCTTCGTTTGGTACTGACCTTACGCATCGTGCATAGTTGATGGAGCTATGACAACATGTTCCCATTTCCATCAATTGGCCAAATCACAGTCCTGTCACACTAACTCAGCTTAGCTTGTCTCTACACGGGTTGTAGAAGGTGGTAAGCATAGCTTTCTCTGACTTCTACTCAGTTCCAACTTAAATTGGAACGGTCACATGCACAAAGGTGCAGAAATGGCTGCAGTTGCAAGAGGCATAGGGACTATCTAAAATTTTACTGCAGCATTTAGGTTCGAGAAACATGACTCGTTTCGAGATATGAGAGTGCCAGATATACGATTCACTAGTGGCTGTAAGCCTTAAAGGACTTCTACATCGGATACAACGCTCATATGTTGGTGAATGATAAGACTTGATTAAAAATCCCAGAGTTCATTTCTGCCGGGAATGTGTAGTACTAGAGATCTATAAAGCCAGTGCACATTTCTTATGACCTCAATCAGTACACCATCTACTGTTTAATCCTTCTCAGTCAACGATCACCTGTAACCCAGTCGATATATCACCGAACCTCTGACGTGGCACTGAGACAGAATGTGTTCCAAAAATATCTAGCACAAAAATCTAGCAGCGGCATGAGTGAGTTGCAAATACAAGTATCATATCTCGTTCCTTAGAGAAATTATTTCCTAAATTCAGTAATTTTGTTACGAGGATGCACCATTGGCGACGTGTAATCCCACTGTTGGTCTGATAATATACATAATCTGTATTCAGTGTAATGGTATTTGTATCGAAAAAACCACTTCATTCGAAGGTAATGCCATACTTCGATTTATAAAGCCAGTATAGCTTTTAACATGGATACTTGTATTCACCTATAGAACCAGGACCGCTTGTGAGAGTAACATACAGTAATTGTTGCGATCATGCTTTCTAACACGTGACGGTTTGGAAGTCACAGTGTTACCACTCACAAGAAAAAGTCATGAGACATGTCCGCCCATCGGTGATTTTCGGTCAGTATTATTTCGTCTCGCCAACAATCAGTTATTGGCAGAGTATTATATTTAGTAGTAGGTGATGCTTGATACGTTCGCCTTGGGCATCAGGCTTATAAAGTATGTGTGTGTGTGTTCCGACATTTGCAAAGGAAATGACTATGCCCAGTTGTAAAGAATTTATGGATTTGACGTGGAATACTGCGATAGCAAAGGGAAGAGTATGTTAAGTCATAAGAATGGTACAGATATTTCTATTTCCAGAGCCATAGGGTGTATTTCCGTTATTTCGCTCATTGTTGAATGTCGTCCAATTGAGACCGCAATCATAACATATAATTGTAAGTATAGCGATTAAATATGTATGTGGCCGGTTTCCTAGGATGCTTCTGTCTGCGTCGATGGCCTGTGGCGCGAATGATGCACGTTTCTGGCTAATGGTAGGAGCTGTCGGAATGGAGAGTCCTGTTGGGATGTAGGAATGTAGCTGACTTAACCGTGTCGTCGTCTAGACGGCCGAATAGCAAACTAATAATTAGTATGTGTTGGATAGCTTTCGTGACCGCTTGGAAATTTGAGAAGATTCAATATGGATTTGTGTTTGTGATGGACCATTATTCCCTCCCATGTAAATTGTCCAGTTGACTGCTTCTACACATTTCGCGCCTTCATTTAGTTGAGGGGACATCGAATGTAGTGTGTGCATGTAGCAGGTGAAAGACAGGTGGAAGACACGTTTGCAGGTTCTCTAGACGTGAGAAACACCTTAGTTGACTTTGTAAATTATAAGAATAATTTAGAATGTGGTGCAGCACCGACATCAATATTCGCGTGTGGACATATCTGTTTCCTCTATTTTTTTCGAGTTTTGATGTAAAGGTCCTCACAGACGGGATAAGCTTCTAGTTACTCAGTGGTTTACAGTATGCTCCACCTCGCTAAAATTTCGAGTTATAGAGAAATAATTTCGAGTCTATTATTTCAGAATTATACTGCCCGAGCAATATTGCTATGCAAGCAATATTTCTGTGTGCTTGCTATCGAGAAGTATCACGTTCATGCGTTACTATTCTGGCAAACAATGTGAAAATACATGTGTTTTTGTAATCAAAAATGGTTCAAATGGCTCTGAGCACTATGGGACTTAACTTCTGAAGTCATCAGTCCCCTAGAACTTAGAACTACTTAAACCTAACCAACCTAAGGACATCACACACGTCCATGCCCGAGGCAGGATTCGAACATGCGACAGTAGCGGTCGCTTAGCTCCAGACTGTAGCGCCTAGAATCGCTCGGCCACCCCGGCCGGCCTCAGGCAACAGAGTTGACCAAGTTTATGCGCTCTGTAAAGTTTCAGTATGGTGTTGGATCTGGTGTGGGAAGATTATCATGTAACCATATGTCGACTTTCCAAGTTTTCTCTGCACGGTGCCACGTCACTGGACACAGCGGACGTTTCGGTCCCGGCTGCATCGGCGTTCCTCAGTTGACCCAGAGGTATGACCGCAGCAGCCTAGCATTCCGTCGAGTTGCCAGCAAAAGGCGCGTTTGGAGTAACATGGCGTGAGTAATACTGGTGGAGCAGCAGCACTATAAACAACGTACTGAGAAAAAAAATGAGACTTCCAAAGGCGAAGCAGCCAAGTGCTGCTAGGGCGAACAGCGGTTGTGGAAGTGCCGGTCTGTTTCGAACAGAACGTGGTACATTCCTGAAATGTTATTTAATGCATTCTAGCAGCTGAAAATGGATTAGTTTCTGCTGCAGTTTTTTAGATGGAGAGAAACCATTCTCGAATAAATATAGAACCTGTTGTCACTTTTTGAAATATTTATAAAATGTATGTCTGACCATCAGGTGGGTTCATATGGTTTAAGTCACCACCTTATATTCGTCATTACCTATATAATGTACAGAGCAAGTCATGAATATCAATATACGACACAAGAGTTTTAGAAGTAAACGTACTAATACTAAGTGCACAAAGAGCAGTACTGAAGAGAAGATCAGAACTCTTGTAAGAGGTCCATGACTACGGAATTTGTTGCTAGCGCACTCGAGCAGATGTAATTTCGATGGATTGCTCACGCGCTGCCTGCGATATGTAAGGTATAAGAGAATCTCAGACCAGAGAGCAGTGATGTCAGCAGTAGGAACTGTGTAGCAGTAGGCGTGGTAGTAGCTAGGAGTCTGGTGTATCGTGTTGGCTGGGCCGGTCGTGTGGAGCGATGGCGGTGCCTGAGCGTTGTAGCATAAGGTAAAAGCATCCTCGCGCATATGTACTATTCTAATATCAAGTCCGATGTAAATGTTTTAAAAAAATCTCTTAATAATAATCTTTCTTATAAAAATTAACTTTTAGCAATCATTCATCTCAATTTAAAGAATTTACTAATTTCTCCATTCCATGGTCATCCCGATTATTGTAAAGAAAAAGTAATTGTTTCTTTTTATACCTGACAAATCTATCGGCCAGCATTGCACTGGGCTGTGCCAGAAAACTTTCTTATAGGAGCAGATATATATGCGTTATCCGGCGACCTTGTTGAGGTAAGAATTTCAATTTATTCAGAAGGATCTTTCAGGGCCATGACGCAGCACTGCTGACGTCCAAATTTACCAGCTTAAATTCACAGTCAATTATTGAAAGATTATAAGTGAGGCACAATTTTATTGAGAGATTAGTCACATTCTGTTATTGGTAGGTTACGAATTTTTTCTGTTGGGGGGCTACACTCTTCTCTTCAGTACTGCTCAGAGTACACTTGGTATCAGTATGTTTGCTGTTAAAAATTCTGTGTCGTGTATTGATATTCATGGCATGCTCTACACATTATTTAAGTGATGACAAATGTAGTGTGGTGGCTTTAACTACTTTTGCCCTTAGCCGTGAAGATGGTCCATGACTGAAACGGGTTGATATTTGGTTTTAAAATGAAACCACCTGATGGCCAAACATGCATTTGATACATTACTTGACGGCTGTGGTTAACACCTTCCAAAAAGTCTGAAGTATTTGTTTATTCTCAAGAACTTACTTTTCATCCTTTTCATTTTTATTTCCTTACATCCTTATTTCCGTGGCGTCATGCTGGGTGCTCGTTATGTGAGAGGAAGACAGATAAAGCTTAAATGTAGCGCCATGAGGTGTCTTTATATCGTCAATTTTATCGACAGGCGAATTAATTTTCTTACGGCGACAGTACGGAAGGAATGTGGCTAACGTCCACCTGGCAGCTCCCACTTTAGTTGCGTGTTTGCCACACGAATGTCGAGTGAGCACTCTAAAGAACACGGACACGCCGTGAGACAGAGTTATCAGCACGTGACACCGTCTGATGGGGGCCTCACTGCTGATCACCATTTGGTCGAATCACGGAGTATCGAGATTTGTGGGACTCGCAGTCGTGACAGCGAGTTGATGTCGGACTGCAAAGGAACGTGAGGGCGGGCAGACTCGCCGTCAAGACTCCGGCCGATCACGCCTGATGGCCACAAGGGCGGGTCGCCGTGTTGTGCGCCAGACGCTTCGCAACCCCTCCAGAGCTGCGCCCGCCTTCCGCAAACAAGCAACGGACTGCCCGCAACATCCTGTGCCGCCATCCTGCACCGTTGGTCGGAGTCTAGCAGCAGCCTCACTGTGGGGCAGTATCGTTCCACGCATCTGCTACTGCTAACACCACAGCACTGACGGCAACGTTTGGACTGATGCCGTCACCAGGAAACACGGACAACTATCAGAAGGCGTCGCATCGTGTTCAGGGACGAATCTCGGATCCGCACGACCTTGGATCAGCATCGGCGGTGAGTGTGGTGGCAGTCTGGGGAGAGGGCCCAGTCCAGAAGGATCCTTTATTGTATGATTATATGATAGCGGAACAAGCACTGGTAGCAGTTACTTCTGTAAAATATCTGGGAGTATTAGTGCGGTACGATTTGAAGTGGAATGATCATATAAAATTAATTGGCTCTGAGCACTATGGGACTCAACTGCTGTGGTCATAAGTCCCCTAGAACTTAGAACTACTTAAACCTAACTAACCTAAGGACATCACACACATCCATGCCCGAGGCAGGATTCGAACCTGCGACCGTAGCGGTATGGGGGGTTCCAGACTGTAGCGCCTTTAACCACTCGGCCACTCCGGCCGCCTATAAAATTAATTGTTGGTAAGGCGGGCACCAGGCTGAGGTTCATTGGGAGAGTCCTTAGAAAATGTAGTCCATCATCAAAGGAGGTGGCTTACAAAACACTCGTTCGACCTATACTTAAGTATTGCTCATCAGTGTGGGATCCGTACCAGGTTGGGTTGGCGGAGGAGATAGAGAAGAAGAGCGGCGCGTTCCGTGACAGGGTTATTTGGTAAGCGTGATAGCGTTACGAAGATGTTTAGCAAACTCAAGTGGCAGACTCTACAAGAGAGGCGCTCTGCATCGCGGTGTAACTTGCTGTCCAGCTATCGAGAGGGTGCGTTTCTGGATGAGGTATCGCATATATTGCTTCCCCCTACTTATACCTCTCGAGGAGATCACGAATGTAAAATTAGAGAGATTCGAGCGAGCACGGAGGCTTTCCGACAGTCGTTCTTCACGCGAACCGTACGCGACTGAAACTGGAAAGGGAGGTAATGTAAAGTGCCCTCCGCCACACACCGTTGTGTGGCTTGCGGAGTATAAATGTAGATGTAGCAACGTTTTGGAGAGACGCAGCTGCGTCGTGGTGTGCGGAGCCGTCGGGTGCGACCTGAGGTCAACGCTGGTACTGACTGGGGGGGGGGGGGGGGGGAACTGAGACGGAGCAGCAGTACGTCACGGATCACGGATGTCGCCTCTAACGCGCCAGTATCGTGCTGGCATTTCCCAACAATGGTAGTCTACACAAAATGCAAGTGTTTCTATATCTGTCTGCGTGATGTTGAGGTACTAAAGTGACCAGCGAGATCCCCGTACACGTATCCGATAGTACACGCATGGGAGTAACTCAAGTTACATTAGTATCACTGGGGGTATCCGAGATATCAGGAACTAATTAAAATAGCTGTGAGCCAGTTTGCCTCAGGCGAGGCTTTCTGATACCCTCCCCAACATCATCACTGCATACCAGAGGGGCGCAAGGCCACTCATACAGCCGAGCCAGTCGTCTCGATTTTGTAATCATTGAATGACATCACATATCCTCTCAATCTGTGAATGGATAGTAGGCAATTAAAACGGAAGCTGCCAGGCGGACACTAACTGAAACGTCGGCAATGCTGTCACACCAACTAAATGAATTTGTTTCTGGACACACCTCGCCATATAACTACCGCTCATGCTATCACATTAAGGTTTCTCTTGTCTGTCTTCTTGTCGCAGATCCGGTAACCAGCATCACGATAAAGAAGTAAAGACGTAAGGAAACAAAGACGAAAAGGCTCGAAAACTAATTTGTGGGAATAAACTAAAATTTCCAAATGCGACTCGCTTACTTTTCAGGATTTATAATTAACATATTCACTGGCTCTATAACATACAAAATTGATAACCTTAACCTCTTTTCATTTTATATATTTTGAAAATGTTTTTAATAATTTAAACTACTGGCCATTAAAATTGCTACACCATGAAGATGACGTGTTAAAGACGCGAAATTTAACCGACGGGAAGAAGATGCTGTGGTTCAAATGGCTCTGAGCACTGTGGGACTTAACATCTATGGTCATCAGTCCCCTAGAACTTAGAACTACTTAAACCGAACTAACCTAAGGACAGCACACAACACCCAACCATCACGAGGCAGAGAAAATCCCTGACCCCGCCGGGAATCGAACCCAGGAACCCGGGCGTGGGAAGCGAGAACGCTACCGCACGACCACGAGATGTGGGCAAAGATGCTGTGATATGCAAATGATTAGCTTTTCAGAGCATTCACACAAGGTTGGCGCCGGTGACGACACCTACAACGTGCTGACATGAGAAAAGTTTCCAACAGATTTCTCATACACAAACAGCAGTTGACCGGCGTTGCCTGGTGAAACGTTGTTGGGATGCATACCATCACGTTTCCGACTTTTATAAAGGTCGGATTATAGCCTATCGCGATTGCAGTTCATCGTATCGCGACATTGCTGCTCGCGTTGGTCGAGTTCCAATGAATATGGCACAATATGGAATCGGTGGGTTCAGGAGGGTAAAACGGAACGCCGTGCTGGATCCCAACGGCCTCGCATCACAAGCAGTTGTGACTATTACAGCGCCATTTATCACAAAGCGAAAAAAGTGGTCCAACTAAAACATTCATATTTCCTTACATACTACATGAATGTTTAATAAAAAATGGGGGTTCCTATTTAAAAAAAAACGCGGTTGATATCTGTTTGACCTATGACAGCGCCATCTAGCGGGCCAACTATAGCGCCATCTGGTTTCCCCCTTCAATCTAGACGAGTTTCGTTCTTCGTAGTTTTTCCGTTTGATACTTATTTCGTGACATATTTGGCCCGGTCACTATCAACGGACCACCTTGTATAATCACCGACATGAAAACAAGGGATTAGTGTGACATTCGTGTCTTTCCGCTTTACGTGTCCCAAGAAGCTCAAAACCCAGCATTCTGCTGGAAACGTGATGCTCACACTGTTTTTTTTTTTTTTTTTTTTTTTTTTTTATTACCGGGGCTCTTTGCTTATTGTTTTCAAGAACCTGTTATCTCCGTCACTTGGGAACACTACAGCGCAACTCTGGCGAAATTACGGCGTGCAGCTAAGGCGAAACGTTCGGGAAAGAGCCTATAAGGTCTGCTGCTGCTGCTTCGTTATAACTTAATTCTCCATGTCTCACATGTCGAAACGCAGAAGTTACGCCAACTCATGTGGAAGACACTCCAGCGCCCGCCGTAAAGTTCTGATCTCTCCCCACATGATTGTCACGGTAGATTAGCATGGTAGATATCGAAAAAGATGACAGAGGGATAGAGAAACAATTAAAATCGCTCAAAAGAGGAAAGGCCGCTGGACCTGATGGGATACCAGTTCGATTTTACACAGAGTACGCGAAGGAACTTGCCCCCTTCTTGCAACGGTGTACCGTAGGTCTCTAGAAGAGCATAGCGTTCCAAAGGATTGGAAAAGGGCACAATTCTAGTACCCCGTTTTCAAGAAGGGACGTCGAACAGATGTGCGGAATTATAGACCCATATCTCTAACGTCGATCAATTGTAGAATTCTGTTACACGTATTATGTTCGAGTATAATGACTTTTCTCGAGACTAGAAATCTACTCTGTAGGAACCAGCATGGGTTTCGAAAAGGACGATCGTGTGAAACCCAGCTCACGCTATTCGTCCACGAGACTCAGAGGGCGAAAGACACGAGTTCCCAGGTAGATGGCGTGTTTCTTGACTTCCACAAGGCGTTCGATACAGTTCCGCACAGTCGCTTAATGAACAAAGTAAGAGCATATGGACTATCAGACCAATTGTGTGATTGGATTGAAGAGTTCCTAGATAACAGAACGCAGCATGTCATTCTCAATGGAGAGAAGTCTTCCGAAGTAAGAGTGATTTAAGGTGCGCCGCAGGGGAGTTGCAATTCAGAATATACACAAATGACCTTGTGGATAACATCGAAAGTTCACTGAGGCTTTTTGCGGATGATGCTGTCGTACATGGAAAATTGTACTGAAATGCAGGAGGATCTGCAACGAATTGACGCATGGTGCAGGGAATGGCAATTGAATCTCAATGTAGACAAGTGTAATGTGCTGCGAATACATAGAAAGAAAGATCCTTTATCATTTAGCTACAATATAGCAGGTCAGAAACTGGAAGCAGTGAATTCCATAAATTATCTTGGAGTAGGCATTAGGAATGATTTAAAATGGAATGATCATATAAAGTTGATCGTCGGTAAAGCAGATGCCAGACTAAGATTCATTGAAAGAATCCTAAGGAAATGCAATCCGAAAACAAAGGAAGTAGGTTACAGTACAATTGTTCGCCCACTGCTTGAATATTGCTCAGCAGTGTGGCATGAGACCCAGAAAATATTAGATACAGGCTTCCAGGTAGATGCCATTTTCCTTGACTTCCGGAAGCCGTTAGATACAGTTCCGCAATGTTGCCTGATAAACAAAGTAAGAGCCTACGGAAGATCAGACCAGCTGTGTGGCTGGATTGAAGCGTTTTTATCAAACAGAACACAGCATGTTGCTCTCAATGGAGAGACGTCTACAGACGTTAAAGTGATCTCTGGCATACCACAGGGGAGTGTTATGGGACCATTGCTTTTCACAATATATATATAAACGACCTAGTAGATAGTGTCGGAAATTCCATGCGGCTTTTCGCGGATGATGCTGTAGTATACAGAGACGTTGCAGCATTAGAAAATTGCACCGAAATGCAGGAAGATCTGCAGCGGATAGGCACTTGGTGCAGGGAGTGGCAAGTGACCCTTAACATAGACAAATGTAATGTATTGCGAATACATAGAAAGAAGGATCCTTTATTGTGTGATTATATGATAGCGGAACAAACACTGTTAGCAGCTACTTCTGTAAAATATCTGGGAGTATGCGTGCGGTACGATTTGAAGTGGAATGATCATATAAAATTAATTGTTGGTAAGGCGGGTGCCAAGTTGAGATTCATTGGGAGAGTCCTTAGAAAATGTAGTCCATCAACAAAGGAGGTGGCTTACAAAACACTCGTTCGACCAATACTTGAGTATTGCTCATCAGTGTGGGATCCGCACCAGGTCGGGTTGACTGAGGAGAGAGAGAAGATACAAAGAAGAGCGGCGCGTTTCGTGACAGGGTTATTTGGTAAGCATGATAGCGTTACGGAGATGTTTAGCAAACTCAAGTGGCAGACTCTGCAAGAGAGGCGCTCTGCATCGCGGTGTAGCTTGCTGTCCAGGTTTCGAGAGGGTGCGTTTCTGGATGAGGTATCGAATATATTGCTTCCCCCAACTTATACCTCCCGCGAAGATCACGAATGCAAAATTAGAGAGATTCGAGCGCGCATGGAGGCTTTCCGGCAGTCGTTCTTCCCGCGAACCGTACGCGACTGGAACCGGAAAAGGAGGGAATGACAGTGGCACGTAAAGTGCCCTCCGCCACATATCCTTGGGTGGCTTGCGGAGTATAAATGTAGATGTAGATGTAGTCCCTTGGAAAAGGCCTTGAAGGGTCGGCGACACCTGTCGGACGAGGGTCTGCAGCTCACAGTTACGCACTTGTTCACGCAGCAGAACGCACACGGTGTTTCACCAACGTGTATCTTCAACCTAGTGCGTCGGCTAGATGATTGCCTCAATACTCACATCGATTTTGCCTGATTGGCATAGCTATTCTGGACTGTACAGTCTTCCAACAGAAACTTGTACTGCATGATTTTTATCCGTTTATGCCTCTTTTTGTTCGGTATAGTGTTAGTCAAGGAGGAAAGGAAGTCATTGGCTACTGCAATCTTTTTAATTGTGTTTACCTCTCGCAGCACAGTTGCTTTGTTCAAATGTGTTCAGATTGCCCTATTTATCGGGTTTAAATCGAAGCAGCAGCTCACATTCACGAAGCACAACATGTAATTTGTCATAATGTAATTAAAATTGAATTTGTAAAAGGGAGCTGTTTAGTGTGCAGGCAATGGCGGCTCGTGGATATACAACCTGGGTGTTTACAAATTTTTAAATTCTGATAAATATGATAATGAGAAATTAATAGCATCTGTTGTATAACAGTTATGCTTATTATCATATTTATACAACTTCATCCGCTCTCAATAATAATAATAATAATAATGTGTGTAACTTGTCTTAGAAAAGGCAGGATTGTGTTTGTGGTATTTCGTTGTTTTGTATGTAATTAAGTACAGTTTATGCCAAGAACGAAATAATGCTTAAGCTTCCGCTACTTTCCGTTTCACATTTTTGTGTAAGTGGGATTTTTCGTGCTTTTTTTTATTTTTTCGGACAAATGTACAAGATCCCTAACTCACGTATTAGTTAACGAATTGACTTCTGGGCTGAAAATCAGGCAGTCTTACGTTGCACCCACGTAACGACTTGCGCTTGTTACACACTTCTTTGTTAAATGTTCGCTTGTAGTCACGTGTATTTTATTTCGTCAGTTTCTCAGACAACGAATCTGGTCTGGAATGCACTAGTTTCTTTGCGGCTATCTTTTCCTGGTAATTTACTTTTCTGTTAGCGCTTAATTCAGTTTCAAAACAGTTCATATTGACACTCCGCAGGAAAGCCGATTCCTGCACAGCAGAGAACCAACTGCAAACACAAACTGCCGTTTGCGGAAAAATTAAATTCAGGTAGTACTATCTACCAACAAGGTCACTTGACTAGAATACAAATGAGGTGCTGAGAGCCATAAGGGCCAAAAGAACACCTCTTCGACCCCCTACCCCGTACCACCCTTTAAGTGAATACCAGAGAAACAATGACACACCTTTTCGTGAATGTTATATATATATATATATATATATATATATATATATATATATATATATATATAACGTGGGCCTACAGTACAGAAAAACCGTAAGATCATCAGATGTCAGAAGCAAGAATAAATGCTACAGTCTCACAGTCGACGATGATGTGCTTTATGTTCTCAGCGCCTCAGATGGATTACTCTATGATAAAATCCAAGACTTTATGTACCAAACCTTATTCAGAATTGAACAAAATGGATTTTTTTCATTATAACTATAGCATTCACTGACGTCCGATCTAATTTTAGTATATAGTGTGTGAATTAGCATATCTGTGGAGTGTGCTGTCACCAGGTAGGATTTATTGCGAACGTCGATTAAAGTTTGCTGCAGTGTGCTACCACCTGGTGGCATTGATGTAAACCAGGGGTTCCCAACAAAATTTTCTCGAGGACCCACTCATCGTGTAAGGTTGGTACCTTGTCATATCACAGTATCAAGTACCTAAAAAAGCCAAATCAAGAGTCTTTTTATACGTTTTCTATTTTTGGTACTTAGAAAAAACATTGACATATTCATTGTTGAAAAAATATTGAACTTAAAGCTTTTTCAATTTAGCCATCATTGTTATTGTTAAATTTTGTATTATTGGTCAAAATCTTTGTCTTCAAATCTGGGTGTTTAGTATATCAAATACATTGTCTTCCCCTTCATCTGTAGGCCTTTCTCGTTTTAACGAACCACTTTTTAACCAACGGTCCATTTTTAACTACGCAAACTGTAGCTCCCCCCCCCCCTCCAAAAAAAAAAAAAAACGCTTTACAAACACTACTGTTTTAGCATAGAATATTGAATATGTAAACAATACGGTCTGTGAAAGCACTGGAAATAAATTAACAATGGCCGATTGTCGTCTGGAATGCGAGTTTCTGTGTAAAGTGACTGTCAGTTGTCAGCTGCAAAGAGGCAGCGCTAGTAGCCTAACGGCATACAGTAGAACTATTTGCATCTATCTAATTCTAGTTTTGCGCTAGAATGTGTTAGTGTCAGTTGGCTCTAGGAAGACGCTAGACGCGTTCGCTAAAGCTCTGCTCATGCAGGAAGCGGCCAAAACTAAAAATCTGTTATAATACGAAAGATATTTAATATATTTTTTATTCTAATAGCATCTTCTGGACCCCTCTGGCATAGCTCGCGGACCCGTGGGGATCCGCTGACCACCTGTTGGGAACCACTGATGTAAACTAGTAGCTGAGTGGCAAAGGCTAGCAGCGCATGCCATGTATCGTACACATTGTTTATCAAATCCGTATATACAGGGTGAGGCAGCTAAGTTATAACACCCCCTGTATCTTTCCAAGCGTAATAGATACAAAGATGCCGTTTGGACCGTGAATTGTAGGGACAGGATCTGCTTTAATACATCACATTTTATGTTTGTGCTATTTTTTATTACAGAGATATAAGGTCATCTTTGGTCTTTTTTAATGGAACCCTATGTTAATTTTTAGCGTAATATGATGGGCTTAAAAAGACGGTTTCATCTACATCTACAGCCATACTCCGCAATCCACCTGACGGTGTGTGGCGGAGGGTACTTTGAGCACCTCTATCAGTTCTCCCTTCAAATGTGTGTATATCATAATATTTAGGCGAATAGTTTTTGAGACACAGATATGTTCTCGTATCGTGTTCGCCCTTCGAAACGGCATTGTCCAATGCGACCTTTCCTGTTGACCACTGAAGATGGTTCAAATGGCTCTGAGCACTATGCGACTTAACTTCTGAGGTCATCAGTCGCCTAGAACTTAGAACTAATTAAACTTAACTAACTTAAGGACAGCACACACATCCATGCCCGAGGCAGGATTTGAACCTGCGACCGTAGCGGGCGCTCGGCTCCAGACTGCAGCGCCCAGAACCGCACGGCCACTCCGGCCGGCCGACCACTGAAGAACTTGACACGGAAGGCGTTGTTTTCCTGCTTCTCGATAACGCCGAAAGGTGACGCACGACGTAGTTGGAGAGAAGGGTATAAATGTGCTGCTGGGGTATCGAGACATCGCATTTCCGTCACAGTTTCTTGGAGCAGACATGTACACCAACGAAGAAAAGTTAGATGTGCTTCTAGTGTATGGTGAAAGCAGAAGAAATGCTGTTAGAGCAATAAAGCGATATGGAGAGTTGTATCCTGATCGTCAGCGTCCTACGCGCCAGCTTCATGCACGTATTTGCAAGAAACTACTTGAGTCGGGATCATGGAACACCATACAGAGGACAAGGCCGAAAACTGCAACTGGCGAGGTACATGAAGAGGGCGTTCTAGCTTTGGCGCATAGCGACCGTACTGCTTCGTCGCGACATATCGCCTCGGAATGTGGTATACGTCAGAGAGGTGTTCTACGCATATTGCACCGGCATAGATTTCACCCGTTTCATCTCTCATTACACCAAGCACTCTCCGGCGTGGATTTCGAACGGCGCCAGGAATTTTGCCGGTTTGATTTGCAACGCCCACAAGATGATCCGACGTTTCAACGGGTGCTTTTTACTGATGAAGCGACTTTCACCAGCCACGGCTATGTGAATTTGCATAATATGCATTACTGGTCAATAGAGAACCCTCATTGGCTTCGACAGGTACAGCATCAGTAACCGTGGAGTGTTAACGAGTGGTGCGGCATCGTCGGAAATGTCGTACGTTATTCTGGGAATACTAAATGGCAATAACAATGCACAGTTCCTGCGAAACGTTCTGCCCATTTTTCTGGAAGAGGTACCACTAACTACGCGTCAGTGCATGTGGTTCCAGCATGACGGCTGTCCTGCTCACTCTCCCCGTGTGGCTACAGAGCTGTTAAAAGAAAAGTTCCCGGATTGATGGACAGGACGTGCTGAAGTGAAGTGTCCAGCCCGGTCTCCTGATTTGAACCCTCTTGATTTTTTTTTTTCTGTGGGGAGCAATCAAACATGAAGTGTACGCTCAAATACCAGCTACGCCAGACGATATGAAGCAGTTTATCATCGAAGCGTGCGCTGATATCTCACGTGATATCCTCGCAGCCGTTCAAAAATCATTCGAACGGCGACTACAAATGTGCATTGCAGCATACGGGAAGCATTTTCAGCACATGCTTCAGTTATCATGAACAGTATGTAGTTTGCATCTTTGTGTGTATTTGCTTCGTATTGTGATCAATAGTAAATATTTTCAAATAAAAAACAAATATGTGTGAAATAATTGTGACCAATAAGTGCGTCCTTATTTACATTTGTATTTCTGCTATTTAAAATGTATTAACATCTTTTAGCATTTTAACACAGTATGTTGTCTACTATTTTGGTATCACAGTTGTCAAATAACTGAATAATAGTTGTGCGACATCATCAGTTAATTTTTCCGCAAAATATCGCAATATGTATTACTATTGTCGGGTAAATGAGCGTGTTTGTGTAAGGACGGACTCGCGACGTTTACCATGTACTCTACACAACAGGAAAGGTCGCGTTGGACAACGCCGCTTCGAAGGACAAACACGATACGAGAACATATCTGTGTCTCAAAAACTATTCGCCTAAATATTATGATATACACATATTTGAAACCGTCTTTTTAAGACCATCATGTTACACTAAAATTTAACATACAATACTTTACAATGAAATGAACACCCTTAGCTGTTTACAGGCGTTGACATACGTCAACGGGGACAGATGAAAATGTGTGCCCGACCGGGACTCGAACCCGGGATCTCCTGCTTACATGGCAGACGCTCTATCCATCTTTTTTTTCTTTCTTTCGTTTTGTTTGATATAGTTCGTTGCATTTGGTCTCGGCGGACGTCACATGACATCCCTTCAAGTTTATCGTTGATTCCTTAACTCAGTTTTTTATTACAGAGAGCACGCAGCTCTCTGACCGAACACGCTGAGCTACCGTGCCGGCGTCCATCTGAGCCACCGAGGACACAGAGGATAGCGCGACTGCAGGCATTTATCTTTGGCACGCCTCCCGCGAAACCCACGTTCTGAACGTATTGTCCCGCACTACATTCGTAGTGCCCCCGCCCATTATACTCATTACTCGCGGCGCGTCGCCGATTCCCGTAAGAGTTCGGGCACTGTTTGTGCATTCGCACAGAAGAAGAAGATGGTCAAGTGGCCGGTGAGCCTTAACTACACTCCTGGAAATTGAAAAAAGAACACATTGACACCGGTGTGTCAGACACACCATACTTGCTCCGGACACTGCGAGAGGGCTGTACAAGCAATGATCACACGCACGGCACAGCGGACACACCAGGAACCGCGGTGTTGGCCGTCGAATGGCGCTAGCTGCGCAGCATTTGTGCACCGCCGCCGTCAGTGTCAGCCAGTTTGCCGTGGCATACGGAGCTCCATCGCAGTCTTTAACACTGGTAGCATGCCGCGACAGCGTGGACGTGAACCGTATGTGCAGTTGACGGACTTTGAGCGAGGGCGTATAGTGGGCATGCGGGAGGCCGGGTGGACGTACCGCCGAATTGCTCAACACGTGGGGCGTGAGGTCTCCACAGTACATCGATGTTGTCGCCAGTGGTCGGCGGAAGGTGCACGTGCCCGTCGACCTGGGACCGGACCGCAGCGACGCACGGATGCACGCCAAGACCGTAGGATCCTACGCAGTGCCGTAGGGGACCGCACCGCCACTTCCCAGCAAATTAGGGACACTGTTGCTCCTGGGGTATCGGCGAGGACCATTCGCAACCGTCTCCATGAAGCTGGGCTACGGTCCCGCACACCGTTAGGCCGTCTTCCGCTCACGCCCCAACATCGTGCAGCCCGCCTCCAGTGGTGTCGCGACAGGCGTGAATGGAGGGACGAATGGAGACGTGTCGTCTTCAGCGATGAGAGTCGCTTCTGCCTTGGTGCCAATGATGGTCGTATGCGTGTTTGGCGCCGTGCAGGTGAGCGCCACAATCAGGACTGCATACGACCGAGGCACACAGGGCCAACACCCGGCATCATGGTGTGGGGAGCGATCTCCTACACTGGCCGTACACCACTGGTGATCGTCGAGGGGACACTGAATAGTGCACGGTACATCCAAACCGCCATCGAACCCATCGTTCTACCATTCCTAGACCGGCAACAACAGGACAATGCACGTCCGCATGTATCCCGTGCCACCCAACGTGCTCTAGAAGGTGTAAGTCAACTACCCTGGCCAGCAAGATCTCCGGATCTGTCCCCCATTGAGCATGTTTGGGACTGGATGAAGCGTCGTCTCACGCGGTCTGCACGTCCAGCACGAACGCTGGTCCAACTGAGGCGCCAGGTGGAAATGGCATGGCAAGCCGTTCCACAGGACTACATCCAGCATCTTTACGATCGTCTCCATGGGAGAATAGCAGCCTGCATTGCTGCGAAAGGTGGATATACACTGTACTAGTGCCGACATTGTGCATGCTCTGTTGCCTGTGTCTATGTGCCTGTGGTTCTGTCAGTGTGATAATGTGATGTATCTGACCCCAGGAATGTGTCAATAAAGTTTCCCCTTCCTGGGACAATGAATTCACGGTGTTCTTATTTCAATTTCCAGGAGTGTATATATGTACTAAGATGGTCCCCGTTGACGTATGTCAACGCCTGTAAGCAGCTAAGAGAGTTCATTTCATTGTAATTTCATTCTAACGAGCTGCATGGTCACCGATGGTATCTGTTCTTTCGGACATGTCCGAAGGAACAGATACCATCTTAGTACATATATAGAATACTATTAAAAAAAGAAAGATGGCCTCATATTTCTGTAATAAAAATTACACGAACATAAAATGTGATGTATTCAAGTAGCCCCTGTCCCTGCAATTCACTGTCGAAAGGGCATCTTTGTATCTATTACGGTTGGGGAGATACAAGGGGTGTCATGACTTAGCTGCCTCTGTATTTGGCCCGTAAGGCAATTACGTCACCCAGTAGCGCATGCGCAGAAGCTCCTTAAAACGCGTACAAGTGAAGGTGTGCTCACTATCCTGTTGCCAAGTTTCACCGAGTGTAGTGGAGCAATATATAGCACTACGCGGTAGATTTAGTGCCATCGCCCACATTATGTGTAACAGTATTCAAAGAAAATAACCAATAAATCCGCAAGGCGTCAAAAGTTAGGGTGTCCACGCGCTTCTGTGCTCTTACGCAGCAGCGTCCACAGTATGCTGGACGTACAGGGTGATCCATTGATCGTGACTGGGCCAAATATCTCACGAAATAAGCGTCAAACGAAAAAACTACAAAGAACGAAACTTGTCTAGATTGAAGGGGGAAACAAGATGGCGCTATGGTTGGCCCGCTAGATGGCGCTGCCATAGGTCAAACGGATATCAACTGCGTCTTTTTAAAATAAGAACCCCCATTTTTTATTACATATTCGTGTAGTACGTAAAGGAATATGAATGTTTTAGTTGGACCACTTTTTCGCTTTGTGATAGATGGCACTGTAATAGTCACAAACATATGGCGCACAATTTTAGACGAACAGTTGGTATCAGGTAGGTTTTTTCAATTAAAATACAGAACCTAGGTACGTTTGAACATTTTATTCCGGTTGTTACAATGTGATGTTTGCACCTTTGTGAACTTATCATTTCTGAGAACGCATGCTGTTACAGCGTGATTACCTGTAAATACCACATTAATGCAATAAATGCTCAAAATGATGTCCGTCAACCTCAATGCATTTGGCAATACGTGTAACGACATTCCTCCCAACAGCGAGTAGTTCGCCTTCCGCAATGTTCGCACATGCATTGACAATGCTGTGACGCATGTTGTCAGGTGTTGTCGGTGGATCACGATAGCAAATATCTTTCAGCTTTCCCCACAGAAAGAAATCCGGGGACGTCAGATCCGGTGAACGTGCGGGGCCTGGTATGGTGCTTCGACGGCCAGTCCACCTGTCATGAAATATGCTATTCGATACCGCTTCAACCACATGCGAGCTATGTGCCAGACATCTATCATGTTGGAAGTACATCGCCATTCTATCATGCAGTGAAACATCTTGTAGTAACATCGGTAGAACATTACGTAGGAAATTAGCATACATTGCACCATTTAGATTGCCATCGATAAAATGTTGGCCAATTATCCTTCCTCCCATAATGCCGCACAATGCATTAACCCGCCATGATCGCTGATGTTCCACTTGTCGCAGCCATCGTTGATTTTCCGTTGCCCAATAGTGCATATTATGCCAGTTTACGTTACCGCTATTGGTGAATGACGCTTCGTCGCCAAATAGAACGCGTGCAAAAAATCTGTCATCGTCCCGTAATTTCTCTTGTGCCCAGTGGCAGAACTGTACACGATGTTCAGAGTCGTCGCCATGCAATTCCTGGTATATAGAAATATGGTACGGGTGCAATCGATGTTGATGTACCATTCTGAATACCGACGTTTTTGAGATTCCCGATTCTCGCGAAATTTGTCTGCTACTGATGTGTGGATTAGCCGCGACAACAGCTAAAACACCTACTTGGGCCTCACCATTTGTGGCAGGTCGTGGTTGACGTTTCACATGTGGCTGCACACATCCCGTTTCCTTAAATAACTATCCGCCGAACGGTCCGGACACTTGGATGATGTTGTCCAGGATACCGAACAGCCTACAGAGCACACGCACGTTGGGCATTTTGATCACAATAGCCATACATCAACACGATATCGACCTTTTCCACAAATGGTAAACGGTCCATTTCAACACGGGTAATGTAGCACGAAGCAAATACCGTCCGCACTAGCGGAATGTTAAGTGATACCAAGTACTTATACGTTTGTGACTATTAGAGCGCCATCTATAACAAAGTGGTCCAACTAAAACATTCATATTTCTTTGCGTACTAGACGAATATGTAATAAAAATGGGGGTTCCTATTTAAAAACCGCAGTTGATGTCCGTTTGACCTATGGCAGCGCTATCTAGCGGGCCAACCATAGCGCCATCTGGTTTCCCCTTTCAAGCTACACAAGTTTCGTTCTTTGTAGTTTTTTCGTTTGTTGCTTATTTCGTGAGACATTTAGCCTGGTCACGATCAATGGACCACCCTGTATAGCACGACGTGGCAGATTTAGTGGCATCATCCACATTATCTGTAACAGTTTTCAAAGAAAAATAACCAATAGCCGGCCGCGGTGGTCTTGCGGTTAAGGCGCTCAGTCCGGAACCGCGCGACTGCTACGGTCGCAGGTTCGAATCCTGCCTCGGACATGGATGTGTGTGATGTCCTTTAGGTTAGTTAGGTTTAAGTAGTTCTAAGTTCTAGGGGACTGATAACCACAGATGTTAAGTCCCATAGTGCTCAGAGCCATTTTTTTGAATAACCAATACATCCGAAAAGTGTCAAACGTTAGGGTGTCCATGCGCTCCTGTGCTCATACACAGCAGCGGTCACTGTATGCTGGATATATAAGTAGAAATCGTGACTGTCAGTAGCTAAACTTTGACTGCTAAAATGGAAGCTGTTGTTTGTACAGCCGTGAACCTTTAATAGCCAAGTATGTGCACGAGATAATCGTTTTTACATGACAGCAGCGCTGGGACTGTTGTGGCAGTGTGGGGCTGGCTGCACCTGCCCACCGACGGACGCGCTTAATCAACACGGACTCAAAGAAAGGCCTCGGCGCTTGTTGGTGACGTCACGTCAGCTAGGCACGGCGAACGCCAGGTCTGTTGCAGGCAGAAACACCTGGGGGTGCTTATCACTACAAATCTCTTATTTTTGGACAAAATTTTGGTGTTGTTTTGGATTCTGCAGTTTTATTTAGATGAAAGATTTTCTTACTATCGTAAAGCTACAAATAAAGATCATAGTTCTGTATTACTGAATCCTGTCGAAACAAACCTAGATCAATATGAGAAGATGCTTTGCCCCATTGCAAGCTTCGGAAATTTTACATTCAAGTAACTGTATTTACTTGATCCATTTTGTTATCGAAACTTACCCCAAACCCCTTACAATGAACTCGTTTGTTTTATTTATTTATTTATTTATTTTTTGACATCGTCACTGGAATTGTGAACTAATTCACATGTGTAAATGTCCAACTGTTGCCAGTCATTAGATTACAGTCGTTTTCAACGAAAGGAAGCTATTTTAGCTTCATACATCGAAAATAGCGCTGAGCATAAACTTTTTTAAACATGCACATTAGAAAAGATAAATATTCCCCTCTTGCTATTGAAAGGAGAAACTTTATAAGATAAAAAAATTTTATTTGATAAACACGTATCTCTCTTTTGCCTCTTCTTCTGTCCCCCACCCCCTCCTCCAACGTGTACAATCGCAAGAAATTTCATTAATATTTAGTGCTCCTCACCCCATAGTCAACCAAGATACCTAAAGAAGAGTACCAATATGTTAACAGTTTCTTGTAAAAGCAACCCAGTACAAACGTAACTTCCTCTGATTTACAAATAAGGTAAAGAATCACGAATTCTGTTGCTGCTGGACCATGAAGTTGTTTTTGTGTGTCAGTCCGTAAAAAAGGTGGAAATTTAAGTTTAGGAGTACACTATTTGTTAAGAAGTGTAATGAATTGCACAATTAATTGATTGCAGAAATCTCTCAGAACAATGTGTGTTGGTCAACTACCGCCAATAGTTTCACATTTTCCTGTGTCAGAGAGGGAGACATCACCATTATGAGTATGCGTGCAACAGACCTGGCGTTCGCCGTGCCTAGCTGACGTGAAGTCACGAACAAGCGCCGAGGCCTTCCTTTGAGTCGGTGTTGGCTCAGTGCGGCAGGCAAACCACCGCAGCAAAGACCTCCCCGGCCAGCTCATTCGTCACGTCGACCGGCCCCGCCACGCTACCGCCTCCGGCCGCGGCCCGCTGCGAAGTGGCTGCCCGCCAAGAAGCCGGAGCCGCGCGTCTTCTGGGGCACTGGGAACACTGTGGCGGGTACATCACGGCAGGTGCCAACGGAAACTCTCTTCCGTACGCAAGAACAACGAAAAGAAGAACAAAGCAACAGAACTGGCCCTTCCAAAGTGATCGATACTTCAGTTCCATATACACTACTGGGACACCGTCGTTCTGGAATTCTCCGCCTATATACACTACTGGCCATTAAAATTGCTACACCAAGAAGAAATGCAGATGAGAAACGGGTATTCACTGGACAAATATATTATACTAGAACTGACGTGTGATTACATTTTCACGCAATTTGGGTGCATAGATCCTGAGAAATCAGTACCCAGAACAACCACCTCTGGCCGTAATAACAGCCTTGATACGCCTGGGCATTGAGTGAAACAGAGCTTGGATGGCGTGTACAGGCACGGTTGCGCATGCAGCTTCAACACGATACCACAGTTCATCAAGAGTAGTGACTCGCGTATTATGACGAGCCAGTTGCTCGGCCACCACTGACCAGACATTTTCAGTTAGTGAGAGATCTGCAGAACGTGCTGGCCAGGGCAGCAGTCGAACATTTTCTGTATCCAGAAAGGCCCGTACGGGACCTGCAACATGCGGTCGTGCATTATCCTCGTGAAATGTATGGTTTCGCAGGAATCGAATGAAGGGTAGAGCCACGGGTCGTACCACATCTGAAATGTAACGTCCACTGTTCGAAGTACCGTCAATGCGAACAAGAGGTGACCGAGACGTGTAACCAATGGCATCCCATACCGTCACGGCTGGTGATACGCCAGTATGGCGATGACGAATACACGCTTCTAATGTGAGTTCACCGTGATGTCGACAAACACGGATGCGACCATCATGATGCTGTAAACAGAACATGGATTCATCAGAAGAAATGACGTTTTGCCATTCGTGCACCCAGGTTCGTCATTGAGTACACCATCGCAGGCGCACTTGTCCGTGATGCAGCGTCAAGGGCAACCGCAGCCGTGGTCTCTGAGCTGATAGTCCATGCTGCTGCAAACGTCGTCGAACTGTTCGTGCACATGGTTGTTGTATTGCTAACGCCCCCATCTGTAGACTCAGGGATCGAGACGTGGCTGCACGATCCGTTACAGCCGTGCGGATAAGATGCCTATCATCTATACTGCTAGTGATTGGAGGCCGTTGGGATCCAGCACGGCGTTCCGTATTACCCTCCTGAACCCACCGATTCCATATTTTGCTAACAGTCATTGGATCTCGACCAAAGCGAGCAGCAATGTCGCGATTTGATAAACCGCAATCGCGATAGGCTACAATCCGACTATCAAAGTCGGAAACGTGATGGTACTCATTTCTCCTACTTAGACGTGGCATCAAAACAACGTTTCACCAGGCAACGCTGGTCAACTGCTGTTTGTGTATGAGAAATCGGTTGGAAACTTTCCTCATGTCAGCACGTTGTAGGTGTCGCCACCGGCGCCAACCTTGTGTGAAAGCTCTGAAAAGCTAATCATTTGCATATCACAGCATCTTCTTCCTGTCGGTTAAATTTCTCGTCTGTAGCACGTCATCTTCGTAGTGTAGCAATTTTAATGGCCAGTAGTGTATTTGTCGCTGCAGGGTGACGTTTCCTACCAACAAAACACAATCATCAACCGTGGCTACAAAGCACAGAACGTGAGAGATTCCAGTATCATTTTAGACGTCCTATATTACGTTTGTAGAGCCAAGATACTTGTACTGGAGGAGAAACTAAATACGTGACTGACTTTAGACGCTGCATCATAGCGACAGTGAATATTACACCACATGGTTTTGACGGATACCGTTTTAGTGAGAATGCTCGTAGGAATATTATACCTACCTTGATTTAAGATAATTTATTATTCGAGTTAGGACAAGAGGCATCGTTTCTGTAGACCGTAATCCATTCAGAGCTATTTTAGACTCTTCGTTGTACACACATCAAAAAAAGTTTTGCATCACCCCGGTTCCCAGAGCTTCTGAGGATAGACGTCGACTGTGGATATTGTATCACAGACACAGTTCCTTTGACTGTTCAGAGATGTCACTAATCCCGTCCAAAGATGTGAACAACAATGCATGAGCAGCGCCTATTAGAAGGAGGTGATCCGACAGCAGATCAGTTCCAGTCATTCCTCCAGGAAGGAAATACACGGCTCGTGTTATCTGTAGTTCAACCATGCCTAGACGGTCAATACCGCGGTTCAATCGCGTCTATATTGTTACTTTGTGCCAGGAGGAGCTGTCAACAAGGGAAGTGTCCAGGCGTCTCGAAGTGAACCAAAGCGATGTTGTTCGGACATGGAGGAGATTCAGAGAGACAGGAACTGTCGATGACATGCCTCGCTCAGGCCGCGCAAGGGCTACTACTGCAGTGGATGAACGCGCTACCAACGAATTATGGCTCAGAAGAACCTTGACGGCAACGCCACCATGTTGAATAATGCTTTTTGTGCAGTCACAGGACGTCGTGTTACGACTCAAACTGTGCGCAATAGGCTGCATGACGCGCAACTTCACTCCTAACGTCCATGGCGAGGTCCTTTGCAACCACGACACCACGCAGCGCGGTACAGATGGGCCCAACAACATGCCGAATGGACCGCTCAGGATTGGCACCACGTTCTTTTCACCAATGAGTTTCGCATATGCCTTCTACCAGACAATCGTCGGAGACGTGTTTGGAGGCAGCCTGTTCAGGCTGAGCGCGTTAGACGCACTGTCCGGCGAGTGCAGCAAGGTGGAGGTTCCCTGATGTTTTGAGGTGGCGCTATGTGGGGCCGACGTACGCGGCTGGTGGTCATGGAAAGCGCCGTAACGGCTGTGCGGTACGTGAATGCTATCCTCCGACCGATAGTACAACCATATTGGCAGCATACTGGCGAGGCATTCGTCGTCATGGACGACAATTCGCGCCCCCATCGTGCACATCTTGTGAATGGCTTCCTTCAGGATAACGACATCACTAGACTAGAGTGGCCAGCACGTTCTCCAGACATGAACCCTATCGAACATGCCTCGGATAGATTGAAAACGACTGTCTATGGACGATGTGACCTACCAACCATTCTGAGGGATTTACGCTTAATCGCCGCTGAGGAGTGGGACAATCTGGATCAACAGGGCGTTGATGAACTTGTGGATAGTATGCCACGACGAATTCAGGCATGCATCAATGCAAGAGGACGTGCTGCTCGGTATTAGAAGTACCGGTGTGTACAGCAGTCTGGCCCACCACCTGTGAAGGTCTCGCTGTAAGGTGGTACAACATACAAAGTGTGGTTTTCTTGAGCAATAAAAATGGCGGAAGATATGTTTATGTTGATCCCTATTCCAATTTTTCTGTACAGATTCCGGAACTCTCGGAACCACGGCGATGCCAAACTGTTTTTGATGTGTGTACTTAACAAATATTGTTTTTGTTCACTTTGTTGAAAATAGGTATGATCTCGATGATTAATCATCACACTGGACAAAAACCTATTTGCCACACGAGACATGTTACTAATAATGTGTAGCACAGTCAGTAGTCTTGATTCTGTGCGAAGAGGGACCACAAGTTTGTTCCAGTATGGCGCATCCAGCTGAAATCGCTGATTGGTTACTAGATCCAGCCGAGCTTCCAGACTGTGGGCTGGTTGACTGATACATCTCACCCGCGCTTCCTAACAGTCCAGACTCTGTATGGTATTCATGTTATTAAGCAGGCCAGTCTGGTGCATACCTGAGTGTTCCTCAAACTAGGAAAGAGTTCGTGGTAGATACTTCTGTTGGCGTCCGGAACCGCGCTGCTGCTACGGTCGCAGGTTTGAAAAAAAAAAATGGTTAAAATGGCTCTGAACACTAAGGAACTTAATTTCTGAGGTCATCAGTCCTCTAGAACTTAGAACTACTTAAACCTAACTAACTAAGGACATCACACACATCCATGCTCGAGACAGCATTCGAACCTGCGACCGTAGCGGTCGCGCGGCTCCAGACTGTAGCGCCTAGAACCGCTCGGCAAGTCCGGCCGGCGCAGGTTGGAATCCTGCCTCGGGCATGGATGTGTGTGATGTCCTTCGGTTAGTTAGGTTTAAGTAGTTTTAATTCTAGGAGACTGTTGACCTCAGATGTCTCATATTGATTAGAGCCACTACTGTCGGCATTTAGAAGCCGAAAGTGTCCACAGATTACTCATGAAGATGCAGAAAGAGAACAACACGTGCATGCCGAATATCGAAATAAACATCCTGCTTCATGTTCTTGATAACTTCAATAAGTGGACTCAAGTTGTGGTTCGAAAAACACCATCGATCTGAACGACACATCGTAATCTGTGAGACCAGACTAAATTCCTTCATCTAATGTCCGATTTGACTTATTTGGCCGATTAAACAGATGCAGCTTTTTGTGTGAACTGTGAAAAATAGGCTTTTCCGAGGTAGCAGACTTCAGGCGTTCCCTGCAAACTGTCCGCTTTGACAGTCTGCAGTTTGGGCTGGACCAGCACTCGCTGCCAACAGCCGCGTCTGAAAGCGACTGTCGCTAACGAAGCGTGACGCTCGTCTGAGCAGGAGATGGTTGCGTAGCAACTCTAAATCTTTCAAGTAAAACGTCTATTTTTCACTGCTTTCACACTAGTTACATTTTCTATCAGCGGTGTTAAAGCAGGCACACATAGTTAAATCTTGCGTGAAAGTCTATACACAAGGACTTCTGACAGATTTCTGTGTGACAGATGCCTTAACAGAAATCTTGGACTCTACGTCTCTGGAAACCACAATACTTTGAAAACTCGATATAGAGTTCTGCAACCACGACTTCAACGAATTAAGGATTAAGGGACACTAAATATGAGTTGTCAATACTCTTTCCTCCCATCTTCATTCTCCCATCTCTCCTCTTCTTCTTCTCTTGCCGGCCTCTGTGGCCGAGTGGTTCTAGGCGCTTCAGTCTGGAACCGCGCGACCGCTGCGGTCACAGGTTAAGATCCTGCCTGGGGCATGGATGTGTGTGATGTCCTTAGGTTAGTTAGATTTAAGTAGTTCTATGTTCTAGGGGACTGATGACCTCCGCTGTTAAGTCCCATAGTGCTCAGAGCCATTTGAACGATTTTGAACTAAAAGCATGAACATGTCATGATGTTTTGATTTAAGTGTCTATGAAGCTGCCAAGTAAGTCGAAAACGTAATACCCTTCTCTTACTCTTCCCGGGACATATTCGCCTTTTTTGTGCTAAACGATATGAGCATTTTTGATTCTGGTAACACACATTAAAAGTCCTCACCAAAAGTTTTCACATTTTTTTTATTTGTTGTTGTTCAACTTTTGGTTATGCGACTGCAGCCAGTCAAAGATCCAGTGTCAGTTATTTGTACAGGGTAAACTCGAACAGCAATGACAAAATTTCAGAGGTTGTTTAGGGACGCGTCTGAGTGTTTTGGTACCACGGACTACTGTTCTTTGAACCATCTTAAATCCTTTCCCCACCTCTCCCTCTCCCTCTCCACCCCCTCCCCCACCAATTCCGCATTTTACTTAGAGCGACCATATCAACTGGCCTCTAACGTCTAATGTGGAAAACCGGGAATCTACATTATCTTGTTCACCTATGACCACTGATTGTGGTCTTAGAGCCGGACGACCTTCGTTTACAGAACGATCAATTTATATGACCATAACTGCCGTTTCTTAGAGAACATAAAAAGAAATTGATAACTTCAGTCGCTTCTGCGTCTTCCAATGTTAGTTTGAGCTTTGTTGCAACTGTAATGATATATCGAATATGTGTGAAAAAATATTTAAAAGAACGAATGTAGTTTACCACGTCTTATCACCAGACCAGCATCAGAATTCAGCATTAACGACGCAGTTATAGGTGCAATCGGCACAATGGCAGTGAGACAGATAGGATGGGGCGTATATACTGATGTTTATTGAAACCAAGAATTTCGAGGATATCATTACGGCAAATATCGCGTCTTCGCAACAAAATTTTCCGCTAGTATACATCCAACGTTTGGTCCAAAGTCTTAAGGACAGGCCAGATGCGGCGACTTATGTATTTGACGAGTCTGACTCTATCTGTCAGAGGCAACTATAGTTCCCGTTAAAGGTACGCCGCAAAATCCGCTTCAGGTCAGGTTGAATCCTCAGAACACTCGAGTATTATGACAATGTCTCTGGAGGAGGTAGTGACGTTGGGCTGTGGTGTCTGGAGCGAAGTCGACGGTATGACTGATCCCAGAGTTGTACCATTGGATTCGTGTCGCAGCTTTGGTTACGGCAGTCCATTTCAGGAGTGTTGCTGTCCTAAAAGCATAGCCTCACTGACGCTGCCTTCTGACAGGTGCAATGTCACGCTGATAGAAATACAATGATCATCTCCGAACTGTTCCTTTACTGTAAGCAGTTAGCAACGTTGTAAAATGTTATGTCCTGCCACATTTAGCAGTTTCTTAAGCGCCATAAGAGGACCCCTGGCATTCGCCATGCCCTAACCCTTCCACCTATTGCCACAGGGTTCAGTGTGACTCATCGTCCTAAGTCGCTCATCTCCAGTCGCTCTTTTCACCACCTGAAGCGCCACCTAGCACTGACTACGGAAGTGTGTGGCTCATGAAGAGCTACTCGACCCCATCACACCTCTCCTCTTTCATTCCCCACGCACAGTCAGTGCGCCGGCTGGACCGCCAGCGTCACACATGACGATATCTGAGCACGGGCTCTGCCAACACCATCTAAATCACAAGGCCTTACAACTCTCTGCCAACAGGCGAGTGACGTCATCAACCTCAGGGATATAGCCAGTGCCACCTACCGGTAGCAGCGCGACCTATATGTCTTTAGGAATGCTATGTGGAGCTGTAGTGTTAGTGAGTTAAATTCCCTAGTGAAATCGTTTGCTTTTCTGCTCTTTGAAGTGAATACTGCCTGTAGCAGTTCGGAAGTGATCATCGCAATGATGAATAAGTGTTGTGTTCCTGGTTGTGCCGCTTATTACGGCTTTTTGCCTTACGTAGGAAGCACTTTCAACACGATCAGTCGTATTTTCCGGAAATATGATGTGAAATGTGTTTTCCGACCTCTATTTAAAATTAAAGTGCTTTTCGATTCTGTTAAGGATGATCTTGGTTTGAGTAAGACGGGTGTATATCACATTCCTTGTATCTGTGGCATGGCATATATTGGTCAAACTATCAGGACTGGGAGGACCAATGTACTGAGCATAAACGGCACACACAATTACAGGAGCCAAGTAGATCTGCTACTGCCGAACATTTCTTGGGTACTGGTCACCTCAAGCTATATAACAACACCGAGATATTGGCATGCACGTCCAGCTATTGGGACAGTGTTATTAAGGAGGCAGTTGAGATTAAATTAGCGAGTAACCTTGTAAACAAGGATGAAGGTTTTTGTTTAAACTCTGTTTGGAATCCTGCTCTCCCCCTGCACAAAAAAAAAAAAAAAAACAGAGGGATAGAGTCAATGTTACCTCACTTGCTAGTTCGTAGTGTCACTGTCGATCTCCGATTTTGACATCTTTGGTGGCACTAGTGTTCAGAATTTGTTATCAGTCTAAGAACCGAGGTTTTAAATATGCCTGTACATCGCCTGTCCGTTGCAGTTTGCCTTGAAAATGGCGGTGTGTACTCCCTCCGAAATATCGGCGTTCGCTGAAAATATTATCTGGCTGAATACCCATTAGTTGTTTGAAAATTGTATACGCCAGGAGAAACTCAGGTCTCAGAAATGTACATAATTTTTATTAGTAGTTTACCACATTTGTTAACTTCACAAAAAAAGTTTTTGGTACTAACTACAGTACATGTAAGCTCTGCCTACATATATTTATTTCTTCAGCTCTGATGTTACAAACTTCCACCATTTTCAATAGAGAGAGAATATACTTTGTGTCTACTATGTTACTGTAATGGGCACTACTTAGTGGAGTGTAGGATGATGAGTAAGCAGTTAGGTGTTAAGAGTTCAAATGATTCAAATGGTTCTGAGCACTATGGGACTTAACATCTGAGGTCATCAGTCCCCTAGAACTTAGAACTACTTAAACCTAACTAACCTAAGGACATCACACACATCCATGCCCGAGGCAGGATTCGAACCTGCGACCGTAGCGGTCGCGCGGCTCCAGACTGTAGCGCCTAGAACCGCTCGGCGACCCCAGCCGGCAGGTGTTAAGAGGAAGGGCTTAAGTGCATCTAGTCATAACAGTCATGTTCCTCCTATTACTTATGCTCAATGTGTTTTTAAAATATTTCTGGCACTTGTTATTCCCATACTTGTGAATCATGTCTCTGATTTAAGATATGATTTTAGATACCATGCAGATGTCATACTTAGTGGGGGTGCAGGATTGCGTGAGAGAGCAGTTAGGTGGTAAGTGAAGGGGGAGATAACTGTCGTTAGTCATAATTGCTTCCCTTGTTGCTTGCTTTAAAAATATTTAGTTTCATTTAAGAGTTTTCTAATTTTATTGAGTGCTGTTTTCCTTAAGAATGCAGTGTGTGCTATTGCTGACACTTGTTATTCCCATACCTTTGACTCCTGTCCCTGATGTGAAGTGTTACAGTTTTAGTTAGTTAGCTTCATGTTCCATGGATCATTTTGCATGGTAAACCATAATGATTTGGAATGAGACATTTCAAATTCAAATTGCAAATTAATTTGTACATAAGGCTACATGCTGAAGATTTTTAAGTGTATTTTACCACGCAAATGTGAAATGAGCTGTTACACACTTGTAACCTGAGATGATGTGTGCTTTTCTGTGAAATATTGTGCTGGTCATGTGCACCACTTTTCATTTTGATATTTGAACTAGTAAATTCGTTGATTCCTAATGTTTTAATATGTACTTTTTCTTAGTTCTGGTGCCTTTTTGTGTTTTCCGAATGTGTTACTTACTGTGTGAACTCACCCTAATTTTTAGATAGGTCTTTTTCTGCTATATAGTGAGCTGTGGCTGTCTCATGTTATACGTTGGGTTAAACCTTGGTTGCTATTCTGTGTTTAGTCTCCCACGGTTATTGCGATTATGCTGTTATCCTCTCTCTCTGCGAGTGGCAGCAGCGGTGTATCGATATTTTCACCTTGTACTATCTTTGGCCTGGCGCTTATAGTTCCGGCTGTGCGGTGTGCGATCAGTTAGTCGGTTGGCGTGGAGCAGCGAGGAAACCTCCGTGGCGCGTAGTTTGGCCGAGGCCGCTGGCGGCGTCCACGCGCGGTCGGAGTGTGTGGTGCTGTTCCCATTGCTACGAGGTCCGTGGCTCACCGATCCTTGACACGAAAGTTGAGTTTTGACTTAATCTACCAGCAAGTCACGACTGTTCACATTGTGTCGTTTGGATTTCGTTGTCGGCTGTTGGGACATTTCCGTGAGCAACAACGCGTGTTTTAAAGTTGGCAAATTGTAGTTACCCTCCGGTGGAGTTTAACTGTTCTTGGTTATTTTGAATTGAAGTGCACCAGTGGAATTTTCTGCCTTGTCGCCATTAACGTTCCGGTTACCTGCCCTGGCCGTTGACGTAAATTAAGGCAGTGTATTTTCCTCATCGTGTTGCCACTGTCCAGTTTGACAACTCAATGTATAATTAGTTGTGGACGCCAATACCGTCTACGTTGTTCCATTCAACTCCCTGTTGTGTGCTGGTTGGGTGGAGCGGAAGTCATTTTGTTATTTTGTCGGTGCGTCTGTTGACTGTCTGTCGTTTGGGTTGTCACTGGATCGAGAATGGTTGGGCCGACTGCCTGTCTAACGTAAGGGAGCGTTAGGGTTTGAACTCCAGGCCGACCCTCGGAAACTTCTGAGCGCCTTGGGTGTACTGCTTTTTATTATTTGTTTTTGTTGTTTATATTTGTATGGCTTCTAGTCGATTTTTAAATTAATATTGTTTTGCCCTTAAGGCGTAAGATTGTTTGGGCCTTCAGCCTAATTAAAGAACTCTTTTAAGATTTTTGGCCAATATGCAACGTTTTTGGAGGTAGTAGTTTCATGTGTAACGTCAGAATGCACTGCCTACTGTGTTTTTGACCTTGTCTCGTAAAAATTTAATTTTGGTTTGAGTCTTAAGAGATGGGCCTTCAGCCGACTTTTTAAAATTAAGGTTGTTTTGCTCTTAAGGTGTGAGATTGTTTCGGCCTTCAGCCTAATTGAAAGAACTGATTTAAGATGAGGCCTTCTGCCTATTAAATTTCTGATTTTGGTTTGAGCCTTAAGTTATTGGCTTTCAGCCCATTTTAAATTAAGGTGGTCTTGCCTTTAAGGCACACAGCCAGAAAATTAATGCTGTGTTTCTTTAAAAATTTTATTAGCTCTTGTAATGTTTGGTCAAATGAATAAGATTTTATGTTCGAGTGTAACTGACAGCCGCTTATTTTGGCCTCTTTCCACAATTTAAACTACCTGTCCTGTCCTGTGGGTTTAGCAGGGCGTCTCATATAGCATACCTTACTAATTAAAAAATAAAGCTGTTTCATTCCTCCAACTATCTGCTTGTAGTTTTCCACTGAGAGCAGCACACTCTTGTTTTACATTCAAGATGCTATGATAGCAACTTTACTCTCTTTAAGATGGCTTTCATTCATGTTGCTTATTATCTGCACAGTATTCTTTGCCACGCTGCCATTTTGTAGAGTTTGGTGAGTAGTATTTGCATGTCTTTGACCATGTGCTATATTTATCCTGCTTTGAAAGTTGATTTTGGTTGGACAGTGATGTCACATTTGTATTTCCTTTAGTGTCATGAATTAGGATTGTCTTGTTTTTCTTCATCTTTTTGTGTGAAAGTTATTTTTGTGTAGAAATCTGTTAGTGGGATGTGCTCTCCCATTTGAAAACTTAAATCTGTTATCTTCCCTACATACTGTACTGTGCCCATTAGCACAATAATTGAGAACCACACTATTAATATTTAAGATGTTTTGTAGAAGAAACTTTGTTATCTAGAAATGCAAATGTGATACAGTTTGAGTAATTTACCATCTGTCCTTACATGAACTATTAAGAGGCTGTGGCATCAGTCATTATGTCTGTGAAGTGAACATAGCAAATGAAAACAAGGTTGCATTCACGAGGATTGCAATGATTCCATAAGCGTAATGTAGAATGAATGCTTTCATTGTTAGAGTAATGCTGAGCTGTTTCATGCAACTGATATATACTTCTGTATGCTTTGGTTGTGCTCATAGATTTAGTGAGAGTTATCAGTAATCTTTTATCCACTTTTATTGTTTACGATGTACTTCAAACCATATATTTGAAATATGTTATGGATGTATATTATTGTTTGTTGAACATCGTTTAGATGTGTAAGCTGTATATTCCACAATTTTGTTTGTGTCAATGTTACGAATAAAAAACTGTGTCAGCGTAAATAAAAACTTTGGTGCAATTGAAGGGGTCGCTGGCAGAAAGTGCTAGCCACCAATTAAGGATGAAACTGATAACTTTGTTGTTTCCCAATACACAACATTTTTGGAGGTAGTAGTTTCATGTGTAACGTCAGAATGCACTGCTTACTGTGTTTTTGACCTTGTCTTTAAAATTAACGAAACATATAACATACAATAACTCAAAATATGCTGTTGTTAATTAGAACTTTCTTCCGACGTCTGCTTCAGTGTCGTATGTTATTTTACACTTGACATACCTTAGAAAAAAAAGAAAGTGCTTCAAGTCTCAGTAATGACATTTCTTACAAATCAAATGGTTCAAATGGCTCTACGCACTATGGAACTTAACATATGAGGTCATCAGCCACCGCGACTTAGAAACTACTTAAACCTAACTAACCTAAGGACATCACACATATTCATGCCAGGATTAAGCTGCGACCGTAGCAGCAGCGCGGTTCCGGACTGAAGCGCCTAGAACAACTCGGCCACAGCGGCCGGTCATTTCTTACAGCTTGACAGCTTTTAGTGCCTGGAATTTTAGCATCCAAAGTTGTGCTAAGCACAAAAAAATTTTCATGATTCTATATCTGACACATCTGAAAACGCTTCCGCTTTTTTCCCCAAGATGTCAAATCAACTTGCAGTAATTGCATTTATAGTCAAACTCTATCATCTTAACGTCTTTTACGTTCTTATATTGATCCGTTTCTAAAACGGTGTTAGCGCAACGATTTGGCGAAAGGCAGGGTTCACGCTAAGTGCCTCGCTTGGATTGCATGACGTCATAGATGAGTTGTAAAGCCTTGTCGTTTAGCTGGCGTTGGCTCTTCCTGGTCTTTATTTAGCTGCGATTCTTCCTTCACGTGTTCACTTGGCAATCGCACCACCAATATTCCACCCGGTCAGGTTTAGAAGAGTTCAGATGTCCCTGGTGAATTTGTTACTCAGGTAACATCCAGCGACTAGTCCAAGCTTAAAGTCTCCGAGCTCTCTTGACAGACCCGCTCTTCTGTCGTTGCTTCTCTTCTGACGACATTGTACTCCCCACCTGCTTTTACACTGACAGTTTCGTCTCTCGTGACATCTAGTGACTTTTGGTCAGCCGGTGTGCCTGAGGAGGAGAGATATTGTCAACTGAGTGGCATCAGCTAGATAACACAGTTCTCATTCAACATCGACGGTCAGATATTTGACGTCAAAGGTAGTAGGTGTGTAGCGCGATTGCTATTTTTTTCTCGTCCACAGATTTTGCACTCTATTCTCTTGCCGACCAGCAAAAAAAAAAAAAAAAAGAAAAAAAAATTGCAGGAATTACGGTATGAACATACCGGCATGGAAGTTTCTTGCGTAATGAAAGCAGACTTGATACCAATTTTTTCTCTGAAAATAAAGTTCCCGCTATTACACGGTTTTCCTCTATTACCGACAACACGGTACGCTTAACAGACAGACTTCTGCAGATTCGCTCAAACTGATTTTTAGAAACCCACCCAGAAATGGCACATCTGTGTTCCACACCTGCTGTCAAGCTAGCACGCTATCCTCTTCCATATGCCGTCATTCGGATAAGGTATGGAGGGGTATGAGGCCAGAATGGCACTTCCCCAGCAGTTGTCAGCTTCGCAGTTTCTAATTATCTGAGCTCTTGTCTCCGACCGAGTTCACCGCGTTCCAGTTTACCCTTCAAAGGTAAAAATCCCTGGAAGTGCTGCTCGTCGGACTCAGCCCGTCTTTATGACAGCGACATGCGCTGAGCACCCAGGGGCGCAAAGGTGGCACGTGGTACAGGAACGTTTCTGAGGACGACGTACTGAGGGTGAGGAACCGATGCACCCCAACAGAGTTCTTTAAAGTTTGCAAACACACAATAATCGCTTTGTCACTACATTACACACTGGCAGTGTACTGCTTCATAATTTACCTCTACAAATCATCTGAATTTCACAAGAAGCGTACACGTGCTGATACGTGCAGATCTTAAGATTCCCTTTTTATTGAAATTACAGCTAATAACACACTGCTTGGCAAAGAAGTGAAACACCGAGAAGAGATGGTCGCATGTGGACGTTAACTTCGTATAACCGAAATTTAGCGCCTTTCTTTTAGCACTCGCGTGGGTGACTTCACACTTTTCATTATTTAGAGTCAGCTGCTATCTTTCACATCATACACATCTTACTAAATCCTTCCTCAGTTCGTTTTGATAATTTGATGACTTTACATGACGGTTAATGACACCACCATCTACAAACATTCTAAGAGAGCTGCTCAGATTGTCTTCTATCTTGTTTACGTACACCAGGAACAGCAAAGGACCCAAAACATTTTCTACGTGACTGCAGATATTACTTCCGTTTCATTCGACGGCTTTCCGTCAGTTACTACGAACTGTGACCTTTCTGACACGAAATCACGAATCCAGTCGCAAAACTAGGTGATACTCCATACGCACGTAATTTGATTTCAAGATTTGTATCGAAAGCCTTCTGAAAATCTAACAACATAGAATCAATTTCACATCCCCTGTCGACATCACTCATTACTTCGTGAGAATAAAGAGCTCTTTGTGTTTCAAAAGAACCTGACTATTTGACAATAAACCGTTTTCTTGGAGGTAATTCGTAATTTTTGAATACAGTATATGTTCCAGAATTCTACAGTAAATTTACGTTAGTGATATAGGACTGTAATTCAGCGGATTACTCCTGGTTCTTTTGTTGGGTGTTGGTGTGGGTCTTGCAGCTTTCCAATCCTTAGGTATGGATCTTTCGAAGAGCGAGCGGGTGTACATGACTGCTGAGTATGGAGCTATTGTGTCAGCCTACTTTGAGGGGAACCTGATTGGTGTACAACCTGGCCCGGCGGTCTTGCCCTTAATTAGTGATTTAGGCTGCTTCGCTACACTGAGAATATCTACTTCTCTACGGATCTCGCTCCGTCTGCCACCACCATCAGCCATAATGGGTATAACATCTTACTTCGTAGCTTATGTTTTAGACGTTGTTATCCTTATTTTCATCCACCTATACTGAATACGTATTATTACTGTATTACAGCGGTGTAAGCCTGAAGATGGTCCGAAGAAAGGGCCGAAACCGGTTTTGAACAAACAAAAAAGTCTGAAAATGCGATCGAGACTGTTTAATTGATTTTTAACATTTTAATCGACCGCTGTTCCCCAGACAACAATGCTTCATAAAAATTTATCTACTCTTAAGTTACTCATTTTGGCACTTGTTGTACATACGAACTGTTGAACATTTACTTCGTCTTCTTTGGTGAAGGGGTTTCGGAAAACCGTGTTTAGTAACTCCGTCATCAGTCACATGACTGTATGTCATAGCACAATGTGGGTATTGACTGCCTCTTGCGGCTGTGATACTTTGCATATGACCGGAACCTCTTGGGGGTTTTGGCAAGATTTCGAGACATAGTTTCGTTATGGAAACTGTTAAAAGCATCTCGCATTGAAGGTAGCGCTAAATTTCTAGCTTGTGTGAAATTTCGCCAATCTTGATGATTTGAATCGCTCAGTCTTTTTCTCAACATACGCTTCCCCAACATATGATACGTCACAACCGAAGAAACTGAAGTTGTTAATTTGTTCAATAGTTTTGTCTTCTAATATGAGTTCCTTAAGAGATAAATTCATATTAGAAGACAAAACCATTATGAGCTTTGGAATGGCACGGACTCGGTTTTATCTGTCGCTGTGCCTAAATTATGTTACTTTGCTAGTTCATATAGCGCTCTTTGTAAAGTTATCTTCGTTATTCACAATTAGAGTCTGGTCGTTACTAAACGTTCAAGTTTCGACAAAATTTCTTCCTTTGAAGCTGTCCTCTATATTAAATTTCATAATACGTTGTTTCCGTTTCCTCACAACGTCATCAAAAAATTAATTAATTAATTAATTAATAGAAAAGGTATCGCTCAGCTACAACGACCTCATGTGTCCTCTTTATCAATTATATATTAATAGTTATGTATTAATAGATGTGTTGGCTACGAATATAAACTTCAATGCTGCATAGCCTTTCTGAGAGTATTTGTCTGGAGTGTGGACTTATTGGGAAATGAAACTAGGATGATAGGCGGCACAGACAAAATAAGTGGATAATTGTTTGAAATGTGATGCTAAACACTAATGCTGAAGATTGGTTGAGCAGGTCAGATGATTGGTGAAGTGCTACCGAAGGGCATCGGCGAGAAAAAAATGTTTATTTAACAAATAAGGATGATGTGAAGAGGCACATGTTGAGGAATAAAGGCATGATAATGATGTAAGCATTATCATAAACAAATAAATGCAACGATTGAAAGAACTCTATATGAAATATTCAGAATATTGGTTGGTTTTTAATAGTTACCAGGTCACTTAATTTAGAAAACCACAGTTCCCTCAGTTCTGTAAAACTGTGGAGCAAAGGGGACGAAATGCGTAAATGTGATTGTCTACAAATTCCTGGGTGTGCTTATTGTACAGCACATGAGTTGGAAATAACGTATCACTGATCTTGTCGAACGCTTGATTTTAGCATTCTCTATTTATTTACTGATTCAGGAGATCAAGGCATCAGGAAGTTGGCTGACTTTGCGGACTTCCATTGGTAAATGTCATATAGAGTAAATTTCTGGGCCATTTCCACAGTAACATAAAGAAGTCATTGAACGAAACGCTCTGTGAGGATAGTATTTGGACGCAATTATTTAAAAAACTGGACATACGAGCGACAGCTGCGTAATACAATTATGCTCCTATTAAGTTTGTTGTGAAGAAACTGTTTGAAAGTAACAAAAGCCGTATAAATATACTACTGGGAACAAAGCCTCCACTACATGTAACTTAACGTTACCATACCACAGAAAGGAACAAAGTGGGTGGCCATAGAAATATTTGAATTGCAAATGAAAGGTACTGGCGGTTCTAGGCGCTACAGTCTGGAACCACGCGAACGCTACGGTCGTAGGTTCGAATCCTGCCTCGGGCGTGGATGAGTGTGATGTCCTTAGGTTAGTTAGGTTTAAGTAGTTCTAAGTTCTAGGGGGCTGATGACCTCAGAAGTTACGTCCCATAGTGCTCAGAGCCATTTGAACCAAAGGTACTGGCAGACGAGACTTTAAAAGAAAACTCTATAGATAATATCTGCATGTGTTTGCGCTACACAGATTTGTGCTCGTAAACCAGTAGCTGTGTTATGATGAGTCATGCTGAGCAAACAAGCTAAGTAATTCATAAATATTTGTATAGTGGTGTAGATATGTATGAGTGTATGTATAAATGTATATAGTGCTTATAATGGCACCTAATGAATTCTCCCTAAGATGATTAATCAACAATTAGCATAATCAATCGATGTATTATAGCGAAACGCAGCCCCAGTTCTACAGGCGAGGCACTACGTCTCCACCGAACGAGGTGGCGCAGTGGTTGGCACACTGGATTCGCATTCGGGAGGACGACGGTTCAATCCCGCGTCCGGCCATCCTGATTTAGGTTTTCCCTGATTTCCCTAAATCGCTCCAGGCAGATGCCGGGATGGTTCCTTTGAAAGGGCACGGCCGACGTCCTTCCCCGTCCTTCCCTAGTCCGATGAGACCGATGACCTCGCTGTCTGGTCTCCGCCCTCACAACAACCCAACTACGTCTCCCTGTTGTCGCACAGTATTCAAATAACGCCGTCGCTGTTTTTTTGAGTCTCAGCAGCTACAAGAGACTCGTGCCCCTGAGCGTCTGAGATGCGACGGGCCTGTGACTGTCCTACTGTCTGTCTAGCTCTTAAAGTCCCTGTGACCGTCTGAATGCAAGTTCCGGCGGATATGAGATTCCTCGGAAGTTTGTTGGGTTCGAATAGCTTTCGTAGTTAGAACTATGCGCTAAATAATGCAATCACATTTCAACTGAAAATAAAAAACTGAATCAATATTACGTCACTACCTAACCGACTGACTTGATTCACAATTTGAAAATCAGCTGTCAAGTGACATTTGTGAACGTAGTAGCGAAGTAAATTGGAAAGGGAATGGAAATAAAATAAAAGCATTTGTTGAATAGGTCGCAAAATAACACAAAAATTTTAAGTTGAAAACATTCAACTCAATAATGTCCACCCCGGGAGCATAACGAAGAAAATAAAAATCAACCAAATATGTCATTGCTATTGTCAGTTATGATAGAGACCCGCCAGGTTAGCCGAGTGGATTAACGACGTGGGCCGGTGTGTCAGCCAGCCTGGATGTGGTTTTTAGGCGGTTTTCCACATCCCACTAGGTGAATATTGGGCTGGTCCACACATCCCGCCTCAGTTACACGACACGCAGACATCTGTAACACTTCCGCACTATTTCATGGTTTACACTAGACGCAGACAGCTGGGGTACACTGATTACCTCCGGGGGGGGGGGGGGGTACGGGGGGGGAGCGGCAAGAAGGGCATCCGTTCACCCCTTTAAATTACCCTTGCCAAATCCGTTGTAACCATGCCGACTCTGCCACATTGCGGGACAAAGGCGTATGTGAAAGAAAGAAAGAATTGTCAGTTATGATCGAGAATGCATTCAAAAAATATTATTTTTGCAGTTTGTCCGAATTTTTAGACTTTTCTTTGTAACCGCCAGGAATTTTTTATCCTGGAAGCTTTTTCTGTATCATAACCAACAAAGAAAAAAAGTTACGTATATTCACAGTTTGAATCCTGAGTCATGGTCTTGAATTAACACAAAAAGTACTTTCAGAGTTTCCCGATTTTTCCAATTTTGCGGACAACTTGCACAGTTTTTATTTCCATAAAAAACTTATTCGTACTATTACGAACATTTTTTTAAAAATTAGCCAGATCGGTCCAGCAGTTCTCAAATGATGCACTTACCAACGAGCAGTACTTACTTTTTACGCAAATATGAACCACGGAACATGGACACAATATCTAAACTATGTTATTAGCTTTGTAGCTGGTTAACGAGCTGGTCTTAGTAGTGCCACTTCCCAACCACCGAGTACTGTTATGCGGAGGAGCGACTAGTATAGGTCTATTGTGATCGCTGGTTGCTCGGTGCAAGCAAATGCAGATGTCGTTTGAAACTGACCGTATCGCTTGCCATTTTGTTTGTGTCGGCAACAGCGTATACAGGATGGTCCATTGATCGTGATCGTGCGAAATATCTCACGAGATAAGCGTCAAACGAAAAAACTGCAAAGAACGAAACTTGTCTAGCTTGAAGGGGGAAACCAGATGCTATGGTTGGCGCACTACATGGCGCTGCCGTAGGTCAAACGGATATCAACTGCGTTTTTAAAAATAGGAACCCCCATTTTTATTGCATATTCGTGTAGTACGTAAAGAAATATGAATGTTTTAGTTGGTCCACTTTTCTCGTTTTGTGATAGATGGCGGTGTAATAGTCACAAACATATGGCTCACAATTTTACACGAACAGTTGGTAACAGGTAGGTTTTTTAAATTAAAAGACAGAACTTAGGTACGTTTGAACATTTTATTTCTGTTGTTCCAATGTGATACATTTACCTTTGTGAACTTATCGTTTCTGAGAACGCATGCTGTTACGTTACAGCGTGATTACCTGTAAATACCACATTAATGCAATAAATGCTCAAAATGATGTCCGTCAACCTCAATGCATTCAGCAAGACGTGTAACGAAATTCCTCTCATGTTCACGCATGCATTGACAATGCGCTGACGCATATTGTCAGGCGTTGTCGGTGAATCACGATAGCAAATATCCTTCAACTCTCTCCACAGAAAGAAATCCGGGGACGTCAGATCCGGTGAACGTGCGGGCCCTGGTATGGTGCTTCGACGACCAATCCATCTGTCATGAAATATGCTATTCAATACCGCTTTAACCGCACGCGAGCTATGTGCCATCATGTTGGAAGTACATCGCCATTCTGCCATGCAGTGAAACATCTTGTAGTAACATCGGTAGAACATTACGTAGGAAATCAGCATACATTGCACCATTTAGATTGCCATCGATAAAATGGGTGCCAATTATCCTTCCTCACATAATGCCGCACCATACATTAACCAGTCAAGGTCGCTGATGTTCCACTTGTCGCAGCCATCGTGGATTTTCCGTTGCCCAATAGTGCATATTATGCCGGTTTAAGTCACTTCTGTTGGTGAATGACGCTTCGTCGCTAAATAGAACGCGTGCACGTTGGGCATTCTGATCACAATAGTCATACATCAACACGATAACGACCTTTTCCGTAATTGGTAAACGGTCCATTGTAACACGGGTAATGTATCATGGAGCAAATACCGTCCCCACTGGCGGAATGTTACGTGATACCACGTACTTACACGTTTGTGACTATTACAGCGTTATCTATAACAAAGCGAAAAAAGTGGTCCAACTAAAACATTCATATTTCTTTACGTACTACACGAATATGTAATAAAAAATGGGAGTTCCTATTTTAAAAAACACAGTTGATATCCGTTTGACCAATGGCAGCGCCATCTAGCGGGCCAACCACAGCGCCATCTGGTTTCACCCTTCAAGCTAGACGAGTTTCGTTCTTTGTAGTTTTTTCGTTTGATACTTATTTCGTGAGATATTTGCCCCGGTCACTATCAATGGACCACCCTGTATAGCCACAGCGAAAATTTTTGAATAGCTCCAACATATTTATCAGTTTAACTGTTCAAATGAAGAGCAGTAGGAAATGCTTGAAGGGCGTGAAGCTCGATTTCAGCCCCGCGGCAGTGAACAGTGAAGCAGGTGAGCGGAGACGCCGTGTGAGCGAGGTATCGGCGGCAGGCAGCATGGGTTTCCCCCGGACACGGCCGCTGGGCAGCTTATCTGAGTGCGTTTGGCCGCTCTAAATCGTAGCTATTTACGCCCGTGTCCCGCTGCACCACTTTACATACATTAAAAGTCAAGCAGATAGCGTGTACACGGCACAAATTACGCCAGTATTTACTCGATCAAAGCTAATTGACGTACATTACACGAGCGGGAACGTCAAGATTGACAACGCTACTTATCGGTTGACTTATTTACAAAACGTGACACATCCATTAGTATTTACATTTATTGCTCACGAACTTCTAGTATGTTGCATAAAACTGACAAGATAAATGTTTGCCATTTTTGACGACTTTCCCCAAAATAATACAGGATATCCTGCAAAGGGGTTCACACTGTTCGAACTTTAATAACTGAGGAGGTGCTACTGATAGCCTGACCCCATTGTGATTGTATGACTTTTGGTTTTCTTTTGCAGATTTTCAGTTGCCAGTAGCTACACATTGTGACGCTACAACGCAGTCTTTGCTATGAATTTTTTCGCTTACTTAACACATGAAACTGTTTGTATACGATGTATTGTCTAGTGTAAATATGTATTGTAAATACTATGTTTAAATTATGTAATATTTAATACTGGCAAGTCAGGGCATATTTAGTTAACGTTGAAGTCAGAGAGATTGTTTTGCCGCGCCTCTGGGCGCGGGAGTGTGCCAGCGGGCAGTAGTAGCAGTGACGCCGTGCTCCGAGTAAGACGTACAGTCGAGTGCTGCTAGTCCTAGCTGTGTTGCATCTAACGGATAGTGTGTGGATCTAAGTACGACGGGAAAGTAATGGTTGGCATATCTGGAACCATGACCGGGCAAGTTATTATGGATTAATGGGCATAGTGCTGAAGAAACGAGAACTTAAATGTGAAGCGCACTGTGGTCCCAAGTCGCAACAGTAAAAGCCCGCTGCCACATTGTGTCGCCGCCGTGGACTTACGTCGATCCACCGACAACGAAGGAAGTAAGATCTACGTAATTTTCGTAGGATAAAATTGTAGAAGGTTTGACAGTGACTGTGCTTTCCTCTGAAGTTGAACAATTAATAACAAGCACTTTATAATCGAAGTGTTGCAGCTACATTCCACCCGACAATAACACCAAGTAGGTTCCTTCCGATCCTTACTTATTGAACCGAGTGTGTCACGCCATTATCAAGAGAAATATGTTAATTATCAAATTATTTGCATAGACGGTGAAGAGTAAATTTCAGACTGGTTATCGTAGTTAATAGTTGCACTTAATAAGCTTACGTCAACCTTAGTAACTTAATAATAGACTGAAGTAATAAATTTGATTATGAAGATTTATTTCAATGCATATTCAGCTGAAGTTAGTTCAAGGATGTTTCATGAAACTATAAAGCTTATTCCACCTGACAATCCCCCCAATTAATGAATTATTATCATTCAAAACATAGTTAATCAATTATTGGCAATATATTTCATTATCAGTAGCTTAAATTGTGCAAAGTACCTAATTTTAAAGACAGAATAACAGTCCATTATTCAAAATCTCGATAGATAATTATCTGTGTTGTCAGCATTGCACCTAGCTGACAAATTATGAACAAAATAATTATCAAAATACTTATTGAAAGTTAACCATTAATGTTTAAGTGTAGTTAGATTGTCATTACATTGTTTTATATGACTACTGAGCCTGACACAGCACTTACGTAAAAGTTCCCGTTCCACCTGCTGCGCTACAAACAGGTAAACTTTATTTTTGACGTCCGCAGCTCGTGGTCGTGCGGTAGCGTTCACGCTTCCCGCGCCCGGGTTCCCGGGTTCGATTCCCGGCGGGGTCAGGGATTTTCTCTGCCTCGTGATGACTGGGTGTTGTGTGATGTCCTTAGGTAAGTTAGGTTTAAGAAGCTCTAAGTTATAGGGGACTGATGACCATAGCTGTTAAGTCCCATAGTGCTCAGAGCCATTTGAACTTTTGTTTAAATTTTTGACACAATTATTCACATACTTAACGGTACTATCGCTCATCAATTGAGCTGGCGACCGATTTTTTAATTGCTTTTAAAACTTAATCATTTCTTTCGACAAAATTTCCACTGGCAAAATTTATTTCCAAATTATTTCCATTATTTCATTTACCGATCGTTATTGAACGAAATTAGTCATTCAATAACGATCAAGTTATAACGTCTCCTGTTTCCCGCGGAATAATGATTATTTACTTCGGATTCGGATGCCTTATCCCGACGCGGGTCAAAATTCATAATTCACGGTCATTGTTAACTAGTAATTGCGCAAATCCCCGGAAGCAGGGTGGTGTTATAACGTGAGTAACAATATGCCTGGAAATTTGACTTCGAGTAAGGAAAGAGGATATAAAAGTGTTACTGGAAGTATGAAAGCGTGTAAGAAGCGGCGGACAGAGTTTGTTGCTGCACCACCGTCACGAGTAATAACGGAGAAATTACTCGACAATTTTTTGAGAGGGAAGCAAGTGTGCTTGGTCTGAAGAAGGGACGGTGTGCCAGGAAGAAATCAGTAGCAGACGAAAGACGGGCGAACGCGGCGGTATGAGTTTTTACGAGATCCCCAAAGAAGTCCATAGGGTAAGTTGTGCGTGAGTCAGGTATAAGCAAATCACGGATGACTGACGTTGTTGTTTGGTTTAACGAGGCATCCTTTAAACTGCGTAGAGCCACCAATTGCCATAGCCTTGTGTACTGGGCAAAAGACAATTCCCGTGTGAAGGAAGAACGAGGTATTAATCTTCCTGGGGAATCAGTGTGGTGTGGTACGTGTCTCAGAGGACTGGTAGGGCCATTCTCTTTTGGAGGAACGGTGACAGGTATGAAGTATCTTACCATGTTGCAGGAACGAATTGTACCGGCCGTTCACCAGCTGTACCGAGACGATTTTTTTGTCAACAAGACGGTGGACCGTCAGATTACCATCGTCAGGTGCGGCAATTCCTGGATGAAAGAAACGTTGAGAGGGTGATAGCCGAACTAGGAAGTGTCCAGCTTCTATCCAGATCTCTCCATCTAGCGCTGTTAGATTTCCTTCTCTGGGGAACTTTAAGCTACACCGTCTCCGCTACAAAGCCACATACTCTGGGTGACACGAAAGAGGCAACTGTGACTGCTTGTAAATCCATTCCAGTGGCGACCACAGCGTGACGTGTGTTGATCTGTTTCGCAGCGTTGCAGAAGCTGTGTTGCTGTCGATGGAGGACGTTTTGAACGTCTTCAACAGGAACACTTCGTCAGTAATGTCGTGACCATCTATGTGATTCAAAATTGTCAACAAGGGATCTCAGATTCCATGTTCCTAGATAACCAGAAGGCTTTTGATAACGTTTCTCACAAGCGACTATTTATCAAATTGCGTGCATATGGAGTATTGTCTCAGTTGTGTGACTGGATTCGTGATTTCCTCTCAGAGAGGTCACAGTTCGTATTAAATGTAAACGTCGTGTGACTAGGGCCTCCAGTCGGGTAGACCGTTCGCCGGGTGCAAGTCTTTCGATCTGACGCCACGTCGGCGACTTGCGCGTCGATGGGGATGAAATGATGATGATTAAGACAACACAACACCCAGTCCCTGAGCGGAGAAAATCTCCGATCCAGCCGGGAATCGAAACCGGGCCCTTAGGATTGACAACTGTCGCGCTGACCACTCAGCTACCAGGGGCGGACACAGTTCGTAGTGATAGACGGTAAATCATCGAGTAGAACAGAAGTGATATCTGGAGTTCCGCAAGGTAGTGTCATAGGCCCTCTGCTGTTCCTGATTTACGTAAATGATCACGGTGATAACCTGAGCAGCCCTCTTAGATTGTTTGCAGATGAAGCTGTAATTTACCGTCTAGTAAAATCATCAGACTATCAATTCCAATTACAGAATGATCTAGAGAGAATTTCTGTATGGTGCGAAAAGTGGCAATTGGCACTAAACAAATAAAAGTGTGAGGTCATCCACATCCATCCACTAAAAGAAATCCGATAAATTTTGGATATACGATAAATCGCACAAATCTAAGGGCTGTCAGTTCGACTAAATTGGAAAGAACACATAGATAATATTGTGGGGAAGGCGAACAAAGACTGCGAAGTGTTGGCAGAACACTTAGAAAATGCGACAAACCCACTAAAGAGACAGCCTACATTACACTTGTCCGTCCTCTGCTGGAATACTGCTGCGCGATGTGAAATTCTTACCAGGTAAGATTGACGGAAGACATCGAAAAAGTGCAAAGAAGGGCAGCTCGTTTCGTGTTATCGCGCAATAGGGGTGAGAGTGTCACTGATATGATACGCGAGTTGGGGTGGCAGTCACTGAAGCAAAGGCGGTCTTCTTTGCGGTGAGATCTATTTACGAAATTTCAATCACCAACTTTCTCTTCCGAATGGGAAAATATTTTGTTGACACCCACCTACGTAGGGAGAAATGATCATCACAATAAAATAAGAGAAATCAGAGCTCGAACGGAAAGATTTAGGTGTCCTTTCTCCCACGCGCCATTCGAGAATGAAATGGTAGAGAAGCAGAATGAAAATGGTTCGATGAAACTTCTGCCGGGCACTTCAGTGTGAATTGTAGAGTCTACATGTAGATGTAGAAACTTCTTAGTTTTTACTATTTTTGTTCGAGTTATTACAATTCAGGAAGTGTAAACTTCTCTGTTGGACACCCTGTCACGCTGATTATGGTTGAAATGGCTCTGAGCACTATGGGACTTAACTTCTGAGGTCATCAGTCCCCTAGAACTTAGAACTACTTAAACTTAACTAAGGACATCACATAGATCCATGCCCGAGGCAGGATTCGAACCTGCTCGAACGGAAAGATTTAGATGTCCTTTCTCCCACGCGCCATTCGAGAATGAAATGGTAGAGAAGCAGAATGAAAATGGTTCGATGAAACTTCTGCCGGGTACTTCAGTGTGAATTGTAGAGTCTACATGTAGATGTAGAAACTTCTTAGTTTTTACTATTTTTGTTCGAGTTATTACAATTCAGGAAGTGTAAACTTCTCTGTTGGACACCCTGTCACGCTGATTATGGTTGAAATGGCTCTGATCACTATGGGACTTAACTTCTGAGGTCATCAGTCCCCTAGAACGTAGACAAATGAAGATTTCTCCCTTACCTTTCTGTGGAACCTACAGATTTTTTCGATCGTTTCATGCTTCACTTTTATGTAGAGCAATAGGTTTTTGCGATATCATGGTTCACGCAACGCCTTTTAGCTTGCAAATATAAGTCACTGTCGTTTCCTTCGGCTGTACTGTTTGGCGTTTGAGCCAATGATACCGACATGGCGTTCGATCAGGAAAGCTGGCTACGCTACGCATCGGGAAAAATGGCCAAGGTGGTCACTATTCCCGACAATTTTCAATGCGTTTGTCCGATTGAGAATAAGCTAATTCCATATTTTAAGCATAGTACAAAATCTGAAATTAAAACATTGGAAATCGGTTTAAAAACAAAACTAATATCCGTTATACTGCTCTTCGGCAAGGGTTTACGAGAGCTTCAAGATGTCAAGAAAATACACCCAGGATAGAAAGAAACAAACGCGGGAATCTGTTACGATACAAAAGGTAATTAATTGAAGCAGTAAAGAATGATAATACACTAAAACGAAGATTTCTAGGAAAAATAGAGGTGCAGTTGGCAGTTAAAATGTAATGGGCAGTGTCCAGTGCAGAACAAGAGCAACAAATCCTTAATTACATTTTCGAAATAGAAAAAAAGTTTTACGGCGATCAGCATTAAAGTTGCTACACCAAGAAGAAATGCAGATGATAAATGGGTATTCATTGGACAAATATATTATACTAGAACTGACATGTGATTTCATTTTGACGCGATTTGTGTGCATAGGTCCTGAGAAATCAGTACCCAGAACAACCACCTCTGGCCGTAATAACGACCTTGATACGTCTGGGCATTGAGTCAAACAAAGTACTACATCGTCGGAACAAAGAGACTTAAATGGCAGGCAAAGAGTGGGTGGATAAGATGTCGGAGCTGTTAACGGTGGGCTCATGAACTGTGCGCTGGATGTCATTTGGAATTGTTGACCTGCCAACAATGTACTGCAACACGTTCTTTGTCATTTGTATTACTGTTCTCCTAATAATAATCAATGGGAAAATAAAAACTGTTTGGGAACGGTGGAATAGGTCTGCTCGCTTTACCGCTTTAGGTAGGGGAAAGTGGTCACTATGTAAGCATTTAGAAACGTTTATATATCCTGTAAAATAAACAATTAGCTAAAAAAATTTGGTGTGATACCTCACAGTACGTACACTACTGGCCATTAAGATGATGTGTTACAGACGCGAAATTTAACCGACAGGAAGACGATGCTGTGATATGCAAATGATTAGCTTTTCAGAGCATTCACACAAGGTTGGCGCCGATGGCGACACCTACAACGTACTGACATGAGGAAAGTTTCCAACCGATTTCTCATACACAAACAGCAGTTGCCTGGTAAAACGTTGTTGTGATGCCTCGTGTAAGGAGGAAAAATGCGTACCATCACATTTCCGACTTTTATCAAGGTCGGATTGTAGCCTATCGCGATTGCTGTTTATCCAATGACTGTTAGCAGAATATGGAATCGGTGGGTTCAGGAGGGTAATGCGGAAGGCCGTGCTGGATCCCAACGGCCTCGTATCACTAGCAGTCGAGATGACAGGAATCTTATCCGCATAGCTTTAACGGATCGTGCAGCCACGTCTCGCCCTGAGTCAACAGATGGGGACGTTTGAAAGAGAACAACTATCTGCACGAACAGTTCGACGACGTTTGCAGCAGCATGGACTATCAGCTCTGAGACCATGGCTGCTGTTACCCTTGACGCTGCATCACAGACAGGAGCGCCTGCGATGGTGTACTCAACGACGAACCTGGGTGCACGAACGGCGAAACGTAATTTTTTCGGATAAATCCAGGTTCTGTTTACAGCATCATGATGGTCGCATCCGTGTTCGGCGACATCGCGGTGAACGCACGCCGGCCGAAGTGGCCGCGCGGTTCTGGCGCTGCAGTCTGGAACCGCGAGACCGCTACGGTCGCAGGTTCGAATCCTGCCTCGGGCATGGATGTGTGTGATGTCCTTAGGTTAGTTAGGTTTAACTAGTTCTAAGTTCTAGGGGACTAATGACCTCAGCAGTTGAGTCCCATAGTGCTCAGAGCCATTTGAGCCATTTGGTGAACGCACATTGGAAGCGTGTATTTGTCATCGCCATACTGGCGTATCACCCGGCGTGATGATATGGGAAGCCATTGGTTACACGTGTCGGTCACCTCTTGTTCGCATTGACGGCACTTTGAACAGACGTTACATTTCAGATGTGTTACGACCCGTGGCTCTACCCTTCATTCGGTCCCTGAGAAACTCTACATTTCAGCAGGATAATGCACGACCGCATGTTGCAGGTCCTGTGAGGGCCTTTCTGGATACAGAAAATATTCGGCTGCTGCCCTGGCCAGCACATTCTCCAGATCTCTCACCAATTGAAAACGTCTGGTTAATGGTGGCCGAGCATCTGGCTCGTCACAATACGCCAGTCACTACTCTTGATGAACTGTGGTATCGTGTTGAAGCTGCATGGGCATCTGTACCTGTACACGCCATCCAAGCTCTGTTTGACTCAATGCCCAGGCGTATCAAGTCCGTTATTACGGCCAGAGGTGGTTGTTCTGGGTACTGATTTCTCAGGTTCTAAATACCCAAATTGCGTGAAAATGTAGTCACATGTCAGTTCTAGTATAATACACTCCTGGAAATGGAAAAAAGAACACATTGACACCGGTGTGTCAGACCCACCATACTTGCTCCGGACACTGCGAGAGGGCTGTACAAGCAATGATCACACGCACGGCACAGCGGACACACCAGGAACCGCGGTGTTGGCCGTCGAATGGCGCTAGCTGCGCAGAATTTGTGCACCGCCGCCGTCAGTGTCAGCCAGTTTGCCGTGGCATACGGAGCTCCATCGCAGTCTTTAACACTGGTAGCATGCCGCGACAGCGTGGACGTGAACCGTATGTGCAGTTGACGGACTTTGAGCGAGGGCGTATAGTGGGCATGCGGGAGGCCGGGTGGACGTACCGCCGAATTGCTCAACACGTGGGGCGTGAGGTCTCCACAGTACATCGATGTTGTCGCCAGTGGTCGGCGGAAGGTGCACGTGCCCGTCGACCTGGGACCGGACCGCAGCGACGCACGGATGCACGCCAAGACCGTAGGATCCTACGCAGTGCCGTAGGGGACCGCACCGCCACTTCCCAGCAAATTAGGGACACTGTTGCTCCTGGGGTATCGGCGAGGACCATTCGCAACCGTCTCCATGAAGCTGGGCTACGGTCCCGCACACCGTTAGGCCGTCTTCCGCTCACGCCCCAACATCGTGCAGCCCGCCTCCAGTGGTGTCGCGACAGGCGTGAATGGAGGGACGAATGGAGACGTGTCGTCTTCAGCGATGAGAGTCGCTTCTGCCTTGGTGCCAATGATGGTCGTATGCGTGTTTGGCGCCGTGCAGGTGAGCGCCACAATCAGGACTGCATACGACCGAGGCACACAGGGCCAACACCCGGCATCATGGTGTGGGGAGCGATCTCCTACACTGGCCGAACACCACTGGTGATCGTCGAGGGGACACTGAATAGTGCACGGTACATCCAAACCGTCATCGAACCCATCGTTCTACCATTTCTAGACCGGCAAGGGAACTTGCTGTTCCAACAGGACAATGCACGTCCGCATGTATCCCGTGCCACCCAACGTGCTCTAGAAGATGTAAGTCAACTACCCTGGCCAGCAAGATCTCCGGATCTGTCCCCCATTGAGCATGTTTGGGACTGGATGAAGCGTCGTCTCACGCGGTCTGCACGTCCAGCACGAACGCTGGTCCAACTGAGGGGCCAGGTGGAAATGGCATGGCAAGCCGTTCCACAGGACTACATCCAGTATCTCTACGATCGTCTCCATGGGAGAATAGCAGCCTGCATTGCTGCGAAAGGTGGATATACACTGTACTAGTGCCGACATTGTGCATGCTCTGTTGCCTGTGTCTACGTGCCTGTGGTTCTGTCAGTGTGATCATGTGATGTGTCTGACCCCAGGAATGTGTCAATAAAGTTTCCCCTTCCTGGGACAATGAATTCACGGTGTTCTTATTTCAATTTCCAGGATTGTATATTTGTCCGATGAATACCCGTTTATCATCTGCATTTCTTCTTGGTGTAGCAATTCTAATGGCCAGTTGTGTAGATTCGAGATGTGTAAGCCACATGCTTCAGTTAATAGCCACGGTTTCATGAAAATTGAATTTCACTTAGAGTGGCTACTTTACCCATCTCCCCCTAGTGGGTAAGCAACTTACGGATACAGAGCAGGTCTTTTTCGTGAGATTCTTACGGGTTGGTATCACAGCCACAGTCTACAAATCATATCTGTGACGCTAAACAAAACGTTCTCAGGATAAAATACCACGCAGCTTCCGATCGAGTAGTCGCAGTGGACAGACTGCTGGCGGACCACTGGTGCGCCCTTGTATACCCTGGCTGCCGGCTGTGACGTCACTGACGCCGGTGCTACCGCCACGTGCAGGCACAGCGTCAGCAGTGTGCCGGGGGGGGGGGGGGGGGGGGGGGGGAGGCGGCGGCTGCCGCCGTCCCGTATGAAGAGTGTTGTCGGAGATTTTTGTGTGAGCAACTTCTTTACTACCACGGTCCCAGAAGTAGCTAGTGCGTGTGGCGTCAGAAAAGTAGTTAGCTTTCACGCGGTGGCCGTTTTCGAGAGCGTGCTCAGTCAACGTTGATATTTCGGGTCAGTGTAAACGATGAAACCTCTCGTGCTGCGTTCTGCGTAGCTGTGCAGTTTGTCCGACATAAGACTGGCCACACTCGTCAGGTATTTTGTAAAGCACAGGTGTTGGAGATCTAGAACATCTCTGACTGGTCTCAGCAATTGCCAGATTAGCAGCTACCTTTGGCAATCAGTCCTGTGCAGACCTCTTCGTCGCTGTACAACTGCTGTAGCTTATGCGCAGCAAGAGTTGGTGTCCCTGTGTAACTCCCACTACCGACATTTCCCTGCTTTATCAAACTGACCGTTAGGTAATGCCCAAGGATGTGTTCCATCAACCACTTCCTTCTGTTACAAATCTTGTACCCTCAGTTCTGTTCGGTAAGCTTTCCCTAGTTACTAGAGCCATTTCTCTAACCGACAGCATCCTTTTGGCACCGCATTTCCAAAGCTCCTATTCTCGTCTTCAGTACCACTAAACAGTTTGTAAGTACGACTTTTTTAGACGTCTGCATTTTCTTCTCCCTCCTTCATTCGCTGCACTTTTATACACTACTGGACATTAAAATTGCTACAACAAGAAGAAATGCAGTTGATAAACGGGCATTCATTGGAGAAATATATTATATTAGAAGTGACATGTGTTTACATTTTCACGCAATTTGTGTGCATAGATCCTGAGAAATCAGTACCCAGAACAACCACCTCTGGCCGTAATAACGGCCTTGATACGCGTGGGCATTGAGTCAAACAGAGCTTGGATGGCGTGTATAGGAACAGTTGCCCATGCAGTTTCCACACTACACCACAATTCATCAAGAGTAGTGACTGGCGTATTGTGACGAGCCAGTTGCTCGGCCACCATTGACCAGACGTTTTCAGTTGGTGAGAGATCTGGAGAATGTGCTGCCCAGGGCAGCAGTTGAACATTTTCTGTATCCACAAAGGCCCTCACAGGACCTGCAACATGCGGTCGTGCATTATCCTGCTGAAATATAGGGCTTCGCACGGATTGAATGAAGGGTAGAGCCACTGGTCGTAACACATATGAAATGTAACGTCCACTGATCAAAGTGCCGTCAATGCGAACAAGAGGTGACAGAGACGTGTAACCAATGCCATCCCATACCATCATGCCGGGTGATACGCCAATATGGCGATGACGAATTCAAGCTTCCAATGTGCGTTCACCGCGATGTCGCCAAACACGGATGCGAGCATCATGATGCTGTAAACAGAACTTGGATTCATCCGAAAAAAATGACGTTTTGCCACTCGTGCACCCGGGTTCGTCGTTGAGTACACCATCGCAGGCGCTCCTGCCTGTGATGCAGCGTCAAGGGTAACCGCAGCCATGGTGCGCTGATAGTCCATGCTGCTGCAAACGTCGTCGAACTGTTCGTGCAGATGGTTGTTGTCTTGCAAACGTCTCCATCTGTTGACTCAGGGATCGAGACGTGGCTGCACGATCCGCTACAGCCCTGCGAAATGGCTCTGAGCACTATGGGACTTAACTTCTAAGGTCATCAGTCCCCTAGAACTTAGAACTACTTAAACCTAACTAACCTAAGAACATCACACACATCCATGCCCGAGGCAGGATTCGAACCTGCGACCGTAGCGGTCGCACGGTTCCAGACTGTAGCGCCTAGAACCGCTCGGCCACACAGGCCGGCTACAGTCATGCGGATAAGATGCCTGTCGTCTAGACTGCTAGTGATACGAGGCTGTTGGGCTCCAGCACGGAGTTTCGTATTACCCTCCTGAACCCACCGATTCCATATTCTGCTAACAGTCATTGGATCTCGACCAACGCGAGCAGCAATGTCGCGATACGATAAACCACAATCGCGTTGGCTACAATCCGACCTTTATCAAAGTCGGAAACGTGACGGTACGCATTTCTCCTCCTTATACGAGGCGTCCCAACAACGTTTCACCAGGCAACGCTTGTCAACTGCTGTTTGTGTATGAGAAATCGGTTGGAAACTTTCCTCATGTCAGCACGTTGTAGGTGTCGCCAGCGGCGCCAACCTTGTGTGAATGCTCTGAAAAACTAATCATTTGCATATCACAGAATCTTCCTCCTGTCGGTTAAATTTCGCGTCTGTAGCACGTCATCTTCGTGGTGTAGCTGTTTTAATGGACAGTAGTGTATTTTACATCTACGTTTGTTAAGTTTAGTGTGAGGTGCATTACACAAGGATTTTCATTGGGCCTTGTGTTTCTTGCCTATTCGAACGGCTTCTTGTACATATTGTTTATTACCTGTTTCCCGCTATCCCGTATACATATTTGTGATGGGGTACGCCTTCGCCAGCACACCGGTCGGCAGTCGGAAACATTGTATAGCAGGCGCTGAACTAGGCGCACATATGACAAGAGAAGACTAAGTCACGCCCCCAGGCCACGCGCCTATAACGCTCCCTGGTTAGCGTGCATTAAGGCCTCCGTCACCGCCGACCTAGCTACGTCAATCTCTCGTCTTCGCATTGCACCTCAATACATCGCACTGTGCTCCAGTCTTCCACGGCGGTAGTCGTCCCCTCTCAACTTAGCTAGCAGAACTTTAGACTGGACATCTTTGAAATTATGTATTCAGTTGGTTCCTGTAAGCCGGCCGGTGTGGCCGAGCGGTTATAGGCGCTTCAGCATGGAACCGCGCGACCGCTACGGTCGCAGGTTCGAATCCTGCCTCGGGCATGTGTGTGTGTGTGTGTGTGTGTGTGTGTGTGTGTGTGTTCTCCTTAGGTTAGTTAGGTTTAAGTAGTTCTAAGTTCTTGGGGCCTGATGACCTCCCGTGTGGTAGCGTTCTCGCTTCCCACGCCCGGGTTCCCGGGTTCGATTCCCGACGCGGTCAGGGATTTTCTCTGCCTCGTGATGACTGGGTGTTGTGTTCTGTCCTTAGGTTAGTTAGTTTAAGTAGTTCTAAGTTCTAGGGGACTGATGACCATAGATGTTAAGTCCCATAGTGCTCAGATCCATTTTTAAACTGATGACCTCCGATGTTGTCCCATAGTGCTCAGAGCCATTTGGATCATTTTGCTTCCTGTAATAAAGTGTATTTTAACCAAACGTCCATTTCGTGTTGTAGTGAAAGGAAATCGACCACCCACCTATAATACCACCTTCCCCCCATCCAGCCGGTAAGTACAAAACATCACAGGAGGGCACAGCCACAACAGTATTTCCCTCAGGATTTCAAACATCTCACATATACACTCTCACTTAAGTACAAGGTGGGTAATACGTACCGGTTATAAAGTGACAGTATTGCTATGTTCGATGACTTCAGTTTCGTTTATAAGAAATTGTTCTTCACTTTTTCCACCTATTCTCGTCCAAACAATCAGTATAATGTGCTCAACCCCTGCGTACGAACTTGTGCATCCCCCTGCCCCCCACCCCACATTGACACTCTTAATTTTTTGACTGGGTGACATCATTTTATGACAAATTGAATTAGGCGCAATCGCTCGGTTATCAGGCGACTGTTGAAGCTGGAAATCGCTTCCGACATTAACACTTTTGCTTCCCTTTCATTTCGCTGGCATTTAACTGTATAGAAGTAAGTTCTTCAACAGCCTGCCCTGTCTTCATTGGTACGAAAAAAACTTCGATAGCGGCTGGCAGGCTGCTAGACTCCAGTGCACGCCGAGGAAGTCGTCGAATTTACTCGTTACACTGACAAATGGATAAACGCAAACCCACACACTTCATACTTCCATGTACTAGGTAGAAACACAAATGTCTCACCTGAAAATGACGCAGCGCCTCAGTTATAATTGCAATAATCCAAACGGGGAGCCATTCCTGTAGCACTCTTAGGTTGCCGAGATTTGGCTGCACAGAAGAAAGCGCTGTAACAGGTAGAGTTCTAGCGTGATTGCGAACTCAGACGGTTGTGAGGTCTATTATCGAGCAGTAACGACAGTCAGACTCATCTCCAAGTGCTGTAAGCCGGAGCAGCTACAGCATCACGGAGCACAGTGGAGAACTGCCAGCAGCTGGTCGAGGATGTCCCATCGTACACGACACACAACCGCAGCCACGGGGATCGCGTTCCCCTCGTGACTCACTTTTCCGTGTTTTCCGACAATTCTTCTGTCCGTGACAACAAAGCTAGGGTTAAGCACTCCAAGGTCATTGCAGACAGAATGTAATATCTCTTTATATTCTACTAATTATCCCTGCACAATTCTATGAGTGAATTACGTTTCCTACTTGACCATCTATATACTCGCAGAATCGATGCGCAAAGTAGTACAGTACTATTACTATTCCATGAGTGCATAATTACTCTTTGTAATATTCTCTCTGGTGTGTTGAGGGAACTTCTAGGATCTTCTCCGTGCCGAGTAGCCGCATTGAATAATTGTAATTTTGCTATCGAGATTACTGGAGGAAAGAGATTGAAAATATATTGTGTGCTACTCAAGAAAATATATACTGAGCGTTTACATCAAAGGTGTGTAAGGAATTTCATTATATATGTATTCTCTAATTGGAAATTTGCATGGAGGTGTCGTTTTGTTGGTAATCAGAAGGGAACTTCCGATGAATTGGACACGAACCTGCAATTATTAGATCCAAGAGCTCCATTATTTCATCGGATAATTAATCTATCAAAGTAAACTTTCCGCTTGATCTGAGGTTTCCCGACTGACTACGCAACGCAAGAAAACCAAGACATTTTATTTACACAGGATTGCAGATCGCTTCGAATCATCGAGACTACGGACAAGGAGTCATCGTCCGATTCTGATTAAACAAGTAAAGCTTAATTATAACTTTCTTGAGTGACTGTGATGACTGTGATATGGCTGCTTATGAATGAGATCATTAATAAAATACTAATAACTAACTTTCCTCCTCACCAGCAACAAGTATAAACACATTATTAATTAAAATTATAACAACACCACACCGACTACACAGGAGAAAACTTGAGAAGCGGGGATAGGAAATGGGGGAGGGGGGAGGAGGGAGGGAGGGAGTGAGTACAGGATACGACCTTTCCCCTAAACTCTTTTCAGCAAATCAAAATAAAACTTATGAATCCACAACTATAATCGCTGCACCATCCCGGTCAGTTTTGCATGTACTGATGAAAACAATATGAACCACCTTGACTGCTATTACAGACTTGTAAATGTTGTTTTATACTACACTTCCTACAAGATGCATAACACTTCAATACAGTGTAGTTTGTACATAGAGCGACTTTCCCAAAGATCCATTCCTGAATAGAACATGAAGAAAGTTGACGCAGCTAAGGATCACATAACGTTTCGAGGAGTGTGGACATAGAAATAACCTGTCATCACTGCGGGTGTGATGCTGATCTTCCGGTCGCCTGATTTCTCTTGCAGCAGAGATTTCAGTCAGTGAAACTTACTCTGACAGCGATTGCCACACCGTGCTGAGCAGTATAGAGGATACACAAAAACGCGCCACGTATCGCCAGAAGCATATCTGCGTAACAATTTACTATAGTGTTTCAGTAGTAACGCGCGTTGTGACTTTGTTGTCCGCTGAGGTTGCGTTAAGAAAACCTGACATGTTAATCGGAAACGAGGAAATTTTCTCTTATGGACAACGCGTAAAAAATAGCCATGAAGAAATTCCAACAACGCTAAATATGGAGACAGCAATCTACCTGATGACAGCCGGTTATCTGGACGAAGCAGGACGAAATAGAATTTCTATGCAAAGACGGAAAAAGTATACAACGAAAATCCGTTAATTCGAGAAATGTTAGGAATTTGTGATCCTTTCTACTGGGGGAGAGAGTTCTTGGCGAACACGTCATGGACATCCTTCTTCTCTCCCGAAGTATTTCCAGACGGATTCGTTGAACAGACCTTCAGTTCCATGAGGAAAGCTGTGAGGATTTTGCGGCGGTTCTCAGTAACCTTACAGGTAGGTGACTATAAGAATAATATTGATTCTACCTTTTTCAGTATGGAGGTTCATTACCATTCTTAATGAATCTACATCTAAATATGTATAATCAGCAACCGAATGTACAGTGCTTAGCGGCTGATGATCCGTAAAAATTTTTGTGGACATCTGGCCAGATCCACTTGTGTAGGCAGCGAGGGTAAAATGGTAGTCTATGCTTTAGAACACGTTCTAATCTCACTTCATGCTTCCGAAACGGTGGAAACCACAGATCTATTGCACTCTGCATTGTGTACTGTTTCTAAACATACCCGATGTGTTCCACAAAGTTCTGGGATTGCAACCGGATGACGACTTCTTGCCACGATGTTTCGGCTGACAACCGTTCAGCCGTCTTCGAGTGAGTGCTTTGCGCTGCAAACTGCTACTTCACATTGCCTGCGCGCCACAAATAGAGCAACGTTTGAAGAAGGCTCGAAACTCGGCAGAGATCGCCCTTGTGGTGGCTTCCTTTGGGCATACTTCTGCGCCAAAATTTTCACATATAGTTAGCGATGTGAACTAGCAATTTCCGAAGCAAAACACTCTCCTGAAGATGGTCGGACGGTTGTCAGTCGATATATCTTGGCAAGAAGTCGACGTCATCGCATGTTTCTGCAATCTCTGAACAACTCCTGAAAGCCACACCCGCCTGACGTGCTTCCCACTATATAACATTACCCACAAAAACTTGAGTAACGTGACTAGCGCGAGGCGTGCGCCGCTAGTCTTGTAGTTTGTATCATTAAGACGATCACACCTAATCCCAATTGCAGGCTCCCTGTCTCACGTCTTCCGGGATAAAAAAACTCAGTGTTGTATACAAGTACTGACCAAGTTTAACGATATAAAATGCTGAAATAATCGGGCCGGCCGTGGTGGCCGTGCGGTTCTAGGCGCTTCAGTCCGGAACCGCGTGACTGCTGCGGTTGCAGGTTCGAATCCTGCCTCGGGCATGAATGTGTGTGATGTGCTTAGGTTAGTTAGGTTTAAGTAGTTCTAAGTTCTAGAGGACCTCAGATGTTAAGTCCCATAGTGCTCAGAGCCATTTGAACCATTTTGCTGAAATAATCGAATCTTTCAGAAGTATAATCTTACGTTAAAGACTTAACACAGTAACTCTAGCAGTAAAACAAGACGCTGTGTAGACGTTTTGACACAGCGTACCACAAGGCACGCCCATTGCCCAGAGTGTATTCATCCAGTATTCGGGAATGAGAGCATTTGGCGACTTCCAACAAATTTTAAACATAACTTTAAAACTTTTCGAAACTGTTTATTGCTGCCCCTCCCCCCAACACACACACACACACACACACACAACCGCATACAAAAACACAAAACAATAAAGGGAACAAAAATTATCACGTACTTAATTATCACTGGCCATGCTGTAGAACATCAGCATCATGGATGTCGTTTTAATTTGTTGCTTCTTTACCACTAGGTCTATCCGCAACACAATGTGCGGACAGTATTCACACATACCTCTAAATCAACCTCGGAATTTATATTTTATGACTCATAATTCTGGAGATTATGCTCGAAAAACTAGCTTTTCTTAAAACGTTGCGAAAATTACGTAGACCATACTCATCCAGTGTTTGTCAATTACAGCATGTAGTCTATGGGTAAATAATCCTAATCTAATAAAACAACACAACTGAGGTTTCGCGTCTTCAGTCGTGTACGTTTCACGTGCTTAATGTCTGATATTTAACTCATTAAACTACGAGTATATGTAAAATAATCAAACATTTGAAGCTGTTTCTTACACGACATCTCGATTCTTTAGATAATCGTGGGCAGAGTGATGGGCGTGCGCGTGTTACGCTCAGATAGTATCTTGCGTTTCTCCATATTTAGAGACAGCTTTTATTCGGTATGTGTGTGATTTTTTTAAAAATCTTATCTTTTTTTAAATCTTATCTCTGCTAAGGCCATCAGTCCCTAAGCTTACACACTGCTTAACCTAAATTACCCTAAGGACAAACACGCACACCCATGCCCGAGGGAGGACTCGAACCTCCGCCAGGACCAGCCGCACAGTTTTATTCGGTATACCAGTTAGACTAAAACACCCTGTTATCATCCAGCGACTACGTTTTCCGTAGTTCACAACATCGCCATCTGACAACAACAGTGCTGCTGGCCCTGTCTGCCAAAATAATTTACTTATGTGTTTATGAGGTCCTATACTTCATCGGGGAATATACGATGTTACTTCTGCTGTCTGGTAGAAGTCATTTATAAAGTATTGCTTCGATCTCAGTGGATATCTGTGAGCACGCTCCTTGTGAACAAATCATGGTTTTCATCCCAGAAAGAAATGAAAGAAGCTATATGTGGTCAAATTATGACTGTTGCCAGTGGGTTTTTGTACCCTCATAGCTCCATTTCTTTATGGTGTTGGTACACTAATAAAAAAGGTCTCAGGTCATTTAAACTGACTGACAGCACTTGGGTTGCATTACCTTTGCAAATAGGTACGGAACGCCGATGTATTTCTTTCGCAGTGATTCCGACAGGAGACTTTAAGAGCTCCGAATGTAGTAATGACGTACAGACAGGAATTGAACCGTCTACCAGAGCATATTTAATTTTTAGTCGATAATGTAGCGGAATTTAAGAGTGGATGAATGATCTTCTTGTTGAGAGAAATTTAAAACTAAAATTTCAGTTGTAATGTGTATTATATGAACATTTCAGTGTTGTGATATTTCATCAGACATTCTGTTGCTGTTCACTAATAAAATGGATCCCATCCACGATACTTTTAGGGTACGATTCATCCAGTGTAAGTTAATGTAACAGCAGTTGTGACAATATGGCACTGGTACAGGATGATACTCATTCATACCTCCTCTGTCGTTTGAATCCCAAGAAAGACTTCCCCCATATCCTCACAGGCTTCAATGCTGAACGCCTCAGAGGAAATTAACTCCTATCACACGTACATAGAATTAAAGCGAATACAGCGTACCACTACTCGGGCGTAGATAGAAATAAAATTGAAGGAATCTGGATAGAGTTTCTGAAGATGTTGTTCGTGAATGAACGAGGACTGCCACGTGCACCTTGACGCTGTCAACGGGAGAAAGCTGCTGTCTGACGTGAAGTTCCCAAAATTTTGGGTCGCTATGTGTCACATGGGGACTTTGTAACGAATCCACAGTAATTAACCACTAACACAATAACAAAACACAGGGTTGCGCACGAAATGTGTTACCATTTTGTTTTTGAATATAAACTTTATTGTCAATACAATCTGAAAGGAACATATACTACAATGAAGAGCCGTCCATGGAGATTTGTTCTAACTCAGCACATTCTCAGTATGTCCACCATTTCGTTTCCTAACTTCCTTAAAACGAACACTGAAGTTAGTGATTACCCTACGGTACATGTTTTCCGTAATTTCACTGCAAGCTTGAAGAATAAGTCTTCTGAGCTCCATAAATCACGTGGACGTTTCGGGAATTTTTTTTCCTTTACGTACCCCCAAAGAAAAAAGTTACATGGATTGAGGTCTGGACTATTGGGGGGCCAATTTTCTCCGTCATTGAAGCGACCTGGAAACCTGAGTGAAATGATCCGCATGTCGAAATGCTCGTGTAAAAACTCCAACATACTGTTTGCAGTATGTGGCCTTGCTCCATCTTGCATGAACCACCGCGTGTTGAAGGGCAAGGCAGTAGCAAGAAGCGGTAGGATGAAGCTATTGCGAAGCATGCTCAAATAATGCTCACTGTTCAGTTTCTTCAAAGAAAAAGGGTTCAATAAGTCCGTGACTGGAAATTACTGGCCACACTGTAATCCTCAGAGCATAATGCTGTCGTTCATGAAGCACTTGTGGGTTTTCAGTGGCCCAAAAGCGTACATTATGTTTGTTAATCACACCGTCTAAATGAAAATGCGCCTCGTCTGAAAACCAAACGTTGTTGAGAGTTTCTTCCCTATCCTCCGCCTACTGAGCAAACAGTAGACTCTGTTGCTTGTGTTCTTCAGTGAGCTTCTGTGCACAGGTCATCTTGTATGCGTACATATGGAGGTCACTTTTAAGAATGCGTTGAACGGAGCGTCTGGATATTCCAAGTTGCACTGATGCCTTTCTACACGATTTCCCGGGACTTCTCTGTACAGCAACTCGTACCGCTTCAATATTCTCCGGCGAACAAACAGGCTTAGGCCGAGGTCGCTTCGCTTCAGATACTGTTCCTTCCTGTACAAATTTATCGTACAACCTGTGGATGGTCTTTTTGCAAGGGACCCATCGTGTGTTAAACTGTTGTCGAAAACGCCTCTGAGTCGCAACAAGTCTTTTCGTTTCATGAAAAAGTAACACAATTGCCGATCGTTGCTGCGTCGTCAGTCTTCCATTGTCATCCATCGCTGCTTACTAGTCTCCTAGCGGCAGTATCGTGAATTACACGTCATTTCGTAACTCATTTGTTTTACCAAGCTCCGCTGGTACTGCTGTAGAGATCCCAGCGGGATATCTAATGTGTGTCGTAAATTGTGAAAGAAACTATTGGTAACATTTCGTGCGCCACCCTGTATATTCAAACTTTTCTTTGGTGTGTAAATTTTTTTGACTACAGTGCTTCATGTAATATTCAACTTGTGTAAAAGCTTGCAATTTTATACTATTGTTCCGTATTTGTAGCCATAGAATTGTGCAGAAATAAGTCAAAGAAAGTGATACGTATATCTAATTGGGGCAGTACATGTGACGTGGAGAGCGTGGAAAGTTTGTGCGCCTTCCAGAACTTTCGGGGAGACAAAGATGCAGACTGAAGAAGGCAATCAGCGGAATCAGATTTTGTGAGCGTGCTCGCTGCGCAGAGTTAGAGCCTTGAGTGTACAGCAATCTGACTACAGCAAATCTGGCACAGATTTACTGAGTACAAGACCGAGCGATGCTACGTGACAACTATCTTGTGTATAAATCAGCACGTCATAACTGACGTGTGAGTGCAGTTGTTGGATGTGCACGTGCTCTTGTAAAGGGTGTGGCTAGCATACAACGTCACGCAAGAAGAGAATTAGAGCGGATGTCTTGCGGAGGTTTTTTGCTCTAAATACCAAGTACTGGCCTCTAATAAATTATCTACTTCACGCTCAGCAAGTGAAGTGTAAATGCACTTAACGGCGTTTCAAGAGGATAACACGCATACACGTATGTGATATGTATTATATGGGGCTATATCTTAGAGCGGCTACAAACTGAGCACATAATTAATCGCCCACGACCACTAAACGGCAAGACTGAAACGTTGTATATATTTTTTCAGCCGGGTGCAGCTTAATAATTTTCACTACTTTTGAACAATGTAAATCATAAAGTGTTAGTTAACGACTAAAAATTACCCTGTCAGTCGTTTCGTCTAATGTAACTTTGTGCGTGCCGAGAAAGAACTACAAAGTATTTGCCTAACTAACAAAGTGATCAATAGAAGTGGAGAGAGTGTGCATTTTCAAAGTGATTACTTTCGCATGTTTTGAACATACTGTTTCAAATACCCAGGCAGTATGAGAGTGCCTTCGTTTGAAGTAATTACAGCGAGAAGTAACTGTTTTCTTACAATTAATACATACTGAGCCACGAAGTGCAGTAATTTATACTTTGTTGACATTATGTGAAGGAAACTTTTCTATTGTATTTCTTCAGTACAGTAACAGAAAAAGTTACTTCAGTGCTTATTAAAGCTCGTGAAAGTAATAACAGAGCCACACATTATTAGCTAACTAAGAATACAAATACTGTTGGTTTAAATGCCTGAAAGTGTACACTATATCGTTTGGCATCGTAATATCGTTAGTGAACATAAATATCGTAAAATTACTGTACTGCTGTTGCTTTTGCTTATACAAGACAAGGTGTAGTAATTCTGTTATTCTACGAAGTAGAACTGGTTTTGTAGTCACACATTCTTAGCTGTGCAAGCAAATACATTGCGTTATTAGTTGGTTAAATTCATGCAGAAAGATAACTTTAAAACTTACGCAGTATTTTAATTGACACAGTACTAGATTTAATTTTAAGGCACCGTAACAGCCTTCCAAGGCAGGAAGAGCCTACGCTTATTTATACAAAGTTCCTGCTACTTCTTAAAATTAATATTAACTACTACAATCAGACTTTAGCACAGTCACGGTTTTTAGAGTTAAGGACTTCCACAGTATTTTTTACCATCATTAAACGTTCAGGTGAATGGTGCAGTGCCACATACTGTTCTAAAGAAGGCGGAGGGGAAGCAGTTAGGAAGTGATAGAGTTTATTAACAGCCAATGCGCAGTGTGACGCTATGCCTTAGGATACTGATTGCCTGTTTGTTAGCTAGGCACGATCTAGGCACACCGTAACCATTTCAGAAGTTATCTGGATAGCTACTGAGTACAAAAAACAGCTCTGTAGCATTTATTCTTTTCTTAACCCCAAGAAATTAACTGTATTACTTTTCTTTCATTAAATAAAGTGGTTTCTTCAAAACTACTTTGTAAAGGCGACAGCTTATCTAAATGCAATGCTGTAGTCAAGTGACAGGTTTAAACATAAATAAATTCAGTGTCATGCTGAGAACGACGAAGCGCGTGAGGTTGTTAGAAATAGTTCTTAACGGCAGTTAAGGTAGAGGGAAGGTCTGCCACTCCTCGCTTTGATTAACACGACTAATACCGAAGTTGGTTAGTTAGATTTGACCACCGGCTGCTGGGGAGTTGGGTTAGGGCTGTTAGAAGCTGAATCTGATTCACTGATTTTTGAAAGCAGCGCTCTGTCCACTCCACTTTCAAGCATCTTTCGTAGACTGCAGCATGTGCTAGTTTCTTCCTTTGTTTTCGCATTTTAAACTTCCCGCTAATCAAATGGTTCAAATGGCTCTGAGCACTATGGGAACTATGGGACTTAACTTCTGAGGTCATCAGTCCCCTAGAACTTAGAACCTAACTAGCCTAAGGACATCACACATATCCATGCCCGAGGCAGGATTCGAACCTGCGGCCGTAGCGGTCGCGCGGTTCCAGACTGTAGCGCCTAGAACCGCTCGGCCACTCTGGCCGGCTCCACTAATCCAGAGTGATTCACTTATAAACATAATGTCACAGTCTACAACGCAATATTCATTAGTGATTACTCAGTGACCCCCACAAATCAAATATTGTGTGTAAAGTAAAGTATTTCCTTTATTAGTCGACAGTTGTCATCTAAATGATTACAGCTATATGTACAAATATAACTTTTTGTTGTTAAAGTACGTATTTCTTGTTCTTTTCATGCGCTGAAAATAGTTTTGAACTACTAGCAGTAAAACAAGTAAGATATGAAAGTTCGGAAACTAGCTAGCAGTGCTGTTCCTGTCCCACATGCTGTACCTACAGAATGGCTTATAGTGCTATTCCAGAAGACGAAGCAGAACGGGGAACAAAGGGGAGGGGGTACTTCAGTTACAATACACATGAAAATAACAGTCCGTATTCGCACTGTGAGCAAACGACAACAGTTATCACGGGAATTAGGTTTCTTGCATTTCGTGGCTATGCAGACTGGTCTCCAAACGACAAGCAAAATACCTGACATGTTATTTTATTTTAGTTTTCAGTTGTAATTGCCCTGTGTTTGGGCCCAGCTAAATACATATACACAATACGCCCTCTTATATCTCATGGCATGTCTTGCTATCGGAAGATCGTGTACCAGTTTGCTAAAAACCAAACGTGTTGTATGTGAAAACGTATTTTAGAAAATAACAACGAAAAACGTTGTGAAACAGACTTGTCTTCTGCGTGCTCCAACAAACTAAGCGACTGAAGCACCAGACTCCCATTCACGAGAAGTGGGCTTTAAATCTTCGCCCATGTACCAAAATTTACGTTTTTGATTGTTTCGCTAAAATCAAATGCCTGAATCAGTTGATTTCCGGAAACATTCTTTTTTTGTCAAGGTAATCTCACAACACTAATATCAATGACAGCGACGAGGACAGTAAAACTCTATCTCCCATCTTTCTGCTTTATTTTATGTTTTCAGAAATTAGAAATATCTGACTATGGCCACAATTTTCCGAATCTTTTTTGCCTTTATTTAAGTAAAACGAAATATTTTGCATCAAAATGGAGTGACAAAACTACATTTTAATTCTAAACTGCCGCATATAGTATAAAAGGACTAGAATCACATTTCTCTTACACCATGAGAAAACAGGCGTTACAGACGCATTTTGCTGTAGACTTTCTGGTCGGTCTAACAATGCAAAACAAAACAAACGTCTGCAAAAACACGTAAAACATTAACATTGTCGTCAGGCATGCCGGCCTGGCACGGCTCTCTCAGTGGATGCCACTTCAGCGGCTTGCACGCCAGCCTGGTGCAGCTCTCTCAGTGGATGCCACTTCAGCGGCTTGCACGCCGGCCTGGTGCGGCTCTCTCAGTGGATGCCACTTCAGCGGCTTGCACGCCCGCCTGGTGCGGCTCTCTCAGTGGATGCCACTTCAGCGGCTTGCAGGCCAGCCTGGTGCGGCTCTCTCAGTGGATGCCACTTCAGCGGCTTGCACGCCGGCCTGGTGCGGCTCTCTCAGTGGATGTCACTTCAGCGGCTTGCACGCCGGCCTGGTGCGGCTCTCTCAGTGGATGCAACTTCAGTGTCTTGCACGCCGGCCTGGTGTGGCTCTCTCAGTGGATGCCACTTCAGAGGCTTGCATGCCGGCCTGGTGCGGCTCTCTCAGTGGATGTCACTTCAGCGGCTTGCACGCCGGCCTGGTGCGGCTCTCTCAGTGGATGCAACTTCAGCGGCTTGCACGCCGGCCTGGTGCAACTCTCTCAGTGGATACCACTTCAGCGGCTTGCTCGTGCCTCAACCAGCGGCATCCAGTTCTCCTACGATGGTGATCGCCCATCCAAGTACTAACTGGGACCGACATTGCTCAATTTCGTGCTCAGGTGGGAACTGATGTTACCAACGTGGTAGCGCCACTGGCTGCGAAAACACTTTCTAATTAGTGATGGATGGCTCGCCTCTCACTCTACACCATAGAATAAGGAAGATGTTCGAGGAAAAGGAGAATTAGAGGCTTATCTATCGTCCAATTAGAAATCTGGAGTCAGATTAATGAGCAGCACAAAGCTGACGTGGTAATGTGTCCACCTTAATGAACCATTCAGATGTCTGCCCGAGACCAATTAAGGAAACCAATTCTCGTATAAACGAGGGTAGCCGAATCGTTGTTAATTACATATGCAAGCGATCTAGCGGATACAAAGTAACCCTATGACGCTGAACACAAACGACGCATTTCAGTACCGGGAGGTGAAATCGTTAGATACCTGTCACGGAATGCAGAAGCAGATAATCAGCGAAGTCTGACAGTTGGTTACAAACATAACTAAATTCCTCCAAGATAGACTTTGCGATTTATCACGGCGCGGTCTCACTCTGGGAGGTTTCGCAAACATTTTTCCCCGCGTAGCTTGCACAAATCCAATAGAAAAGCACGGGATATACGCTGGTAAACTATGTATATGGGTGTCGGTTTGGAAGAAATAGGTGATCTATTATTAGAGCCAAACTTAGACAGAGCTCTTAGAGACATGCTAAAAAACCACCGAAATAGATGTAAAGGGCGCACCATTTCTCTAGACCACTTTAACTAACTTTTTGCCCAGAAGCAAAATAAAACAAAAGGCAAGGATATGCAGTTTACATACCAGAAGAATGTTAACCAGCATGACTGCCACTTAGGCGACTTGCGCGTCGATGGGGATGAAATGATGATGATTAGGACAATACCCAGTCCCTGACCGGAGAAAATTTACGACCCAGATGGGAATCGAATCCGGGCCCTTAGGATTGACATAATGTCGCGCTGACCACTCAGCTACCGGGGGCGGACTGCCTTTCTAGTAACTTGGTTCATTACGAATATATGGACAGCAGTACGCCTTTATTAAATACCACCCTCAATTTTTTTTCTCTGTAATCTACTTCCTCGCCTGAAATCTTGAGCACAGTATACCATGTACGTACACATGACGTTATTAAAAACGTATCACAAAACTTACAATGATTCTCTTTGACCAACTTCAGTTGAAGGTCTGTGCGAGCACAAAGACGCTTGACTAAATAACTGGTGTGTATTTTCCCCGTGTTTTCATTTGTGTCCTACCAGCTCCAGAGAGTGGACGAGTTACGTAACAATGGGCAGCTGCCCACTGTATGTCTGTACAGTACGGGAGAGTCAGTTTTGTGCCACGTTTTTCAAGACGTCGTGTTTACGTGAATGGTAGACTACAATGTGACACGTGTTTGGACAGCTCTCGAGGAGAGCTAGTGTACTACCGAACGAAAAACAGAGGGTGCTATTTAAAAAAGACCTCCTGTTGCTCATAACTTTCTAACGAGCGAAGTTAAAAGAAAGGAAATCTTGTTGGTTAAGGTTCCCTTAATAGCCAAACATCACTGGACTGGCATATTTTTTAATTTGTTTCTGGAGACAAATTAATGTGGGCTGATCAACATAAATGGGACATCCCGTATTTCAAAACTTGTAAAATCTTTGAAGGAAATGCTATCTAACGATTATTCGGATTGGTGTGTAGAGCCTATAAGTCTGAAGACATAGCATCTAACATTCTGAAGAACATCGCCCATAAACTCCTACAGATATCAAAGGCAGACATATGTGTTAAAGTATCGCACGATCAGCTTGGCAGCCTATTCATACTAGTTACTGACAAGAACAGTGTAAACAAGTATAAAAAATGGCAACGGAACATCACTTCAGGAGAGATTAAGGCAGCAGAGGAGCAGTTCTGACGTTTAGTCTGATACTGAATGAAAGACTTAAGAGAAATCTAGAGACCTTCAAAGAATATGTCAACCTTCAGTGTTCCACAACGTGAAATTTTTTAAGATGTTAGTAATTCCCAGAAAGCCGTAATTTTTCCCGACGGCATGCAGCTTTACTGTATGGTTAAATGATTATGGCGTCCTCTTGGGTAAAATATTCCGGAGGTAAAATAGTCCCCCATTCGGATCTCCGGGTGGGGACTACTCAGGAGGACGTTGTTATCACGAGAAAGAAAACTGGCGTTCTACGGATCGGAGCGTGGAATGTCAGATCCCTTAATCGGGCAGGTAGGTTAGAAAATTTATAAAGGGAAATGGATAGGTTAAAATTAGATATAGTGGGAATTAGTAAAGTTCGGTGGCAGGAGAAACAGGCTTCTGGTCAGGTGAATACAGGGTTATAAATACAAAATCAAATAGGGGGAATACAGGAGTAGGTTTAATAATGAACAGGAAAATAGGAATGCGGGTAAGCTACAACAAACAGCATAGTGAACGTATTATTGTGGCCAAGATAGATACGAAGCCCACACCTACCACAGCAGTACAAGTTTATATGCCAACTAGCTCCACAGATGACGAAGAGATTGATGAAATTTATAATGAGATAAAAGAAATTTGTTCAGATAGTGAAGTGAGACGAAAATTTAATAGTCAGGGGAGACTGGAATTCGAGAGTAGCAAAAGGGAGAGAAGGAAACATAGCAGGTGAATATGGAATGAGAGTAAGGAATGAAAGAGGAAGCCGCCTGGTAGAATTTTGCACAAAGCATAACTTAATCATAGCTAACACTTGGTTCAAGAATCATGAAAGAAGGTTGTATACATGAAAGAAGCCTGGAGATACTGGAAGGTCTCAGATAGATTATATAATGATAAGACAGAGATTAAGAAACCAGGTTTTAAATTGTAAGATACTTCCAGGGGCAGATGTGGACTCTGACCACAACCTATGGTTATGAACTGAAGATTAAAATTGACAAAACTGCCGAAAGGTGGGAATTTGAGGAGATGGGATCTGGATAAACTGAAAGAACCAGAGGTTGTAGAGAGTTTCAGGGAGAGCATAGGGGAACAATTGACATGAATGGGGGAAAGAAATACAGTAGAAGAAGAATGGGTAGCATTGAGAGATGAAATAGTGAAGGTAGCAAAGGATAAAATAGGTAAAAAGACGAGGGCTAGTAGAAATCCGTGGGAGACAGAAGAAATATTGAATTTAATTGATGAAAGGAGAAAATACAAAAATGCAGTAAATGAAGCAGGCAAAAAGGAATACAAACGTCTCAAAAATGAGATAGACAGGAAGCGCAAAATGGCTAAGCAGGGATGGCTAGAGGTCAAATATAAGGATGTAGAGGCGCATATCACTAGGGGCAAGATAGATATTGCCTATAGGAAAATTAAAGAGACCTTTACAGAAAAGAGAACCACTTGCATGAATATCAAGAGCTCAGACGGAAACCCAGTTCTAAGCAAAGAAGGGAAAGCAGAAAGGTCGAAGGAGTACATAGATGGTCTATACAAGGGCGATGTTCTTGAGGACAATATTATGAAAATGGAAGAGAATGTAGATGAAGATGAAATGGGAGATACGATACTGCGTGAAGAGTTTGACAGAGCACTGAAAGACCTACGTCGAAACAAGGCCCCGGATGTTGACAACATTCCATTAGAACTACTGACAGCTTGGGACAGCCAGCCCTGACAGAACACTACCATCTGGTGAGCAAGACGTATGAGACAGGCAAAATACCCTCAGACTTCAAGAAGAATATAATAATTCCAATCCCAAAGAAAGCAGGTGTTGACAGATGTGAAAATTACCGAACTATCAATTTAATAAGCCACTGCTGCAAAATACTAACACGAATTCTTTAAGAAGAATGGAAAAACTAAAAGAAGCCGACCTCGGGGAAGATCAGTTTGGATTCCGTAGAAATGTTGGAATACGTGAGGCAATACTGACCCTACGACTTAACTTAGAAGCTAGACTAAGGAAAGGCAAACCTACGTTTCTAGCATTTGTAGACTTAGAGAAAGCTTTTGACAATGTTGGCTGGAATGCTCTCAAATTCTGAAGGGGGCAGGGGTAAAATACAGGGAGCGAAAGGCTATTTACAATTTATACAGAAACCAGATGGCAGTTATAAGAGTCGAGGGGCATGAAAGGGAAGTAGTGGTCGGGAAGCGAGTGAGACAGGGTTGTAGCCTCTCCCCGATGTTATTCAATCTGTATATTGAGCAAGCAGTAAAGGAAACAAAAGAATAATTTGTAGTAGGAATTAAAATACTCGTAGAAGCAATAAAAACTTTGAGGTTCGCCGATGACATTGTAATTCTGTCAGAGACAGCAAAGTACCTCGAAGAGCAGCTGAACGGAATAGACATGGTCTTGAAAGGAGGATATAAGATGAACGTCAACAAAAGCAAAACGAGAATAATAGAATGTAGTCGACTTAAATCGGGCGATGCTGCGGGGATTAGATTAGGAAATAAGACGCTTAAAGTAGTAAAGAAGTTTTGCTATTTGGGGAGCAAAATAACTGATGTAGAGAGGACTGGCAATGGCAAGGAAAATGTTTCCGAAGTGAGAAATTTGTTAACATCGAGTATAGATTCAAGTGTCAGGAAGTCGTTTCTGAAAGTATTTGTGTGGAGTGTAGCCAGATCACATAACTAATGAGGAGGTATTGAATAGAATTGGAGAGCAGAGAAATTTGTGGCACAACTTGACTAGAAGAAGGGATCGATTGGTAGGACATGTTCTGAGACATCGAGGGATCACCAATTTAGTATTGGAGGGCAGCGTGGAGGGTAAAAATCGTAGAGAGAGACACCAAGAGGTGAATACACTAAACAGATTCAGAAGGATGTAGGTTGCAGTAGGTACTAGGAGATGAAGAAGCTTGCGCAGGATAGAGTAGCATGGAGTGCTGCATCAAACCTGTCTCTGGACTGAAGACCACAACAACAACATATTGAAAGACGCGTAATATGCAGTAAGGGTATAGAAGGTGCTAAACGATAAGTGTTTACAGCGTACAACAGTGGTGCAGGGGGAGTCGCCACGGACGGTTTCACTCGTGGGGCACGTGCGTGACTCGTGGTCCGTGGTCCGTGGCAGGGCAGCAGTCGGCTCTCAGAGTCGTCGGAAGCTGCCTGAGCTACAGGCGATGCGCACCGTTCGGTATTTTCAGTATCGGCTCGCTTTCTTACGCTTGTTCTTCTGTTTACGTAACACAACGAAATTAATTTTTCCGTGGTGTAATGAAAAAAAAAAGAATTTGTAAACATTATACAGAAATTAATTACGTTTACAGCGTTTCAAGCACAGTAGTTTTGTAGTAAGAAGGCCAGACAAATAAAACGATTTAATTGGTAATGTTCTTGTGTTAAAATTCACAACATTTTGATGTCGAATTTACACAAAAATCGAATTTTAAGTTTTGTAAGTGCAAGAATAAGGGGTTTTGAATATTCAGTTTCACCCGAAACTCGCGCAGTGTTCATGTGCTGGAGTTAGATGGTTTTTATAGTCCAGTCCGAAGTTCTTTCCCAGCTTGCCACACCACAAATCTCGATTATCGATATATTCGTCCCGACTTCTCGAACACCACTGTGGTACATTGAAAACATTGTTTACAGCCTGTACATAATAGGAATAGAAGACAAAGTGCTCGGATTAGACAAGGTTGTCTTCTTTCTGCTCTGCTGTTCGATCTACTTATCGAAGGAACAATGAAGAAAATGAAAGAAGGGTTGAGAAGTGCGCGTGAAACTCGGGGTGGAAGAACGTCAGTGATTAGATTCGTAGACGACGTTGTTATAGTGAGTGAAAATGAGGAAGAATTACAGGGTCTGTCCAAAGGAATTAACAGAGAAACACAGAATACAGACTGAGAGAAGACCAAAAAGAAAGTGGAAAGTGCGTGGCAGAAATGAAAGTTGCGGTAAATTTAGTATGGACAGTGGGGCAAACTGAAGGACGTCTGCAACATTGAAAGCAAAATAACGCTTTATTGAGGAAGCTCCGAGAATATAAAAAGCAGAAGAGAAGATGTAATGGGGACGTTCATCGCCAAAAAAGAGCCCAGTATTATTAAACGTAAGCCTTAATTAGAGTAAGGAAAATTCCTGGTAATTTGTGTGCAGAGTGAAGCACTGAAAGGAAGTGAATCGTGAACGATTTGAAAGTCAGTTGACATCTGTATAGAATGACGGGGTAAATTAAGTGGAATGATGAGGAAGATGGTGGTTATCTAGGGATTCTGTGAGCGAATAAACATGTGGAAAGACTAACTAGAAGAAAGGACAGGGTGACAGGACTAGCCTTAAGACGACAAGGAGTGCCTTACAATACTGGTTACTTCAGAATGATGCTCTACAACACAGATTCCATAATGATCGTGAGTATAAAGTCACAGAACTTGGAAATGTGAAAGGATATAGTGATTTTACGGTATATTGATAATTTTTACTTATGGACCAACACAATTTTTGTGCCATACGCGTTTCCTTTATTTTCTGCAGGTTGCGTGGACAATTTCTTACATATTACGCTCCTGATGCATTTTTGGTGTTGTTCTTCTTCCTATGCATGACATTTGGGGTTTTCCCCACATTCCACAGTACTATGAACTGAACGCTTGTTTCAATGAAAAAAAAAAACCGTTGCACTGAAACAAGCGTTCAGTTCATAGTGCTGTGGAATGTGGAAAAAAACCGCAAATTGTCCTGCATAAGAAGAAGAACAACACCAAAAATGTCGGCCGGAATGGCCGAGTGGATCTAGGCACACAGTCTGGAACCTCGCGACCGCTTCGGCCGCAGGTTCGAATCCTTCCTCGGGCATGGCTGTGTGTGATGTCCTTAGGTTAGTTAGGTTTAAGAGTTCTAAGTTCTAGGGGACTGATGACCTTAAATGATAAGTCCCATAGTGCTCAGAGCCATTTGAACCATTTTTGAACACCAAAAATGCATCAGGAGCGTAATATGTTATAAATTGTCCACGCAACCTGCCACTGATGATGCCTTGCAGAAAATAAAGGCGAAACGCGAATGGCACTAAAATTGTGTTTTATTCAGTTGCTGCCAGACGGTCCATAAGTAAAAATTATCAATATACCGTAATATTACACGCAAATGAGAAAGACAGGACTACAAAAGTTAAAGATGTCAATACGGATATAGTGATGTTCGAAAGACTACCTGAACGAGACGATATGTTACTAGGAGCGAGTAGCGACAAGCTGAAACCCCGACGGTCCGTGCGGAGTGTTCGGATAATGCGAACAGTGGGTCCGTGCTCAGCGATGCCAAGGATTCAGGTTCGTAACCCGTTTCCACTTTTCAGATATTCGCTACCGGACTGTCCATTAGCGTCACACTTCTTGAATGCAACAAAAACGTGATTACTGTCAAAGAGATGTAAGCAATCTCAGTGACAAGTTATCGACTTACGTTGGAGCTGCTCACGTAGGGAATACGCCTGGATAAAGGCAGTCGCATGCAGTGCGGTACTTACGGTGACGTGGTGGCCCAGCAGCTGCGTCACGCACTTGACTGCGCACGTTAGAAGTCGCGTGTGCGTGGAGAAAGCTCGGCGTCCGCTCCTCACGCGGACTGTCGCGAGCACATTCTGGGTGCAGTGCGAACACGAGCGATCTGTTGTGACGACCTACAGCGTGCACAGATCGACGTAGGTTCTGCTGACCCGCCTTTGAAACTGTCAGCTGCGCCGCCTCTTTCACTACCGAGTCAATCGTAATACACGAAGGTCTCTTCTGCTGACGTGTGCCTTTTGCAACAGGTAGTGCTACTCGCTGGCTGACTCACAGGTCACTTTGAACTGCACTACAATCACTTGACAGAGAACGCAGAGATGTCCGTGGGGTAGCGACGCGCAGACACTGTGCTCGGCAGCGACCGCGCAGGTGGCGGCCCGGCAGCTCCTGCCGCTGAGAGGGAGCCACGCCGCTGCCGCCTCCGTGTGGCGTGCGGCTGCTGGGGCGGCGCGCGCAGCACTGCAAGCCGGCGCCCGCCTGCTTGGGGCAGGTCGGGCCCGCGGCGTGACGCGCAGCCGCCGGGGTGGGGGCAGGCGTCGGGCTGCCGCGGCGGCGACCTCTCGGCGGACCTTCCAAAAACACGTCTGTACCGAGAAGACTTGCGACGCTGAAGCACGTCTACACGGGCCTTTGTTGTTGTTGTGGTCTTCAGTCCTGAGACTGGTTTGGTGCAGCTCTCCATGCTACTCTATCCTGTGCAAGCTTCTTCATCCCCCAGTACTTACTGCAACCTACATCCTTCTGGATCTGCTTAAGCTATTCATTTCTTGGTCTCCCTCTACGATTTTTACCCTCCACGCTGACCTCCAATACTAAATTTGTGATCCCTTGATGCCTCAGAACATGTCCTACCAACCGGTCCCTTCTTCTTGTAAAGTTGTGCTACAAACTCCTCTTCTCCTCAATTCTATTCAATACCTCCTCATTAGTTATGTGATCTACCCATCAAATCTTCAGCATTTTCTGTAGCACCACATTTCTAAAGCTTCTATTCTGTTCTCGTCCAAACTATTTATAGTCCAAGTTTCACTTCCATACATGGCTACACTCCATACAAATACTTTCAGAGACGACTTCCTGACACTTAAATCTCTACTCGATGTTAGCAAATTTCTCTTCTTCAGAAACGCTTTCCTTGCCATTGCCAGTCTACATTTTATATTCTCTCTACTTCGACGATCATCAGTTATTTTGCTCCCCAAATAGCAAAACTCCTTTACTACTTTAAGTATGTCAGTTCCTAATCTAATTCCCTCAGCAACACCCGACTTAATTCGACTACATTCCATTATCCTCGTTTTGCTTTTGTTGATGTTCATCTTATATCCTCCTATCAAGGCACTGTCCATTCCGTTCAACTGTTCTTCCAAGTCCTTTGCTGTCTCTGACAGAATTACAGTGTCATCGGCGAACCTCAAAGTTTTTCTTTCTTCGACATGGATTTTAATACCTACTCCGAATTTTTCTTCTGTTTCCTTCACTGCTTGCTCAATACACTGATTGAATGACATCGAGGAGAGGCTACAACCCTGTCTCACTCGCTTCCCGACCACTGCTTCCCTTTCATGCCCCTCGACTCTTATAACTGCCATCTGGTTTCTGTCCAAATTGTAAATTGCCTTTCGCTCCCTGTATTTTACCCCTGCCCCCTTCAGAATTTGAGAGCATTCCAGCCAACATTGTCAAAAGCTTTCTCTAAGTCTACAAATGATAGAAACGTACGTTTGCCTTTCCTTAGTCTAGCTTCTAAGTTAAGTCGTAGGGTCAGTATTGCCTCACATATTCCAACATTTCTACGGAATCCAAACTGATCTTCCCCGAGGTCGGCTTCTTTTAGATTTTCCATTCTTCTTAAAGAATTCGTGTTAGTATTTTGCAGCAGTGGCTTATTAAATTGATAGTTCGGTAATTTTCACATCTGTCAACACCTGCTTTGTTTGGGATTGGAATTATTATATTCTTCTTGAAGTCTGAGGGTATTTCGCCTGTCTCATACACCTTTTTCACCAGATGGTAGGGTTTTGTCAGGATTGGCTCTCCCAAGGCCGTCAGTAGTTCTAATGGAATGTTGTCTACTTCCGGGGCCTTGATTCGACTCAGGTCTTTCAGTGCTCTGTCAAACTCTTCACGCAGTATCGTATCTCCCATTTAATCTTCATCTACATCCTCTTCCATTTCCATGATATTGTCCTCAAGTACATCGCCCTTGTATAGACCGTCTATATACTCCTTCCACCTTTCTGCTTTCGCTTCTTTGCTTAGAACTGGGTTTCCATCTGAGCTCTTTATATTCATACAAGTGGCCCTCTTTTCTCCAAAGGTCTCTTTAATTTTCATGTAGGCAGTATCTATCTTACCCCTAGTGAGATAAGCCTCTACATCCTTACATTTGTCCCCTAGCCATCCCTGCTTAACCATTTTGCACTTCCTTTTTGCCTGCTTCATTTACTGCATTTTTATATATTCTCCTTTCATCATTTAAATTCAGTAGTTCTTCTGTTACCTAAGGATTTCTAGCTCTCGTCTCTTTACCTACTGGATACTCTGCTGCCTTCACTACTTCATCCCTCAGAGCTACCCATTCTTCTTCTACTGTATTTCTTTCCCCCATTCCTGACAATTGTCCCTTAGGCTCTCCCTGAAACTCTGTACAACCTCTGGTTCTTTCAGTTTATCCAGGTCCCATCTCTTTAAATTCCCACCTTTTTGCAGTTTCTTCAGTTTTAATCTACAGTTCATAACCATAGATTGTGGTCAGAGTCCACATATTCCCCTGGAAATGTCTTACAATTTAAAACCTAGTTCCTAAATCTCTGTCTTACCATTATATAATCTATCTGATACCTTCTAGTATCACCAGGATTCTTCCATGCATACAACCTTCTTTTATGATTCTTGAACCAAGTGTTAGCTATGGTTAAATTATGCTTTGTGCCAAATTCTACCAGACGGCTTGCTCTTTCATTTCTCACCTCCAATCCATATTCACCTGTTATGTTTCCTTCTCTCCCTTTTCCTACTCTCGAATTCCAGTCACCCATGACTATTAAATTTTCGTCTCCCTTCACTACCTGAATAATTTCTTTATCTCCTCATACATTTCATCAATTTCTTCATCATCTGCAGAAATAATTGTCATATAAATCTGTACTACTGTAGTAGGCATGGGCTTTGTGTCTATCTTGGCCACAATAATGCGCTCACTATGTTGTCTACACGGGCCTTAAGAACTGCGTCGGTCTATAGACCGACAATATTACCCGGCAACAATGCAGCCACTACCATATGTACGGCGACCTTGCCGCCCCTGTGGGCCGCCAATATTTGTGACAATACATTTCTGGGCCACCCCGCGGTAACTGAGCGAGATACTGCAAGTGAGTGAGGCCCCTTTGCGTTCCATTCCACAAGGCAAAATATTAGCAAGAAAAAGAGAAACTGGACTTTGTGGATGAGGCCTTTTCTATGTTATCCAACTGATTTTGAAATTTTAAGTAGTGAATTCATACCGAATACATACTTTAAGCAGAACGCTGAAACACAATTTCGAATACATGGTTTAAAAAATCATTCGTCCAACAATAGGTATGACCAGTACCATTCTCAGATTCTGTGTACCAATTACATCCAGACTGGCCATCATCCATCACTTTTGGGCTACTGGTTATTCATTCAGAACTTTAATGTAATGGGTGATCAAAAAGTCAGTATAAATTTTAAAACTGAATAAATCACGGAATAATGTAGATAGAGAGGTGCAAATTGACAAACATGCTTGGAATGACATCCTCAACAATAACTGTACTCGAGGAATAATGTTGTGAACAGCACTGTAAAGCATGTCCGGAGTTATGGTGAGGCACTGGCGTCGATCACGATACACTTGCGACTTCAGGTAACCCCAAAGCCAATAATCGTACGAACTGAGGTCTGGGGACCTGGGAGGCCAAGCATGACGAAAGTGGCGGCTGAGCACACGATCATCACCAAACGACGCGCGCAGGAGATCTTTCAAGAGTCTAGCAATATGGGGTGGAGCGCCATCCTGCATAAACATTGTACGTTCCAGCAGTTGTTTATCAGCCAGGCTGGGGATGATGCGATTCTGTAACATATCGGCGTACCTCTCACCCGTCACGGTAGCAGTTACAAAACCAGACTCAAGCATTTCCTCGAAGAAAAAAGGCCCGATAACGGTAGCTGTGGTAAACCCAACCCATACCGTGACTTTCTCGTAGTGCAATGGGGTTTCCACGACAGTTCTACGATTTTCGGTAGCCCAAATTCTGCAGTTGTGGGCGTTGACAGACCGTCGGAGCCTGAAATGAGCTTCGTCGGTCCACAACACGTTACTCAACCAATCGTCATCTTCCGCTATCTTTTGAAACGCCCACACCGCAAATGCCCTCCGCTTCACTAAATTGCCAGGTAACGGTTCATAATGGCGATGAATTTTGTACGGATAGCATAGGAGGGCATGCCTTAGTGCCAACCAAACAGTAGTGTATGGAATGCCGGTGCGACGTGCGACTGCACGAGCGCTGACTTCCCCGTGCATAGACGAACCCGCTACAGTCTCCATTTCTTCCTGAACTGTCTCAGTAGCATTACGCCTTGTGCTCGGTCGGCCACTGCGGTGTCTATCGTCTAAACAACCTGTGGCTTCGAACTTCGAAATCATTCTCGCCACAGCTGCATTTGTCAACGGACCTTTACCCGTTCGAATCCCCTTCCTGCGGCGATAGGATCGTAACGCTTAACTGGCACATTCCCCATTCTGATAATACAGCTTCACTAAAAGCGCCTTTTCAGGTAACGTCAACATGCTGCGACTGCTGGCGCATCTGATTCTCTTTCTCTCTCTCTTTTTTTTTTTCTTTATTGTATTTCAATTCCCCATCGGGGCAGGCTGGCAGCAGCATATGCGCTGCTCTTCAGTCGAAAGACATAGAACAAACAATAGAAGACATTTAAAAATAACAAAGGAGAGAGTAGGTGAACACAGATATAAAAAAGGGGGAAGATCATGGAAGGCAATAGACAAAAAAAAACGAGGTGACTGTAAAATGGAGATAAAAAACTGTTTAAAAGTAGCACACACAAAAAGCCACACACTGCGACAATTAAAAGAACACAAGGCACAATATGACTGGAGCATAAAAAGTATCGACATGGACGGCAATAGACAAAAAAAAAAAACGAGGTGACTGTAAAATGGAGATAAAAAACTGTTTAAAAGTAGCACACACAAAAAGCCACACACTGCGACAGTTAAAAGAACACAAGGCACAATATGACTGGAGCATAAAAAGTATCGACAGATGGTGTAGCACATAACAAACACTGATGGCGAACCTCAAGGCAGTACACAATTAAAATCACACCTCTTGACACACAGGAGAAACAGCACTAAACACAACACTGATGTGGCACACTGACGATGATCAAACCAGAGGATCTGCCAGGCGCAAGTAGATGAGGGAGACCGGAAGAAGGGAGGGAGGGAGGGAGGGAAAGAGAGGGGGGAGATGAGCAGGGGGCGCGCTGAAGAGGTCCAGGTAGAGAGGGATGTGGGAAGGAAAGAGGCAAGTATGGGGTGCAGGGTCTCGGGAGGGGGGGGGGGGAGGAGGAAAATCCGCTCTGGGAGAAGAAGGGGAGAGGAAAAAGGGGGCCCTGGGGAAGGGGGCGAACAAGGCCAGGTTATAGTTGGAAGGAAGGGAGGATGTCACAGCGAAGTTCGTCATCCAGGAGGGGGAGGCGTTGGAAATTGCCCTGATGAAGAAGATGGAGGGTGTGGAGGTGGAGAGAGGGAGGGATACAGTGATAGAGGCGCGGCAACGGGCGGGGGGTGTTGAGGAAGGAGGAAACCAGTGGGTGGGGGGGATCGAACCTGGAGACAATGTAAAAGATGCGGAGATGTTGGTGGAACAGCAGGAGGTGGGGGAAGGGGATCAGTTCATACAGGAGCCGTTTGGGGGAAGGAAGGCGGATATAGAAGGCAAGGTGGAGCGCATGGCGTTCAAGGATTTGGAGGGCCTTGTAAAAGCGGGTGGGTGTGGAGATCCAGGCAACGCTGGCATAACAGAGGATGGGACAGATGAGGGATTTGTAGGTGTGGAGGATGGTAGAAAGATGCAATCGCCATGTCTGGCCAGACGGGAGTTTCAGAAGGCGGAGGCGGGAATGGGTTTTCTGCTGGACGGTCTGGAGATGAGGGGTCCAGGTGAGGTGTCGGTCAAGGGTGAGGCCAAGGTATCTCAGGGTGGGGGTTGAGCTGGATGGGACGTCCATAAAGGGTGAGGTAGAAATCATGGAGGCGGAAGGAGCGAGTGGTGCAGCCTATGGTGATTGCCTGGGTTTTGGAGGGGTTGAGACGGAGGAACCACTGGTTACACCAAGTGGTGAACTGGTTAAGGTGGGTTTGGAGGGTACGTTGGGACCGTTGAAAGGTAGGTTAGAGAGCCAGGAAGGCTGTGTCATCAGCATACTGGAGAAGGTGGACTGGTGGGGGTGGCTGGGGCATATCAGCCGTATACAAGAGATAAAGGAGAGGGGAGAGGACAGAACCCTGGGGGACGCCAGCCATGGGATAAAAGATACGGGAGTTGGTGTTGTGGAGGGTGACATAGGAAGGACGGTGCGAGAGGAAGGAAGCGACCAGACGGACAAAATTGATAGGCAGAGCATAGGTTTGGAGGTTAAAGAGGAGACCGGGATGCCATACACAGTCATAGGCATTTTGGAGGTCAAGGGAAACAATAATGGCAGAGCGACGGGAGTTGAGCTGGAGGGACAGAAGGTGAACGAGGTTGAGGAGTTGGTCTTCAGCAGGGAAGGAGGGTGGGAAGCCACAATGGGTAAGGGGGAGGAGGTGGTGTTGAGCAAGGTGCTGATGGATACGGTGGGAGAGGATTGATTCAAAGACCTTACTGAAGACGGTGGCAGATGCGACGATAGGAAGAGGTGGCAGAAGGGGGTTTGTTGGGTTTGAGGAATAAGAGGATGTGGGAGGTCTTCCACAGGTCAGGGTAGAAGCCAGTAGAGAGGATGACATTATAGAGATGGGCGAGGACAGTCTGGAAGGAATAGGGGCTTTCTCGAAGGTGACGGTAGGTGACACAGTCGTGACCAGGGGCCATGTTGTGTTTGGACTGGAGGATAAGTTTAATGTCTTGTGCTGTGATGGGAGTGTTTATGTCGGAGGGGGGATTCTCTCTCTCATTACAGCTCCTTTTATACACGATTGTCATGTGCAGTCACTGACATTTTGCTGCCCAGCGCCATCTGTCAGACATTTTGTGAACTTTGTTTTTCTTCAGTTCTAATAAAACCCCATGTCATTCCAAGCATGTGTGTCAATTTTTACCTCTCTATCTACATTATTCCGTGGTTTATTAAGTTTTAAAATTTATACTGATTTTTTGATCACCCGGTATACTACATTTCTCACCGATATGCCTGTCGGTACAGGGTTCTGCAACGCTTTGCTGCAAAGACTCGAGGAATTCAATAATGTAACTGAAATGACAATCAAATGTTTATGTTAATATTTTATGGAGGAAAAATAGTCTGAGCAGCAGTAATTTCGTAGATGCGATATACAGGGCTATTACAAATGATTGAAGCGATTTCATAAATTCACTGTAGCTCCATTCATTGACATATGGTCACGACACACTACAGATACGTAGAAAAACTCATAAAGTTTTGTTCAGCTAAAGCTGCACTTCAGGTTTCTGCCGCCAGAGCGCTCGAGAGCGCACTGAGACAAAATGGCGACAGGAGCCGAGAAAGTGTATGTCGTGCTTGAAATGCACTCACATCAGTCAGTCATAACAGTGCATCGACACTTCAGGACGAAGTTCAACAAAGATCCACCAACTGCTAACTCCATTCGGCGATGGTATGCGCAGTTTGAAGCTTCTGGATGCCTCTGTAAGGGTAAATCAACGGGTCGGCCTGCAGTGAGCGAAGAAACGGTTGAACGCGTGCGGCCAAGTTTCACGCGTAGCCCGCGGAAAATTGGCTCATGCCACAACTGGAGACCGACAGCGCCGACTTCATCTTTCAACAGGATGGTGCTCCACCGCACTTCCATCATGATGTTCGGCATTTCTTAAACAGGAGATTGGAAAACCGATGGATCGGTCGTGGTGGAGATCATGATCAGCAATTCATGTCATGGCCTCCACGCTCTCCCGACTTAACCCCATGCGATTTCCTTCTGTGGGGTTATGTGAAAGATTCAGTGTTTAAACCTCCTCTACCAAGAAACGTGCCAGAACTGCGAGCTCGCATCAACGATGCTTTCGAACACATTGATGGGGACATGCTGCACCGAGTGTGGGAGGAACTTGATTATCGGCTTGATGTCTGCCGAATCACTAAAGGGGCACATATCGAACATTTGTGAATGCCTAAAAAAACTTTTTGAGTTTTTGCATGTGTGTGCAAACCATTGTGAAAATATCTCAAATAATAAAGTTATTGTAGAGCTGTGAAATCACTTCAATCATTTGTAATAACCCTGTATCTACGACCAAAGTTACGGAACGTGAAAAGTAATATATACAAGCAGTTATATAAAAAAATAAAAATAAAAAAAATAAAGCACTTTGCAAATTGCTGCCCGTGAACCACACATCATAAAGCTTAAAAAAGTTACGTCTTAAGAAACAACGTGGATTGAATTTACGATTCACTACTGAAAATCTCCTACTAAGATGGTAGAATTGAGACTGTACTTTTTCACATTTTGACCTTTGCATACACTATTTTCTGTGTCCCTTCCCTGTGTTCGTATCACATTCACAGATCCGTGGTTGTTTCATCTTCCCTGTTCTACTTTCCTGTAGATAACGAACAAATCGCGTGCCCCTATGCACACACGCCAACTTTCGAAATGAAGCGCAATAATATTCTTTCGTGTGACTTGGCACTATAACACTGTCAACGTGAGAAAAAGGAACCGAGGCTGATAGTGAGAGGGAAGCTGGTACAGACTAGGACAGGGACATATGGTAGGCTGTAGTAAATGTTTTCCACGCTGGGTGCACAACACCGGCAGTGCCTCGTCGATAAGTTGGCACCTAACTTCTACAGGCTCTTCCAGTGACTATGCTGGCCAGCCTACAGCTGTGTGACGCTACACTGCTGCTCTACAGCCTTTTTTGCTGGCATCTGATAGAACCCAGTACGTTTTTCTCGATGGTGAGCGTTCATCGGAGGTGAGGGTATCATCTGGAGTGCCCCAGGGAAGTGTGGTAGGTCCGCTGTTGTTTTCTGTCTACATAAATCATTCAGTTGGAAAGACCACATAATTAATATTGTGGGGAAGGCGAGCCAAAGGTTGCGTTTCATTGGCAGGGCACTTAGAAGATGCAACAAGTCCACTAAAGAGACAGCTTACACTACACTCGTTCGTCCTCTGTTAGAATATTGCTGCGCGGTGTGGGATCGTTACCAGATGGGATTGACGGAGGACATCGAAAGGGTGCAAAAGAGGGCAGCTCGTTTTGTATTATCACGTAATAGGGGAGAGAGTGTGGCAGATATGACACGCGAGTTGGGATGGAAGTCATTAAAGCAAAGGCGTTTTTCGTCGCGGCGAGATCTATTTACGAAATTTCAGTCACCAACTTTCTCTTCCGAATGCGAAAATATTTTGTTGAGCCCAACCTACATAGGTAGGAATGATCATCAAAATAAAATAAGAGAAATCAGAGCTCGAACAGAAAGGTTTAGGTATTCGTTTTTCCCGCGCGCTGTTCGGGAGTGGAATGGTAGAGAGATAATATGATTGTTATTGAATGAACCCTCTGCCAAGCACTTAAATGTGAATTTCAGAGTAGTCATGTAGATGTAGATGTAGATGTAGATGTAAATGATCTTTTTGATAGGGTGGATAGCAATGTGCGGCTGTTTGCTGATGATGCTGTGGTGTACGGGAAAGATGTCGTCGTTGAGTGACTGTAGGAGGATACAAGATGACTTGGGCAGGATTTGTGATTGATGTAAAGAATGGCAGCTAACTCTAAATATAGATAAATGTAAATTAATGTAGATGAATAGGAAAAAAAATCCCGTAATGTTTGAATACTCCATTAGTAGTGCAGCGCTTGCCACAGTCACGTCGATTAAATATTTGGGCGTAACATTGCAGAGCGATTTGAAGTGGGACAAGCATGTAATGACAGTTGTGGGGAAGGCGGATATTCGTATTCGGTTCATTGGTAGAATTTTGGGAAGATGTGGTTCATCTGTAAAGGAGACCGCTTATAAAACACTAATACGACCTATTCTTGAGTACTGCCGAGGGTTTGGGATCCCTATCAGGTCGGATTGAGGGAGGACATAGAAGCTATTCAGAGGCGGGTTGTTAGATTTGTTACTGGTAGGTTTGATCATCACGCGAGTGTTACGGAAATGCTTCAGGAACTCGGGTGGGAGAGGAAAGGAGGCGTTATTTCGTGAATTGCTACTGAGGAAATTTAGAGAACCAGCATTTGAGGCTGACTATAGTACAATTTTACTGCCGGCAACTTATATTTCGCGGAAAGACCACAAAGATAAGATAAGAGAGATTAGGGCTCGTACTGAGGCATATAGGCAGTCATTTTTCCCTCGTTCTATTTGGGAGTGGAACAGGGAGAGAAGATGCTAGTTGTGGTTACGAGGTGCCCTCCGCCACGCACCGTATGGTGGATTGCGGAGTATGGATGTAGAGGTAGATGTAGACATCTGGCACCTGAGATGTCGAAAGGGTTGCGTGCCTGCAGTTGCCCAGGAATTGGTCTAGGGTTATATGGCTCTGAGCACTAAGGGACTTAATTTCTGAGGTCATCAGTCCCCCAGAACTTAGAACTACTTAAACCTAACTAACCTAAGGACATCACACTCATCCATGCCCGAGGCGGGATTCGAACCTGCGACCGCAGCGGTCGCTCGGTTCCAGACTGAAGCGCCTAGAACCGCTCGGCCACACCAGTCGGCCGGGATGGAGTATCTTTATCACAGTGATACAAAACACATACTTGGGGTCACGCCACACATCTCACAGACCTTTAAACTGCTCCTAAATAACGCTCTGCAGACATGCAAACTCCTCCTAAATTGCCGAAATAATTTCTGTACAGACATACAAGCTGCTAGTAAATAATGCAATACACAGATGTGCAGACACGAAATCAACTCGTTAACTGTCCAAATAGCGCACTGCACAGCCTGCAGGCCCTCTCACCATATACAGACACGCAATCAGCGCGCTCGAGCACCGTCTGCCACCCCCTGTCCACTGGACCTCACATGAGGTCAGCGGCAGTCCCCACAAAGTGACGCGGTCGTCAGCTGTCAAACGACGCACAGGTGCCCGCACACATGAGGCAGCGCCATCCCTTTCATACTTGACAACTGAGAAATTCCTCTCGAAATACGTGTTCACCTAGACACCGTTGCTGATCTGACCAGACTGGAGTGCAGACGCTCCAGGGGCGCGCACGCTGTCACAGCTGCGAGCCGCCGCTGGACGCAGGTGAAAGTTGCCTGTATTTTCGGGTATATAGTCTGTTATACTGACATCACATAACTCCAAGGTGCGCTCACGCAGCTCCCATACACGAGACGCCTCCGGGCTGCACGTGTCTTTACCTACATCTACATCTACATCTACATTTATACTCCGCAAGCCACCCAACGGTGTGTGGCGGAGGGCACTTTACGTGCCACTTTCATTACCTCCCTTTTCTGTTCATGTCGCGTATGGTTCGCGGGAAGAACGATTGATGGAAAGTCTCCGTGCGCGCTCGAATCTCTCTAATTTTACATTCGTGATCTCCTCGGGAGGTATAAGTAGGGGGAATCAATATATTGGATAACTCATCCAGAAACGCACCCTCTCGAAACCTGGACAGCAAGCTACACCGCGATGCAGAGCGCCTCTCTTGCAGAGTCTGCCACTTGAGTTTGCTAAACATCTCCGTAACGCTATCACGCTTACCAAATAACCCTGTGACGATCTTCTCTATCTCTTCCGTCAACCCGATCTGGTACGGATCCCACACTGATGAGCAATACTCAAGTATAGGTCGAACGAGAGTTTTGTGAGCCACCTCCTTTGTTGATGGACTACATTTTCTAAGGACTCTCCCAATTAATCTCAACCTGGTACCCGCCTTACCAACAATTAATTTTATATGATCATTCCACTTCAAATCGTTCCGCACGCATACTCCCAGATATTTAACAGGAGTAACTGCTACCAGTGTTTGTTCTGCTCTCGTATAATCATACAATAAAGGATCCTTCTTTCTAAGTATTCGCAATACATTACATTCGTCTATGCTAAGGGTCAGTTGCCACTCCGGGCACCAAGTGCCTATCCACTGCAGATCTTCCTGCATTTCGCTACAATTTTCTATTGCTGCAACTTCTCTGTATACTACAGCATCATCCGCGAAAAGCCGCATGGAACTTCTGACACTATCTACTAGGTAATTTATATATATTGTGAAAAGTAATGGTCCCATAACACTCCCCTGTGGCACGCCAGAGTTTACTTTAACGTCTGTAGACGTCTCTCCATTGATAAGAACATGCTGTGTTCTGTTTGCTAAAAATTCTTCAATCCAGCCACACAGCTGGTCTGATATTCCGTAGGCTCTTACTTTGTTTATTAGGCGACAGTGCAGAACTGTATCGAACGCCTTCCGGAAGTCAAGGAAAATGGCATCTACCTGGGAGCCTGTATCTAATATTTTCTGGGTCTCATGAACAAATAAAGCGAGTTGGGTCTCACACGATCGCTGTTTCCGGAATCCATGTTGATTCCTACAGAGTAGATTCTGGGTTTCCAAAAACGACATGATACTCGAGCACCACTGATGACGTTGTATCACAGGGTGCATTGTTCCTAGCGCGACATGAGAGACGCATCTAACTGTACTTAACTGCCCAGCGAGACTTACTCAATGCCACTTTAATGTAATAAAATAAATTTTTTTATTATTTTGTGAGTATTAGTGTAATGTAATAAAATAAAATATGAGCCGTGACTTATATAAAAATGAAACACACATTAATGCAATGGCTCACCATAAAAGAAAAATAACTAATGTAGGAATATTATTAACAGCGTAAAATGTTGTTTAATTTAGCCCGACGTTTATAAGCACTCAGTAACTAGCTCAGTTCTCAGGGTAGTTACGTAATTGTCGTTAATTAATTGTCCTTTTCTTATTTCCCAACACTATGGATATTATTCCAAGTTCGTGAGAAGTCGTGTGCTAATTGCATCAGAGAATATTTGCCAAGTCTGTTTGATGAACACTACTGTAATACATAACTTTTCGTGGTTTCGTCTTGATTCCCCAACATAAGATAACAAGAGTAGCATCTACAAATGAAATCCTATAATGGAACTGGAATCTTGTGACCAGACCTTTTCTGCCTGGGATGTTATCTCATTATATAAAGAAAATCTGTAAATAAAATTGTTAAATTATTAGTAGCTGTGTAAGGGATCCATGAGCCCACGAACATAGATGCTAGTATCCGACGCCCAGGTCGATAGTAGACAGGAGTCGATTGTGGAGTGCTGCAGGAGGCAGTGAGACGAGTGTCGAGTGCGGGGTAGTAGTGGAGAGTGTCGAGTGAGCAGTGGTACTGGAGAGACGGGCAAGAAGGGTTGTCGAGTAAATTCACCGAAGTGTGACAGATGAGCGCGTCCCCCTAATCGTCGTGGGGTGGACCCTCATCGATACCGATTCGCGAGTGATATGACACCAAAAGTGACAAGTGCTGAATTTTTTGTTTCGCGTCAACCGCGTTGGCCAGCAACAACCATGGAGTGCAGTGAGGATTGTTGTGGATGTTAACCATCATCATTGCGTGTGACGAAATACCTAAAATCAGCAACCAATAAGAGATATAACCGTAATTAGATGTGTAAGGCGAAGGTAGCAGCTGCGTCAGAATTTGTGTGTTAATAGAAAATATACAGTTTGTACACCGCAACCTTTGTGGTCCTTAATAACAGACAAACTTTCAATCATTCCACTATTCAGTCTCAGAACAGCCGCACTCGGTTGAAATACCCCCGAAACCACAGCAGGAAAACCGATAGCCTTCATCCATTAAGCGCACGGTCATATAATCATAATAATTAACTGTTTGGCGGCTTCAGTAAATTACACAAAACCCAGTAAAGGACTTTTCAGCTGCCTCCGGTCTTGTGGGATCTGAAGTAAAGTTAATTGTCCTAACCGATGGCACATCTCGTAGATGAGCCAAAAGAAACATGTTAAAGATTTTTCTAAGATGGCGTCTAACAATGAAAATTCTTTGTTAAGGCCCATATCTACTTAAGGCAATAGAGATATCAGATTCACAGTCGATTGACCACATACACAAATTCTTTTGACAAAATAACCATTATATTTTTCGGGTTTTAAGTACAACTTACATTATAATCCGGTACAGCAAGATGAGCTTTACACAAGAACGTCCTCTTAGGTCTGAATCCAAGCAGATAAGATAAGTGAATGACAAAGGAAAGATAGGTCATGCATAGAAGTGCAAGAGTCCATGGAATTACATGTCCATTGTAGTTCTATCTCTTCTTCGTTGACGTACTTGTCGACTATTTATAAAATTTATCATATTATTTAGTTTACATTTTTTTAAACCCAAGTCCACCCAGGACAAACAGTACACCACGTGTAGCTACATACCATCACAAGCGCATCTAGCAATGTTCTCAGTCTTACACTGATTTCACATGACTATGTAAAAAAAGTACCAAGTCGACCTCGCGGGAATTGAATAGTGTTCCGGAAATAGTTAACATTCGCTTTCTTGATGTCGCAGGTTGTGTGCATGGAAATTCTTGCCCTTATAGAACCACTTTATGGAAATATCGTAGAATAGCGTCGAATGCAGTCTTCCTCACGGACCTAAGTGCTACTCCGTCCATCAAATGTTACCCTTTGTGCTTTCAACACCCACAAACGTTCCCCCCACTATATAGAGGCTTCTATACCCCAGCACAAAGGATGTGAATGAATCGAGCATTATGCTTGGCTCTTATCAAATTTACCTGCCGAATTACTTATGCCACCGGTATCGAAGCACCATCGGCCTTTTTTCCTTCTGCAGACGAGACTTTCAGCAATTATTTTACTCACCTCGACATATTGCACTGGCAATTTAATCTTACAAACTACCATACATATAGTCAAATACCGAAAGACTCTAACTCGTTCACACTGCTCTCCCACCAAGGGCATGAGCTTGAATATTAGACATGAAATCGCCCTGCGTCCCATCAATATATCACCGCGTACCCTACATAACAATAGATATGGAAAGACTCCTACTCAGTTACACTGCTCTCCCACTGAGAACAGGAGCTTGAATATTAATGCATGAAACTGATCTCCAACCCAGCAATATATCACTGTGTACCATGTCAATGTAGTAAACATACAATTCATATACTGTACCAAACAAAATCATTCCTTTCACATCATTCATACATATACCGTGAAGACAGACAGTACTGCATACAGGGTGGTCCACTGATAGTGACCGCATCAAATATCTCACGAAATAAGCATCAAACAAAGAAATAACAAAGAACAAAACTCGTCTAGCTTGAAGGGGGAAACCAGATTGCGCTATGGTTGGCCCTCTAGATGGCCCTGCTATAGGTCAAATGGATATCAACTATGTTGTTTAAAATAGGAACCCCCCATTATTTATTACATATAAGTATAGTATGTAAATAAATAAGAATGTTTTAGTTGGACCACTTTCTTCGCTTTGTGATAGATGGCGCTCTAATAATCGCAAACTGGTTTCCCCCTTCAAGCTAGACAAGTTTCGTTCTTTGTAGTTTTTTCTTTTGACGCTCATTTCATGAGATATTTGGGCCGGCCCGGGTTCCCGGGGTCGATTCCCGGCGGGGTCAGGGATTTTCTCTGCCTCGTTATGACTGGGTGTAGTGTGATGTCCTTAGGTTAGTTAGGTTCAAGTAGTTCTAAGTTCTAGGGGACTGATGACCATAGATATTAAATCCCATAGTGCTCAGAGCCATTTGAACCATATTTGGGCCGGTCATGATCAACGGACCACCCTGTATGCTCCTCACAGCACTAGATATTTTCCAGCAACTGATGATCACGAGTCATCCACCCCACACCTCGCGACCAGAGCACCCTCAGCGGACAAAAGTCGCTCTCAAAACTGTTCTATAAATTCGGGCTCGTTTCCTCTCGGCACTGTTTCTGGTCCGAACCTGATTCCTAACTTTCTCGCTTTTCTAAACACATCTCCAGACTCGGGGATAGCGAGAACACACGTATTTTCGCATGGTTCACCATAAGATTATACCATTTTCGCGGTACTTTTCGATATCAAGCACTAGGCAGCATCCTACCGATCGTTAGTGTAACGTAATTCCCAAGATATAGACTGGAAATTATTTCTCTACAAACCCAAAACTTTAGCTAGGTGGGGCATTTACTCAGCAATTCGAAACAAATAAAAGAAACTGATATTTCCACTCTCGTATGCCGATTTCGGTCATGTAGTGGATTCCAAATCATCCCTATAATTTACAAGGTCAAATAAAGTGACCTCATGTCTAGAGAACCGGTAAACGTGTCTTCCACATGCTAGATGCACACACCACAATCGATCTTCTCTCAACTAAATAAAGGCGCGATATGTGCAGAAGCAGTCAAATGAACAAATTACATGGGAGGGAATAATGATCCAGCACAAAGCACCTCCATATTCAATCTTCTCAAATTCCACACAATCACAAAAGCTATCCAACACATACTAAGTATTAGTTCGCTATTCGACTGTCTAGAGGACAACACGGTTAATTAATCTATAATCTTACACTCCAGAGGCATCTTCAGTCTGACAGCTCCTACCGTTAATGGAAAACATGAATCACCCCCACTCAGGTCACCAGCCCTGCAGGCCAAACACGTACAGGTAGAATGTTTATCCTAAGAAATCGGTCACAAATATATTTTACCCCTGTACTTACAACCAAATGTTACGATCGCAGTCTCAGTTGAATGACATTCGACAATGAGCGAAGTATCGGAAATACTCTCTGTTCACGACTGTGCCTCTAGAAATGGAAATATCAGTACCACTCTTATGACTTGACATACTCTTCCCACGCCATCACAGTACTCCACATCAAATCCATACCTTCCATGCGACTGGACATAGTCATTTTCTTTGCACAGACACATACTTTATAAGCCTGACGCTCAACGTGAACCTATCACGCACCCCCTACTATTAAGTATAATACTTCTGTCAATAATGGATAGCTGTCGATACGAAATAATACTGAGAGAAAATCATCCATGGGTGGACATGTCTCATAAGTTTTTCTTGCGAGTGTCACCACTGTGTCCTAGAAAGAGAGACGTAATCAGTCACAAGTTAAAAAAACTCGATCGCGACAACGACTGATGTTACTGTCACAAGCGGTGACGGTTCTACAGGTGCACACATGTATACATGTTAAAAGCTATACTGGCTTTATAAATTGAGGTACGAAATTACCTCTGAATGAGGTGGTTTTTCTATCCAGACAAATACTGAGACAGTGATCGCTGTAGTGTATATTATCAGAGCAGAGGGGCGCTTACATGAAGCCCACGACGCAACCTCATGATAAAATCGCTGAATTTTGAAAGTTATTCAGCTATGGTACGTCGTATGAAACAGGTATTTGCGACGCCCTCACACCGCTAGATATTTGTCCAGTATGTGTAATGCATTCTGTCTCGATACCATGTCAGACTTTCTCCTATATATCCACTGAGTTAGAAAAAAATGGTTCAAATGGCTCTGAGCACTATGGGACTCAACTGCTGAGGTCATTAGTCCCCTAGAACTTAGAACTAGTTAAACTTAACTAACCTAAGGACATCACAAACATCCACGCCCGAGGCAGGATTCGAACCTGCGACCGTAGCGGTCTTGCGGTTCCAGACTGCAGCGCCTTTAACCGCACGGCCACTTCGGCCGGCCACTGAGTTAGAGGCAATGACTAAAAAGGTCCACAAGCATTAGTAAATCGCGTCTTATTGAGGTTGTAAGAAATGTGCACTAGCTTTTCAGATCTTCAGTGTAACACTATCCGCTAGAAACGCAGTCAGCGATTTGTAATCAAGCTCTCCCATTCAACCACAAACCTGCACTGGATCATAGCCATAAGTGAATAATATTTCTGGCACTCTCATATCTCGCAATGAGTCACCTTCATCGAACCTGTCTGCTACAGTAAAATTACAACCTGGTCTTAGTCAGTCCCCGTGCATCTTGCAACTGCTCCCGTTTCTAGAGATTTGAGTATGTGATCGTTCCATTTTAAGCCGTAACTGAGCAGAAGTCGGAGAAAACCATATCCACCACTTTCTGCAACCCGTGTAGAAACAGAGCGACTTTAGTTAGTGAGACACGAGCATGTTTTGACCATTCGGTGGTAATGCGCGCATTGTTGTGCGTCCCCAAACTACACACGTGTACTACAGATCCACATCCATTCAAATCTATCAGCCCAACATGCTATCATCGTTATTCTCTACTGCCAAACAGAGAAAAATCAAGAACTATAGAAGCTCCACTAACTTCATCCGATATAGAACTAAGCGACACACCATTGCTCGTGTGCTGACACAAAGCTGCGGTGGAGATCCAGCGCAGTGAGGGATATTTCGCAATGCTTTCCAGAATAGTGCACCGTGCAGCCCTCCAAGCATTCCTAACGGTATACCCCATCCCTCACCGAATTAATGGCCTCAAACTGCTGCTGCTACTGCTGCTGCCTGTGTGGCACAATCCTATTAAATATTTATAATGATATTCACTTTAAAATTTGATCACCTATACTCCAGCCTCATGATCGTATCTCACACTCCTGTTTAGTTGTTTGAAACACTGTTTTCTAACACGCTTTTGTACAATGTCAAACATTTCGTTTCTCTCCCACGACTTTGAGGTCTCTGCCAGGTTCTAAACTGACATTAAGGAGTTCTGATCCACGGCCTTTCGCAGGAAACTAGACATTGCACAGTGTAAATCATGTTCTTATGGCGGATACCATAATATACCACACATTGGTTGATTTTAAATTAAAGACAGTTACATCATAAGGAAACTGGAAGACTTCGCTTGCATTGTGTAGTCTCCAATTTACAGTCTGAAGGTGATTCACAAACTCTACATTTAGACTCATCTCTCACACTAATGGAACCGTTGATAACTCTACGATCCATTTCAACTGATAACCCATATTGCAGTCATGTACGCAATCACTGTTTCGGTGCTATCCACCCCAGAAGGTATAGCCCAGCCGCCAAAACTCTCTCCAACTCAGACAAGCGATGTCAGTCACTGATCATGTGGTAACCAATAGCGTACCAATGGATGGATGGGATGGAAAAGACAACATTGATGTACTCTAATAATAAACGCCACAGTTGATAGTGCAAACAATTTTAGCAATTTTACACTAATTTCAACACCAACCAATGATGTGACGTCATGTTTCCAGGTTTCAGTATCATAGATCAAGCACCTCTTCTGCACTTTACGAGTATCACTGCAAATGTAGATAGATGACTGAGCAGTATGTCCATTCAATGTTAATTCTCGAGCACAAACATCATGAAAGTATATCAGACAATGCTCTACATGTTGTAGTGGCACCACTGCTTGGGATAGAGAAAGTTAGTTTTGTGCAATATTCTGAGCACAAGTTACAACATGGTGCAAGACGGATTGCAGTAAGTTACGCATACCAGCAGTTGTGAAGTAAATACAGGTTACAGGGCTGTCAAACCACTGAAAAGTGTAAACGCAGTGGTTCGCATGGTGCAAGCTATAGGCACAAGGGGCTCACTGACCTAACCAGTGTGTGGTGAGTGCATGACCTTGAGGAGCACATTAGCAAAACAGGGGTGCACAGTCAAGTATAAAAACGTGCCTTTTTCTAATGATATTCATTCAAGTATAGCAACTCGCATCAATCAAAAAGTATCGAAAAATTGGAAGGTTTCGATATATCGCAAAGAATCGATATAACGACAAAGTAGACACATCGTATAAATGAAATTTCAAAAGCGTCAATAACTCGAAAATTATCGATATATGGTGAAATATGTAGATAAAGAGAGGTACCAATTAATGGAAAAATATCGATACTGTACATCGAAAAATATCAACACAACAACAAATATAGATACATCGAAAAATACATATAAATGGAAAATCTAGAAATCTCGGAAAATATCGATGTATCAGAAACTTATCAAACACTCGGAAATTATCTCTCTTAGTAAATTATCTATCTCTTTGAAAATTATCTATCTCTCAAAAATATAGACATCTCGAAAAAATCTATAGCTTGAATGATATATATATCTCGAAAAATATCTATATCTACAAAATATATCCTTCGATATTAATCGACATAGCGACGATCCTGTTAAACAGAAATTGTTGATTTATAAAGAATGATCGATATAACGGTAGCTTAGGTATATGGAAAAGTATCAACATATCGAAAGGTAAGATATATGGAAGAGTATCGAACTCTGAAGCTACGAACACCTGAGGAGTTTCGATATCGTAGAAGTATCGATGTCTCGAATGTGCAGTAATCTCACGAAGTTCTGAACTCACACAGAGTATCGATCACAGACAATGTATCGATTTCTGGTAAAGCGCAGACACCTCAAAAGTATATCTAAAGGTATCAATACATATAAAAGTACCAGTACACCTCTGGAGGTCGATGCAACTGATTAGTCCATATACATGAACAACCGATACATCGTACAATTGATATGTGGCAATAGTCGAGTATCGAAAAAAGTAAATGAATCGAGATATATGTATATATTGAAATGTACTGATGTCTCTTAAAGTATGTTCATCTCCATATACTGATGCAGAGGAATGTATCGATAAGTCGAACATTTAGATATCTTGAGAAATATCGAAAGATCGAGTAAACCCACCCTCAAATGCAACCGATATATAGGGAATCGACATATCGAGTATCTAGTAAAAACGCTATCTTGAAAAATATATATGTCTCGTAAAATATCGCCGGCCGTGGTGGCCCAGCGGTTCTAGGCGCTTCAGTCCGGAACCGCGCGACTGCTACAGTAGCAGGTTCGAATCCTGCCTGTGGCATGGATGTGTGTGATGCCCTTAGGTTAGTTAGGTTTAAGTAGTTCTAAGTTCTAGGGGACTGATGACCTTATAAGTTAAGTCCCATAGTGCTCAGAGCCATTGAACCATTCTTTTTCTCCTAAAATATCGTTAATTCTCAAATACAATCCATCAACCGAAAATTATGTATCTTTCGAGAGTTACCGATATACTGAGTGTATTCGACATATCGAAGAATACGATATAATAAGAAATACACATTTGTCGAGAAGTATCTATTTTTCTAAAAGTATAGTTCCATCTAAAAGTCTCGATATATCGTGCGGTATGTATATATCAGAAAGTAACGAATTCTTTGTAGTACAAACCACACGAAAAGTATCGATCTATTGCAAAGTTCATCTCTCACAAAGTATCTAACTGTCACAAAAAATCGATATCACGAAAAGTACCGATAAATCGCAATATACACCTAAAAGTAACAATATATCCAAACAACAGGTATATCGAGAAACGGATTCGTCGAAATAATCGATACGTTTCCAAATAATCGAATAACTGATAAAACATTTACTGAAATAGTTCGTTTAAGGTAATAATCGATTCCTAGAAAACTATCTTTAGATCACAAAAGGTATATCGCAAAACCGCAAAACATCGATACCCCGAAAAGTACTGATATCGCAGATGGTATCTATATACTGAAAAGTATCGATACACAGAAAAGTATTATTATTTTGAAATATAAAGATATATCAAAATGTATCGTCGTTTCGAAAAGTACATTGATCTAAAATATTATCAATATTTATAAAAGCATATATGTTTCGTATTGTATCGATACAATGAAAAGATACCACGATAATAATCGATACCTCTGAAATGTACCGTATCGATACACAGATATGTATTATTATTTTGAAATATAAAGATATATCAAAATGTATCGTCGTTTCGAAAAGTACATTGATCTAAAATATTATCAATATTTATAAAAGCATATATGTTTCGTATTGTATCGATACAATGAAAAGATACCACGATAATAATCGATACCTCTGATAAGTACCGTTTTCTCCAAATATCGACTACTGCAGAGGTACCGATATATAGTGTGTTATCGTTGTATCGAGTATCTATCGTAAAAACCTGTCTTTCATAAAATATCGGTGTCTCGTAAAGTATTGGTTGTCGTAAAATATGAAATCCCAAAAAATATCGATGTTACGAAGGACAAGAATCTCTCGAAGAATATGTACCTCTCGAAGAATATACATCTCTCGAAAAATATCTATCTCTCGAAAAATATCTATCTCTCGGAAAATATCTATCTCTCGAAAATATCTATCTCTCGAAAATATCTATATCTCGAAAAATATCTACCACTCAAAAATTAACATACTCTCGAAAAATATCGATTTATCAAAAACCACGATACCGATAATTTCCAGTCTCTCGAAAAATATCTATCTGTCAGAAAATATCTATCTCTCGGAAAATATCTATCCCTCGGAAAACATCGGTTTCTCAATCTGTCGATAATTCGAAAAGTATGGATAACTCGAAAAGTATTAATCCACTCTGCATATCGATATCCTTTAAAATATCCGCTTCTCGAAATGCACATTTATTTCTAAGGTTCAAATGGTTCAAATGGCTATGAGCACTATGGGACTTAACATCTGAGGTCATCAGTCCCCTAGAGCTTAGAACTACTTAAACCTAACTAACCTAAGGACATCACACACGTCCATGCCCGAGGCAGGATTCCAACCTGCGACCGTAGCAGTCGCGCGGTTCCGGACTGCGCGCCTAGAACCGCGAGACCACCGCGGCCGGCATATTTCTAAGGGAAACGATATCTCTAAAAGCATCTATATCTCAAAGAAGATAGCTTTCTCGTAATTATCGAGGTCACAATAACAATAATTCTCTCAATAAGTATCGATCTCTCAGAAAGTACTTAGCTAACAAGAGATGTCAATTTCATGAAAAATTTTGATTTCCAGACTGCTATATCTGGAATAAGATCGATACCTAGAAAATATCAGTAATTCGAAAAGTATATGAATCTCGAAATACCCCAACAAGAAAAACATATTTATATCATAATAAAATATCGATACTCAAACAACTTCAATATCTTGTAGAATATATGTATCTCGAAGAATATATATCTCTCGAATAATATGTATCTCTCTAAAAATATCTATCTCTCAGTAATATCTACCCCTCTCGAAAAATATCAATCTGTCGAAAAATATCTCTATCAAAAATTATCTATCTCTTGCGAAATATAAATTTCTCGAAGAAACGTAACTCTCGATATATGTCAATATATCGAGAAACATGGATTATACGAATAATATCAGTCACTTGAAAAATAGTTCTCTCGAAAATTATCTATCTCTCGAAATTATCTATCTACGAAAATATCTGTATCTCGTAAAATATCTATTACTCAAAAATTAACATACCCCGAAAAAATCGACTTCACGAAAATAACGATTATCATAACTTTCCTGTCTCTCGAAAAATATCTCTCTCAGTAAATATCTATCTCTCGGAAAATATCTATGCCTCAGAAAATATCTATCCCTCGGAAAACATCGGTCTCACTAAAAATATCGGTGTCTCAATCTGTCGATAATTCGAAAAGTATGGATAACACGAACAGTATTAATCTACTCGGCGTATCGATATCCTTTAAAATAGTTCATCAGTGTTATCAATATACTGCATTATATCGATACATATAGACTTATAGGTGTATAGATAGATTTCGGTATAGCCGTTGCTCTCGACATGACTAATGTTATTGGTCCTCAGAAATTTGTCTATATATCGAGAAATATCTATGTACCGACGAATACCGAAAATTTCAATGTATCGATACTATCGATGTATTTTGTAGTATTGATACCAAGGGGGAATCAACATGTTTCGAAAAATATCTATATGTCGATGCGTATCGATCTCTAGAAAGACATCGATTTCCGAAAAGTTCCAAAGTCACACAAAATATATATATTATGAAAAATATCGATATGCAGAAAAATATATATCTCTAACACGAAATACATCTATCTCTTGTAACATGTGGAAGTTTCGAGAGCTACCGATATATGGAGAGGAGCCATTCAAAAAATTGATTTCGATCAGTCGAAGCTTATCAAAATCGATCCTTACGATGTACAGAAATTTATAGATATCCCGAAGAATGTCGACATATTAAGAAATATCGATATATAAAATATCTATATAAGGAAAAAATTCGTTATAATGGGAAATATAGATATCTCGAAGATTATCTATCAGACGACAACATCGATATGCACGGGACATCGACTCTTCGAAACATATCGATATACTTACAAATTACGAAAAACGAAAAATTACAATACGCAACGAAAATATCGGCGTAACGAAAAATATCGATATGTCGTATTAAGAGATAACTAGAAAAATACTTATCTCTTGAAAAATATTGGTCCGTGGAAGGATATCTGTCGCATATGATAATAATCTCTAGAAAGTATCGATATAGCGAAAATATCGGTATATCGAAGATAACTAATTCTCGAAAAATTGTCTATCCCTCGAGAAATTATCTAACTCTCTAGAAATGAACTACCTCTCTTGAAAAATTATCTATCACTTGTAAAATTATTTATCTCTCATAAAGTTATCTATTTCTTGTAAAATAGCGATCTGTCATAAAACATCGATATCTCGGAATATATCTCTCTCCCGACAGTTATCGATGTATCGGAGCGTAACTACATAGAGTAAAGTGTTGATACGATGTAAAGCATCGATTACTCGAAAAATATCAAACTCCCGCAAATTAACATCCTCAAATGGCTATAGATCCTTCGACAAGATTCGTAGCCTCGAAATGTATGGATATCTCGAACACATGGACTCCTTTTAATACATCGATATCTCAAAAATATTGAGAGAGTCGTTATACAGAAATATGTCGATGTATCGAAACGTATGGATATTCGAATAATGTTTATATTTGTTTCCCGAATTTTATGGATATAGAGTGAGAATCGTTATATCGATGTTTATAGTATGTATATAAGGAGCTTTCCTCATAAAACATCTGCCACCCGAAAATATCGATATATCGAAAAATAGCTATGTCACGAAAAATTATCTCTCTCGGAAAATTATCTTTCTCTCGGAAAATTATCCTTCGCTCAGAAAATATCTATCTCTCAGAAAAGATATTTTTATTTTTTTTTGTCATCAGTCTACTGACTGGTTTGATGCGGCCCGCCACGAATTCCTTTCCTGTGCTAACCTCTTCATCTCAGAGTAGCACTTGCAACCTACGTCCTCAATTATTTGATTGACGTATTCCAATCTCTGTCTTCCTCTACAGTTTTTGCCCTCTACAGCTCCCTCTAGTACCATGGAAGTCATTCCCTCATGTCTTAGCAGATGTCCTATCATCCTGTCCCTTCTCCTTATCAGTGTTTTCCACATATTTCTTTCCTCTCCGATTCTGCGTAGAACCTCCTCAATCCTTATCTTATCAGTCCACCAAATTTTCAACATTCGTCTATAGCACCACATCTCAAATGCTTCGATTCTCTTCTGTTCCGGTTTTCCCACAGTCCATGTTCCACTACCATATAATGCTGTACTCTAGACGTACATCCTCAGAAATTTCTTCCTCAAATTAAGGCCGGTATTTGATATTAGTAGACTTCTCTTTGCCAGAAATGCCCTTTTTGCCATAGCGAGTCTGCTTTTGATGTCCTCCTTGCTCTGTCCGTCATTGGTTATTTTACTGCCTAGGTAGCAGAATTCCTACTACTTCTCATTACCTTCAACTTTCTCCGATTTACTCTCAAACCATACTGTGTACTCATTAGACTGTTCATTCCGTTCAGCAGATCATTTAATTCTTCTTCACTTTCACTCAGGATAGCAATGTCATCAGCGAATCGTATCATTGATATCCTTTCACCATGTATTTTAATTCCATTCCTGAACCTTTCTTTTATTTCCATTATTGCTTCCTCGGTGTACAGATTGAAGAGTAGGGGCGAAAGGCTACAGCCTTGTCTTACACCCTTCTTAATACGAGCACTTTCTTCTTGATCGTCCACTCTTATTATTCCCTCTTGGTTATTGTACATATTGTATATGACCCGTCTCTCCCTATAGCTTACCCCTACTTTTTTCAGAATCTCGAACAGCTTGCACCATTTTATATTGTCGAACGATTTTTCCAGGTCGACAAATCCTATGAAAGTGTCTTGACTTTTCTTTAGTCTTGCTTCCATTATTAGCCGTAACGTCAGAATTCGCTCTCTCGTCCCTTTACTTTTCCTAAAGCCAAACTGATCGTCACCTAGCGCATTCTCAATTTTCTTTTCCATTCTTCTGTATATTATTCTTGTAAGCAGCTTCGATGCATGAGCTGTTAAGCTGACTCTGCGATAATTCTCGCACTTGTCAGCTCTTGCCATCGTCGGAATTGTGTGGATGATGCTTTTCCGAAAGTCAGATGGTATATCGCCAGACTCATATATTCTACAAACCAACGTGAATAGTCGTTTTGTTGCCACTTCCCCCAATGATTTTAGAAATTCTGATGGAATGTTATCTATCCCTTCTGCCTTATTTGACCGTAAGTCCTCCAAAGCTCTTTTAAATTCCGATACTAATACTGGATCCCCTATCTCTTCTAAATCGACTCCTGTTTCTTCTTCTATCACATCAGACAAATCTTCACCCTCATAGAGGCTTTCAATGTATTCTTTCCACCTATCTGCTCTCTCCTCTGCATTTAACAATGGAATTCCCGTTGCACTCTTAATGTTACCACTGTTGCTTTTAATGTCAGCAAAGGTTTTTTTGACTTTCCTGTATGCTGAGTCTGTCCTTCCGACAATCATATCTTTTTCGATGTCTTCACATTTTTCCTGCAGCCATTTCGTCTTAGCTTCCCTGCACTTCCTATTTATTTCACTCCTCAGCGACTTGTATTTCTGTATTCCTGATTTTCCCGCAACATGTTTGTACTTCCTCCTTTCATCATCAACTGAAGTATTTCTTCCGTTACCCATGGTTTCTTTACAGCTTCCTTCTTCGTACCTATGTTTTCCTTCCCAACTTCTGTGATGGCCCTTTTTAGAGATGTCCATTCCTCTTCAACTGTACTGCCTACTGCGCTATTCCATATTGCTGTATCTATAGCGTTAGAGAACATCAAACGTATCTCGTCATTCCTTAGTACTTCCGTATCCTACTTCTTTGCGTATAGATTCTTCCTGACTAATGTCTTGAACTTCAGCCTACTCTTCATCACTACTATATTGTGATCTGAGTCAATATCTGCTCCTGGGTACGCCTTACAATCCAGTATCTGATTTCGGAATCTCTGTCTGACCATGATGTAATCTAATTGAAATCTTCCCGTATCTCCCGGCCGTTTCCAAGTATACCTGCTCCTCTTGTGATTCTTGAACAGGGTATTCACTATTACTAGCTGAAACTTGTTACAGAACTCAATTAGTCTTTCTCCTCTTTCATTCCTTGTCCCAAGCCCATATTCTCCTGTAACCTTTTCTTCTACTCCTTCCACTACAACTGCATTCCAGTCGCCCATGACTATTAGATTTTCGTCCCCCTTTACATACTGCATTACCCTTTCAATATCCTCATACACTTTCTCTATCTGTTCATCTTCAGCTTGCGACGTCGACAGGTATACCTGAACTATCGTTGTCGGTGTTGGTCTGCTGTCGATACTGATTAGAACAACCCAGTCACTGAACTGTTCACAGTAACACACCCTCTGCCCTACCTTCCGATTCATAACGAATCCTACACCTGTTATACCATTTTCTGCTGCTGTTGATATTACCTGATACTCATCTGACCAGAAATCCTTATCTTCCTTCCACTAGGAAAAGTAAAGGGACGAGAGAGCCAATTCTGACGTTACGGCTAATAATGGAAGCAAGGCTAAAGAAAAATCAAGACGCTTTCATAGGATTTGTCGACGTGGAAAAAGCGTTCGACAATATAAAATGGTGCAAGCTGTTCGAGTTTTCTGAAAAAAAGTTGGGGTAAGCTATAGGGAGAGACGGGTCGTATACAGTATGTACAACAACCAAGAGGTTATAATAAGAGTGGACGATCAAGAACGAAGTGCTCGTATTAAGAAGGGTGTAAGACAAGCCTTTCGCCCCTACTCTTCAATCTGTACATCGAGGAAGAAATGATGGAAATAAAAGAATGGTTCAGGAGTCGAATTAAAACGCAAGGTGAAAGGATATCAATGATACGATTCGCTGACGACTTTGCTATCCTGAGTGAAAGTGAAGAAGAATTAAATGATCTGCTGAACGGAATGAACAGTCTAATGAGTACACAGTATGGTTTGAGAGTAAATCGGCGAAAGACAAAGGTAATGAGAAGTAGTAGAAATGAGAACAGCGAGAAACTTAACATCAGGATTGATAGTCAATGAAGTTAAGGAATTCTGCTACTTAGGCAGTAAAATAACCAATGACGGACGGAGCAAGGAGGACATCAAAAGCAGACTCGCTATGGCAAAAAAGGCATTTCTGGCCAAGAGAAGTCTGTTAATATCAAATACCGGCCTTAATTTGAGGAAGAAATTTCTGAGGATGCACGTCTGGAGTACAGCATTGTATGGTAGTGAAACATGGACTGTGGGAAAACCGGAACAGAAGAGAATCGAAGCATTTGAGATGTGATGCTATAGACGAATGTTGAAAATTTGGTGGACTGATAAGGTAAGGAATGAGGAGGTTCTACGCAGAATCGGAGAGGAAAGGAATATGTGGAAAACACTGATAAGGAGAAGGGACAGGATGATAGGACATCTGCTAAGACATGAGGGAATGACTTACATGGTACTAGAGGGAGCTGTAGAGGGCAAAAACTGTAGAGGAAGACAGAGATTGGAATACGTCAATCAAATAATTGAGGACGTAGGTTGCAAGTGCTACTCTGAGATGAAGAGGTTAGCACAGGAAAGGAATTCGTGGCGGGCCGCATCAAACCAGTCAGTAGACTGATGACCAAAAAAAAAAAAAAAAGAAAAGAAAAAAAAAAACGAATGTCGAGCCTTGGGTAGGATCCGTTTACACTTCTACATACATACTTTACACCAGTTTTGTTTGTTTGCTAATGACCAGTTTCAGTCTAAATTTCGCTGCCTCACTAACTGTTCATTCTTGCGTTTCATAGCCGGCCGAAGCGGCCGTGCGGTTAAAGGCGCTGCAGTCTGGAACCGCAAGACCGCTACGGTCGCAGGTTCGAATCCTGCCTCGGGCATGGATGTTTGTGATGTCCTTAGGTTAGTTAGGTTTAACTAGTTCTAAGTTCTAGGGGACTAATGACCACAGCAGTTGAGTCCCATAGTGCTCAGAGCCATTTTTTTTTTTTTTGCATTTCATAAAAGAGGCTTATCGGATTTGCAATTTTGAGTATTAATTTCGCTCAATTAAAGTAACTTAAAATTTTTCTGAGAAAACTAATGACTGAAAATACAGTACAAATTTGGTGTGCACCATTTAATTTAGTCCGTATTTAACTTAACGAGTGACCTCTGCTGACGTGGTGCATATTTTATTGTTCTTATGTTGAAATTAAAATGACTTGCTCATTTGCTTGGAGTAAATTAAAAGTAATCTTTCAATAATTGAAAGTAAACTGCTAGCCTTTCTCCAAATTTTCACGTAAGCTACGCTGCGGTTACTATAACTCATCCTTTTATGTGACGAAGCTTCAATTACAGAAAGTCATTTATTTAATCAGCAGCTTCACTTAACTTAGCATCAAAATTTAGTATTTCAGATTAAGTAACTGTAAAGTCGGTGCTTTCTGATTCATTTATTTTCTCGTGAGCTGTTTTGTTGTGGAAAAGCGTGACAACCTTCTGTTGCCACGCCAGTGATTATTCACTTGGTTTTCCTTGCCATTATCTTTCCTAGAATTCTGGATATTCATCGCCCTAGTGCGGGGTGACCGTTTAATTATCCATATTTTGCTAATCAGTAATTTTTGTATTAAATATTAAGTGGTACTCTTATTCCTCCTATGTAGTTCCTGAACGACTGAACTAAATTCCACCAATTTCCAAGTTATCATCAGTATTTAGGTTAGGTTTAGAATAGATTCACCCTTCAGAAGGGGTCTGTTGTACACTTTCCTCCTACTAACCGGTATTATTTTCCTTCGGTAACCACTAGTGGCGTTCAGAGCCTCTGTGTGCTATACACATTTCACCCCTCCCCCCTTCGGTAACGATAGCCTTACTCGCTGTAAAACTTCATTAGGCACATATGATCATGGTCAATTGTATTGAAAACTAGTAAGCAGATTAAGAAGGGGGAGGATACAGCTAAATTATACTTTATGGATTAACTGTAGATAGGTGCAGCAGTTAAACAGATTTGATGAGCCATTACGAAACGCCACTGCAGCAAGTAAAGGAAAGCAAGCAACATCATGTGTAGGAGATTGTTCGTTAGCATAAGGAATAGATTCGGGCGGCAGTCTCATAAACGAAGATTCAGTTTTCCTCGAGGCGTGCACATTCAATGCATTCCCACGTACGACATCAGACATGCGTGCCCCACATTGTCCCGGCTGCCTGCGCGCGGCGGTGAAATGACAGGCAGACGCACGTGGTTCCGTGGTGACGTCATGCGTCGGCTCTGAACAGTCGGACTCCCAGCCATAAAAACTGACGGCGGTTCGGTCGGACTCAAGACGAGTCGCCGCGACTAAAAACTGGCTGCAAGGTGAACAAAAACAAAGGAAACGGCAGGAAGTTGCTCGGTGCCCGCCGCTCCGTTCACACGACCACATACGATCTCTTATGACGCGAGCGCAGGCACAAAAGAAACGTTACATTTCTGACAGTGGAAACGACACCGGACGGTTTCCCTGACAAAATGCATCCAGTGTGAAAGTCGTTAAAAGTTATCAAACTGTTTTACAAATTAATGTGTAACATTGGTGAATCTCTTTGAATTAGCTGACGACTAACGGTGTTACGTAATATGGTTTCTGTCCTTCATGATTTGCTGTAATGCAAAAGTTTTCGTGGACGCAATTATTATTATGACTTCAACTTTGCTTCCATTGTTTTTCTCGAGTTTCGATGCTTTATTGTGAAAAACCTAAAAAAAAATATGATTCAAACTACTGGCCATAGCTGGCCACTACTTTCTCCCACGTTTCGGACAGCACACGAATCCAGCGGTGGATGAACTGGGAATCTTTTGAGGACATCCGTGAATGCATTCAATTTTGCACTTGTTCATGTGACCGGAAGTGCTGGTCAGCCAGGCAGTGTGCCATTGATTCAGATAGGTGGTAGTCAAAGGGAGCAATGTCTGCAGAATGCGGCGGGTGGGGAACTTCCAGTTTCAACGTTTCCGAGTGTGTTTGGAAGGGTTTTTCGACGTCGAGTCGAGCACTGTCGTCCTGACTGACTGACTACCGCTCCACCCAACCAGCACACAACAGGGAGTTGAATGGAACAACGTAGACGCTATCGATAGCGATCTCCTGTGATTGTTTTTGTCGGTTTCAGCTGCTTCGAAAACCTATACTCTTGCACTGCCATGCCGGTCTTCAATGTAAAAATCATCGTTGTCAAAGCGTTGAAACGATTCTCTGCACTTTCATTCACTAGCAGCTGCCTCACCATACGTCTCTCAGCATTTTATGAGTCTCAGCCGCAGATCTATTTATGTTAAAACAGGAAATTAAAACTTACCACAAATGACGAGAACTGGGCTAGTAAGTCGAATATTTAATCGAGAATAACTTTATGATGCAATACAAAATCGACTAATATTTTGATGGCGTTACGTTTAGAAACGTCTAAGCTTATTGTATGACACTTATGACCTACCACCTGCATAACCACTTGCCTCTACTGCCATCTACTATAAATCGGCGGAAGCAAAGATGTACACTTAATAATTTCCAGCAATATATTGTAACCTTCCCACTGTATTTTCTTTCTGTATGAAATTAGACCAGCTTTACCTCTCGCTCTATAAAAGTCTACGTACTATCAAAACTATATACCCTCAAACTGTTATCCGACTTTAACTCGTGTGCTACCCTTGGAATAAACAGAACCTAATTTGAGCTGAACTGTAACTGATCTGCCGGCCGCGATGGTCTCGCGGTTCTAGGCGCGCAGTCCGGAACCGTGTGATTGCTACGGTCGCAGGTTCGAATCCTGCGTCGGGCATGGATGTGTGTGATGTCCTTAGGTTAGTTAGGTTTAAGTAGTTCTCAGTTCTAGGGGACTGATGACCACAGCTGTTAAGTCCCATAGTGCTCAGAGCCATTTGAACCATTTTTGTAACTGATCTGAATGCAGCTTGTCCTTATATGAAGTGCGCAACTGAAGTAAAACAATTATCTGGCCCTAATCAAAATTTCCACTTACCTCGCGTCTTGAAATATTGTTGCAGATTTCTCGAAAGCACAACAGTAAACAGGTGGCGGCTAAGCTAGATTTCTAAATAAAAATTCCAACTGTTGGATACCACATGTGGTAATGCGTAGCGATGAACAGTACGATGGGGAGAGTAACTGTCCCTATGAAATGATATTCCATGGCAACGATTTCAGAATGAAGTATGTGTTGAAAAAGACAGAGTGGAACTTCGCGTGATCTTCACACGTAAAGCAAGTCTGAACAATACTATGTTTAACATAGTGAACAATGATGTAAACAGAGTGCAATGTTAACAGAGAATTTCTACGCAAATCAAACAGCTTGATCAGTTAATACGAGTTGCTCTCTCTCCGACGTGCACATCGATAACATACAAAAACCAAAATGGCATGACCACCTCACAAAATAACAAAATACTATTCCACTCTTGATTTTGCGTTCCTACAAACAATTTATGTTGAGATATTTGTTATCAGTGTAGCTGATAAACAACTAAATATTAGATTACTTGCTTTTCCACGAAGATGATTATGTAGACTATAAAATTTCTCAACTGGCGAACGTCATGTTCCGTTGCGATCGAAATACGTTATGTCGAGCTGTGGAGCCTTCATACAGCCGGCACGGTAGCTCAGCGTGTTCGGCCAGAGAGCAGGTTTGTCTCTGTAATAAGAAAAAAACTGAATGAAGGGATCTACAACGAACTTCAAACGACCAAACACAACGAACAATAAGGAACAAACTGTATAAAAGCGTATTCGGTCAGAGAGCTGCTTGCTCTCTGTAGTGCCGGCCGGAGTGGCCGAGCGGTTAAAGGCGCTACAGTCTGGAACCGCACGACCGCTACGGTCGCAGGTTCGAATCCTGCCTCGGGCACGGATGTGTTTGATGTCCTTAGGTTAGTTAGGTTTAAGTAGTTCTAAGTTATAGGGGACTTATGACCACAGCAGTTGAGTCCCATAGTGCTCAGAGCCATTTGAACCATTTTGCTCTCTGTAATAAGGAAACTGAGTGAAGGGATCAACAAGGAACTTCAGAGGATGTCATGTGACGACCGCTACGACCAAACACAACGAAAAAAAAATTGTATGTGTTTAATACTTCGCAGCACACAAAACTTTTTGTTACTGATACCGTTATTTCAGATGAGTTTGCAAAAAACTGTATCAACATGCTAAATACCATTTCGAAACTTCGTGGAGTCTTTTTGTAATAATTAACAGTACTATTATAATTCCATACAACTGAGAGGCCGTTTAACAGGTACCAATTCACTAAAATGGAAGATTTTTCTGCGATTTTAAATTATTAGTGTGGTTAATCAACACATTCACGATGGCGCTGCGCATCGTATCTGTCTGGTCAATTTTAATCATTTGTCTCTGTTCCGTTGATGTTGGGGTGCGATCTGATGGTAAGTGGATGCTATGGGAATCCCTAGTGAGCATATAGCTATGTGGCCAATATAACCTACAATAGTATTCAATTAGGTCACGTGCCACACTAATTGCGTATACTGATGCTCAGTATCAAGCGTATTCTGTCTCCTCTTAAGGATGACATCAAATAATCTGCAATTCCGTCGTATTTGTAGGCTAGTTGTTGACACTGAGCTGAATATTTTTCTCCGATTTTAAATCTGTTTTGTGGTTAATCGACACGTTCCCGATGGCCCTGCGCATCGTATCTGTCTGGCCAGTTTTAATCATTTGTCTCTGTTCCATTGAAGGAAAATTTAGGTACAGCCTTTTGGATGACTGTGCCTAACTGGGTGTCTTATTGTTATGGATGATACGCGCATATTCTCTGATCTAGTCAGTCTCATTGCTTTTTCACACTCTTCCTAAACAGGCCATGAGGCTGTTTATAAATTTCTTCCATTTTTCATGTCATGTCTATCACTGTTAAACTCTTTTGGTCATTCTCGTTACCAACTGTAGGTTCTATGATCTGTGGATATTCAAAATATTCCGTTATTAGATGTTGCATGCTATCACACTCCGCTACTACAACGTGTTGCATGCTGTTACCCTTTCAACTTTTTCTGAATTTCAGATTATGTCCTTTAATTCTTACCTGTCTATAGATAGGCATGCTGGCCGTTCCTTGTTTTCCTTTCTTCATAGACACTTCCAGAAACTCCGCTCCTTCTCTCCATTACTCTTATTATTGGCCTTTTTACTGTACATGGCGTTATCACCCTTGTCTTTATGGACAGTCACGTTTTCGGTTTGTGTCGCTATGTCTCTTCTCATTTTGTGCTTCACAATGACCAGAATGTTTAGGCTCTTTGTGCATATCGCTTTCTTTTTGATGTAGGTTTCCGTTTGTTACAAAGATCTTATAATCCTTTTGTTCAGTGGGCTCGGGTTTAACAGTTTTCTTCCTGGACAGTGTTTCATCGGTTCAATGGTTCAAATGGCTCTGAGCACTATGGGACTTAACTGCTGTGGTCATCAGTCCCCTAGAACTTAGAACTACTTAAACCTAACTAACCTAAGGACATCACACACACCCATGCCCGAGGCAGGATTCGAACCTGCGACCGTAGCGGTCACGCGGCTCCAGACTGTAGCGCCTAGAACCGCACGGCCACTTCGGCCGGCTTGTTTCATCGTCTTCTTCGACTGTCCACCTGATATTTGCTGCATTTGTATTTACTCTGTGGTTTCCTGTAAAAATAAGAGAATGCTTCAGAATCCATACTCGGTTCTTTGAATTACCCCCTCCAAGAACATTTGGTACGTCGCAGAGTCTTTACCTCGATGGCTGCTTGATTTCTTGATTTTTGCACGTGGAATGCACACTGGAGCTCGCTTGGTATTTTTACAGTTCTCTTTTAAATGGTCGCACTTTCCACAGTGGGAGCATATCGGCTTGTTTTCCTTACAGTACTTTGCAATGTGCCCATAGTCGCGGCAGTTATAGCATTTGGTGACTGCAACGTAGTCCTTCGCAGTCGTTGATCGAAATCCATCGTTTATTCTTTTCTGTGCAACCAATTGTGCTGCGACTTTCGCATTTACCTCTAGTAGATAATTTACTATCAGCCTCTCCCGCTGGCTTGTTTTAAACCTGACTTTTGTTTCTCCTTAGAATTGCTTCCTATATGTCGTTCCCTTCAAGTTCTGTTCGTATAGTGGCTCAGTTAATTCACTTTCTCATATGGTAATTGTGACGTCACACACTATCACTTTCGGCCTACGTTTCGTAGGTGGCTAGCATATCATTTCTTTATTTAGTTCCGAATTGTGTTCCAGCTTCATGATTTCCTCTACTGTTTCTGTTTGAATTGTGGCTACGTTCTTTCCTGTCGTCATTTTCTTGATTCTTAAATTTTCTTTCTTCGTATCAGTTATCTCTGTCAAACGTATCTGTATATCCTTTGCGCTTTTCTTGTCCTTGAATTGGATGAACAGTGTGCTAACCTGCTTGGCTCGTATGGTCACAACCTTTGATTTTGTGGCGACCATGCGAACGAGAAGAGCAATGGCTGCCACACTACGAACGAGCGGACCATCTTGTTTTTGTTTACTTCCGTAAGCCCGGCATTTTTTTTTCTAGTTGTTCCATACGCCCACTCAGTTTTTCATGTGACATTGCCCATTGAGTGAGTTTATAATTCGACACTAGAGCTTTTGCGTCAGTAACCTTTGTGGTTACGAGGAATTCCTCATCAGTGTCTTGTATTGTGTACTCAAGTTCGTCCGACTGTACGTTACTGGTTTCTGAGTACTCGAAAGTTTTTGCGGAGGGCTCTGCAGCATTCTCTGTGTAGCTCTTTGCAGAATCCTTGTTCCATAACGTGAGGATGAAAAGCCTAGGCCTGCTGTGCTGGCACTCATGTGTACGCACAGACGCCGTTGTTGCTGCCGCCTGTGCTGTGTCCGCAGTCGCCGACGTCACACGTCGCCGGTGCGACAGTAGGTGGCGGTGTGGGCCGCGTGTGCTGCACTCGGCCTGAACGCTGACGCTTCGCAGTGCGACGCGGCCCGGGCCGCGGACGAAGAGGATTCGTAAGCCTCTTATCGTCACAGTAACCTCTGGACGGATTAGAATCACTGACAGTGAAACTGATGCCATTTCGTGCACTCGCTACCGAAAGCAAACGTTAGTGGATTCTGTTTTCTACAACAAATACGTAACCCACTACCGACACGGCGGTCATCTTGCCAGCAGGTGTACAGGGTGGAGGATGGAGGAGATGAACAGAGGGAAGGTAAAAGAGGAGATGGGCTAACAGAATAAGTGCAACGCGGGATGCACTGCGTCGTCAGCTAGTGGTTACATATTTCACAAGTCTTTGATGCACTGTCGCTCTTTTAAGCCTCAAATAAAGCAAACTAGGCAGTTATACACTACTGGCCATTAAAATTGCTACACGAAAAAGAAATGCAGATGATAACCGGGTATTCATTGGACAAGTATATTATATTAGAACTGACATGTGATTACATTTTCACGCAGTTTGGGTGCATAGATCCTGAGAAATCAGTACCCAGAACAACCGCCTCTGGCCGTAATAACGGCCTTGATACGCCTGCCCATTGAGTCAAACAGAGCTTGGATGGCGTGTACAGGTACAGCTGCCCCTGTAGCTTCAACACGATACAACAGTTCATCAAGAGTAGTGACTGGCGTATTATGACGAGCCAGTTGCTCGGCCACCATTCACCGGACGTTTTCAGTTGGTGAGAGATCTGGAGAATGTGCTGGCCAGGGCAGCAGTCGAACATTTTCTGTATCCAGAGACGCCCGTACAGGACCTGCAACATGCGGTCGTGCATTATCCTTCTGAAATGTAGGGTTTCGCAGGGATCGAATGAAGGGTAGAGCCACGGGTCATAACACATCTGAAAAGTAACGTGCACTGTTCAAAGTGCCGTCAGTGTTAACAAGAGGTGACCGAGATGTGTAACCACATGCACCCCATACCATCGCGCCGGGTGATACGCCAGTATGGCGATGACGAATACACGATTCTAATGTGTGTTCACCGCTATGTCGCCAAACACGGATGTGACTATCGTGATGCTGTAAACAGAACCTGGATTCATCCGAAAAAATGACGTTTTGCCATTCGTGCACCCGGGTTCGTCATTGAGTAAACCATCGCAGGCGCTCTTGTCTGTGATGCAGCGTCAAGGGTAAAAAAATGGTTCTAATGGCTCTGAGCACTATGGGACTTAACATCTATGGTCATCAGTCCCCTAGAACTTAGAACTACTTAAACCTAACTAACCTAAGGACAGCACACAACACCTAGCCATCACGAGGCAGAGAAAATCCCTGACCCTGCCGGGAATCGAACCCGGGAACCCGGGCGTGGGAAGCGATAACGCTACCGCACGACCACGAGATGCGGGCTGTCAAGGGTAACCGCAGCCGTGGTCTCTGAGCTGATAGTCCATGCTGCTGCAAACGTCGTCGAACTGTTCGTGCAGATGGTTGTTGTCTTGCAAAAGTCCCCATCTGTTGACTCAGGGATTGAGACGTGGCTGCACGATCCGTTACAGCCATGCGTATAAGATGCCTGTCATCCCGACTGTTAGTGATACGAAGCCGTTGGGATCCAACACCGCGTACCGTATTACACTCCTGAACCCACCGATTCCATATTCTGCTAACATTCATTGGTTCTCGACCAACGCGAGCAGCAATGTCGCGATACGATAAACCGCAATCGCGATAGGCTACAATCCGACCTTTATCAAAGTCGGAAACGTGATGGTACGCATTTCTCTTCGTTACACGAGGCATCACAACAACGTTTGACCAGGCAACGCCGGTCAAGTACTGTTTTTGTATGAGAAATTGGTTGGAAACAGTCCTCATGTCAGGACGTTGTAGGTGTCGCCAACGTTGTGTGAATGCTCTGAAAAGCTAATCATTTGCATATCACAGCATCTTGTTCCTGTCGGTTAAATTTCGCGTCTGTAGCACGTCATCTTCGTGATGTAGCAATTTTAATGGCCAGTAGTGTACATAGACAGAATATAACGAGACAGTTAATTTAAAATTAAAATTTTCAACAAGCACGAATGAAGGAAACTACGAACGGCCAACTTTTTTTCACCTTTATGACGATATATACAATCTTTGAATAATTTAAGTGAGGATGGTTCACTTTTTACGTTTTTGAGCTTCAAAACGTACGTTACGAAGTTGGTAATGAAAGCTTTAAATGTTTTCAAGCATCGGTATCTGTCCAAGTTGTTGAACAACATTGGCACAACTAGACCAGAGAAGTGGCCTTCTCCTCGTGAAGAGCGCGTACGTTTCCGGAGGCGCTGGAGAGGCTGGGGCAACAACAGGTGAAGAGAATTCGCAGTTGCTCCCTCCATTCTAAACCTGCATCTACATACATACATACTCCGCAATCCACCATACGGTGCGTGGCGGAGGGTACCTCGTACCACAACTAGCATCTTCTCTCCCTGTTCCACTCTCAAACAGATCGAGGGAAAAATGACTGCCTATATGCCTCTGTACGAGCCCCAATCTCTCTTATCTTATCTTTGTGGTCTTTCCGTGAAATATAAGTTGGCGGCAGTAAAATTGTACTGCAGTCAACCTCAAATGCTAGTTCTCTAAATTTCCTCAGTAGCTATTCACGAAAAGAACGCCTCCTTTCCTCCAGAGACTCGAGTTCCTGAAGCATTTCCGCAACACTCGCGTGATGATCAAATCTACCAGTAACAAAATCTAGCAGCCTGCCTCTGAATTGGTTCTATGTCCTCCCTCAATCCGACCTGATAGGGATCCCAAACGCTCGAGCAGTACTCAAGAATAGGTCGTATTAGTGTTTTATAAGCGGTGTCCTTTACAGATGAACCACATCTTTCCAAAATTCTACCAATGAACCGAAGACGACTATCCGCCTTCCCCACCATTGCCATTACATGCTTGTCCCACTTCATATCGCTCTGCAATGTTACGCCCAAATATTTAATCGACATGACTGTGTCAAGCGCTACACCACTAACGGAGTATTCAGACATTACATGATTCTTTTTCCTATTCATCTGCATTAATTTACATTTATTTATATTTAGTGTTATCTGCCATTCTTTACGCCAATCACAAATCCTGTCCAAGTCACCTTGTATCCTCCTACAGTCACCTTTACAGCGTGATGCGTGAACGGCCGTCGCCGCATGACTGTGGTCGCCGCCGCTCGTTCAGGCGTCTCTCGCATCCCTTTCCACCGCCACGGAGCGACTGAGGCAAGGCGCAGCAGCCGTCCTCGCCCAACACGCCGCTCTCGGCATCTTTCGCTTGATGCGGCGGACTCTCACCGTTCCACGCAAGCGGCAGCAAGCCGAATGCGACCCTGCAGAAGAGCGGACACCGCCGTCTTTATAACTCGAGCCCGCCTCAGCGTTTCGTGAGCCGCAGCTTCTAGTCACGTGTCCCACCCGTAATGCATGAAGACGCCTTTAAAATGATCTTCCACGTTGCCTGCTCCGTCTGTTTTAAAAAAGTAAGAACTTGGCGAGCTGAGGGCGATGTGTCTGTTCTAGAGTTTTCGAACATCTTTTTGCTCGCGTATCATGTCATTTCGGAAACACAGAATCTACTCGGTAGGAATCAACATGGATTCCGGAAACAGCGATCTTGTGAAACCCAACTCGCTTTATTTGTTCATGAGACCCAGAAAATATTAGATACAGGCTCCTAGGTCGGCATATGGGGCAATGAACAGGCTGATTGGGCTGCCAAGGAGGCCTGCAGAGAGCAGGATGTGGTCCAGTGTCCCATCCCCTTGCAGTCAGTCATCGCTGCACTCCACAGGAAGTGCATGGAGTTGTGGGAGGACGAATGGCTGGCGGTGACGGCCAATAAACTGCGGTCGGTAAAGTCGACCACTCGACCGTGGCGTTCCTCCTGCCGGCTGCTCAGGCGGGAAGAGGTGGCGCTCACACGTCTTCGGATCGGGCACTGTCCTCTGACACATAGCTATTTATTACGGCGGGAGGATCCTCCGTTTTGTGATGCTTGTGGTGTGCACATCTCTGTCCGGCACATTTTGACAGACTGCATTTTATACCGTGATGCAAGGGCAGAAGCACAAGTTGATGGGGATCTGCCCTATGTTTTAGCTAACGATGAGACGTGTGTGTCTAGGGTTTTTAAGTTTTGTGATGCGTCTGGACTCTGGCCTAAACTTTTAGGCTGGAGGTGTTAGTGTATTGCAGAGTGGCTGACTCCTCCCTTTTTTTCCTTGCGGTCAGCCAGCCACCTCCATCTGCTACATTGTTTTAGCACCCTCTACCTTTTTCTTCCTGTGTTGTCCATGTTTTACTGTTGACGCCCTGCTTCATCCCACGCTTCGGTGTGGGTGAGCACATGTTGTTCAATGATTGTTCCCCGTGTTTTCTGTTCCGTTATATGTAAATGTTCTGAGTTTTTTTCTTGACACCCGTCTCACTATGATACTGAACGGGCGCTGAAGACCTTGCTGTCGTGCGCCCACACAACCCTTCTACTACTACTACTACTCCTAGGTAGACGCCATTTTCCTTGACTTCCGGAAGGCATTCGATACAGTTCCGCACTGTCGCCTGATAAACAAAGTAAGAGCCTACGGAATATCATACCAGCTGTGTGGTTGGATTGAAGAGCTTTTAGCAAACAGAACACAGCATGTTGTTCTCCATGGAGAGACATCTACAGACGTTAAAATAACCTCTGGCGTGCCACAGGGGAGTGTTATGGGACCACTGCTTTTCACAATATATATAAATGACCTAGTAGATAGTGTCGGAAGTTCCATGCGGCTTTTCGCGGATGATGCTGTAGTATACAGAGAAGTTTCAGCATTAGAAAATTGCAGCGAAATGCATGAAGATCTGCAGCGGATAGGCACTTGGTGCAGGGAGTGGCAACTGACCCTTAGCATAGACAAATGTAATGTATTGCGAATACATAGAAAGAAGGATCCTTTATTGTATGATTACACGATAGCGGAACAAACACTGTTAGCAGTTACTTCTGTAAAATATCTGGGAGTATGCGTGCGGAACGATTTGAAGTGGAATGATCATATAAAATTAATTGTTGGTAAGGCGGGTGCCAGGTTGAGACGCATTGGGTGAGTCCTTAGAAAATGTAGTCCATCAACAAAGGAGGTGGCTTACAAAACACTCGTTCGACCTATACTTGAGTATTGCTCATCAGTGTGGGATCCGTTCCAAGTCGGGTTGACAGAGGAGAGAGAGAAGATCCAAAGAAGAGCGGTGCGTTTCGTCACGGGGTTATTTGGTAAGCGTGGTAGCGTTACAGAGATGTTTAGCAAACTCATGTGGCAGACTCTGCAAGAGAGCCAGTCTGCATTGCGGTGTAGCTTGCTGTCCAGGTTTCGAGAGGGTGCGTTTCTGGATGAGGTATCGAATATATTGCTTTCCCCTACTTATACCTCCCGAGGAGATCACGAATGTAAAATTAGAGAGATTGGAGCGCCCACGGAGGCTTTCCGGCAGACGTTCTTCCCGCGAACCATATGCGACTGGAACAGGAAAGGGAGATAATGACAGTGGTACATAAAGAGCCCTCCGCTACACACCGTTGGGTAGCTTTCGGAGTATAAATGTAGATGTAGATGTTAAGAATGCCTGCAGTCATTTTCTTATATTCTGCTGTAAGTATTCATTCTCATAACGTAAACTGACATAATAAGACATTTATCTCGAAATAGACTACCTCCTTGCGGCAAAGAATATGGAATAAATAAATTTTTTGTAGTCGTTATTTTCTATCGAGAGAGTTGGATGGTGAATCTACAATGGTTAAGAAGATTAATCAGCTTCTTTCGTATAAATGAACGCGAAAATGTGCAGGTCTGGAGGAAGCTGCCACGTATTAGCAGGTTTCTTGGTGTGTGGAGGTGGAATTTGTGGTTGTCACTCGTCATTACTCGCAAGGAATCCCTCGAGCGCGAGGTCGCAAAAGGCCAATGATGTTTACGATATTCGACGCCCCACATACTGGCTACCATGCAATTGCAATATTGGCTACTAATGGCAATAGGGGGCAGGACTAGGTGAGCAAAGCATGGGGCTACGGACGGTAGTTCTGCTGCTTGGTCGACGAGTAACTCACAACAGTGCTACAGTGCTAGTGGTCTTGCTACAAAGTAGAGCAGTAGCAATGATAAATAAAGCAAACATTGCCAAATATATTCAACAACAGTTGTCGAAGCTGACACTTCATCACAAATTTTTGACGTCGACCTACATAGGGAGAAACAATCATCACAATAAAATGAGGGAAATCAGAGCTCACACGGAAAGATATAGGTGTTCATTCTTTCCTCGCGCTGTTCGAGATTGGAATAACAGAGAATTATTGTGAAGGTGGTTCAATGAACCCTCCATCAACCACTTATGCGCGATTCGCAGAGTAGCCATGTAGCTGTAGATATGGATGAAAGGACCCAAGGGAAGAAGTGGAAGGTGAAATATTAACGTTTCTGTAAGATGAGTCATTGGTGCAGCGGACAAGGGGCTATTTTTAGGAAATATGGTGCGACATTGTGATTTAGTGTGTTTCAGTGCGCGATGCGCCAGCCTCACGGAAGGCAGCGGACGAACGCTGGCCAGCGCGTCATGTAGGTAACACAGTTTTGCAACGATTGTTGGTTGGGTTGGGGAAGGAGACCAGACAGCGTGGTCATCGGTCTCATCGGATTAGGGAAGGATTGGGAAGGAAGTCGGCCGTGCCCTTTCAGAGGAACCATCCCGGCATTTGCCTGGAGTGATTTAGGGAAATCACGGAAAACCTAAATCAGGATGGCCGGACGCGGGATTGAACCGTTGTCCTCCCGAATGCGAGTCCAGTGTCTAACCACTGCGCCACCCCGCTCGGTGTTTTGCAACGAGCGCAGAATTACGCAGGCGCGGGCTGCGTGTGGCGCGGTTGCGTTAGCAAACTCTTCGAGAACGTTGTAATAAACACGGCGCCGCGTAACGGGCGGATTCAGCAGCGGTCTACACTATTTAAGGGCATCAGAGGTGTGCGTCGGCATTCGGTTCGACCGATTGGGCGTTCGGTCGCTGTGACGTCGTCCTCATCAGTGACGCTGTCCCCGAGGACCGGCCGGCGGAGGGCGTTGCCCACTGCTGCACCGGCGACTCCCGGTGTCGCCACGAGCCGCCGTGCCTGCAGGAGGCAGGCTAGGTCTGGCCTCATGTTGCTAACCTCCTACCGTCTGCACAGCCGCTGACCGAGCGTGGCGTCGCATTCCCCAGGCTGCGCCCATCAGCACGTCTCCACCACGACACGATCAGTGGGGCTGAGCTACCAGAAAATGTATTGGAAGAACCAACAATAAAGAGGAAGATTGTTAAAAACAGCCAACTTCTTCTACCCAGCCACGCCCTACAACCCCGACCACGTCACCTGCTCCGGTCATCCTATTACAGTGGAGTGTGTGGTGTCGTATACACTAGATTCTGAAGACAACGTACATTAGGAGCACAGTGATGACGGTACTTGCTTAACAAGTGAAAGTGCTATAGCCGAACCATGTAGTTTATCATATTTGTTGGACAGGGAGCCACAAATCCCGTCTCCAGTAAAATGTAGTAAAGGACAATCGTTGTCCAAGAAGCGGGTACTAAACATAATTATGTGCATAGAAGATCATACGTGGCATAGTAAACAAACAGTTACGAACAGATTTCGATTAAATCTGCAGCAATTTGACCGTGTAGCGCATAAGAAAAGCTATGGAGATGCAAGGGAGGACAAGGCACACTTGTTATAAAAACTGGTGTTTGCGGGTTCAAGAATGCTCAATACTACTTACAGGATACGCATCATAGTGATATACTACATTACGTAAATCAAACTGTACACGACATAGATTACAGTGATTTCAAGGGAAGCAGTGGATAGTTGTATAACTTCAATGTTACAGAATTGGAAGGCATGAGACAACGAAATTTGAAACAAACAACTCGATGAAGCACAGCAAGCTGCGGAATAGGCCCGAAAATTTGTAGGTGACATAAACAAACTTATCCCATAGTTTAGTAACAAATTTGTTTTCAACCCGACCAATCGGGATTTGACGAGGGGAATGTATAAGAAAGGATCCCTGGAAATTAGAGGTACTAAGATAGTTGTATCAAGATCAATTAACATTAATGCCTTAACGCAAAAATGGTTCAAATGGCTCTGAGCACTATGGGACTTAACATCTGAGGTCATTAGTCCCCTAGAACTTAGAACTACTTAAACCTAACTAACCTATGGACATCACACACATCCATGCCCGAGGCAGGATTCGAACCTGCGACCGTAGCGGTCTCGCGGTTCCAGACTGTAGCGCCTTGAACCGCTCGGTCACTCCTGCCTTAACGCATTCGTATACAATTACGACGATTGCTAATTTGGATGATAAATTGGCTAGGAAATTATTTATTGCGCTGCGAGAAGTTGAAGGTGCCCCGCTCCCTACGATTCTTTCTCGTGTGAGTCATCATGCAAAGGCAGTAGAGAATATTTACGTCAGAGTGGGAAAATTGTCGTAAGAGAGCCACAACTGTGGTACGAGTACTGCTTTTGGCCAATAGCCGGTAAAAATAATTGGATTTTGCTTCATTCATGGTCTACGTACAAAAATCTTACTCGTTTGGAGGAAACTATCTTTCCTGAAAAGTGTGTTATATTGCAGTTCATACCCCCGGGAACCATTGCACAAATTCAACCTCTGGATGTTTGTCTTTTTCGGTGCCTATGAAACATATTATAGCTCTATCTGCAGCTACACCTTAAAAGATAGCCAGTTTCACGATAAGCTCTACGACAGAGTGTTTCGCATTCAGCTGCATGGCATCACATTCCATCAGCTCTCATCACGTCGTTACACCAATATGATTCTACATATGATCCAATCTTTGGTTACGTAGCAGAACATCCGGCACTGTTTGTAACCCCCAAGGAATTCATCTTCTATCTTGATGGTAAACGTTTGTGATCACTGTGGCATGCAGTTTTTTATTCCGTGTCTATGGCGCAAATTATGGGTTTGTTCTGAACATATTTTGGATGTCGATGATGTCCATTTTGTGAAGTGTAATACATACACTACTGGTCATTAAAATTGCTACACCAAGAAGAAATGCAGATGATAAACGGGAATTCATTGCACAAATATATGATACTAGAACTGACATGTGATTACATTTTCACGCAATTTGGGTGCATAGATCCTGAGAAATCAGTACCCAGAACAGCCGGGTGGGCTGCCTCCGCCGCTACTGAGCGAAGAGTCCGCCTTGGCGTGCGGACGTGCAGCAGCGACCGAGCCCTGCCAGGCAGGGTGTGCCGAGCGCCTACCGCTAGGCGCGCCATGTGACACTACGCTGCTGCTGAGTGGTACGAGAGACACACGGAGAGGGCCGCCATGCCCTGTCCTGCCCTGCCCTGGGAGGCATATGAGTCGTGAGTGAAAACTCAGCCATCTGAGTATTACCTCGTGCATGAAAAACTGTTACTTCAGAAAGATCTGACCTGCTTGCTCCTTGACCTGTTATGTTGAGTATCACATTGTCTCTCTACATTCTATTAAAAGGAGCTAATTACGAGGGTGTGTGCAACTGTTCCTGCTCTGTCCACACTGCAATTGCTGATGGAAACCAATCTTAACTGACTCTTAATTACAGCAGACGGATGTTGTCAAAGTGCAAGTAGCGAAACATGCAGCAGCATCTTCACGTGTTCCTTTTATTAATCTTCCTCTTTGTAGTCTGTTGTCAGGTCAGATTTTCAGTCAGTTGGATTAGGAAGGAAATGGGGAATGTGAAACCAGATTATCATTTAACAAACATGCAGATCTAAGGAAAACCATGATACATTCATTTACAAGAGGCTGGTTAAAATGACAAATATTTAGAAAGTGACAAACTCTTTTGTACTATCATCACCACTGGAGTGTCCTTGTCGCCACTGTTGAGTCTTGTACTACCCTCTTTCTACAACAAAAGTGCTCACATGTATTAACAGGGTTCTTTATTTACCTAAACAAGAGGCTACTTATCTTAAGAGTGTCCATGTTGTGGTACAAGCTCTTCCGCAATAGTCCATGTTACCCTCACTGCTGGTGAAGTACAAGTCCCACTAAGAGATGAATGACAGATGCCAAACTAGGATGCGAGTTGGTGCGCCAGTGAATGAGCTAGTGAATCAGACTGAGTGAGACAGATCGACTGAGACCCAACCCTCGAGCCCCGGCCGGCTATCTAAATACTTGTGGTAGAGAGGGCGTTGGCGACGTATTGCTTGCGAGTCTGTCTTTGGCCTCTCTACTGGTAGGTGCGCTTGATCCAGCAGCTACTGTCGATCCTCTTGTTACATCTTTGCCGACAGATGTACTGGCTACAGCATACGCCAGCACAAACCCAATGAACAGTTTAGAAAATCAACCATATATGACTGGCATCTGACAGATGTGTCAGCAATTCTAGTGCAAATATTCAGGTCAGCAAAGTATGGCGAATGGAGGCGCAATACGTGTTAGCTGATCATATCTCAACAACTTTCACCTTTAGACAAACATTATACAGTTTCGTTCTTATATAAATACACTATAATAGTGGAGAGAAGACTCAATAAATCATGTTGTATAGTGAGCCTCAAAATCAAGCCTATAATCAGGCATAATAAACACAAAGAAAAACAGTACAAAGTAGGTATGACATCATAGAAGCTGCTGAATTTTTGAAGTTGGGAAAACTGATAACAAAAACTGTATGGGCAGCAGAAAGAAAAAAAAAGTAAAAAAATTGATCCGGAATACCATTAGCAAATTAATAAGTATTTTCAAAAGTAGACTTCGGATGTGCGTAAAATGGAAAATTTACGATCAGAGTGCATCGCTAGTTTTAGCTTGCGACAATGCTACATGGCCTTTAATGCACACACTGTTCCCAAATTGTCGGTTACCCACTGAATTATGAAACAATCAGTCTTAGGATTTGCTAGGGACGACAGAAAGCAAATGAATTAGGGAACAGTTTGGAGCTTAGGACGTTTCTGTGACTATAATGAAAATGAAATGTAACTGACAGCACGTGTAGCTAGGTGAGTGGATGTTAGGGGGATCAAGGGAGTTCATCCCTGAATTACAAGACAAAAAAAAAAAAGGAGATCGTGACATTGTGAGCCCAGTAAGGCGCAGGAATAGACCTGATGTGTAAACCAAGTGATGCAGATATGCTGGTGAAGTTCTGAGACCATACGGTGCTTTAAAAAAAACCTGTATGATTGATCCTAATAGTAAACAGCATACAGAAGCAAAATATTGGAGACTAGAAAAATATACGTCATAATAAATTGAGAGGCACCCGCATCAATTGCTCATACTGTGGCATCAAGCAGTCAGGCCTGCAAGATGAGTGGTCTGCCAAGCGAGTGGATTCATTTTTTATTTATCAAGTAACATGAACTCTAGTACTCACAATTAAGTTGAAAGTTATTCTCATGCTTGGATATTGCGCAACGGAAACGAACATCTGACTATTATTAATTTACACAACTCTGACTGTTCACTACACACTGGCAATACCACATTTTCGTTCTTATTCAACGGCTTTGATCAACACGTGGCCATCGCACTGCATATGAATGGCGCACACATTATAAATTCTGGGTATCATGGCAACACACTATTCGAAGGAAGAGGCCACCAATCTTTTTCTTTTCACTATCTTACTTATTCCGATAAATTGTATAACCTAAACACACAAATTCTATAACCTACAACAATAACACATGAAAAATGGTCTCGAAATTATTTAACGCTGCTGTGCACTTTCTGGAAATGATGGTGGATCTTTTGCTATATCTCACACTTCGACTCTCACAACCATCGTCACGAAACTTTCCTCCAGACCGAGCGGTACAAAGAGAACATGCATAACCCACTACCTCTGAAACTACCTTGCTACTCTCCCATGCAAACCACACATACTTAAATCACATGACATACACCACACTGCAACATGGAATACAACACAAGGAATAGTCACAATATTATCACTTTCAGCTTCCCCACCTCAATTAGTATTTATCCCAGTTTCACACGACACTGCCCCACTTCGTAATTTTTCTTTCCTACTATGAACTCTGGAGGATATATGCACGTCTTCCTGTGCAATGCAAGCCAAGTGGCGTTGCTGGATAGACGGCTGACTCACCTTGCTTCTCTCTCAGAGTATTATAGATTGAATCAAGCGTCACACGGAAACATAACACGCAAAGTAATATTAAGAACATATTCATCACACACGCGAGTCCTCAACCGATACCATGGACGAGTACTTCTCTTTATCCTTTGTCTCATACACGGATTGAGACTCACACAGTACTCACCACATGGAAGTACTCGTCTCTAATTTCAAGTCCTGCACACGCCATTTCTTAAATATTCCCAACTTACAGCACACACGCTAGTAATTCAGCTTAACTTAAGCACTCGGAAGTATTTCAACTTATTGCTACACGTGGTTTCATTGTGACCGTTGGTCACTTCCGAAGATTACTACGATCCCCTTAATATTACCTGCCTGACATTTAATTCTCCCCACAAAAGTTCCTGAAATAGAGAAATTATTATTCCAAACTACTCTTAAGTATTTCACATGCATACCATGTCTCCACTCTATTGTCTTTACGGAGTACACCTAAGACAGGTCTTACCAACCCTACATCCAGCGGCAGAGTGCTGAAACATGGCTGTTCTTCAGGTCCTCTCACACCTCTGCCGAAGTGGGGGAGCACCTTGCTACCGTATTGGTCAGCCACATTTCAGGTACTCAAAGCTCCGGTAAATTTCATCTCTTTGGTTCCACCAAAGGTGGCCAAAGGATCGTCTCAAAGATGATAATATATTCACATTCACTATCTGCTGTTAGCAGATCTCACAGATCTCACCAAACTGGATGTAGAGATTTATTTTGTGGGAGTGCACATGTGATCAATTAAATAAATAGGCGCTCAGTCCGGAACCGCGCGACTGCTACGGTCGCAGGTTCGAATCCTGCCTCGGGCATGGGTATGTGTGATGTCCTTAGGTTAGTTAGGTTTAAGTAGTTCTATGTTCTAGGGGACTGGTGACCACAGATGTTAAGTCCCATAGTGCTCAGAGCCATTTAAATAAATAAATTGTCATTCTTTCCCACACTGGTATCCGGCTTCGCTGTATTAATTGAAATTGAGTTATTTTTACAAAAAATATGTTGTTCTGACAAGAATAATGAAGTATGTTGTACCTATTTTCAATGTCGGGCGGTACTGTACCTTTTCAAAATAACGGATATTACTTTGAAGTAAAAGAGAATTACTAATTCCAGTTAGATCCCACAAGAAAAACGACACTTAGTTTTTGAACGAGGCAAATAATGAAAGTTACCTGATTGCTAATGAGGAGGTATTGAATAGGATTGGGGAGAAGAGAAGTTTGTGGCACAACTTGACTAGAAGAAGGGATCGGTTGGTAGGACATGTTCTGAGGCATCGAGGGATCACAAATTTAGCATTGGAGGGCAGCGTGGAGGGTAAAAATCGTAGAGGGAGACCAAGAGATCAATACACTAAGCAGATTCAGAAGGATGTAGGTTGCAGTAGGTACTGGGAGATGAAGAAGCTTGCACAGGATAGAGTAGCATGGAGAGCTGCATCAAACCAGTCTCAGGACTGAAGACCACAACAACAACAACCTGATTGCAATAAAATGGCAGGGCTAATAAGTAACGTTAAACATGACTGGATAAGAGAACAGATCTAGACGCCTCTAACATGATTCCTAAAAGTTTGGCTGCTCAGGCATGAAGATATTAGATCTTGTGTTTTCTTGTCTAAAGTACTGGGTCTGAATAATAAGATATCCTGATTACACATCGAAGTTTTTCTGTCTTGTAGATACTATAACTTTTGAATTCCGTGACAATTATAGAATTAAATTATAAATGATTAACATTGTTATTATTTATTTATTAATATATATTAAATTATATAATTCCATTCTGCCTCTCTGCGAACAAAACAAATGTTTCCGGATTATTTTATCGTATGTGTCACTTTACCACATGCAGACCTCAAGAGATAAAACTGGTCAGAAACCAGTATGCTGCCTCAATTGGTGGGAAGTCACAATAAAAACAAACAGTTGGTGCTTATGTTTGGAACTGACCTCCAGTACCAACAAATGAAACTAAGTGTGCAGAAAGGTTTGAACACAAAATCGATCACAGACTCATTTGCAACGAAAAATATCGGATAAAACGCCGTTATAGTTACAAGGTGTAACGAACAAGTGAAATCTCGTAGACGAGGAAGCAATTAGCACGGTAGAATTCACTGGAAAACTGTCAAAATATTAATAAATGTAAGAGAGAAATAACTTATTAAGTTGTTGTCTTACCCATTTTCCGTCTACCTGAAGCCCTTACGCCGGCCGGAGTGGCCGAGCGGTTCTAGGCGCTACAGTCTGGAACCGCGAGACCGCTACGGACGCAGGTTCGAATCCTGCCTCGGGCATCGATGTGTGTAATGTCCTTAGGTTAGTTAGCTTTAATTAGTTCTAAGTTCTAGGGGACTGATGACCTCAGCAATTAAGTCCCATAGTGCTCAGAGCCATTTGAACCATTTGAAGCCCTTACCTCGAGTTATAAACAAGATTAGCAAAACTGTCATGCCATCAAATACATGATCATATTCTTCTTTCGACAGAGCGAGGAAGGAGAGATTGCACATTATTGAAAGGCTAGTTACCTGCTACCTAAAAACGTCCAACGAATGTTTTACTAGTTTCACATACATCGTACAACGATGAAATAAAGACACTATATTAAATTCGGAAGAAACAGAAAATCGTTGATCGCAAATACTATCCCTAAACGCATCACAAAGGAGGTCAAACGTGGTTTCCACTCTACATAATACTTTTTGCTACACTTGGATGTCAACACGTCCGTACTTATGTGAGAGCGTATCTGTCCTCTGAAAAGACCTAATACTGAACTGTATAGAGTGTGATAACTTTGGCTGTCGCTGGTGGGTTACGGAGAAGAGACAGCCGTAGGAAACGTGAGTCAGATACGAATCGCAGTTCCCCGGAGCGACATCTAAAATGCACCGCGCCCTGCCTGCTGGCGCAACGCCGCTAAACTGCAGCCTCTCAGGCAGGCAGTCTGCACCCTGCAGATGACCGCCTGCAATATTAATGGCGCCACGACGCGTTGCGTAGCAGGTCACATTTCCGAGCCGCCTTCTGAAATTTCGAGCCAGCTGCGATAGCGATCGCCAACTTTCAGGAACGCCCGCACGTCCTCAGGTTGCGCAGGGCGACTTCTTGGCGCGCCCCACAAACACGAGACAAACTGCTGGACCGTGTGTGCCCCGTCACCCGGCCACAGGCAGCGTCGTCTCATTTGTCCTATTACACGCCTCACCTTGCGGCTGGACTTTTTTATTTTTATTTTACACGTCTAGTTCTGTAGGACCAAATTGAGGAGCAAATCTCCAATGACATGGAACGTCAGTACATCAAATTAGAACATAAAACTAATAACAGATAACATAAAATGTTTAAGAACCCAAAAAAAAGACAAACCATAAGTTTATGTAAACGCAATCAACAGTATAACACAGGAATCAGCTTAATCTTTGACGGAATTCCTCGACGGAATAAAAGGAGTGACCCATGACGAAACTCTTTAGTTTAGATTGGAAAGCGCTTGGATTACTGATAATATTTTTGAATTCTTGTGGTAGCTTATTGAAAATGGATGCAGCGGTATAGCCCACACCTTTCGACGTAAGAGCCAAGGAAGTGCGGTTAAAAAAATGGTTCAAATGGCTCTGAGCACTGTGGGACTTAACTTCTGAGGCCATCAATCCCCCCTACAACTTAGAACTACTTAAACCTAACTAACCTAAGGACATCATACACATCCATGCCCGAGGCAGGATTCGAACCTGCGACCGTAGCGGTCGCGCGGTTCCAGACGGTAGCGCCTAGAACCAGTGCGGTTCAAATGCAGACTGTATTTCTGCCTAGTATTAACTGAGTGAAAGCTGCTAATTCTTGGGAATAAGCTCATATTGTTAACAATAAACGATGGTAAAGGATATATGTATTGAGAGGCCAATGTCAGAATAGCCAGACTAGTGAATAGGGGTTGATAAGAGGTTCGCGAACTTACACCACTTATTGCCCAAACCGGCCCTTTACTGAACCAAAAGTATCCTTTGATAATGGAAAATATTATCCCAAAATATAATACCATAGGTCATAAGCGAATGAAACTAAGCAAAATTGACTACTATTTCTGTCAAACTATCACTTACTTCCGATATCGTTCGAATAGTAAAAATGGCAGCATTAAGTCTTTAAACAAGATCCTGAATGCGGGTTTTCTACGACAGTTTACTATCTATATAAACACCCAGAAATTTGAACTGTTCAGTGTCGCTAATCATATGCCCATTCTGTGAAATTAAAACGTCGGGTTTTGTTATATTGTATGTTAGAAACTGTAAAAACTGAGTCTTACTGTGATGTAGCATTAGTTTATTTTCTACAAGTCATGAACTTACGTCAGGAACTACACTATTTGAAACTGTGCCAATGTTGCAAACAACATCCTTTACTACAAGGCTAGTGTCATCAGCAAACAGAAATATTTTAGGATCACCTGTAATACTAGAGCGCATATAATTTATATAAATAAGGAAGAGGGGTGGCCCCAGCACTCTTAACACTGTTTCTGTCCAGTAAAGTATAACATGTTTCTCTGAGACTTCAGGTATTCATTGACAGAGATCGTGCAGCACAGAGAACAAAATCCCCGTGTTCGCGTTTCCAAATGGCCTTTCGCGTTTCTTTTATCAGTAGGCCAACATGCAAATTTCACTTGATTCGCAGCACAAATTTTTGCTAAAGGCTGGATCGCGAAGTTGAGATTACAGATTTTTCGTAAAAAGAGATACGTCTCCATGAACCTTCCGTAAGGGATCACGCTCTGACGTGCAAAATCTGCATGATGTTACTTTGTACGCTAAGCCGACCATAGACTATCATTCGTTAGTTAAATGCGTGGCGTTAAATAGCGGTCAAGATGTTAACTTAGCGAATGTTCCATCGAAGCACATATTCAACCCACGCAAAATATTTCAAATAATATTTTGTTGCAGATATTATGGAATACATTGTCCAGAATATTCATGTATTACTAAAGAATGACTACAGCACTTTATACAACAGTCGACATTGAAGTTTTGGTTATGATTATTGCAAGGGACAGAGAGTATTAATTTTTCGCCTACAAGAGAGACAGATATGGCAGTCTAGTGTCATTGGCTGTACGTGAACTTCATTAAAGTAATCGAGTGGTTTTACATATGTTCCTTGGAATTTTGTTAGTAAACTCTCTTTTTATTAATCCTGTTCAGCACCTCCTGGCTGCTTACATAGGATAACATGCGGAGATTAACGATGCGGCGGCCAGAGAGGGGCGTTCAGCTGTTTCGTGAAGTCCACCTGGACAAACGCCCACCTCCGAAGCTGTATGGCCAGAGTGTCTAGGTGCTACATGACAGTCTCGTCTCCGTTAAGTTCCCGCTGTGCAGCTGCCTGGGTGAGAAGTAGCAGGTCTACAATCTGGGATACCGGAGAGCAGTGTGCCGGACCCGCACTCCTCCATACTGCAGCCGAATGACGGAGAGGATGACACGGCGACCGGTCGGTGCAGAACTGCCCGCTACAGCCACTGTGGCACGCTGCAGTTTTGACAAAGAAGGCCACGTAACAGCAGGACGCGGAGCTGGTACCTGGGCAAGTGTAGTGACAGTTCTCCAGTTGTTCTTCAGGAATGAAATGCACCAACTGTGGAAACACGGAGGAACAAGCAAAGCACGGAGACCGCAGGATATTCTCCGTCTACTGTGAGTCCATTAGGGACACAGCACAAGTTTAGATTGGCTGAGTCTGCGAAAAGTTTAATGACTGGGAAGAAATCACGAAGGAAGTCCCACAGGGATTACTTTCTGGTCCACTTCTATTCCATAAACAGACTCTTCTATTCCTTAAACAGATTGATTTTGCTGTACGGGAACAAACCGTTGGAAATAACCCTGATAGGGAAAGGAGCAAAAAACTTCAAGTGGAGATGTGGCCGGAGGTGTGTTCCAAAGCGGGGGGGGGGGGGGGGGGCACTCATGGTGGAGACAGTTCTTTGACGGTGTAGTTTCCAATGATAGAATGCACGTATGGGAACCCACCAGGGAAGTGGAAAAGTTCTGTCTGTACTAATGTTTTTGCTCCACACTCTGGAGGTCAGAGAGCTGGAACACCATGCTGCAATTGTCCCGATACCCTTCATACCACCGACGGCGCATCTTCTGATAAAGAAGGCAGCGTCAGCTGGGGTAACAGTAGATATGGTTCTCGTGTGAGGCGTCGTGGAAGGATGACTGGTGCCACGAGGCGGCAGCCAATAATTCCCAAGGACACACTGACGCTAAACCAGTGCGACGGTTCTCTGCCGCCATACCGTGGTGGTTCTCTGTAGCCTACAGGTGGGTGATGTGGAGGGTATACAATGCCACTGCTAGTAAAGGTAACCTCGGATGTGAACAGGACTGGTAACAGAAATATCAGAGCCGTGGTGATCTGTGGGACGAACCAGCGACAAAACCATCGTCGCAGAAGTAAGTCCGTAGGCACTAAGGCCTGCACAAGTACGAAAGTTTGAAAATTTGTTCCTATAAGACGAAACGTCTGAGGTAATCGGTCCCTAGGCTTATACACTACTTAGTCAAACTAACACGCGCTAAAGACAACACAAACATCCATGCCCTAGGGAGGACTCGAACCTCCGACGGGGGAGCCACGCGAACCGCGCCGCTACACCGCCCGGCAACGCAAGTACAGACAGCTCTCTGACCTCCAGATTGTGGAGCAAAAACATAGTACAGACAGAACTTTTCCACTTCCATGGTGGGTTCCCATACGTGCATCCTATCGTGGAGAATATTCCGGCCGGTCTTGTGCCTTACGCCATGTTGGTGGGCTGGCAGTCTGGAGCTACCAGAGGGCTCACTGTCAGAGGCAGACCTCTCTCCTCCACCTGCAGCTGGGCGTACCTTCCTCTCGTAACGCATTTCCCGTGTGCAGCCTTTCTGCCCCGTTACCCTCCCACCTTTCGTTTCCTGCAGGTTTCCCCCATTCAGCAAAACGTGCAACTCTACCAAGCAGAATTACTAATTTATGCAGACTGTGCTAGTTTTATAATAAATCACACTGCAGAAAAATCACACGAAAAATCGTTGGTGACGCTTTTGAAAGAATTATTACATGGATCTCTCAAAGTGGACTCTAAGGTAACATTGAGGAATCACAGAATGTTCAGTTCTGCACTAGAAGAAAAAATTCCGCACGGGATTAGCCGAGCGGTCTAAGGCGCTGCAGTCATGGACTGTGCGGCTGGTCCCGGTGGAGGTTCGAGTCCTCCCTCAGACATGGGTGTGTGTGTTTGTCCTTAGGATAATTTGGGTTAAGTAGTGTGTAAGCTTAGGGACTGATGACCTTAGCAGTTAAGTCCCATAAGATTTCACACACATTTAAACATTTTTGAAGACAAAATGACTTATTACACATTATTACACCTTTGATTGGCTCAGAAAATGGCTCTGAGCACTATGGGGCATAACATCTGAAGTCATCAGTCCCCTAGAACTTAGAACTACTTAAACCTAACTAACCTAAGGACATCACACACACCCATGCCCGAGGCAGGATTCGAAACTGTGACCGTAGGATTCGCGCTCTGGCTCAGAAAGAAGTTCAATGTGGATCAAGAAAAATGTTTTCATGATTTGCCTTCTGAGGTAACGGGCTAGTTGTGGCGCCCTGAAAATATTCTAAGTTTGGAGTTGGCGTGGCCGCATGGGCTGCTCGGCTAGCTGGGGCCCGGCAGCAACCACTTTGCTGCCGAACGTTAGCTGAGCATGAGGGGTAGCCCCAGCGCATGTTCCAGCTGACGCACGGCTGGGAATTCCATGGTGATGCTGTGTCGATGAAGGAGATATGCCGGGAGTGCCAAAGATGGCGGACTTTGTGAAACCTTAACGGCAGACATTTCACAGTTCGTATAGAAATTAATAGTAGCCAGATGAATCATGATACCTCAAAAAGATACATGTACATAGCCATTATTTGCATGAAGATTCTGATGGTATAATCAGATTTTCAGTATCTTTATTAGTTGAAACTTTAGTACCTGATGATAAATTCTACAAGGAAACCCAGCAACGAATTTCCAAAATCTAAATAGTTCATCCGATTTTGTCGATCAACGTGTCTTTAGAAAGCTATTAGTGTAAACCTAAATTGGTATAAATTACAGGGATGGAACTTGAACAGTAGATGAGTTATTGGTGGTCAAAGTGACCGATTACTATCGATCGCGTCAGGCCATAAGTACTCTACAGTTACATGAAAGAACGGTAGAAGTATGCCTATAAATATATTTAGCCATCTATGTCTTTGTATATATCCGATATATACTGTTCATGAAGTAATTGATCAATTATTTACTCTGTTTTAGAAAGCACAGAGATACTGGGCTACCGGCTTACTTCTGTTCTATTCCTTTGATATATATAATATATAAGATTGTACAGCCTACAGTTGCAGGTTAACTTTATAGTTTACCTAGGTTTCAACGTTAGTAATAACGTCTTCTTCAGAATCTGCAAAAAGTTAATATTATAATGTGCTAATGAATTATATTAGATATAGTCATCCTACAGGATGCAACGTGTAGTACTTACATAAAATATTATTTAAATATTTGCCTAAAACAGGCCATGTCCTAAGTCAAGTTTATAAAACTTGATGCATAACCGTAAGGTTTTGTCACTTCTATTAAACAAGCTGTAGCAAATTCACTTTAAGCCCATTGTATGGGCCTCGTCGTGTGACTAGAGACTGCGGACCGCGAGGGCTTCGCAGTCTGCCTCACAGAGGGCGGCGCGCATGCGCGAGACGTATAGAATCAAACTCCTATTACGCACGCGTCAGATAACATTTTTGCTATGAATTAATTTTATACTTTACTATTGTAAGTTAATTACAGTATCCAGCATGACTACTTTTTACATTCTACTACAGAGCCTTATAAACTGACCAACAAATCTCGAATGAAAATCTATAGGAAAGGTTCTATTATTACAGAAACTGTAATGGTCACATGCATTATGAATTATTGTAAACCTAATATAGGCTGGAAGCCTTCGAAGTGTGCCCTATTTTTTTAGATACAGTTGATCGTTCAGTAAATTGCCTCTATCTGTAATTAGGTGTGCATAAATTTGGAGTTCCTCAAGCGCGTCAAGTCTATATCTCTTAACTTCATGATGTAGTAGCTCTATGTTACGTAAAGGTTTAGGTGCATGAGCCATTTGCAGCAGATGTTCCGCAAAGGCTCACCCGCCCCCCCCCCCCCCCCCCCCGGTGTTCCTACGCCCTTCATTGGAAGTATTGGAAGATGTTCTTTAAACCTTACTTACCTTGACTTACGACATGGCCTGTTTTAGGCAAACATTTAAATAATACTTTATGTAAGTAGGATGACCATATCTAATATAATTTATTAGCACATTATAATATTAACTTTTTTGCAGGTTCTGAAGATGACATTATTACTAACGTTGAAACCTAGGTAAACGATAAAGTTAAACTGCAACTGTAGGCTGTATAATCTTATATAAACAATATCAGTTGCTGTCGCTGCATAAAAATGTTAAAAATTATGAAATTCGTGCCTTTGATATATGTTTATTTAATTTGTTTATGTATTTAATAATGTGTGTTGAGCGTGTTTATGACCCAGCCGTAGGAATATTTATTTAATTTCAAGTTATTTTATATGTAAATCCAGTATTTCGAATGTGTTTCATTATGTTTGTGAATGTGCGTTGGCCTGGAGACAGGGCGGGAACACTCTAGCCAATCACAGCGATCGTTTCCAAAAAGGACACGTGGTGAGACTGTATGGAAGTGGGGGGAGGGGGCAGTTCTGAACAGTGCCGTGCGAGGGACAGTACGAGAGAGGACACGACAGAGTCCTGGACAGTACGGCGCGACGGACGCATGGTCGCGGGAAAGACTTTGAGAGTGGAGCAGTTTGCGGGACATAGAAATATTTAATATTGCCGACTTGTGCACTTGTGAGACTTCCGTGGCCTCTGCAGTGAACATATAGTATGCGTTTGGAAGTGAATATCTCACGAGCTATGTTGTTGTTCACAACTAATTATGTGAAATCGGAATCTATTGTTTCCCTGTTATTCAACTTATATTTTATTTAATTGCTGGACCATCGATACCAATAAGTGTTTTACAGTAATAAAGAGCATTCGTAAAGGGACTTCTGTTATCGTACTCATCAAAAATGTTCAAATGTGTGTGAAATCTTATGGGACTTAACTGCTAAGGACATCAGTCCCTAAGCTTACACACTACTTAACCTAAATTATCCTAAGGACAAACACACACACCCATGCCCGAGGGAGGACTCGAACCTCTGCTGGGACCAGCCGCACAGTCCATGACTGCAGCGCCTGAGACCACTCGGCTAATCCCGTGCGGCTATCGTACTCATTATTTAAAGTCGTTAAAATAGTACTTGCAGATTTTATTTAATTGCATTCTTTCATTTATAAACTTCCATATAACAGTCATAATTCGCAATTGCCGAGTGATAGGAACCTTCGACCATTCGATTCATGTGTATATTCATATTGTGTACTGCAGACTCAGCAGTATTTGGCTTTTAATGCGGCAATTACGTATCCCAGGCCCTAGACAACGAAACCAGCCAAAAATTTTAATATTTCAACATTGAGTCAGAGGGTACTTAGTTGAGGGCCACCACACCACATCATTTCATTATTTATTTGAAAGCCCGCAGTCTAGTAACATAAAATGTCTGACAGATAGCAAAGTAAGTGTTAAAACTAATCTTAAATCTCGTGCACAACTCATTCTATTCCATAGCTGAATTTTTATTTAAGAACTAGTAGCCCATAATTTCTTTAAAAAAAATTTCGTTCTGAAATATAGTATTAGGAACAGGAGTCAATAATAATGTTTCCTTTACTTTTAAAACTTATCGTATATACATATCCTGTAAAATGATTTGTTCCACATTATTTCAATTAAAAAATCATAGCATGATCCGTCGAACAGATAACTAACTAACTAGGAAACGCTCGCATGATGTAGTCTTTTCAAAGAAATACTCTCGACATTCACCTGAAGTGATCAGAGAAGCCGGCCGCTGTGGCCGAGCGTTTCTAGGTGTTTCAATCCGCAATCGTGCTGCTGTTTCAGTCGCAGGTTCGAATCCTGCCTCGGGCATGGATGTGAGTGATGTCCTTAGGTTAGTTAGGTTTGGGGTTGTTGTTGTTTTTGGGGAAGGAGACCAGACAGCGAGGTCATCGGTCTCATCGGATTAGGGAAGGACGGGGAAGGAAGTCGGCCGTGCCCTTTCAAAGGGACCATCCCGGCATTTGCCTGGAGCGATTTAGGGAAATCTCGGAAAACGTAAATCAAGATGGCCGGACGCGGGATTGAACCGTCGTCCTCCCGAATGCGAGTCCAGTGTGCTAGCCACTGCGCCACCACGCTCGGTGGTTAGTTAGGTTTAAGTAGTTCTAAATCTAGGGGACTGATGACCTCAGATGTTAAGTCCCATAGTGCTTGGAGCCATTTTAACCATTTTTTTGATCAGAGAATCTACAGAAAGGAAAAATCTGGGTGCTCGGTTGCGAATGCTGTAGGCTAATCACCGCACCACCACGCCTGGTAGACTGCTTCAACTCAATTTATGCGATTCTAGGCACCCATTGTACACAAAATTCACTCGCAGCCTCTGTACGAAATGACCATTTAGTGACAGGAAGGTTATTTGGATACAGAGACGTGAGAATCATCAATCCGAGATGGGCGGGCGATCGTCGTGTGTGGACCTCCTGAAACAAGGATAATGACTATAAGCTAGGCTATGCAGATGATATACAGCTCCAAGTGAGAGAAGGTCAAGTAAGACAAATCAGAATGGAGTTGGCTGCAGCTTCCCATCAGTGCCGTTCAACTCGTACGTCGAAGAGGCAACGACAGAACTGAAAGACACCCTATATAGGTGAACAGAGGTATGAGTGGGACACGTGTGCACCATTGCAACGTCCGGCAGACGAGGTGGCCACTGTGGCTGAGTATGAGGAAGTCTAGCGAGACTGGAGAGCAAACGTAGCACAGAAGAACGAAGAGCGACGGTGGTGGTGATGAAAAGTGCTAGAGAAATAATAATGACTTGCCTAACACAAAAATTGGGAAAGGCACGGCAGTGGATGAAGTGAAAGAATTATTCTATCTAGGATGCATGATTTTACAGGATGGGCGAAGTAAGGAAGACGTTCAAGTCTGCCGTCCTTTATTTAACTATAACCTGGGAGCTGATATGAAATGTCGCCCCCGATTGGTTCAAATGGTTCTGAGCATTATGCGACTTAACTTCTGAGGTCATCAGTCGCCTAGAACTTAGAACTAATTAAACCTTACTAACCTAAGGACATCACACACATCCATGCCCGAGGGAGGATTCGAACCTGCGACCGTTGCGGTCTCTCGGTTCCAGACTGTAGCGCCCAGAACCGCACGGTCACTCCGGCCGGCGCCCCCGATTGAAATCCTAAAATATCACTTTGATATTAAAAATGAAGAAATTCCCCCAGCTGTATTTAAGGCGTCGTATCTCACCACTGACTTGCAGTATCAGCCGCACGCAGTTGACGTCAACAAGGATATGGGCCTGAAGATGACGTTGTTACAACGTTGAAACAAGTTGCCAAAATAAAATCGACACCTTAAATATAGCTGGAGAAATTTTTTCGTTTTTAATATAAATTTATGCGAGCTGACGTCCCACTGTCCTCCATCACAACTATGGATGTACGAAGACTAAAATATTGCATCTTTATATTGTATTAAATCTGGCCCACATGTAAACAAACGCAATTTGACAATGGGACAACTTTCGTCAAACATAACGGAAGAAAGGAGGTTTAACCAGAGCTAACCTAGACAAAACTAAAATTAGAGTCCTCACTTTAGAAGCGATGCGTTTACGGACTGTCTCTATAAGGAAACTGTATCACACAGATACAGTTTATGCAAGGCAAATAATTTAACCATCTGTGTCCTACTCTACCTAATAATCTGAAAGAAAAAAAAAAAACCGAGCTTGTTTGGTTGCAAACGTTATTTCGATTACTCAGTCTGCACCGGCACCAGTTTCAAAGTTCCACAGCAATTTACACTTTCGTATACAGCCGAAGATCTTACGTTAAACAATTGGGAGCATTGTTTAAAACATGTGCTTCGCCACAGAATTAAATACAATAAAAACTAAAGAGGTGCGTTTCGAGAACGTAGTTCTTCAGTGAACAAATATGGAGTTATGGAACAGGTGGGAGAGTCATACATTAGAAACCAGGGAGTAGGGCAGTGAACTCGTAAAATACCAACGTTACTGAAACACAATGCGCAGGATAACAAGCCTCACCCATAAAACCACTCCAACAATGTGCTTCACGTCCTCATTGGATATGAAAGAAAAAATAAAATACGGAATATTATTACTACACTACTGGCCATTAAAATTGCTACACCGAGAAGAAATGCAGATGATAAACGGGTATTCATTGGACAAATATATTATACTAGAACTGTCATGTGATTACATTTTCACGTCATTTGGGTGCATACATCCTGAGAAATCAGTGCCCGGAACAACCACATCTGGACCTAAAAACGGCCTTGATACGCCTGGGCATTGAGTCAAACAGAGCTTGGATGGCGTGTACAGGTACAGCTGCCCATGCTGCTTCAACACGATACCACATTTCATCAGGAGTAGTGACTGGCGTATTGTGACGAACCAGTTGCTCGGCCACCATTGACCAGACGTTTTAAGTTGGTGAGAGATCTGGAGAATGTGCTGCCCAGGGCAGCAGTCGAACATTTTCTGTATCCAAAAAGGCCCGTACAGGACCTGCAACATGCGCTCGTGCATTATCCTGCTATAATGTAGGGTTTTGCAGGGATCGAATGAAGGGTAGAGCAACGGGTCGTAACACATCTGAAATGTAACGTCCACTGGTCAAAGTGCCGTCAATGGAAACAAGAGGTGACCGAGACGTGAAACCAATGGCACCCCACACCATCACGCCGTGTGATACGCCAGTATGGCGATGACGAATACACTCTTCCAATGTGCGTTTACCGCGATGTAGCCAAACACGGATGCGACCATCATGCTGCTGTAAACAGAACCTGGATTCATCCGAAAAAATGGCGTTTTGCCATTCGTGCACCCAGGTTCGTCGTTGAGTACATCATCACAGGCAATCCTGTCTGTGATGCAGCGTCAAGGGTTAACCTCAGCCATTGTCTCCGAGCTGATAGTTCATGCTGCTGCAAACGTCGTCGAACTGTTCGTGCAGATGGTTGTTATCTTGCAAACGTCCCCATCTGTTGACTCAGGGATCGAGACTTGGCTGCACAATCCGTTACAGCCATGCGGATAAGATGCCTGTCATCTCGACTGCTAGTGGTACGAGGCCGTTGGGATCCAGCACGGCGTTCCATATTACTCTCCTGAACCCACCGATTCCATATTCTGCTAACAGTCATTGGATCTCGACCAACGCGAGCAGCAATGTAGCGATACGATAAACCGCAATCGCGATAGGCTACTATCCAACCTTTATCATAGTCGGAAACGTGATGGTACGCATTTTTCCACCTTACACGAGGCATCACAACCACGTTTCACCAGTCAACGCCGGTCAATTGCTGTTTGTGTATGAGAAATCGGTTGGAAACTTTTCTCATGTCAGCACGTCGTAGGTGTCGCCACCGGCGCCAACCTTGTGTGAATACTCTGAAAAACCAATCATTTACACATCACAGCATCTTCTTCCTGTCGGTTAAATTTCGCGTCTGTAGCACGTCATCTTCGTGGTGTAGCAATTTTAATGACCAGTACTGTACTTTAGTTTTTTAGTGACTTGGATAGGAAGCTCATACAAGTCTATTTGAAATCGTGGACTGAGATGCTGCGGGTGGTTCGTCACACAGTTGTTACATGGAGCCACTAATATCGGAACGGCACACCCAGAATTTCTCTTAAAACGGTGATTAACGTTATAGGAAGCTGTGCTGTAAAGTAATGCTTCCGAATTTTTTTATTCTGTTCTCAATATCGGTTAAGGTATTACGTGTCATGCATATTATTCGGTAGACTTTTCCGCTTCGATGGCCCAAGTTGCAAACTTCTGTCGCTAGAGGGTTCCAAACTGTAGTGTACAACTTGATGGGGTGTAGTGTAACTGTGTCGTTGTGTGGGAAGCAGCGTCCTGTAACCCAGAGTCAGAGCGGAGGAAACGTTCGTCCACACCTGGACCACAGCACGAGAACAACAGGCCACACAGGAGCCCTCCAGCAACTGCAACATTCCGACGCCATGGGATCACTGTCGTCGATTATCCTCCACACAATGCCGAATTGTCCCCATCCGACTTCCATCTATCTTCAAAACTTAAAGAATACCTTCGAGGACTGCACTTTGATACTGAGGAAGCGGTGGAAGCAGAGGTGAGGTTGTGGCTCCTTCAACTAAGTTAAACATTCCACAGTGAAGGTGTCAACAAACTGGTCTTTCGTTCAGGGAGGTGTGTTCATCTCCAGGACGACTATGTCGAGAAATAAATACGAAGACATGAAGAATAAAGATAAAGAATATTTATAAAGTCTGCTTTACTCAAAAATCTTTAATAGTTTTCATATTAAAGTCTGGTAGTTTCCCGTTACTTTCCACGTAGGCAGTAGGTTGCCCAGCCTAAGACCAGCCGCTCACTATGAGTCAGACGCTGTCTGTAGCCGCCCCTCTGGGGTACAGTCACTACTTGTACCCAAAGAGAAAAGGCTGCTCTTCCGCCAGCTTCACCGTTCCGAAAGACTCTTTCTCTGCTGTCACTGCCGTTGAGGTCTTATAGATATAACAGGAAATGACAGGAAAAGGACATGGTGAGGACAAGTTTGGGGTAGGAAAGGGGGAGCGATAGGCCGTTGTGGGGGACACTTTGTCTGGCTCCTCCCCGAACGAAAGACCAGTTTGTTGACACCTTCACTGTGGAATGTTTGACTTTGTTGACGGAGGATGGAAAGAGTGAGTAATGAAAGAGTAATGGAAAGCGTTGGTGGGATAAGATGTCTGCTGAAGGTTGTAAGAGAAAGGAAAAAGAACTGGCTGGGACATTCATCGAGAAGGGAGTGCTTGCTAGCAAATGCTTTGGAAGGATTGGTATGTGGGAGAAGACTTAGAGGAAGAAGGAGATACAAGATGATAGGATGATAGACGACATAAAGGGAAGAGGAAATTATATAGACCTGAAGAGGATGGCAGAAGACCGGACAGCCTGGAGAACTACCATGTGAAAAAATGGTTCAAATGGCTCTATGCACTATGGGACTTAACATCTGAGGTCATCAGTCTCCCAGACATAGAATTACTTAAGGGGGGTAGGACGTCAAACGGACGACTTGGAGCGGGAGAGACACCACAGGAATTTTTAACCTCCAATGTCCATACTTTTAAAAATAAATTCATAAAACTTTGTCAGAATGACCAGAAAGGATTCATGATTTATACTTATAGTGGTGGAAGTTCAAAAATATAAGAAAATAATTTATTTTTTTAGATTCGTATTTCACCTTTTTTCACTTAGCATTGGCTGCATTTGTTTGCTATAGGTACACTTTTCTTCATAAGTAAGGGAGATTCTTCGATTAATTTTGCACAGCATAGAAACCGTACTTACAGGTGTACGAAACTCTAGAATTTTCCAAATATATTAAAAACTGTAGTAAAAATTGAGATAATTAACTATAATATTTGAGTTTTTTCTAAACGTAAAGTTTAAAATGTAACAGCACATTCATTTTTTCATAAATTAAATAATTTCTAGAGTTTCATACACCTGTAAGTATGGTTTGTATGCTGTGCAAAATTCATCGAAGAATCTCTCTTACTTATGAAGAAAAGTGTACCTATAGCAACAAATGCAGCCAATGGTAAGTGAAAAAATGATGAACTTTCACATGTAAAAAAAATTATTTTGTTATTTTTTAACTTCCGCTCCTATGATTGTGAATCGTGAATCCTTTCTGGTCATGCTGACAAAGCTTTATGAATTTATTCGTAAAAGTATAGACAGTGGAAATTAAAATGTCCTGAGGTGTCTCTCCTGCTCCAAGACGGCCCGTTTGACGACCTACCCGCCCCCCCCCCCCCCCCTTTAAAGCTAACTAACCTAAGGACATCACACACATACATGCCCGAGGCAGGATTCGAAACTGCGACCATAGCAGCAGCGCGGTTCCGGACTGAAGCGCCTAGAACCGCTCGGTCACAGCGGCCGGCACAAATACCAAGCGAAAACCTGCCTTTTGGCAGAACACTGATGATGATGATGATGATATTAAAGATTCAGAGGCTTTATTTTTCAGCACACCCTCGAGGGACACCAATTTATTGAAGATTACTAGGACAGAAATTGTCATTTGTTGGTCTCTGTTTCTTCCACACAAGCACTGCAGATTTTTATATAGACCCTATCACGTCAAAACCTTAAGTTTCATCTCTCATCGGCGTCTTTCTGTAACGCAAAGACACACAGTTCATCGCGGGCGGTATTCGTGTTTCAGGACGACACGTATCACGGACGAAGAACATCCGGTAGGGGCCTTGCCAGTCTCGCTCTGAGGAGAAGGATTTAGCAGGTGACAGCGTAAGTTGTGTGAAACGCCTAGGCTGCGGACACGCGAGCCGCAGAAAGGCGAAAGGAAGGAATAAAAAGCAGCGGCGACTGCAGAGGGAGAAAGCCGACGGCTCGGCGTCGACGAGCACGTCTTGCGGCCGGGGTCTGCGTAAATCTCCGGGAAACCGGAGGAGGCGCCACCCGCGCTCTGCTGGACGATAACGAGGCGGTTGCCGCTCGAGGGGAGAGGAGAGGAGAGGAGGCAGAGCGCGGACCGCCTTTGCTCTGTCCTGGCCTCATTCCCCGGACGCTGCCGCTGGCCCCTCCTTACGCACAGAGACGGCGGTTGCAACACGTCACAACCAGTATGCTAAAAAACTCGGGCTTCTGCACCGATTTCCCACATTTATTTATACTCGTAATACGTGATAACGAAACACTTGTTATCGAAAACTGTGGCATTGTTAACTGCACACGACTTTAGTCACTTGTCGACATGTATCTGATAAACGCCAAGTAGTTCAGGATTGTCCAGCTGTATACTACTTCAACATGCTTACATCGGTGCTCAGTTGCGTAGCCGATGGGTTGAAAGGGCATAGGTTGACGCTTATACAGGGTGTTACAAAAAGGTACGGCCAAACTTCCAGGAAACATTCCTCACACACAAAGAAAGAAAATATGTTATGTGGACATGTGTCCGAAAACGCTTAATTTCCATGTTAGAGCTCATTTTATTACTTCTCTTCAAATCACATTAATCATGGAATGGAAACACACAGCAACAGAACGTACCAGCGTGACTTCAAATACTTTGTTGCAGGAAATGTTCAAAATGTCCTCCGTTAGCGAGGATACATGCATCCGCCCTCCGCCGAACGGAATCCGTGATGCGCTGATGCAGCCCTGGAGACAAGAGCTTTCAAATGCCTCCATAAATGAAAGTCAAGTGGGTTGAGGTCAGGAGAGTGTGGAGGCCATGGAATTGGTCCGCCTCTACCAATCCATCGGTCACCGAATCTGTTGTTGAGAAGCGTACGAACACTTCCACTGAAATGTGCAGGATCTCCATCGTGCATGAACCACATGTTGTGTCGTACTTGTAAAGGCACATATTCTAGCACCACAGGTAGAGTATCCCGTATGAAATCATGATAACGTGCTCCACTGGGCGTAGGTGGAAGAACATGGGGCCCAATCAAGACATCACCAACAATGCCTGCCCAAACGTTCACAGAAAATCTCTGTTGATGACGTGTTTGCACAATTGCGTGCGGATTCTCGTAAGCCCACACATGTTGATTGTGAAAATTTACAATTTGATCACGTTGCAATGAAGCCTCATCCGTAAAGAGAACATTTGCACTGAAATGAGGATTGACACACTGTTGGATGAACCATTCGCAGAAGTGTACCCGTGGAGGCCAATCAGCTGCTGATAGTGTCTGCACACGCTGTACATGGTACGGAAACAACTGGTTCTCCCGTAGCACTCTCCATACAGTGACGTGGTTAACGTTACCTTGTACAGCAGCCACTTCTCTGACGCTGACATTAGGTTTATCGTCAACTGCACGAAGAATTGCCTCGTCCATTGCAGGTGTCCTCGTCGTTCTAGGTCTTCCCCAGTCGCGAGTCATAGGCTGGAATGTTCCGTGCTCCCTAAGACGCCGATCAATTGCTTCGAACGTCTTCCTGTCGGGACACCTTCGTTCTGGAAATCTGTCTCGATACAAACGTACTGCGCCACGGCTATTGCCCCGTGCTAATACATACATCAAATGGGCATCTGCCAACTCCGCATTTGAAAACATTGCACTGACTGCAAAACCACGTTCGTGATGAGCACTAACCTGTTGATGCTACGTACTGATGTGCTTGATGCTAGTACTGTAGAGCAATGAGTCGCATGTCAACACAAGCACCGAAGTCAACATTACCTTCCTTCAATTGGGCCAACTGGTGGTGAATCGAGGAAGTACAGTACATACTGACGAATCTAAAATGAGCTCTAACATGGAAATTAAGCGTTTCCGGACACATGTCCACATAACATCTTTTCTTTATTTGTGTGTGAGGAATGTCTCCGGAAAGTTTGGCCGTACATTTTTGTAACACCCTGTATATACATATATAACATCATTTCTACCCTTTTCATTGCTCATGAAAACCACACGTTCCGTGTTGTACCACCATACACCGAGACCTTCGAAGGTGGTGGTCCACACTGCTGTACGCACCGATACGTCTAATACCCAGTAGCACGTCCTTTTGCATTGATGCATGCCTGCATTCCTAATGGCATACTATCCACAAGTTCTTCAGGGCACTGTTGGTCCAGACTGCGGAACTCCTCAACGGCGATTTGACGTAGATCCCTCAAAGTGGTTGGTGGGTCACATTGTCCATAAACAGCCCTTTTCAATCTATCCCGGGCACTTTCCATAGGGTTCATATCTGGAGACATGTTGGCCACTCTAATCGAGCGATGTCATTATCCTGAAGGAAGTCATTCACAAGATCTGTACGATGGGAGCGCGAATTGTCGTCCAAGAAGACGAATGCCTCGCCAATATGCTGCCGATATGGTTGCACTATCGGTCGGAGGTTGCCATTCACTTATCCTACAGCCGTTACAGTTCCTTTCATGGCCACCAGCGGTGTACATCGGTCCCACATTATGCCACCCCAAAACAGGTGAGAACCTCCACCTTGATGCACTCGCTAGACAATGTGTCTAAGGCGTTCAGCCTGACCGGAGTGCCTCCAACCACGTCTCCGACAATTGTCTAGTTGAAAGCATATGCGACAGTCATTGGTCAAGAGAACGTGATGACAAACGTGAGCAGTCCATTCGGCGTGTTGTTGGACCTATCTGTAACACGCTGCATGGTTTCGTGGTTGCAAAGATGGACCTCTCCGTGGACGTTCCGAGTGAAGTAGCGCATCATGCAGCCTATTGCACACAGAGTGAGTCGTAACATGACGTCCTGTGGCTGCACGGAAAGCATTATTGAACGTGGTGGCGTTGCTGATAGGGTTCCTCCGAGCCATAATCCGTAGGTAGCGGCCATCCATTGCAGTAGTAGCCCTTGGGCGGCCTGAGCGAGGCATGTCATCGACAGTTCCTGTCTCTGTATCTCCTCCATGTCCGAACAACATCGCTTTGGTTCACTCCGAGACGCCTGGACACTTCCCTTGTTGAGAACCCGTCCTGGCACAAAGTAACAGTGTGGACGCGATCGAACCGCGGTATTGACCGTCTAGGCATGGTTGAACTACAGACAACACGAGCCGTTTACCTCCTTCCTGGTGGAATGACTGGAACTGATCGTCTGTCGGTCCCCCTCCATGTAACAGGTGCTGCTCATGCATGGTTGTTTACATCTTTGGATGGGTTTAGTGACATCTCTGAACAGTCAATGGTACTGTGTATCTGAAACAAAATCCACAGTCAAGGTCTCTCTTCAGGAGTTCTGGGAACCGAGATGATGCAAAACTTTTTTGATGTGTGTATATATATTTTGAAGGGGCAAAGAAAATAGGTATGCGTATGCAAATACAGAGATATATAAACAGGCAGAATACGGCGCTGGGGTCGGCAACGCCTATGTAAGACAACATATGTCTGGCGTAGTTGTTAGATCGGTTACTACTGCTACAATGGCAGATTATCAAGATTTAAGTGGGTTTGAGCGTGATGTGCCATGGGACACAGCATCTCAAAAATGGCTCAAATGGCATTGAGCACTATGGGACTTAACATCTATGGTCATCAGTCCCCTAGAACTTAGAACTACTTAAACCTAACTAACCTAAGGACAGCACACAACACCCAGTCATCACGAGGCAGAGAAAATCCCTGACCCCGCCGGGAATCGAGCCCAGGAACCCGGGCGTGGGAAGCGAGAACGCTACCGCACGACCACGAGCTGCGGACGACACAGCATCTCCGAGGCAGCGATGAAGTGGGAATTTTCCCCCAAAACCATTTCATAAGTGTACCGTGAATATTAGGAATCTGGTAAAACATCAAATCTCAGACATCGTTACGGTCGGGAAAAGATCCTGCAACAACGGGACCAACGACGACTGAAGAGAATGGTTCAAGGTGACAGAAGTGCAGTCGTTCCGCAAATTGCTGCCGATTTCAATCATGAGTCACCAACAAGTGTCAGCGTGCGAGCCATTCAGTGAAACATCATCGGTATGGGCTTTTGGAGCCGAAGGCCCACTCTTATACCCTTGATGACTGCACGATAGAAAGCTTTACGCCCCGCCTGGGCTCGTCAACACCGACATTGGACTGTTGATGACTGGAAATATGTTGCCTGGTCGGACGAGTCTCGTTTCAAATTGCATCGAGCGGATGGACGTGTACTGGTATGCACACAACCTCATGAATCCAAGGACCCTGCATGTCAGCAGGGGACTCTTCAAGCTCGTGGAGCCTACGCAGTTGGAATGATGTTGGACCCCTGATTCTCCTAGATATCCCTCTGACAGGTGACACGTATATAAGCACCCTGTATGATCACCCGTATCCATTCATGTCTATTGTGCATTCCGTCAGAATTGGGCAATTCCAGCAGGACAATGCGACACCCCACACGTCCTGAATTTCTATAGAGTGGCTCCAGGAACATCTTCTCAGCTTAAAAACTTCCGCTGACCACCAAACTCCCCAGACATGAACATTATTGAGCATATCTGGGATGCCTTTGCAACATGCTGTTCAGAAGAGATCTCCCGTACTCTTACGAATTTATGCACAGCCATCCAGGATTCATTGCGTCAATTCCCTCCAGCACAACTTCAGACATTAGTCTATTCCATGCCACGTGGTGTTGCGGCACTTCTGCGTGCTCGCGTGGACCCTACACGATATTAGTCAGGTGTACCAGTTTCTTTGGCTCTTCAGTGCATATACGTATATAGATAACACTACAGGCTGATATACAATTTGTTTTCCTTTTAACTGTGTCTTACTTCTTTCCCATTTTATTTTCATCATACTTTGAGAAGGTTATTTCGGAATGATTTTTGTAAATTTAAGTCTCGGTATAATTATGTTTCTGTTTACCTAAGGTGATTGCCATTTCCAGTTATTATACTGTTGTATACTTTCTTATCTGTTAAAGAGTTATTTGGATTCATTTTCTATGGACAGATTAATATCAAATTGTAATTTTGTAAAAAAGCCGTAAATCGATGTAATCAGAATCTTCGAAAGTTTATGTGCAGCGAGGTTTATCAGCGATGTTGAATCATATCGATAGGTCGACAAAGAAGGCATCAACAAAGAGTTGGGAGCGAGGAGAAAGTGTGGAGGTGACTCTCATGCCGCTTACATATGGTGTTTGTGGCCCGTGAAAAATATGAGTGTGTGGAAAGTGCTACATTTATGATATCGGAGTGTACTGCGATTAAAAAACTGGTGACTTTCCGTGTCGCGTTGCTCATCTACCGAAACTGTGCTTTGACTCGTGAAACTTAAAACTTTGATAAGCAGACCGGTAAGCTATGTGCACGCCATAAAGATACTGTTTCCGACCGTAGCCAGTACAAACTCTTTAGTGCGTACCACAAAATGTGGAATGAAACAGAAAATATGGTTACACATTTTCATATTGTATATTGATACGAAGAAATTTAATTGCAAATGTATGATGTGATGATTGCCGTATGACTCTAGTGACTGCGTAGACAATTGCTCAATGTACAGATTGTTCTGTTAAAACAACACACTAAAGGTCTCGATTTCATTGTAATTTCATCTTCAGAGCTGCAAGATCGCCAATGGTACCTGTTCTTTCGGACACGTCCGAATATACTGTTAAAAGTGCTGCGCCGCGATCGTAAACCATAAACCTGAAAACTGTGGCTGATGTGTGCAACAAATATTATGATCAAAAGTGTTTTATGTTCGTCGTTGCATGTAGATACTCACATTGGAATTAATTCTGCGAACATGTAGCATTCCTGGGAGAGCCGCAACAGGCGCCCAGCAACACGACGCGAAATATCGGTCTGCACGCTCAAGGATCGCGGACCGACGAGGCGAGCGTCGATTACTCGCCGACAGTATCAGCTAAATGAAAACTCTTTTGAAGGAACACTGGCTAAGAGACACCGCGAACTATATTGTTCTAATCAGTGATATCAAAGCAATAGTAACTTTTCATGATGATTAACTTTAGATAATCATAAATTGTCATATTTCAGTGCTGTTTTGTTTCTCAATAATAATTTTCAGAAAACAATTAAAACCTAGTTTCGTCCATTAACTGATTTCTTTCTATAATCACAATAATTTTGCAAACTCATTGACTTACGACATATTACTGCAAACAATTGCTATCAATACTAACGAGGTAAAATTTAAACAGTTTTTAATTGAAGCTACTGTGGGTCCTTGGTAAAACATTGTAAATTAACTAAACAAACACTGTTTTTTGGCCTTGTTTCACAATATTATTATTAATGTTATTGTACAACCTAGGCTTCGGGCCATAAGCCCATTTTCAAGCAATGTACTGGAAAATGGGCTTATAACCCGTAATCTAGTTTGTGCAACAACATTATTAATAAAATTGTGAAACAAGGCCAAAAAATAGTGTTGGTTTAGTTAATTAAACAGTTTTTTTTCCCTTTTCATTTGCTTTTAATTGCCAAAGCTTCTTAGTTTATATGTTTTGTAAGTGCCCATCTGCATTTACATGTTTCATTGTTTCGAATCTGATCTCATGCGAATTACTGTGATCTGCTGATGGATTTTACGTGCTATATATTATCCGCCATCGTCACGAGGTGTTCAGTTTGTTTAGGAGAATATTTTATCAGTAGTAGTAGTAGTAGTAGTAGTAGTTGTTGTTGTTGTTGTTATGATTTACAGTCAAAAGACTGGTTTGATGCAGCTCTCCATGCTACTCTATCCTGTGCCAGCTTATTCGTCTCCAAGTAACTACTGCACCCTACATCCTTCTGAATCTGCTTAGTGTATTCATCTCTTGGTCTCCTTATATGATTTTTTTCCCTCCACGCTGCCTTCCACTACTCACTTGGTGCTTCCTTGATATCTCAGAACAGGTCCTACCAACCGATACCTTCTTCTAGTCAAGCTGTGCCATGAATTCCCCTTCTCCCCATTTCTATTCAGTACCTCGTCATTAGTTACGTGATTATCGGTAATCTATTTGATTTGGGCTAATTGGTGGTCATTCGTATTGTTGAAGTACTGGGGTGATTACTTGCATGTGTGAACGTAATGTTCAGCCAAATTGAAAAAAGTAGAGTGCTCCTGGTTCCAGCTATCATGAATTTCCGGGCGTGGTAAATTTAGGGGGGACAGATACGGCTATTGTCAGTCCAAGTAGTGGAACATGGTTAGTTCTAGCCAAGACGAGGTTCGAGAAGTGTGGTTTCGGATGACACAGTTTCATTCTGTGATACCCTCTGATCCATTATAGCCACCGATGTCGTCTCACTAATTTAAAAAGACATTTAATAAATTATGTGTTCCTTTATGATTAATAACAAACAAATACCACAGGAATGACATTGTGACTAACACCTTCAGCTGCTGAATTAAACAGCTTTATTCACTACTGGTTTGTTAACAGGATTATATTTAGGTACATGAATACATGTAGGGAAAGAAATCGATAAGCTACAAAAGTACACTGACAAATGTCTGTGTAAAATACAAATATTGAAGTACATCCTTGTGGCAGTCATAAACTAATACCAGTAGCTGGTTACAACCCATTAGTAAACTAGTATACTGATCGTAAGCATTTCATCCACAAAGGTATGAGTGAGTAGAACTATACTGCAGAAGAAGCATAGTAGTCATCTTTATATAGTGTATTTGTCAAAAAGGCGTTGATGTAAAAAGTTCGAAATGTTGGCAAGAGTTTCAAGTAAAGAGTTAGGTAAAGTACCTACATAACATTACTTCAGTTGTTGTGTGATTTTACTAATTTGTTTGTAACTTGTTTTTTAGGTTTGGTTAACACACAAATTGCAGTAAATTCAGTAGCCATCATTGGAAACGATTAAGACATCTGTAAATAAAGTATTCTGCTTTTGTACTACATGCATATGACCTACACTTAGCTTCTTCAGTGACCAATGAATAATTAGGATAATGCTGAACTGTTTTGTCTTACTTTTGATATTCTATTGTACAGTCAACATCTTCTTTAAATTCATTTATACGTTCATGTAAAATATGATCATATTTTAAAGAACTTAGTTCATAAGGAAATATTATACATGATATCCATATTTCATGGAATTAAGTTTTCAAGTAATGTCCACTGTAAAAAAGTCAAATTCATCATTCCAACATTTACAACACATTTCTAAAAAGTCATCAAATTTTAAATCACCACCAACAAACTCATAATAAATGTTGTTTGAATTTGTGTCATCTTGTCTTAAAATATTTAGATTATTCATTACTAATTGTTTTGGTTTTTTTGAATATGTCTCAGCTACATAAAAACAATCTGTCCCTTTATATCTTCCTCTAGTAAAATATTTTCTAACTACATTTTCATTTTCAAATGTGAAGTCATCAAATAATCTATGTGAATGGTCTTGGCCTTGATTTAGTGATATAATTCCATCGTTATTTTCATTAAATATGATTATCTCCTCATTATTTTTATCTTCAACTATTTTACATTTTCTTGTAAATTCTTTGTATTTGGGTTGGTCTAAACTTTTTGAATAAACATTCAAGTAATTTACCTTATGATTTACCTTATTCCAATCTAACCATCCTGGAGCCAGAATATAACTGTCAATCATTAATGTTCTTCTTTCACATTCACTTGGTCCTATTATCATACATCGAATAGAATTTATTAAAAGCTTACCAAATATATTTTTTGATTTCTCCATGGAATTTTTATTTTTTGTTCCCTATCAGTCTCCATTCAATTCAATAAGTTTTTATTAAAATTAAATGTCACCTATATCAGTTGAATGGTAAGTCATCTGCTCTCACAAAAAGGTTGACTGTACATATATGAGAAAGTTGTAGCAATGTTGCACTAGTTGACTTTTATACCTTTCTAACTGCAAATATTGCACAAAAATAATAAATAATATAGTGAAGAAGAAATGATAGAAATTCCTGTTGCTCTACACAGCTTAAAAAGCTTGGAGAAAGTTATTCATTCAAACAGCCTAATATACACATTAAAGCAGATGAAATTTTAAATAAGACTATTATTGAGAGCGATGGTAAATTATGCACAGATATTAAAAGTAGAATGGGAAGTGTGCTTCGATTTAGTTGTCAAACTATTGAAGCTAATGAAAAAGCAGTTGCTGCTGACATTCCGAAATTTATTTCATTTCAGTTAATCAACATAAATTTTAATCTAGCTGCTGGAATGTATGTAAAACATACTGATCATTTTCATCAAGAAATTAATATTATTGCTTTATTCGAATCTAAAGCTAAATTTGGAGGACCAGTAATTCATGAACCACATCATATTGTACATATTCCAATTTTTGATACTATCCAGGAATTATAAATAACTGTAACTGATAAATCTGAAAATTTGATTGAATTCAATGGTGCTACTGTAACAATTATTTTAGAAATGATTTAATAAATTTTATCTTCAGTAAATAATCAACAAAATAGAGGGCTATCAGTTCTACTTATTCGCTGTGAATGAGAAATCAAAAAATAATCAAAATATTCTTAAAAAGGTCACAGAAAGTAACATAAGTATCAGAGATGGAGGGCTTCATCGTAACCAAGCTCAGTTGTTGACTTGTTTCAGTATTATTGGAACTGATGGTACAGAGTATCCAACTTGGAATGGAAAACCTAGTAAAAAATTAATAGGAAATTATGTGCAAAGCTATTTGACTTGATAACCATAAAGAAAGCAAATAATGTTTTGTCTAGAACAGAGCATCCTTTTATTTCATCATCAGTTTTGTTGTACCGGTATTTATCTTCAACTCTTAATGATAAAATAACTTTAGAAGGACATATTCTTAATAATGGATAGGTAGAAAGTAAGAAAAATGAAGTGCTTTATGCACTGAATATGCTTGGTGGTACAGAAGATGGTATCTGTTCTTTCTGACATGTCCGAAAGAAAAGATACCACCTTCATATATAGTTAAGGCTAACCTGTCAGGCCGGCCGAAGTGGCCGTGCGGTTAAAGGCGCTGCAGCCTGGAACCGCAAGACCGCTACGGTCGCAGGTTCGAATCCTGCCTCGGGCATGGATGTTTGTGATGTCCTTAGGTTAGTTAGCTTTAACTAGTTCTAAGTTCTAGGGGACTAATGACCTCAGCAGTTGAGTCCCATAGTGCTCAGAGCCATTTGAACCATTTGAACTAACCTGTCACTGACCTCCTTCTGTGCGGATGCACGCGTATTGCCCGAACTCTTACGGGACTCGGTAAGATTGTCTGCCGCGAGTAATGAGTGTAATGGGCAGGGGCACTACGAATGTAGTGTGTGGACATTAAGTTGGGATTGTGGGTCTTACAGGAAACGTGCAAGGGATAAGTCCCTGCAGTCGCACTATCCTGTGTGCCCTCGGTAAGTCGGCTGTCAGCCGTGTTGTGAAGCGGACGCACGCGGGGCTCTGTGTGGCGCTCCGCAAGCGGGCCGTTGTTTACTCGCGCGGGTGGTGGCATTGCAGTGTAAACAGATCACCTCGAACGACGATAGCGCTTTCTTATAGAAAGGCCACGATTAAAGTAACGTTCGAGTGACGTCGTTTTAGTTTATATTTGCTCTTCTTTCCCCATGCATTTTAACAGTGATCTTTTCTAAATAGAACTCTACCTTCTGCTCTGTCAGCAAATGTATTAGTAATTATATAAGTGATCTATACCACTACGGCTATTACATTTTAGAAACCTTGTAGAACAAATTTCCTACTTACTTTAATGTAAAATGCTGTTATTCAACACAGCTCTTATGCGTATGTATTCAGCGCTCTCTGCAACCCAATTTTTCCTAGTCGTTTGAGCTTGTCTCTGGCATGATGCAAGCTTGTACCTTACGCAAATAATCTATCCTGTGACTCCTGTTATAGTTTTATGTTGGCAAGAGCCTCTACCAGTGGGCATTTATCAGTGAGCATTCATTTTAAAGTACGCTAAATGTAGTCTGGCTCCTATCTAAAACCATGGCTTGCTATAATTCCTGATTCTGTCAATATTACGTATGACAAGAGCCACTCGACTTCAGCTAATTTAATATACCATCATGTGATGTAACGAGTGAGTGCGCTTACCTCACAGATATCTTGCTATTAATATTTTGTTATGTTTGTAAAAATAATTTCTGTATCTGGTTGTGTACATTTTTAAGGCGGACCCCTTCTGAAGAAGATATTTTTAGAAATACCGAAACCTAGTTGAAGGGCTACTGAACCTTTGTTTTGTAACTGGTTCGCTGACCTTTCAACCCTCTTCTAATTATAATGAACTCAAAATGCTCTTAATTTTCATCTAAAATTTTAGATCACCCATACAGATTTTAATTATGAATGAAAAAACTTCTCTATCTTTCTAAATTAATTCTAGTGTGCTTGAAATGGCCACTATCTACATCTAAGTCTTATTCCATTCTAGTGCGCTGGTTTTTTATATATGGTACTAACTGGTTACGTTGAGGGCACAAGGCATGTTTTTAATGCACAACCTTTCATATAAATTACGATTTTAGGTATGCAAATCTTTATAAACATAAAATAATCAAACACAATATAATTGATTTAATTAAGTGGTAAAAAAGGCTGCGCATTAAAAACATGCCTACTGCGCTCAACGTACCTACTTACCACCGATAAAGGTGACAATGCACTTTTTCGCCGTTTTTAAAATCAGTTTTGTTGAGTGGTGCTTGAGAAATCAAGTGAGAAAGTTACGAGAATGTATCAACTTCCCCCCTGAGGCCTGAAAGTACGGAGGGCGTCAGCCACCCGCGGTTTTCTAACCACAGTGACTGCACGTTACCGAATAACGTTTTATAGTGGTAATGGGGGGATAGTCCGAGGCCGCCCCACCATAAGATTTTTGTTCTGAACTGTGTATTCTAATGTGGCTGGTGAGCTTTTGGCGAAAAGACACTGAGGTTCGTGCTACCAGGGAGTACACACATTTCTGCTAGACCGTGGAGCTAAGAGTTAATTTGGGTTGAAATTTTCTAGTATAGGCTGCGTTGAAACCTGATGGCATCATCCCCACCAGGAGTAGGGAGTGATTTACTGATTTACTATATTCGATTTGACTATCGACATAGCAACTTCACCATTTCGTGTGAAGTTTTAGACCGAGCACATGGCACTTGTGTTAGTTACGAAAGACCCACGCGGTCGTATCACGAATTCCGTGATGGTTCTTGTGCTATTCTTGCCGTCTGACTGTCAACTGTACTTAGCATTGCTAAGAACACTCTCCGATTGAGTTTTGGCAATTGTGCCGAATCAGCCTATACGTGTGCTAACGTGGGACAGACCAACTCATGGTAACGTGTCGCTACCATCACGCCTGTTGTTAGTGTAGTCAAACTGAGCCCTGGGTTGCCAGTTTAAGGAATGGTAATTTTCCCCGCGTCGAATAGTTTATTCTTGGCTTTACTGATGTCTGTTTCAGTAGCTGTTGGCATTGCTAGTTTTCTTAGTTTCTGTCTGCACCGGTTCCTTTGGTTGTGTGCAGATCCGCTGGGGAAAAGCTACTTTGAGTCGCAACTTACTCTAAATTACACGCCACTCTACGTAATCGCCGTTGCTGCGAGAATTATGAGGATAAAACAGTAGACCACGATAATAGTACCCTCTGTCACCGTCGCAAGCACCTTCCATCCTCGACGCCTTATGTCTTATCCTCACTGGTGCACCTAGCAGAGGTGGCTATCGACTATGTTCGTACAGTCGTCTTGCAAGACATCTGGATCAGAAGGGGACCACAAGGTTCTGGACTTAGCACAGCTTAATACGACCTTCCTCCCTCCCTACCTTAAACGTATCGGAGCACAGGGAAAGACCAATTGCCCCCGTGCGATTATCTGATAACGACCGGCTTTTGAACGGGCGCATCGCTCTTGCCTGATTGCATGTATTATTCAGCGGCTAGGTGAGATAGGCTAATTACAAACCCTGGCGCCAATTACGTTATCCAGTTCCCTGATTCACATTTGCACAAGCAGTTACTAGAAGAGCTCCTAACGGTTAAATGAGAGTAGAACCAAATACTGTATGTCTGCACCGAAACCACGGCGGTGCTGTGGTGCCGAAGCTGGAGAAAGTGTGCTGCGTTATCGAGAGTGTCGGAAATGAAATGATGGAAGCGGGGGAATAATAGTACCTGCCTACTGATTTCATATGGCTCAGGCACAGGAACAGTCAACATATATGTCTTAAGAACAAAAGTTCTTCGACTGTGCGTAGTTCTGTTTCCCTTCTTTTGTGTTTTATTTTCAGTACGTAATTTGTATAAATTAGATAACATTTTCAAACAATTTAATATAAATATTAGTTTTTGTACAAAAAATAAACTGTCACACTAGATAACAAACAAACCAAGCGAGGGAGATAAATGGGTACATTCTAAAGGATGTGAGGTTCACTGTGAAAACTACAAACATTTCTACACGGGTCAAAGTAGCAACTATTCTAGAGTTAGGATAAGTGTCCTTCAAGTTTTCGCCTTCAACAACTAAGTTCACAGCGCTAGCTGCCCATTCAATTGAAACTGGAAAATTGCTGACTATACGTGCAATTATCTAAACATCCTACATATACAAAACGAAAGCCGAAAACAAGACTGCCTAGAATATTGAGGTACTTTCATGCACGAAATTAAGCAACTACGTTATACACTTAATGACATGACAGACAGTGAATACACTGGAGTTCTTTATATTTTCAAGAAATTTTGACTTAAAGTACGCCACCCATATTCCGATCATACTGCATCTTAACATTTTCTGTTTCTTTAAGAATCAAATCCTGATAAAAATATTGTAAAAACACTGTATTCCTCATTTCATTATTATTCGGATAGTTACTTGTGGTAATAAGCGAACTGTAGTCTTTGACAGCAGTTTGTTTCCTGAAGAATATCTGTGAGGTGGTGTGTGGTATTACTTTAAGCGAATGCCGTTCGTCATATGTGAGTTTTATTTTCTATGCTCAGTTTATTAGTTTATTGGCGATGTAAGTGCAATGAAAACTGAAAAAGTTCGAGGTAATTCACGATAAATCACCGCTGAAATAGATTCTCGTAGTACGTAGATATTTCATGGCACTGTAGTTCGATGTTTACTTGCGCTCATAAGTTTCTCCGTTTACATAACAGCACAAATTTTCTGTGATTGCTTCACTAGTCTCTGACGAAAATGCTCGAGTAAATCTTGAGAACCCAACGACGGAATTTTCGCTATGAAATACCAATTAGAAAGAAAAAGCTGAAACTCTGAAAAACAGGCATTCTACGGACTTTTATCCATAAAACATGTGCTTACATCTGTTGCGTATTAAACAGTTTTTTATTCTGATGAAAACGATCGCCATTCTCTACTACACCTGTTAGCGAACGCGCCTGAACACGATAAACCGACAGACACGGCAGCGATTGCCTTGTTGCCACCAGCAGGCAGTGCACACTTCCGTGGCCATTTGCTAAAAACGTGATCTGCATGCTGCAAAAAAACGACGTGGCTATATTAGGAATAACGTCGCAACGAACGCGTGTCTGCGGCGCGAGAAAGTTTGTGGCCTGGGGTTGCGGTTTCGCTGGTACAGTTCAGTTTCCTTGCTAATGCGCTGGACACTTACCACGGCAACGCCTCTTAGACAGCAGCCGGTACCTGAAAAGCGTGCTTTCACTGCGGAGTAGAGAGCGCTGGAATTTTAATTTTCTTCCTACTGCTATTATTTGGTGCATACTGATTTATAATGCCGTACTGTTGAATCACGTCCCAGGATATTGCCCAACGCGTTGGATATGTGGTGTCAACTTCGTATTAGTGTTAGCAGATGCTCTTGGCAACACGTACACGTTCATCATCTTATTTGTGGACCCCAATCGTTTTAGCACATCAAGATAGTAATGGAAGTAAGAATTGGATACAATGAAAAAATTTCGGTGGGCTACAGATTTCGTATCGGGAAGACAAATCGACATTTTTCTCGCGTTGTCACACTCGTCTTGGTTTCTTCAGTCGTAGTGATGAGCCTGTCTCCTACCGCCTCGACCGCTGCTTGGTTTCCGGCTTCCACTGAGAAATTTTCTGACGTTAAACAGAAGCTGAAGTTAACACACTGTTCCGTCATGTTCAGAACTGCAATAGCCGCATACGGTGAAACAGTACTCACAAAAACATGCACTTACTAACACCTAGTGCCAGAGTCTAATGACACCTCCGCTCCGCCCCATTGAAAGTAATTACTTAAACTTGGATCTTCTCCCCACACATTACGTCAGACTAAAAATTCTTGCAGTTTCTACTTTATTTACCCAAATAATGCTCTTGCGTTAGTGTTAAAGGAGATATGAAGTGCCGGCCGGGGTGGCCGAGCGGTTCTAGGCGCTACAATCTGGAAACGGGAGACCGCTACGGTCGCAGGTTTGACTCCTGCCTCGGGCATGGATGTGTGTGATGTCCTTAGGTTAGTTAGGTTTAGGTAGTCTAGTGAATGATGACCTTAGACGTTAAGTCCCATAGTGCTCAGAGCCATTTGAACCATTTTTAGAGATGAAGTATTGTGCAACACTGAACACAGTGTGTTGCCCGTCGTTCTACTATAGCTTCACTCTGTTTGAAGGCTAAAGATTAATTTCCCGTAACATACATCTTATCATTTCAGCACTGCACCTTTTTTTATATTCACAGCAAAAGGAACTAATTCAGCTTCTCAAATACACAGGGTGATTCTTACCAACGTTTGAAAACCTCCGGAGCCTTGTAGATGACGCTGTGACAAGGAAATTGATATAAGACACGTGGGACAGCAAGTGTCTAGAAATGCCCCAAATGTGGATGACAATTGTTGAACTCGTGACGCCGCCACATAGTATGCGCAGCGGTTAGGCTTGTCGATCCTACCGTCGCCGGTAGGGGGCGGTGCTGCACATCGCTCCACAAGGGCACTCTGTTTTCATTCTTGTATTTTTCGATGTGATTCGGTAGTGCTCATGGTAATGGTAATACAAGACTACGATGAATCGATTTACATTTACGAAAACAGAGTAGCCTAGCAAAGTGAGGTGTAGCACTATCCCGTCCCAGTGGGAGAAGTGTCAACAAGACCAACCACTACACACGCTGGGATGTATGCCACATATTCAACATTTTTCATCCACATTTGAAGTATTCCCGACATTTGCGGTCCCATGTGTCTTATATTAAATTAATTATCTCAGCGCCATCTTAATCGCTTTGGGGTTTTTTAAACGTACTAACGGTCTCTTTGTATGTCGACACAAGTACATTTCAAACAAATACTGTAATGCATCAGTAGTGAATTCTTTTCCCCAGAAGTTGCTAATTAAATAGACGCGCTTCCCTATTTTTTTCTGCTCAGAGTTATATAGAATGAAAGTAATTTATCCTATACATACCTAATAAACAAAAAACATTTTTGTTATTTTTTTCAAAACCATGCTGTCGACAGCACAAAGAAGCGCTTTGCATAAGACAGAAGAAACAGAAATAGCAATGATTCATGAATTAAGTGTTACAATACATGGGTGACGAACAAAAGAAGACGTCAATGAGATTTTCACTCTGCAGCAGAGTGTGCGCTGATATAAAACTTCCTGGCAGATTAAAACTCTGTGCCAGACCGAGACTCGAACTCGGGACCTTCGCCTTTCGCGGGCAAGTACGCTACCATCTGAGCTACCCAAGCACGACTCACGCCCCTTCCTCGCAGCTTTACTTCTGCCAGTATCTCGTCTCCTACCTTCCAGCACACAGTTTTAATCTGCCAGGAAGTTTCAGAAGAAGACGTGATGATGATGATGATGTTTGGTTTGTGGGGCGCTCAACAGCGTGGTTATCAGCGCCCGTACAATTACCCAATCTTTGCTCAGTCCAATTGCGCCACTTTCCTGGATGATGATGAAATGATGAGGACAACACAAACACCCAGTCATCTCGAGGCAGGTGAAAATCCCTGACCCCGCCGGGAATCGAACTTAGGACCCCGTGCTCGGGAAGCGAGAACGCTACCGCGAGACCACGAGCGGCGGACCAGAAGAAGACGTGTTCTGGGATTCTAAAATGCTGGCTGATATGTCAGAGTGTATTAAGTTGGCTGCTCTGCCTCCAAAATTCTCATGACCTAAAAGTAAAGAAGACCTTTAGTAAACCCAGCTGAAAATTATTCACGTCCCTTATAGTACTGATCATATAAACAGGCATATCAAATCGAATACTGAAAATTCGACATAACACTAGCACACCTGTGAAACGTTCTATAACTCAGGAATAACTGGTCTAGTTGTTGTTGTTGTCTTCAGTCCTGAGATTGGTTTGATGCAGCTCTCCATGCTACTCTATCCTGTGCCAGCTTATTCGTCTCCCAGTACTTACTGCAACCTACATCCTTCTGAATATGCTTAGCGTATTCATCTCTTGGTCACCCTCTACGATTTTTACCCTCCACTCTGCCCTCCAATGCTAAATTTGTGATCCCTTGATGCCTCAGAACATGTCCTACCAACCGGTCCCTTCTTCTTGTCAAGATGTGCCACAAACTTCTCCTCTCCCCAATCCTATACAATTCTTCCTCATTAGTTACGTGATCTACCCATCTAATCTTCAGCATTCTTCTGTAGCACCAAATTTCAAAGGCTTCTATTCTCTTCTTGTCCAAACTATTTATCGTCCATGTTTCACTTCCATACATGGCTACACTCCATACAAATACTTTCAAAAATGACTTCCTGACACTTAACTCTATACTCGATGTTAACAAATTTCTCTTCTTCAGAAACGCTTTCCTTGCCAGTGCCAGTCTACATTTTATATCCTCTCTACTTCGACCATCATCAGTTATTTTGCTCCCCAAATAGCAAAACTCCTTTACTACTTTAAGAGTCTCATTTCCTCATCTAATTCCCTGGGCATCACCCGACTTAATTCTACTACATTCCATTAGCCTCGTTTTGCTTTTGTTGATGTTCATCTTATATCCTCCTTTCAAGACACTGTCCATTCCGTTCAACAGCTCTTCCAAGTCCTTTGCTGTCTCTGACAGAATTACAATGTCATCGGCGAACCTCAACGTTTTTATTTCTTCTCCATGGACTTTAATACCTACTCCGAATTTTTCTTTTGTTTCCTTTACTGCTTGCTCAAAATACAGATTGAATAACATCGGGAATAGGCTACAACCCTGTCTCACTCCCTTCCCAACCACTGCTTCCCTTTCATGTCCCTCGACTCTTATAACTGCCATCTGGTTTCTGTACAAATTGTAAATAGCCTTTCGCTCCCTGTATTTTACCCCTGCCACCTTTAGAATTTGAAAGAGAGTATTCCAGTCAACATTGTCAAAAGCTTTCGCTAAGTCTACAAATGCTAGAAATGTAGGTTTGCCATTCCTTAATCTTTCTTCGAAGATAAGTCGTAGGGTCAATATTCCCTCACGTGTTCCAACATTTCTACGGAATCCAAACTGATCTTCCCCGAGGTCGGCTTCTACCAGTTTTTCCATTCGTCTGTAAAGGATTCGCGTTAGCATTTCGCAGCCGTGGCTTATTAAACAGATAGTTCGGTAATTTTCACATCTACATCTACATCTATACTCCGCGAGCCACCTTACGGTGTGTGGCGGAGGTGTCACACCTGCTTTCTTTGGGATTGGAATTAGTATATTGTTCTTGTAGTCTGAGGGTATTTCGGCTGTCTCATACATCTTGCTCACCAGATGGTAGAGTTTTGTCAGGACTGGCTCTCCCAAGGCCGTCAGTAGTTCTAATGGAATGCTGACTACTCCCGGGGCCTTGTTTCGACTCAGGTCTTTCAGTGCTCTGTCAAACTCTTCACGCAGAATCGTATCTCCCATTTCATCTTCATCTACATCCTCTTCCATTTCCATAATACTGTCCTCAAGTACATCGCCCTTATATAGACCCTCTATATACTTCTTCCACGTTTCTGTTTTCCCTTCTTTGCTTAGAACTGGGTTTCCATCTGAACTCTTGATATTCATACAAGTGGCTCTCTTTTCTCCAAAGGTCTCTTTAATTTTCCTGTAGGCAGTATCTATCTTACCCCTAGTGAGATAAGCCTCTACATCCTTACATTTGTCCTCTAGCCATCCCTGCTTAGCCATTTTGCACTTCCTGTCGATCTCATTTTTGAGACGTTTGTATTCCTTTTTGCCTGCTTCATTTCCTGCGTTTTTATATTTTCTCCTTTCATCAATTAAATTCAATATTCCTTCAGTTACCCAAGGATTTCTACTAGCCCTCGTCTTTTTACCTACTTGATCCTCTGCTACCTTCACTACTTCATCCCTCAGAGCTACCCATTCTTCTTCTACTGTATTTCTTTCCCCATTCCTGACAATTGTTCCCTTATGGTCTCCCTGAAACTCTGTACAACCTCTGGTTCTTTCAGTTTATCCAGGTCCCATCTCCTTAAATTCCCACCTTTTTGCAGTTTCTTCAGTTTTAATCTACAGTTCATAACCAACAGATTGTGGTCAGAGTCCACATCTGCCCCTGGAAATGTCTTACAATTTAAAACCTGGTTCCTAAATCTCTGTCTTACCATTATATAACCTATCTGATACCTTCTAGTATCTCCAGGATTCTTCATGTATACAACCATCTTTTATGATTCTTGAACCAAGTGTTAGCTATGATACAATAATTCTGTAGACTGTCAGTAAAGGTGCAACATTCTCTATTATCTAATAGTGACAGTAGTAGAGCAAACCCGATTGTGGTATACTTTTGATATCAAATTGATATGCAAATTAATTAAATTGTGATACCTGATTGATTTATGAACTTATCCTATTGTTCTACTAACTGGTTTATGACTCCCTAAGGGTTGAATTATGACCCCCTGGGGATACTCCGGCTTCTGAGAAACCCCCACCCCATCCCCATCCATTCCCACTCTAAGATAGAATCAAACTTCTGATGTCAAATTAATTAATTAATTATTTAATTGATCGGTAAATCACCCCCATCCCCCGATGACACCATAGGTTTTCCCCAAGTTTCACATATCCCCTTTCCGCACCAGCCTTCTGGGATAATCCCTTCCCCCACCACCCCTATGGGAAATCCAGTCCTCTCCCCTCTCCTTCCCTCCACTGAACTCAATTCACCCCTTCCTCCACCACTCCCTTCTCCTCCCCTCCATGTGTACCCCACACCACTTCCATAAAAAATAGTGGGAAATTAAAAAATGGTGGGAAATTAAAAAATGTTGGGAGAATCAAATTTTGGAGGGAAATTCACAAACTGGCGGGACGTTAAAAATTTTGAGGTAAATTCGAATTTTTGTGGTAAACTCAAATGCTTATTACATTGTATTGCAGAGCATATAATGATATATTCTTTATTTATAGAGATTCAATTTGCACATCATCTTTGGAATACTAAAACAGTCTAATTATGACATCACAATTCAAGATGGCCGACCCAGAATACTGGTGCAGTCTAATTGCCGTCTTCCTGGTGGTGGAAAATGCCGGATCAAATCGATTGCAGTGTGATAGAATATTGTTCAAACAATCTCTGGGATGTTGTTTATTTATTTACTAATTTAAACAATTTAGAGAAGCCAAGGCAGTGTGCAATATTGTTTATTTTAGCAATTTGAGTAGGGCATTGGCAGTTGCCACTGACCAAGCACAAGATAGAAACTCCATCCAGTTTCGTCAATACCTACTGGATGCAGAGAACATATTTTCGCTGTGAGTCTAGCGCTAGAGAGATACTCCAGCCAGTCTAGCCAGTAGCCCTATAGGGAAAGGATGGGTAAATTTGATAGGATAGCAAGCTGTTACTGAAATACAGGAGAGCAGCCTCCTGCCGATCTACAAGTGAGTAGCTGCTGGGAGGAACATAAGGCTGGGTGATAATGTCAGAGCATTTACCAACTCTCCCAGTGCGGCTATAAATCTCTGACCCTATACACAGGACTCCTGTAGCAATATCTAGGGAATGAAACATACTTACACCTACATATGAGTCGCAAATCGCATCCTATCCAACAAAAGCATAGGAAATACATTGTAAAATGTATTTTTATTAGTGCAATGCTTTTTATCTTATTTGAACATGTCATCTCAGGACGATAAAACTGACCAGTCACCTCCAGCCTCTGCAGTTCCACCCCTGACACAAAACCACAGTATAAAAAAATCTGCTTCACCCAATCCGAAAGTTGGCTGTTGTTCTGTCAATACAGCTGGAATTTCTCACACGAAATGTAGATTCCTCCAGTTTATACGAGTTATTTTCGAAGACGGAAGAAATAGAACCATAAAGATGTTTTCACATCGCTGAAGTATCGTTACTTCTTGGGAAAAAAATGTACGACACTATGGCATACTAAATATTTCCTTTAAGTATTTTCTCATCAAGTAAAGAATTATCTTTTCTAATCAGCTTAATATCTACTATGCCCAGCATCACTGGACTAGAGTATTAAACTCATCCTTGGCTCAGGACGAGTGCTAAGAGGATTGTCTACCTCTGTGACAGGATGCCTCCTCACTTTCAAACTCTCTTAAAGTAAACAAATTCCTCACCACATGCAAAGTCTCTGAATGTAACAGCACAGAGAAGTTGTGAATATCAGTTTTATACTACGTATCAATTTATAAATTCGTTAATACAGCGGATTTTATTACGGTAGTCATCTCATTGGGGACTTCAATTTAGTTAAAGATCTCGGCGCAGCGAAAAAACGCCTAGTTACCACTCCAGCTCTCGAATCATATCTGTGGTACTCTCGCCCTCGCTTCCACCCACCTGACATGTTATTGATATCAAACTGATAGGTTAATTATTTAAATTAATAATGAGAGCCACTTTGCAAGGTGAGTAACTTTTTCCGGCAGGCAAGTTACACTCGGCAGGTAACTGCTACAAACATTTCTGTGTCATCTCTGGAGGTTTCCAACAAGCTAGGTGGTCACCTCCTCTGATACGAAAATGGGTTGAAACCGTCGTCAAGTAACCGGAGATTTTCAAAAGTAATGGCGTTCTGCCTCTCGCTTGCTTATCATGCTGGTGGAACTAAGTCACATAGAAACCTAAAGTACTCTCTACCTAAGCCTGCTGAGACCTGTCAGTCTATGGGTACAGCAGGACGTTTCACTCACTTCTCCATCCACTCAACACTTCCGCCACCGGGACGCATGTGAGCAGCTGTCACCATCTCCACCGGGTCATTAACCCCCACCCACAAGTCAGAGCTGTAGCACTCCCAGCCAAAAATCCACTGCTAGCCATGTCAGAGAGCTGTTAACGATTCCAGACTTGCAAAAGTTATCCTATCTTTTTCAAAATGACTGGGTACTTAAATGTCACTGGGGTAAGTGACAGGATGTTGAACGATATGCTTCTAATCATCCCTGCTGCAAACCAAGACGTTCTGAGATGTGTTTTCCAAATATCCTGGAAAGGCTGATGCTGTGAGCAATAACAAAATACCTACCTATTGACCACCACATCTCAATTGTGTAAGGGTCTGCATACCTACGTTTATCTCCCAACACAGTCTTATAGAAGCGCTCCTATTGGCTCCCGGCAAATTCGAGGGGTGTTGCTTCGGGAACTCAAACGAGATTCCCTGGAGAGTATAAAATGTACATTTCAAGGAATACTATTGAGAACCGACATTTAAAGCCAACTGCAAAGGGAGTCTAGTGTCATCAACACAAATTTTAAGAGTGGACCACAAGATAAGACAGAACCATTAGCGCTCATATGGAGACATACAGACAGCCTTTTTCTCCCTCGCTCTATTTGAGAGTGGAACAGGGAAGGTAGTGACCAGTAGTCCTACAGGGTACCCTGTGCCACGCACTTACGATGACTTGCAAGGTCTGCATATAGATGTAGATGTGAATATAATCTACCTATTTAGATGTCACTCCATTTATTTATAGGTACACAAAACTCATGGAAGAATGTGTCTTATTTATCGAGAAAACAAAAGAAGGAACTTCTGCTGCTGATTGTCTCACTGTGGAAACCTTCGTATTAGCTCCTAATTTTCTCATTGCATTCATTTTTGGGAGACATATATGATAGGATTTAATGTGTTTACCCATAATAGAATAAATGGTATAGAGCTCACCTCTCAACTTCTCTTTCGTTAGACTATCTTTTACCTGCCGCATTCCCACGAACCCTCTGGTGTTCAATATATGAGCATTTGAATCCACACGATTTCGATTTCTAAGAGATATCCCCTGACAAGATACAAACACCTGCTAATTATCTCGAATTCCCATCACGTTCCGACGGCACTGCTCCATTAGTTAGAAGACCGTCTAGTCCTCAACTCTTCACTGACTAGGTAGAGAGCTATCGCAACGAGAAAAATAGCACCGTAATGTTCAGGAGGAAATTCACAACCATGCAGAATATATACGGTCTGAAAAAAGAGATTCAGGAGCATAACACCTACAATTCATCGATATTGAATTACTTTCTTTAAATATCCTAGTGTGCATGACCGAGTCTTATACATGGTATTCCTATGATTGCCACTCTTGAAATATGACCGTTTAATGGTGTCTGACCCTTCATTATCAACACAGGGTCTCTACTTCTCTCTCTGTCACTCCTTCTCCTCGTTATTTTTGTAACATCCAACTGAGTAAAACTGCGAACTATAAAAACTTTGCTAAAGTCACCCAGCAGAAAACTCATCAAGATTTTACTGCATCTCTCTCTTCTGGTATATCAGGAAACAAATACCGTCTGAGTGTTGACACCGACCACATGTGGTGATCCCATTAAATATACATGTATTGGTCCACTGGAGCATGCGATCAGTAATCGAAGTAGCTTCCATGTACCGGTGTAAAGTTTTGGGCTGGTACTGGAGGATGACCGTATCGACTATCAGTCACAAGTAGAGGCTTCATGGGTGTAGCCGTTTCATAAGCAGTTCGATACGTTGTCTTTTCCTGTAACACATCGAAGCGGTGTATGGCAACAGCTGAGTACACGGCCATACATTTTGTTTTTCTACCATGACTTTGAGGTCAGTGTCAGGTGCTGCACTGACATTAGCTCATTTCAATCCATTGGCTCTCACAGAGAGCTGTACATCGCATGGGGTAAAGTATGCTGCTACCACTACATATAGGATGGTTGGGATAAAAGACGTAGGCAGTGTTTCTTTTTGACAAAAATGTGGAATACATCGCAACACACGGAAATTGGAAGAGTTTGCAGCATTGTGGAGCACTTCCAAACAGCTGCCCAGAGGTGAAGAGATCTACATTTAATCTAACTTTCGAAGTTATGGGATAGCAGATGCCTTGCTGTTTCATTTTGAGAAGACTAAGAGTACTGATTTCTCATATTGCCGCCATGTACATGATCGCTGTTTCGTTGCTGGCCATCACCGGAAGATGTTGCTCCCAACAAGATTCTCTCCATCTCAAACAACTGGTGTCAGTCAGTCATTATGTGGTAATCAACAGCGTACCAGAGAGCAGATGGGATGGAAAAGACACTGTAGACATGGGACAGTGTACTGTAATAAGCACCACAGTTGATTGTGTGACAAATCGATGTCTGGGATTAAGAGAAATACAAGAAAAATTCGAAATGGAAACTCTGGGACCCAGGGAAACAGTAATGTGATGATGGTCAACAATAAGGCGGCTGGAACGGACTGTTTAACGTGGATGACCTAGAAATGTAGAGCAATAAATTTGTGTATGTCAGATCACAAACCCAGGTGCGATTACAAATAACTTTAACTACCCGCCTTACAGATTTTTATAAAGTGCCTGGACATGTGACTACGATAAACTTTTACATCCTCATTAGGTAAAGAGTATTGTATTACCAGGTTTGGACTGTAGTATACAACCACTGAATGTAATGCATGTTTGACCCTGTCCAATACTGCCTAAGTGTATTAAAACTATAAGGAACAATTTTTACAATGTGCTTCTCTGTACTGTATACCAACCACAACCATGTGATCCTGTTAAAATTACCTCATGGAACAGTTGCTTGATGGTATCTTTAAAAACATTCTGCAATGTGTCTACTGAGGTGGTAGGAAAACTTACTCGTTGACTGCTGACTTGTAGGTTTTCCTAGAAAGTTGTTCTGGGTGTGAGCTAGAGCGCTATCTACCTACAATCATTAACAGCAAACCTCTGCATACCGCAGCCAACAGGAGATTTCTAAAGTATATATGACAACTCATGTCGACCACACTGATGGAAAACCTATTTCGGCGCCCTCCTTCAGACGAACGAAGATGCACACAAAGAACACAATTTCCCTGTCATATTTTTGACATGAATCGAGCACAGGGTTAAATACGCGATACATCCAGTAGTTGTGTACTACAGTCACAAACCTGGTAACACAATACTCTTTACCTAACGAGGATGTAAAAGTTTATCGTAATCACATGTCCTGGCACTTTATAAAAATCTGTAAGGCGGGTAGTTAAAAGTTCTTTGTAATCGAACCTGGGTTTATGATCTGACATACATAAATTTATTGGTCTACATTTCTAGGTCATCCACATTAAACAGTCCTTTCCAGCAACCTTATTGTTACCCATCATCACATTACTGTTTCCCAGGGTCCCAGAGTTTAGATTTTGAATTTTTCTTGTACTTCTCTTAACGCCAAACATCAAGTCGTCACACTACCAACTGTGGAACACCAAGACATCAGCTAATCGTCACTGTGGAAGATTAGATTAAATGTAGACGCCATCACCTTAGGACAGCTGTTTGGAAACGCTCCACAATGCCGCGAACTCTTCCAATTTCCGTATGATGGAATGTCTTCCACATTTTTATCAATAAGAAACACTGCCTTTTATTTCAACCTCTTGAACGATGTGGGAGCAGCATATTTTACCCCATGGAATGTCCTGCTTTCTGTGAGAGACAATGAATCGATACGTGTTAATGTCGCTATAGCACCTGACACAGACCTCAAAGTCGTGGTAGAAAAATAAAATGTATGGCTGTGTAAACAGCTGTAGTGATACGCTGCTTTGATGTGTTACGGCAAGAAACAATGTATCAAATTGTTTATGAAACAATTACAGAAGAACCCTCACTTTGTCGTTGATATTCGATGCGGTCTTCCTCCACCATAGGAGACAAAATCTTACCAACGTCCATGGAAACGATTTCGATCGCTGGTCGGCTGCTGCAGTGGATCAGTACGTACATATTTAAGGGGACCACCACATATGGTCTATGGCAACATTCAGATGGTATTTTTTCCCTATATGTCGGAAGAGAGAGGCGTGGTAAAATCTTATTGAGTTTTCCATAGGTGACATTAGCGAAGATTTTATAATTCGCTGTTTGTTCTGTTGGATGTTATAAAAATAACGAGGTGTGTGTGTGTGTGTGTGTGTGTGTGTGTGCGAGAGAGAGAGAGAGAGAGAGAGAGAGAGAGAGAGAGAGAGAGAGAGAGAGAGACTGTGTTGTCGTCGAAGACTCAGACACCATTACACTGTCGTAGTTCTAGCGTGGTAATCATGGGAATATTATAAAAGAGATTTGGTCATGTACTGGGGGATATTTATAGACAGTCATTCAATATCGAACTGCTGTAGTGTTCTGCTAGTTGTGGTAGGCCTCTTTGTAGTCAGGGAAGAATGGAGGACTACATGATGTTCTCATTAATGGAGGAATGCTGCCGAAACGTGAGGTGAGCTCTATACTGTTTCCTCTAAGTATTGTGGACAAACGTATTACTACCTCTCACATCCCTAACGCGAAGTGACTGCAATTAGAAAATCAGGAGCTAATACCACGGTTTCTACAGAAAGGTAATCAGCAGGAGAAGTTCCGTCGTTTGTTTTCTCGATAAGTAAGCGACAACATTCTTCCATTGGTTTTGTGTGCCTATAAATGGATGGAGTGACATCTTAATAGGTAGCCTAAATTCACATCTACATCTATATGCATTCCCTCACAAACCATCGTACGTGCTTCGCGGAGGGTATCCTGTACGACTACTAGTCACTACCTTTCCTGTTCCACTCGCAATGGAATGAGGGAGAAAAAGACTATATCTCTCCCTACGAGCCCTGATTTCTCGTATCTTACCTTAGTGATTCATATGTGTAATGTATGTTGGCGATATTAGAATCCTTCTGCAGTCGGCTTCAAATGTCGGTTCTCAATAATGTTCCTTGAAAAGAACATCGCCTTCCCTCCAGGATTTCGCATTTAAGTTCTCGTAACAACTCCTCACTAATCTGGCAAGAGCCAATAAGAACGCTTCTACAGGGCTGTGCTGAGAGGAAAACCAGGTCTGCAGACTCGTACACGTTTGGGATGTGGTGGTCGGTAGAGAGGTATTTTGTTATTGGTTACTGCGTCAGACTTTCCGGGATATTTCGAAAACATATCTCAGAACGTCTCGGTGTGCATGAGGGATGAGTGGAAGCATGTCGTTCAACATCCTGGTACTTATCCCAGTGTCATTTAAACACCCAGTACTTCTAAGAACGATAGGATAACTGTTGCAGGTCTGCAATTACTAACAGCTGTCCGGTGGTTACCACCCATTCTCGTATCAGAGCAGACGACTACCTAGCTTGTGGGAAGCCTACAGACATGACACGGAAGCGTCTGGAACGATTACATGTCGAATGTAAAATGACTGCAGCAAAATATTGCTCTTCAGGCAAATTGACTACGATCAATTTGATTAATTAGCCTATCAGTTTGAAATCAATGACGTGCTAGGCGGGTGGAAGCGAGGGCGAGAGTACCACATATATGGTTCGAGAGTTGGAGCAGTAATCAGGCTTTTCTTCGTTGCAACAAGATGTTTTAACAAAATTTCAGTAACCCAGCTACAGAGGGAGATATGACTGTCGTAATAAAACCAGATGTATTACCGAGTTTATAAAGTAATATGTAGCATAAAACTGATGTTTACAACTTCTGTGTGCTGTCACATTGAGAGAATTTGTATGTGGTGAGGCATTTGTTTACCTTAAGAGAGTCTGAAATTGAGGAGGCATCCTGTCACAGAGGTAGACCATGCTCTTAGCACTCGTCCTGAGCCAAGGATGAGTTTAATATTCTAGTCCAGTGATGCAGGAAATAGTAGATATTAAGCTGAAAGGAAAAAATATTTCTTTAATTGATGAGAAAATACTTAGAGGAAATATTTACTATGCCATAGTGTAGTATATTATTTTCCCAACAAGTAACGATATTTCAGCGATGTGGAAACGCCTGTATTGTTATAACGGTAATTTTTCAAGTCTGTTGCACAAGCGTACCGCGAAACAACCTAACGTTACCTCTGAGAGGATTTCGAATTATGACCACGCATGTATCTAATGGACAAAGATATCGGAGTATAATTTTGAATACAATGAAATTAGCAGAAAATTAAAATGAAATTTAACCTTGGGAGTTAATGAAAGTGGTAAAATTCATATTTATGGATACTAGTTTGGAAATATATGTTCACGATAATTGAACATGGGTTATTATAGTTACATTCGTTACCATTTCCCTTTGAATAGTACACAGGATGCAAGCTGACATAGGAATCTCTGAGCTGTGTGTAGAAGCAGTTATCGATAACGCACACACCAGTAACCATAGAAAGCAAATTTGCACCAAGCTCATTCTAATAATAGCTACATTATTAGTTAAACCAATACTGAAATATTACTGCGTGAAGTGCAGAACTAAATTCGGACATTAGGGGCTTCTATCTTAACTGACATGTAAAAACACAAATAAAGATAAATAATAACATCATTAGACTGTTTAAACTTATTGATTATTTCAGGAAAAAACTAATTCAAACAAAACTATTCCTTAAGTTGACTTGGAATAGTTTATACTTTACATTGCAAAGCAAAAATTCAACACTGAGCTCAACTAACTTAAAAAAAGAACCATTCATGATAGGAATGAAGACACCATTAATTTTAAAACGAACTTAACTTATTTGTCTCCTTTTTTACCACCTGGGAAGCAGCTATTTCCGACAACAACGTTTACATAATCTGACACTGTATTCCTGTAAAACTCTACTTTGCAATAAACTAAGAGTACTTTAGCAAAATCCTATCTGACTTCACTTTGGTGGCTTTAATTTCACTTTTGCTACTCCTTTCACATTTGAAAAACAAAAAGAAAGCACTTTAGAACACTTGAAAGCAATAATAGTTTATTTAAAAGAGGATGTGCGGTTTTATTAACAGGAGAGGACCTTGCATACGTTTGTGATCAGGATATAAGATACAGTTTCAGACACAGATTTATAGTATTTTGATTATTGTTAAAACCACTCACACGAATTAACTGATCCATGCCCATATACATACCTGGATGTATGAAGTTAGTGATGGAGTGGCGAACTTTTGGTGGCAGGCGACATGGCGGCTAACTGTACTAGCGGCTCTTGAGGTTCGAATGCTCTATAAAATCTCTTCTTGGTGTCGAATTGTAACATATTAGAGCCATTCCTTTTTGTCGATAATACCAAACAATAGCCACATCCACATCCGAGACAAAAATACCTTGCAAAGCAGCTTCCAATTGCCTCACTTAGCACCGTCGAAGTGTACCGTGCTACAGCTAGTGAGTTAGTGGTTACGGTTCACATAAAGGAGCCGCTCAGTTCGGCCGCCAAACCCACCTTTTACATCGTTCCATGCCGCTTCCATCGTGGTGGGTCTTCCCTAGTCTTTTACACTTCACAAACACAACTGCTCTGAGAATGAACCAGCTTCCAATAAACATTGTCTCTCTTATGAACATACACATATTATGAAATTTCATTATTTTAACAAATCATTTCCTGTCACAAATCAGTTACATTAAATAACAAAGAATACACACTCCATAATAACAGATACACAGTTACATAATATAAACCTATTTCTAATCAGTATGCATGTTACACATGCCCCATGATTCACTGAGGTTTTCCGACAGGGATACATCAATGAAACATCAATAACACTTCAAAACAGTGTTGGGAGATAAAAAATTATTTCGTTTGCAAATACATTACACAGAAACACTTCACATAACTGCTCATATAAAACACTGTTTCAGCAAGTATTAAAAGAAAAAAAAAATGAAATTCTGTTGCATTCCGAGAATATATCCTATTCTATACATGAGTCCAACTTGTTCAAAAATGGTTCAAATGGCTCTGAGCACTATGGGACTTAACTGCTGAGATCATCAGTCCCCTACAACTTAGAACTACTTAAACCTAACTAACCTAAGGACATCACACACATCCATGCCCGAGGCAGGATTCGAACCTGCGACCGTAGCGGCCGCGTGGTTCCTGACTGTAGTCCAACTTGTAAAAATATATATACGAATTTATGTATTGCTTACATACACAGTTTTCATTACACATGGTTAATCTAAACCTATTTGTCACTGTATGATCATTAGGAAACTACGTTTTGTCTGCTGTAAATATACTTGCAGTTCATTAATAAAACAGATTACTCAGTAAAGTATATAAACTTTTCACTCTTAGTCTATCTATAGACATATTTTTCAGTCTTTCGTTATTTTCAACACCAACATTAATACTGAACAGAGTATAAAATATGTTAAATCTGAGCTCAAGAGGGTAATCAATAACCCAAAAATTGATTATTTTAGGACACTCCTCAGAGACATTCACTGGAGTGATGTATACAGTGCTAATGGCATGAATGAAAAACATAAAACTTTTGCTAATAAAGTGCTTACCTTATTTGAACACTGTCCCACCCCCCGCCCCCAAAACTAACCAAGGTCAGAGCAAAGTCTACAAAGAAGCCATGGATGGATACCTCAAGGAATAAAGGTATCTTGTAAAACAAAAAGAAAACTGTATCTGTCAAAGCGAAACAGTTATGATATTGGTGCTATAGCACATTACAAGAAATACTGCAAAAGATTAAACACTGGAATATGGACATCAAAGAAAATATATTACAAGGGAAAGATAGTGATATCAGATAACAAAATAATGACAATTTTGGATGTAGTAAAGGAGGAGACTGGTAGAATGAGACATGAAGAGGGACAAATAGCATTAAGAGTAAAAGATGCATCGGTGACAGATGTGTATAGTGTTTCAGAACTTTTTAACCAACATTTTATAACTGTTACTAAAGAGATGGGGTTATCAGGTTCTGTAGATGGTGCTATGGTATACCTCAGATCAGACATGTCAAGTAACTTCCATAATATGAATTTGACCCTCACTAATATCAGTGGAATATTTCTTGAATGGTTCAAATATGTTGAAGTTAAGCCACTGTTTGAGAAGGAAGGTAAAGAAATAGCATCAAATTTCCAACCAATTACACTTTTGCGAGCATTCTCAAAAATTTTAGAACAGGTAATGTACAATCGGCTTTACAACCATCTTATCACAAATAACATACTGTCAAAGTCGCAGTTAGAATTTCTAAAAGATTTCTAATATTGAGAAGGTTATCTACACTTGCAGTGAAAATGTACTTAATTCATTAGACAAAAAATTGCAAGCAACTTGTATATTTTGTGATCTGTCAAAGTCATTTGACTGTGTAAATCACAATATCCTTTTAAGTAAATGACAATATTATGGTGTAACAGGAAATGCTGCAAAATGGTTCAAATCTTATATCTCTGGCAGGAAACAAAGGGTGTTATTAGGTAAGAGACATGTATTAAGTTATCAGGCATCATACAACTGGGAGCTAATTACATGTGGGGTCCCACAAGGTTCCATCTTAGGGCCTTTACTTTTTCTTGTGTATACCATTGACCTGTCATCAGTAACATTACCAGATGCAAAGTTTGTTTTGTTTGCCATTGATACAAACATTGCAATAAATAGCAAATTAAGTATAGTGTTAGTAAGATCGGCTAATAAAATATTTATGGACATTAATCACTGGTTCCTAGTCAATTCTTTGTCACTAAACTTTGAAAAAACATACTACATGCAGTTCAGAATTTGTAAGGGGTGTCCCACGAATATGTGCCTAACATACAATGACAAGCAGATAGAAGAAGTGGACAGTGTTAAATTCTTGAGAATACAGCTTGATAATACATTCACCTGGAAGGAGCACACCACAGGACTGCTGAAGCATCTTAACAAATCTCTATGTCAGACATAGGTGACATAAAAATGAAAAACCTGGCACACTATGCTTACTTTCATTCCATAATGCCATATACGATTTTTTTGGGGGTAATTCATCAAGCCAAGCTAATGTCTTCTGGGCACAAAAACATGCAATAAGAGTTATATGTGGTATGAACTCAAGAACATCCTGCAGAAGCCTGTTTAGGGAACTAGGGATACTAACTGCTGCTTCCCAATATATTAATTCCTTAATGAATTTTGTCAATAAAAATATATCACTTTTTCAAACCAACACTTCAATTCATGGAATCAATACTTGAAATAAGAATAATCTTCAGAAGGACTCTTGTACAAAAAGGTGTGCATTATTCAGGAACACACATTTTCACTAACTTGCCAGCAGCCATAAAAAGCTTAACAAACAATGAAATCCAATTTAAGAGAAGCCTATATATGTGTATATATACAATCTAATTTCTGCATCATTTCAGTGCAGTAATGTGTTCACTGTAAATAATTATTGTAGTTGTTCTATTATATGTTTATTACCTTATAAATAAAGAAAACCATATATCTTAATTTTAAATTCAGTGTGTTAATGCTATCTTAGTAAATGAGTGTTGTAAAAAGATTCTTTAATATAGTGTTCATTAAAGAAAAGATGATCATTCCACTTGGGACCTGTGGAAGGTACATTAGCTTATTTGTTTTAGCTGTAAATATTTGTCATGTATTATTGTTTTTCTGGCATGTTCTACATCCTTGAGAACCTCCTGACCATGGATCAATTGGAATGAAAGTAAATCTAATCTAATCTTATCTAATCAACACTTGTCTGCCTATTGACACATTTCACAGTCCTCCTGATCTTGCTGTAATATTCAATCAAAGCAGTCCTTATGTAAGTCATAGCCTGGAGTTTACATGTACTTTGTATATCCAATTATGTTACACCAAATCTGAAACTGATAGACATTTATCAGTAGTCTCATAACAAAAAAGTTCTTTTTCAACATAATAATACTTGACAATGTAACATCATGAACACAACCATATAAAAGAAAATACTATTTGATAGAATATACACTCTTGGAAATGGAAAAAAGAACACATTGACACCGGTGTGTCAGACCCACCATACTTGCTCCGGACACTGCGAGAGGGCTGTACAAGCAATGATCACACGCACGGCACAGCGGACACACCAGGAACCGCGGTGTTGGCCGTCGAATGGCGCTAGCTGCGCAGCATTTGTGCACCGCCGCCGTCAGTGTCAGCCAGTTTGCCGTGGCATACGGAGCTCCATCGCAGTCTTTAACACTGGTAGCATGCCGCGACAGCGTGGACGTGAACCGTATGTGCAGTTGACGGACTTTGAGCGAGGGCGTATAGTGGGCATGCGGGAGGCCGGGTGGACGTACCGCCGAATTGCTCAACACGTGGGGCGTGAGGTCTCCACAGTACATCGATGTTGTCGCCAGTGGTCGGCGGAAGGTGCACGTGCCCGTCGACCTGGGACCGGACCGCAGCGACGCACGGATGCACGCCAAGACCGTAGGATCCTACGCAGTGCTGTAGGGGACCGCACCGCCACTTCCCAGCAAATTAGGGACACTGTTGCTCCTGGGGTATCGGCGAGGACCATTCGCAACCGTCTCCATGAAGCTGGGCTACGGTCCCGCACACCGTTAGGCCGTCTTCCGCTCACGCCCCAACATCGTGCAGCCCGCCTCCAGTGGTGTCGCGACAGGCGTGAATGGAGAGACGAATGGAGACGTGTCGTCTTCAGCGACGAGAGTCGCTTCTGCCTTGGTGCCAATGATGGTCGTATGCGTGTTTGGCGCCATGCAGGTGAGCGCCACAATCAGGACTGCATACGACCGAGGCACACAGGGCCAACACCCAGCATCATGGTGTGGGGAGCGATCTCCTACACTGGCCGTACACCACTGGTGATCGTCGATGGGACACTGAATAGTGCACGGTACATCCAAACCGTCATCGAACCCATCGTTCTACCATTCCTAGACCGGCAAGGGAACTTGCTGTTCCAACAGGACAATGCACGTCCGCATGTATCCCGTGCCACCCAACGTGCTCTAGAAGGTGTAAGTCAACTACCCTGGCCAGCAAGATCTCCGGATCTGTCCCCCATTGAGCATGTTTGGGACTGGATGAAGCGTCGTCTCACGCGGTCTGCACGTCCAGCACGAACGCTGGTCCAACTGAGGCGCCAGGTGGAAATGGCATGGCAAGCCGTTCCACAGGACTACATCCAGCATCTCTACGATCGTCTCCATGGGAGAATAGCAGCCTGCATTGCTGCGAAAGGTGGATATACACTGTACTAGTGCCGACATTGTGCATGCTCTGTTGCCTGTGTCTATGTGCCTGTGGTTCTGTCAGTGTGATCATGTGATGTATCTGACCCCAGGAATGTGTCAATAAAGTTTCCCCTTCCTGGGACAATGAATTCACGGTGTTCTTATTTCAATTTCCAGGAGTGTATATACAGATTTTCATTTTTGCCCTTTATTACTCATTTCTGTGAACGTCAGGTTTTAAATCTACAATGTTGCAAATACTTAATGGCTTATCCTAACAAGATAATAGGGGTTATTGTGTGGAGTTCCTTGCACTTCAGAAGGACCATTATAAATATATTTGAACAGAAATTTCTTGGTTTAATTCAGTAAATTTTTCGTGCGGTTTTACGAGAACAAAGTTCCCAGTTTTGAATTTGGTCACTTTAAGGCACTTGTCGTGCCTTCTAGATCTGGTTTTCGCTATTTCTTTCATTCTTTATAGAGTGGGAATTGTACGGTATCTTCAGTTATATTTTTGCTTATATGATATAGAATTTCCTTTGGTGTACATCCTGTAGTTTCATGGCGGGGCGTATTCATTACAATTTCGAAGTCTACAATAAACCCGTCCCATGCCTTATGATTGTGGTGGCAGTAAGTGCAACACGATCTACCTAGTTCACGCATATAGCGCTCCCAGAAATGTCATTTACTGGCCAGTTACCTATGTCTGAGCACTTCTTCAGTTTCTTGATTTCGAATTCTTTGAGAACTCCAATCAAATGTGCCCCCGTATCGTATCGTCATGTGGCTCTTTCTTTTTCGGTTTGGTATTTACTGCCAGATTTTGTTTGAAAAAGACTTCATTTCGCTTTTCATATACATTTTCTTGACTTTCCTCTATTTTTAAGTTTGTCCTTCACCTGAACTATCACTTATTTCACATTCACTGTCTGATTCTAACATGAATGCTACTCTTAGACAACGAGCCAGCTCTTCTTTTGAGCTATCGTCAGGTTTCTTATTTTCTAAATTCCGATCCTTACCTAAAATTTCTATTTCATTTTCAGGCACAGGCATTTCTCAAATATCACTTTTGATGACGTCAACTTTAACTTCATATTTATTATAATCATCTAGGATTTCAGTGGTTCTCACATATTCGTCTGAATCTATATTTTCATGACCATCAACAACATCTGACTGTACGAATTCTTAGTCATCCAGAGTCGCTTCATCCACACTATGGAGGACTTCATCCTCCTCCAGATTCCAATTTATACTGACCATTTTTCTGTTCCTAGCACCAATTTCTGTAACATCGTCAGCTCACGTGTTTTGCGCAGGGTCTTTCTCGCCCTTACCAATCACTTAACTTGAAATTGTTACTTGCGCACCTTGCGTGGCGCTAACTACTTTCATCTCCTTTCCATTTTCGGACAACGCCCTCTTATCGACGTTTCCACTTTCATTTTCCCCTTTTATTAATTTTCTGGAAGTATAATCCTTTTCAAATTTTTCCCACTAATATTGCTTTAAACCGTAAAACAAATCATCATGCCACTTTGCGATCCCTGAAGACTCATTCTTGCACAAATTGTCTGTCTTTTCGCTCTTACGTAATAACGTGTCAAACTCCTTTTTCATTTCTTTGATATTCCCCACCAAAACAGGTCCACTGAATTCCCTTCCGACGTGTCTTTCTACTGCCACTACTGCAGCAGCACGATGGACAGCTGATCGCTCCATCAAGTTCAATGTACACTGTGGCTTAGTTCGCTCGCTATCATCTGCAGCATAGTCTCCCATACGTGACTCATTCAGGGCTGCACCTGTTGTTCTGCATGCACCGCATTGTGATGCAGCTCTGCCGTTTGGTTGTGTCTTAAATTCACTTTACTTTAGCTGGTACGATTTCTTTAGCTTGGGCCCATAATATTTGTCCATATAAATTTGGAATGTAAAACAATCGGGCCTTAGTTTTCTGCGTCATTTCGGTTTTGATAGTTTCGTGGTACAAACCCTCTACCGTAAAATGACATGTTACCATGACCTCTGCCTCTACCTCTTTGCATCAGATCTATGTGGTAACGTTTGTTCTCATTTTGTTCATTATTCTCATGATTATGTCTACTCCAGCTGTTATTATTTTGATGATAACCACCGTTCCCTCTCCAGTGGCATTCCAACTCTTTCCGAAAACGACAAGAAGCTTTTGTGATGGCTTCCCACATAACGTTTTGAATCCTCTGGGAGCTTTTTCCATAATTCCCACACTATTTCGGATTCCGTTCGTCTGTTTCTCAAGTATGTCAATTTTCGATACCACATTTCGCAAAACTCTTTCAATGAGTTTCTGCCTCTGTTGTCATACAGCCTAGCCATGATAAATTCCCGCCATAGGAAGTCCTATTTTTGCTCCGACCCGTATTACTCCAGAATTTTTTTTTTTAAAATACGACAAATGGTATTTGTTCTGTATCCAAATTTAGGCCCCAACTTTTCGCATCACCTGCCAAGGCGCTAATAACCACATCGATCTTGCCCGATCTGGTCCGTTAAGTAGTCAGGAAAATTCCTTTCTCAGTTTTTCAAAAAATCTAATGGGTGTCATCCATTATGCCTTTCTGCCAGATCGTATCGTTCTTCACCGTCCAGAAATTTGCTACAAATTATTCTGTCAGTGGCATAATTCAGTTTTTCACTTATTTTCCGTTCAAGGTCGCTCACTTTACCCTGAATTTGTGAAGTGTTTTGTTCACTCTTCTTTTCGCATGTTGCCACTTTTTTACTCGGTTCCTTTTCGAAATTATTCACCACTTTTCTTAATTGAGAAATTTGGGTTTAACATTTCTTTACTTATTAGGTTTTGAGGCTGAAAACGTTTTCATCAACTTCTGTTACAACTAAAGGTTCTACAGTGTCTTGAATTTTCATTATTTCGGTATCGAACCTATCGTTGATGTCATTAATCTGTCCCTGCATAGTGGCGACATTGTTATTGATATCTCAGTTTTTAAATCCTTGATTGCATTGCTCACAACATCTACTTTCAAGTCTAGTTTTTCGATTTGCTTACTGATTTTAACACCTTGCATTTCAGTTTGATGATCATCTGCTGCAATTTGTTTGTTAGTATTACATATTAATATAACTTGTGCAGATTACATTTTTTAAAAATCGGTCATATTCAACGTTTTTTTTTTTTTTTTTTTTTTTTTTATTGTCCTAAGGTGTCCTCATATTCAGATTCTACTTCTCGTGGTTCGCTCGATTCACTTTCGACTTTCGATGAATTGAACATGTCCATCGAGTCATTAGCATAAAAACTGTCTTCAGTTGTGTCGTCTTTCCTACCTTGTTTTATCTGTGACGAGCTCATCATCTGATTTTGATCGTTGACATGCGTATGGTTCTCCATGTAAGCCTGTTGGCGTCATCTGTGCTTTTGTCTAGTGAACTACAGCCACCTAGTACACTAGTTACTTTTTTGTCTCGCTCGTCCTGACTTCTGTCGTCTTTGTACTGTAACAGTCGCCACGTATAACGCAAACTTGCCACGTACTTTGCACAAGTGTATAGTGGAACAAGCTAACGTTACCCTCTGAGACGATTTCGAATTATGACCGGATGTATATCTAATGGACAAAGGTATCGGAATTTAATTTTGAATTTAGTGAAATTAACAGAAAAACTATCTTAACTGACATGTAAAAACACAAATAAAGATAAATAATAACATCATTAGACTGTTTAAACTTATTGATTATTTCAGGAAAAAACTAATTCAAACAAAACTATTCCTTAAGTTGACTTGGAATAGTTTATACTTTACTTTGCAAGGCAAAAATTCAACACTGAGCTCAACTAACTTAAAAAAAGAACCATTCTTGATAGGAATGAAGACACCATTAATTTTAAAACGAACTTAACTTATTTGCCTCCTTTTTTACCACCTGGGAAGCAGCTATTTCAGACAACAACTTTACTTTGCAATAAACTAAGAGTACTTTAGCAAAATCCTATCTGACTTCACTTTGGTGGCTTTAATTTCACTTTTGCTACTCCTTTAACATTTGAAAAACAAAAAGAAACCACTTTAGAACACTTGAAAGTAATAATAGTTCATTTAAAAGAGGATGTGCGGTTTTAGTAACAGGATAGAACCTTGCATACGTTTGTGATCAGGATAGAAGATACGGTTTCAGACACAGATTTATAGTATTTTGATTATTGTTAAAACCACTCACACGAATTAACTGATCCAGGCCCATATACATACCTGGATGTATGAAGTTAGTGATGGAGTGGCGAAGTTTTGGTGACAAGCGACATGGCGGCTAACTGTACTCGCGGCCCTTGAGGTTCGAATGCTCTATAAAATCTCATCTTGGTGTCGAATTTTCAACGTATTAGAGCCATTCCTTTTTGTCGATAATACGAAACAATAGCCACATCCACATCCGAGACAAAAATACCTTGCAAAGCAGCTTCCAATTGCCTCATTTAGCACCGTCGAAGTGTACCGTGCTACAGCTAGTCACTTACTGGTTGCCGTTGACATCAAGGAGCCGCCCAATTCGACCGCCAAAAACACCTGTTACACCGCGCCATGCCACTTTCGTCTAGGAGGGATTTCCCTCCGTCTTTCACATTTCACCAGCTTCTAATAAACATTGTTTTTCTTATAAACGTATACATATTATAAAATTTCATCATTTAACAAATCATTTTGCTTTTTTCATGTGTACAGTACAAAACTCTTTATTTCCTGTCACTAAACAATGACTTTAAATAACAAGGAATACACACTCCATAATTACAGATACACAGTTACATAATATAAACCTACTTCTAATCGATATAAGTGTTCCAAGGTTCGATTTCATCTGTCTTCGAAAATAACTCTCATAAAATGGCGGAATCTACATTTCGTGTGAGAAATTCTAGGTGTTCTGGCGAAACAACATTCCGGTTCCGGATTGGGTAAAGTAGACTTTTTAAACTGTCGAGTCTGTATTAGGGGCGGAACTGCAGTTATTCCAAGCCTGTCTCGGATTATGCGATGACCAGCGGCGTCATGTTGACATGAATGGTCTCTTTTTCGTCTTGAGCTGTCATGTTCAAGTAAGATAAAGAGCATTTCATTTGTAAAAAATATCGTGCGATATACTTCCCATGTTTTTGTTGTCTAGGATGCGATTTGAGACTCATAAATAGGTATAAGTATGTTTCATTCCGCAACGATATTGCTACGGAAGTCGTATTTATTGTGGCATGGAGTTACAGCCCCACTGGGACAGTGGGTCGTTGTCCAATATTATTACCCACCCTTATGTTCCCCTGGTAGCTGTTCACTTGTAAATTGGCAGGAGGCTATTCCACTGCATTTCAGTGACAGCTTCTGTTACCCTTACTTTCCACTTAGGGCTATTCGCTAGATTGGCTGGAGCATCTGTCTAGCACTACACTACTTGCGAAAATGTGCTCTCAAGATCCACCAGTTATTGCCGAGACTGGATGGAACTACCGTCTAGCACTTGGACACTGGCAAATACCCGTGCCCAGCTCAAATTGTTTAAATAAACGATATTCCACAACTTCTTGCCTTCTGCAAATTGTTTAAATAAATAAATAGATAAGCAATATACCAGTAATTGTTTGAACAATATTCCTTTCACTGCAATCGATCTGAATGACATTTGTTGTCGAAAGGAGGAAGAGAGTTAGATTGCACCGTGTGCTAGGTCGGCCATCTTGGGTTGTGGTATCATAATTAAACTGTGTGAGTATTCCAAATATGATATGCAAATTGAATTTCCATAATCAAATAATATATTATTGTTGTGTCGTCTGCAATACAATGTAATTAGCATTCGAATTCCCTGTTCTCTCTGCTTCGCCATTCTCCTCACTCTCACTTTGTTCCAAATATCTTCCGCAGGATTTTGTTTTCAAAAATCGTTATCTTTCTCTGTATATACTTACCTCTTCTTCATATTTCTGCGCCCTATAGTAATACTGGCCTGATCATAATTTTATGTAATCTTATATTTGTTCCTCTAGGAAAAGAATTGGAGGACAGTAATTTGTTTAGTGAAAATGACGCTTTGGATTCCACTTGTACCCTCGCTTCAAATGGTTCAAATGGCTCTAAACGCCATGGGAGTTAACATCTGAGGTCATCAGTCCCGTAGAACTCAGAACTACTTAAACCTAAATAACGTAAGCTCATCACACACACCCATGCCCGAGGCAGGATTCGAACCTGCGACCGTAGCAGTCGCGCGGTTCCGGACTGAAGCGCCTAGAACCACTCGGCCACCGTGGCCGGCTGAGTTATATAGCCACATGTTAATATGATCTCGTTTTGTTTGCAGGTTGTTGCCAAAAGTATGTATTCTTAGCATGCAGCTGGTTTTGCAATTTAGTCTACGACGACGTAAGATAACAGCCTTGGAATGGTGGTTTATATTTCGTTGCTGTAGCCGCCGACCAGAGATATTTTAATTCGTTACAAGTTCGTTGTTTGAACGTCAACCAGGTATGAACTTTTCTTTTATTCGACACTTGAGATACTATCGAATTTAGATGTTTGTTAGAATGATTCTGTACAGATTTTTTTGGCTTTGCAATAACCAAACTTTTGATATTTTGAGAACGAATAAGTGGTAAGTTCCTATGGGACGAAACTGCTCAGGTCATCGGTCCCTTCGCTTACACACTACTTAATATAACGTAAACTCCCTTACGCTAAGGACAGCACACACACCCATGTCCGAGGGACGACTCGAACCTCCGACGGTGGGAGCCGTGAGAACCGTGACAAGGCGCCTAAGACCGCGCCGCTACCCCGTGTGGCAAAACGAGTAAGTCTTGTGAACTTCAATATTTCCATGTTAATGGATAATAATGGTATTAACTCTGATTGCTTCGTTTTTTGTAAACATGTAAAACATTGTATTTCATTCGTCGGTCTTTAAAGCTTCCAATAAGATACTGTAATTTTTTTTCAAACGATCTTTTTAGACAATGTTTGTATTTTGGACACTCCAGCAGTAAAATATTTGTTTCCAGTCTTAATGAGAATGTAATATCACAATTAGCAGAAGTGTTGTTGTAGTAGCGATCGTTACATTGTCTTTCGTCAATTACCAGAAGGAGCATCTTTTGTTACTGATAGAACATGAACACTGAGCATTACAAAAGACAAAATTTATACATCTTTTCATATTTTTTTTGTTTAGTATTACAATAATGAGAACAAGAGGGTGTCATCTTTTCGCGGTCGCTCGTCGTCGGTTAGAGGTGTCGCTCCGGCCAGTTCGGTGATGGTCCGTCCCCAACCAAGTGTACACATAAACGTTTTGCTCCCATACCCGGCTGTTCAGCATGAAATAAAAAAATTAAGGTTTTGAAATTATTGCATAAAATCATAACTTGTGAAAATTCTTTGATCCTATTTTGAGAAAAAAAGAAAAAACAACCTAGCTTACGTCACTCAGGTGGCAAGGATAGCGGTGTTATGGAGAATTCCGGAGTGTAAGCGATGTCGCGTTAGCAGCCAGGCGGTTCGTCGGCCGGCCGAGAGGGTCCACTCCTGGCGGCGACTGGCGTAATTGTATTTGCAGCCCGCTCCCTATAACGAGTGCCCACCCACAGTGCGGAATTCGTGGGGATGACACAGTGTATACACCAATTCCCCGGAGAGGACGCGATAACTAGCTGTGCTGATATTGCGTCCACGTAACGCATACACGCGGCAGAAGGGGTGCGCGGAGCCGCGGGGCGCCGTTTCCAGCCGCTGGATTACCGGACACCCCCGGAGACTGCAGCTATTCCGACTCCTGAGGGTGGCGAGGGCTGCATCTGCGCCCTGTGACTCACGCCGGCCGAAGTCGTAAACACTGCTGACAGCAAGCGTTGGTAGCGTGTGGGTATGGGGAGGAGGGGGGAGGGGGGAGGGGGAGCTGAGCCTCAGCGTGTGGAGGAGGGGGGGGGGGGGTTGCCGTGAGCGGCAGCTCGCGTCACCGGCGCCTCTGCTGTGGAGACGAGCCGAGGGGGGCGCCGGCCGACCGTTGTGGTCTCGCCTCGGTTCTGCTGCGTCGCCGCTAAAACTCGAGCAGACTGACAGTCGATGAGCGGTGAACGCTGTACCAGCGGAGAGTACCGTCTTGTCGTTGCACTGAACTGTGATCGAACATGGAAGCGAGGGCACGGAGTATTTCCTGAAAGTACACTTAACTCTGTTGCAGTCTGTTTTGGCCTCGTCGAGCAATGGCCACAGCAATTGGTCCTTGGCAACTTTTTTCTTTGCTGTCTGAAGGTACTTGGCCACGTCGTCTCTGCATCTTATTTTCGGTTTGCCTCGAGGTCTACAACTACATCTACATCCATACTCCGAAAGCCACCTGACGGTGTGTGGCGCAGCGTACCTTGAGTACCTCTATCGGTTCTCCCTTCAATTCCAGTCTCGTATTGTTCGTGGAAAGAAAGATTGTCGGTATGCCTCTGTGTGGGCTCTAATCTCTCTGATCTTATCCTCATGGTCTCTTTGCGAGATATACATAGGAGGGAGCAATATACTGCTTGACTCCTTGGTGAAGGTATGTTCTCGAAACTTCAACAAAAGCCCGTACCGAGCTACTGAGCGTCTCTCCTGCAGAGTCTTACACTGGAGTTTATCTATCATCTCCGTAACGCTTTAGCGATTACTAAATGATCCTGTAACGAAGCGCGCTGCTCTCCGTTGGATCTTCTCTATCTCTTCGATCAACCCTATCTGGTACGGATCCCACACTGCTGAACAGTATTCAAGCAGTGGGCGAACAAGCGTACTGTATCCTACTTCCTTTGTTTTCGGATTGCATTTCCTTAGGATTCTTTCAATGAATCTCAGTCTGGCATCTGCTTTACCGACGATCAACTTTATATGATCATTCCATTTTAAATCACTCCTAATGCGTACTCCCAGATAATTTATGGAATTAACTGCTTCCACTTGCTGACCTGCTATATCGTAGCTAAATGATAAGGGATCTTTCTTTCTATGTATTCGCAGCACATTACACTTGTCTACATTGAGATTCAATTGCCATTCCCTGCACCATGCGTCAATTCGCTGCAGATCCTCCTACATTTCAGTACAATTTTCCATTGTTACAGCCTCTCGATATAGCACAGCATCATCCGCAAAAAGCCTCAGTGAACTTCCGATGTCATCCACAAGGTCATTTATGTATACTGTGAATAGCAACGGTCCTACGACACTCCCCTGCGGCACACCTGAAATCACTCTTACTTCGGAAGACTTCTCTCCATTGAGAATGACATGCTGCGTTCTGTTATCTAGGAACTCTTCAATCCAATCACACAATTGGTCTGATAGTCCATATGCTCTTACTTTGTTCATTAAAGCCTCCGTCTTTCGGTTTTCTCCTCGTAATATCGATCCCCACTGTCTTCTACAGAGGTGGCCAGCCCATTTGTCTCCACGTCCTGGCTTTCGGAACGACATCTGGTCTGCTGTACGTCTCCCTGAGCTCTCTGCTTCGCCATTCTCCTCACTCTCAGTTTGCTCCAAATATCTTACGCAGGAATTTATTTTCAAAAATCGTTATCTTTCTCTCTATATACTTACCTCTTCTTCATGTTTCTGGGCCCTATAGTAATACTGGCCTGACCATAATTTTATGTAATCTTATATTTGTTCCTCTGGAAAAAAAATTTGGAGGACAGTAATTTGTTGAGTGAAAATGACGCTTGTGGATTCCACTTGCACCTTCGCTTCAAATGGTTCAAATGGCTCTAAAAACTATGGGACTTAACGTCTGAGGTCATCAGTCCCGCAGAACTCAGAACTACTTAAACCTAACTAATGTAAGGACATCGTCCGCTGCTCGTGGTCTCGCGGTAGCGTTCTCGGGTCCCTAGCACGGGGTTCCGGGTTCAATTAGAGTTTTTTCCTGCCTCGAGATAACTGGTTGTTGTCATCATCATCATCATCATTCATCTCCATTACGGTCGGAGGAAGGCAATGGCAAACCATTTCCACTAGGACCTTGCCTAGTATGGCGGTGCTGGTCTCCCGCATCGTTCCCCTACGCTCTTCCACAGAGGATGGGATTTCATCATCAACCTAAAGACGTCACACACATCCATGCCAGAGGCAGGATTCGAACCTGCGACCGTAGCAGTCGTGCGGTTCCGGACTGAAGCGCCTAGAACCACCCTAGCTTCCATTTCTTGTTTCTAATTATTCGAGTTGTTTATTACCATCCTTAGATATTTAAACTCATGTATTTCTTCAAACACATTTTTAACAATATGCGCTATTTCTCTCCTTTTTGACCAGTAATTCCTGAAATAACACGTTATTTTAAAAGGGTTCTGCTACATATATGAAGATAAAACTTGGAGTGATTTGAACTTACACGTAGACTACACACGTTTTTTTTTTCTCTTTCTCTTATATACATATCCACGCCGTGTAGCAGCGCGGTCTTCGACGCCTTGCCAAGGTTCTGTCGAGTCCCCCCCCCCCCCCCCCCCGGAGGTCGGAGTCCTCCCTCGGGCATCGGTGTGTGTGTTAGCAAAGTTAGTTTAAGTTGGATTAAGTGGTGTGTAAATCTAGGGACCGATGATCTCAGCAGTTTGGTCCCACAGTAACCACGAATTTCCATTTTCATATACATAAGAAATCCAGCTTACGACTTATATCTTTTACAAGCGCACACAGTAAACCCTGCGAAACTTTCTACAATTATGTTTAGGGACATAGTTTTCATTTACGTTTCGCAAGTTATCGACGTGCCCTCCATCGACGTGAACGAGCGAGGTGGCGCAGTGGTTAGGCACTGGACTCGCATTCGGAAGGACGACGGTTCAATCCCACATCCGGCCATCCTGATTTAGGTTTTCCGTGATTTCCCTAAATCACTCCAGGCAAATGCCGGGATGGTTCCTCTGAAAGGGCACGGCCGACTTTTTTCCCCATCCTTCCCTAATCCGATGAGACCGATGGCCACGCTGTCTGGTCTCCTTCCCCAAACCAACCAACCAACCTTTTTTTTTGAATCCATCGACGTGTCCTCCTCACACGCGCGACAGAACATCCGGACGATAGTCATACTCGCTCTTTACCCTTGCGCACATGTTCGGAGTTGTTGCGTTCGCTGATGTTGCTATGCGGCATTGCCTTTGCCCTCAGTGGTTGCAAATTGAGCCAGATCCCCCGTCTCTCCTCAAAAAAGAAAGAGATCAGGTGGTCTTCCTGTCCGATAGTGTTCTGCAATGATCGTACCCTGTCTATCCAAAAGTTTCGACACTGGTTTAACAAACAAAAAAAAGTTACGATATTCGTTTTAGTTCTTTAGGAGTTCAATAGCCTCCCCCACTTAAGCAGAGCGCACAGATCATTCAGACAGCCACCGGAGACTATCAGGTAAGTTCTTCTTTGGGATGGTGTTCCACTCTCGCTTCACGCTGGCTTCAGTGTCGGCTATGTCGTCAAAGTGTTGACCTTTGATGTGATTTTCCGCACTCTGTCGTTTTGCAGCAGGTTCATGTTGATCACACCAAGTCGCGTCACCCGTGATGATTTTTTCCAGGAAGGAATTGTCCGCGTTTCGCATTTCGATCAAGTCACTACAGGCGTCCACGAGTCGCTGTTTTTATTCCTAAATCAAGGTGTGAGGGACAGACTTTGTACACGCTTTTCTCTTCTTCATAGCGTTCTGGAGAACGTCTTGAACACTCAGTATGGAGACGTTGCTCCACTGAGATTTGTGAGCTCCGGCACACGGCGGTTGATCTGCCCGCTCGCAACTATCTGGCCCGGCGTAATGCACGTCTGTTGTCTACAGTTAGCTGTTGGTGCCGGCTGCTATCGGTACTTACTTCACTATGTCGCTTACACGCCGAAAATAAAACCAGGCTCTGAACCTTCTGGACGGACGGTTCGTGCACTTAGAATCGACCCATTGGTGAGGCAGCTTTTAGTTATGAAACGCTCTCATTAGAGATGCGAGAGTGGTGGTGCATCGTTATCTTGAAAAACGAAACTTTAGGTGGTGTCTCGCAGTTGTGGAAAAGGCCAGGTCTCCAACTTATTCAGACACAGAGTTCCAGAAGCAGCATTTTACACAAAAAAGACGGGCAGTACATCTTTTCTCGAGAAATGGCGTAAAACATATCAAGCTTTAAGACTCTCCCTCGCGCATCACTATGGTATATGGAATCTATGTTTCCCATATTGTTACGTTGTGACTGTTTATTCGTCACTGAACAAATTACGTGAAAGGGTTGTTGCCTTCCATCTCTAACCTGAAAATGAATTCACAAAACTTTGCATATTGTTGTTTATCGTCATCATCAAAGGCTTCTGGAGACTAAATAATGGGTGGTTTGAAACGCCAACGTCGCCGCAAAACGCGCCAGGCAGACACGTTGAGAGGTGGCATGAGCCCCCTCTCATATTTCTATCTTGCGATTTTCCTCTCTAATTGCATGCGGTGAAAAGTTGCTATTCCTTCACACGCGGACTTCCCACGCAGCGTCTCTCGCCACCTGGGTGGTCCGGTGACAGGCGGGCACTGCTGATCTTGAAAGGGTAAGCCGACGGATGTGAGGGAGTCGAGTGAATGCTTTCCAGACGCCGACATTGTCAAAAGACACGCCCGCAGAGGCCTGAAGGAGTGGCTGGGCTAGAGATTCCGTTACTTCGCAGAAACTTAGCGAAAACACTTTCTGGCGGGCTACCAGCGAGGCGTGGAAATGACTTGTGTACCCAGGCAGTTGTGGCGGGCAAATTCCCGCGCTTTCTGCAAAATCGTAACTGTGATTGGCTTGTTCAGGGCATAGTTACGTGACGTAGCAAAATCGGCGCAGAAATTGGCGCCAAGAATCTCCATTGGTGGAATGGTAGTTCTCCGGCAATAGAGTGGAATTTTCCGCTGGTTTTCGAGTTGCTGATTGGAACGGTTAACCACGGCCACTGTCGTGGGGGCGGGAATGTTCTGTGTTCGGTTTGTATGGGTGCTCTTGTGGGTAGTCGCCTCTCGCCTTTGAGTCGGAGTAGGTTACAGCACTGAGCTCTCGCTGCTCTGGACAGCCTGCCTTCCGTTGGCTGTCTAATATACTTTTATTTGATTGTAACTTTTTAACGAATTTGCTGAAGTTTCGACTTCAACGTAACTTTCCGAGTACAGTTGGCATTTGAGCGTTCTGCATACAAGCGGCCTATGTTGTCTGTCTTGGGCAGTTTTGGCTAAAGTTGACTGTATCAGAGTTACTGTGTGACTTCGCTTGTGAAAATCAGTCACTGTACCATCAGTGATTATGTGGCGAGCCTTCTTCGTCTCCCTCAGAGGCGCATTTATATTGATAGGAAGTCTTTAGTCTGGAACAACCAGACCAGGACAATTTGTTTCGGGCTATACTCGCGACATTATCATCACCACGACGGGACGTCGAAGCAACCAGCCATCGCTTCCAATACGCCAGATCGTGTCCTTGCAGCTAAGAAGACAGCTTGTTAATGTACGTCCGCAGCACCGGCAAAGCAGGCATTTTTGCTAGGCGATAATCAGAGCTCAGCAGAGCGCGCCTGTTCGTCTTTTCTTTGTTCTATCTTGGGTGTTCATTGTCTGAGTTCTCACTAATGTAGCAGAAATTAATGTTGGGTTAGCTGTGTGTCTCTCTTAAGATTTGAGTTGCAAGGAATTGGCTCCACATACCACTTCGTCATAAACGTCACAATCTAGTTTAGGGACAACTTCACCTTCACAGCGTTTATTTGAGTATCCAATTTGATGTATTGTAAATGTTTCATGTGTTTTTGTTTATTATTTTTTGTTTAGTCTTAATAAATCATATTGTTATTTTGGACAGAACTTTCATTCTGTTAATCGGTAGAACAACCCAATCATTTCTCACTACGTTAATGAAACCTTCCTTTATTTAACTTATTTATCAAATTAAATTATTGCAGGTGCCAAACTCTTTTCTACTCCACTTGCAGGGTTGATTACAGTCAGTTCGCGTATCTTTTTAATCCATGTGCAACAGCAAAAGTCGGAGTTAAAATAGGGGGGGGGGGGCTTAGAGCATCATTTACATATGTAGATTCTAGAAGAATTTAGTGTTAAATACACTGCTAGCCCCGTCACCTCGCATAAAATGGCGACCCTTAGGCTCGGATCTTTCCTGTGAATCACTGATAAGCTAACAGTGTTCTTAGTAGGAACATTCAATTTTTTTTTTACTTTTGTTTAATGATTAGTAACCAAGTTCTTTTTCTTGTAATTCCAAGATTAGTTTTTACTAGCGGCGCATGATTGCAGTTTTTGTTTTCAGTGTATATATTTTTGTTTGTTCGTTGTTTTTTCTGTTTCTTTGATGTGGTGTCCGTACCACATCACACTTTGTTGGGTTTGTGTGCAGTTTCTGTACCACAACAAATCGTGCTTGTAGTTACAGCGTTGGAACGGCGTTGTTGAAATTTTATGTCTAAGTGGAAAAATATTGGGAGTAGACGATTTTTATTGTGAATTTTAGATAAATTTGTTTTTTCATGAATGGTCACGAGAAGAAAGGCACGACTATTACCGAGCGAAACTAAAACAAAAGAGAATAGCATAATGGATAAGAGGCAGGTTACTGACGAGGATGGGTTCGGAGATGATATGGGCACATTTTTAGCTGCACCGGACGACAAGGTCATTGATGAGGAAGGTGGTTTGGACGCGATCTTAGAGCAACGTCGCGACCATGATAGTGAGGTAGAGGATGAAACAGAGACAGGCACACAGGTCGAGACGGCAGCAGAAGTTTATAATCAAACGAACGAGTGCAGACAGAGGCCAGCTCGGTCACGTCAGAGCTCTAGCGCCCAGGTGTCCAGAGTTACATCACCCATGTGTGACGAGGATCAAAATGATGACATTAACCCAATACTAAGCTTCCTACAATCAGTGAAAGAAGAAGTTGAGAAACAACGTAAGAAGGAGAAGGCAGAAGATGAGAAACAACGTAAGAAGGAGAAGGAAGAAGCTGACGAACAGCGCAAAAAGGACACTCAGGCAATAATTTCGCATATAGGGAAAATTCGTGGGGAATTACTAACAATAAAGAAAGAATGTGGAGAAGCAAAACAAATGTCAATGGTAGCACAAAAAGTAGCAGGCCTAGTCAAAACGGCAGCAACAGGGGCAATGAAAGTCGCAAAAGTAACTTCTCAACTCGCAGTTCGCTTGCGACGTGCGACACAAGCCCACTCAAAATCCCTAGCGTTCTTAAAGACTCAAGGCAATATCGCGGTTACAAACATCACGAAACGAATGAAAGAAGTAGAGAGTCGGATAGCAAAACTAGAGCGAAACGGGCACACGAGCACTGCGCGTTCGGATACCAATGATGGAGTACACAGAATTGTGTCTCCGAGGAAAAGCCCGCCGTGCTCTTGCCCAGTGACAGAGTGCGGAACTAACAATGCACACGCAGAAACAGAGAGTAATAGCTCCAATAATTGCAGCCCACTTAGAAGAGTAAACGCTGAATGCCACTTCCACTGTGATGCAGAGGTAGCACATCACAGTTATTGTAGTGGACTGACAAGACAGCCGGTCCACAGTGACGGGTAACCGAAAGGCACGCGTTTACTCACGCCGGCTGGCGTTAGGTCTGAAACAGGATACGTAATGAATGCTATAAAGAAAAGTACGTAGCTGCTGGAATACTTAACTTTAATCCATCATTTGTATACAGCGTTCTTGATGATACAAGTGAGACTCTCTCTAGAAATGGTTAATGGAGCCTTGCTAGGTCGTAGCCATGGACTTAGCTGAAGGCTATTCTAACTATCTCTCGGCAAATGAGAGAAAGGCTTCGTCAGTGTAGTCGCTAGCAAAGTCGTCGTACAACTGGGGCGAGTGCTAGTCAGTCTCTCTAGACCTGCCGTGTGGTGGCGCTCGGTCTGCGATCACTGACAGTGGCGACACGCGGGTCCGACGTGTACTAATGGACCGCGGCCGATTTAAAGCTACCACCTAGCAACTGTGGTGTCTGGCGGTGACACCACAGTTATCAGCAAGATAGATCAGGACACTGAGCAGACGTGCAAGTATCGGAAACGAGTGACAACACCAGTGCGAGGATCGGACAGGATTTTGATCACAATCACTTCCTGTCGATACTAAAATTCCAGAAGTTCAAAGATCATGGAGGGTCGATGCATCCGAAGAGCTGGGTGACGCAGTTTACAAATTCATTACCGTCATCATGGCCAACCCAGGCAAATTTAGAATTCATGTGTGGACACATCGAAGGCCAAGCCGCGGAAAAGATCCGGGGTGTGGCAGCGACGTGTCGGACTTATCAGGAATTTGTTGGTGCATTCCTGCGGACCTACTGGTCAAAGGAAACGCAAGACAGGATTAAAGAGGAAATAATATTTTGTCCTGAACTGGAAGTGTCCGGGCACAGGAACGCAATCAAATTTTTTGATAATTTACTCAAGAAGAATCAGTTTTTAGATAGTCCATGTAGCAACAGAGAAATCATTAAATTTTGCTTTTCCAAATTGCCTGTTAGGTATCAACAGACACTTGTCGGGAAGTGTGGATCTGACATAGAAGCATTCAAGAGTCTATTGCGCGAACTCGAAGTAGTCTTCGATAAACAAGACGCAAAGGACAGGAAGAAGGAGCAAAGTAATAAACACCACGGGTCAGCAAGGGAAGACGACAACAAATCTCATATCGCACTCGTCAGTTAGGAAACCAGGGTTACGGAAATCAAGGTTACGCTATTCAAGGTTATGGAAACCAGAGACACGAAAACCAGAACGGCAGGGAACAGGGTCAATCTAGACAAGGAATCTGGGACAGGAGGAATAACGAACGGCAAAGCGACCGTAATTGGAGAGAGCGAAATCAAGGACAACAGGAGAACCAGGAGATTGAAATTAGACCTGCAAATCCTAATGCACGTCAGAGGAGGGGCAGTCTAACAAGGGCTTGGCGCTAGTCCATAGGACTCCACCACATCTCTCACACAAAGAAGTTCGTGGAATAATAGTAGTTTAAGTGGTGTACATAGTAGAATAGGCAAATATATGAACCTTTCTTCGGGGAACAATAATTGTTGCATTAATAGATTAAGATTGTTAAATTATTAACACGAGACGTTGTCTCGCATAAGAATTTACTGCTGCTATCCTTTTTTGTTTATGTTCGCGACTTCCAATGTCGATGGAGTAGGAGACACTACCTTTCCATGAGCAATGTTTTTGCCCTTTCCTGTCTGGTGTCCATGTTGAGGGATAATGATGAGTGAGGAGATGTCGCACAAACGGGCGCATACAAGAACGTGCTCTTAGAAGCGTTCTGAGAAGTCGTGATACGCTCCATAGCGGCCACAACCAGTTCGTGAGACGTTCATACCAATGCTTGCATGCACGCGTCAGTGCACTGCAAGATTGTGGTATATTGCGTGATTTCGAGGATGAACATGGGCAGTATAGTTTTTACAGTGATGCGCCAGCATCGTTGTCTTGCAAGTCGGGGTGAACCTGTGAGCGTTGACTCCAATGGTGCCCTAGGGCTTAGACGGTAGAAATGCGGGCATAAAGCCTACCATGCCGATGTGCTGGTTGGGGATTTAGCGTGCTGCTTGTGACTGTCACAGATGAATAACCAGGGAATTATACTTGGAGATTCGTGACATACTGTGTAGCTGGTGTGTGGTGGGCGACGGAATCCTCAACAGGAACCAGTCCTGGCTTGGTCATATTACATTGCCTCTGGAAAGGTGTGCTTTGATCGCGAATACCGCATAACATAGAAAAAGAAGTTGCAACTATAAATTTATTGTCTTGTATAGCCATGGCTAACCCAGTCTCTGGGGTTTCAGTGAGGCATAGTGAGAACTCGGAGGCCGTGTCGTACGGCACGCACATCACTGTCGTCAATAGCGACGAGCAGCGAGACATCTCAGCATAACAGGAATCATGTAAGAGTGTTGTATAAGGTAAAAAAAAATAAATAAAAATAAAATAAAATAAAATAAAAGAGAGAGTAGAGAGAGAGAGAGAGTACCATATACTAGGATAAGTTAAACTTTAGGATTTAACAATAACTAGATCCTTAATATTGTGGTGGTTTTTCTACCACAAGTGTTTGGCGCACGCCTGTTGGGATGCTATTTTTCAGGTCACCAAACCACAGACCCGAGATGGAGGGACGACGGGCGAGCGAAAGTAGAATAGTTGCATGTTCTTTATAGCACAGTAAAACTTCGACCTGCATAACAACATAATTTAGTCAAAAGACATAGAATGTAGGTCGTTGGCAAATGGTAGTTAATTCTTGAGTATGTCTACTGTAGATCTATATAATTAATAGTAATATTAGTGCAGACCCACACATTTAGTTGTTCATCCAATACATAGCATCAGTTGTCAAACACCATATACAATAGTGAGATCAGTCTCTACACAAATATCAAGATAAATTATTTCCATGTCTAGATTAGATACACCAAGAATTTGTTATAATGATAGCCATAGATAAATAACTATAAAAGAAAAATAAGAATGTCTGAAATGACAGACCATCAATGTGTCGTTATGTAAATTTATTATAACATAGAAGGTCATGGGAAAAAGTTAGGCGTAAGATTTTTGTCAGAATTGTGCAGATGACGGGTATCATGGCAATGCAGAGGCCAGCCGGAGCAAAAAACAAGAGGTCTTCGGCTACCTGCAAGAAGGGGAGCATCAGGGCGCCACCTAACGAGAAGGGCGCGGGTGCGTCCGGTCCTGCAAGCTGACAGTCACCGGGCCGTATACCTGAGGGATTAGGCGGGATCCTCACCGGGCCACAAGCGAAAGTGAGGCTGGCCGTTGACACTGACACGCGACTCACACGCGACAGCCAGCTAGCTTTCTGGACGCGGCGGCCATTTGGAGGGATTCCCTGCGGCAGACCATGTTGTCGTGAGTACACGAAGAAGATCACATATGGTGTCAGAACCTGCGCCTCATGTGCCTCAGGACAGAAAGGGACGCTATATACTCACCTGTTTAGATTTTTACAACTCACTAGCATTGGCCGATCTGCATACACAAAGCAGTATCGTGCCGCAAACTCTAACAAATGAATTGTCTCATTTCTAACTTCTCCTCTCTATTAGAGAGCAGTTGTAGCAATCGTCACTCCTAGTACGATCCTGTCTGGATGACCTAACACACTTGTGGAGTCACTCCACGTGCCATCATCCCTCGTCGAACTTCAATATTGGGAAACGTAAAGTACTGTCCAGGGAGAGAAGAGATCTGGACTAGTGATGCATCCCAACTAGTAGACCTCAGAGACATTTAATCGACATGAGGAGAGCCTATCACTATGTCTTCCTACCGTACTGACGTTATCATATGCGTGGGTCTTGCTGCAATCTCAACAGAGTACTGCAGATGCTCCAGCACACCCTATTGCTGTTGCAACAACGTAGCATCAACACCCGACGTTTAGCCCTATGTGATGTCAGTACTGTGGCCCCATCCAAAAAGCCCTCCTCCAATGCTCAAGACATGGAACCACGTGCATCAATGCATATGACTCAACATACCAACCCCCTCAGAGAAACTAACGAATTTGTGAAGTGCTTCGAATATTTCTAACAATGTGATTTAGTGCCTCATTCTCAGCACAGTCGTGAACATTGTGCAATGTGCACGCACAGCTTGACGCCCCATGAACCATGTTTTTTTTCTTAAATTTCTTTCTCTAGTGTTGTTTTTGTAATGTATGTTATACCTTGTATGTGTTTGTGTTTTACACTGTAATTATTATGTAAGTGATAGAGTAGGGCTCACAAATTACAAATTACTGTGTTGTTCTCCACGCCATGTTGTTTTTTTTTGTATTTTGTATTTATTGTTGTGTGTATGCAAACAGTGTGCCTGAAGTCCCCATAAACTGAAGCAGATACCACCACTGTCATTGTGAATGGACCATCAGTTCAGGGAACATTTTGTAAACGTTATTGTTGCTGCAGGGAGACAGAATGAATCGGAGGTTGTAATTAGATTGTGAAAGCTCATAAAGAGATTGTTAACTTAAATAGTATCATGTGTGGGTGAGTTCAGCTTAGTTTAATGATTCAAATTGTTGTAACATCTTGGGCATTTAATTGCGGTGCACTCCAACTCTGATTGTAAAGAATAAACTGCTCCATATTTGGCTCACATGCCCGGGACATATTTAGAGCGTGAATGTCTGTGTGAATTGATGTTTGGCTTCCTTTATTTAACTTATTTATCAAATTAAATTATTGCAGGTGCCAAACTCTTTTCTACTCCACCTGCAGGGTTGATTACAGTCAGTTCGGGTATCTTTTTAATCCATGTGCAACAGCAAAAGTCAGATTAGAATAGGGGGGGCTTAGAGCATCATTTACATATGTAGATTCTAGAAGAATTTTGTGTTAAATACACTGCTAGCCCCGGCACCTCGCAACGTGAGGAATGGCTAACTCTCGACTGGCATGACGTCTGCACTTCTATGAGCTAATTGCAAAACTCTGTCAGATACGCTCTAAGTCTTGAACTTGCACACGGGGGTGCACTCTAGATTTGCCCAAAAGTAAACAACCAGTGTTCTGAAGCTGTTAGTGCGATTGTCGTTGGCTTTGAGCTGCAGTGTGTTATCTCGACGAAGATCACACCCCACGGCCGGGAGACCACTACCGGCTACAAGAGCTAGTGCTAACTGCACAGGGTGTGGCTCGCGGTAATCATCACCTACAGCAAAATCCCAGTTATCGGAGTGCAGATTAAACGGTCCGCACATACGTTTTTAAAAACGTCAGAAACAAAGTTTAAAGTGCTTGCTTTAATTCGAACGAGTATTTTGGTGCGGGACACTCAACTACGCACATGACTCATGTCGAACAGCCGGACGACGAGGCAGGGCCCAGTCTGCACCCTGGTAATCGCGAGTCTGCTGCCTCCACAGGGTGAAAAATTTAAACCGACAAACTCTGGGAGGTTGTAGGAGACATCAAAACAAATATTTTTCCATAATGTCATTTTTTCCTATGAGGTGTATTTAAACCGGTAGAGGAAGATTTCTCAGGCGACAAATTAATTAAACCAACAAACACTTTTCCATTTTTTTATCACCAAGAGACAACACATTAACACAACCCAATTTCAATTACAGTAGATTTTCAAAATTGCCTCCATTGGCACGTAAACAAAGGTTACACCGACTGATCATGTTCTGTCTGACACGGATAAAAACCCCAGGAGTATCATGAATTGTTCCTGCTGCTGCTACCATCCGGGCTACTAGATCCTCTTCTGATGTAACAGGAGTTGCGTAAACAAGGTTGCGCATCTCTCCCCACACAAAAAGTCCAGAGGGGACGTATCTGGGGATCGAGCAGGCCATGGTACAGGACCACCTCTGCCAATCCATGTTTCTAGGAACCGTCGGTCCAGGAATCGACGCACACGACGACTGTAATGTGCCGGCGCCCGTCATGTTGGAACCACATGCGTTGTCTTGTAGGGAGCGGGACGTCTTCCAGCAATTCTGGCAATGCTCTGGCGAGAAAATTGTAATAGTTCCTGCCATTTAATGGCCTAGGTAGCAGATACGGCCCAATTAAACAGTCCCCAACAACACCGACCCGCACATTATCGAAGAACCGCACTTTATGAGCGCTAGTAACTGTGGCATGTGCGTTATCCTCAATCCAAACATGCGAATTGTGCATGTTGAAGACTCCATCACGACTGAACGTTGCTTCATCGGTAAACAACACAGAGGTTGATAATGTTGGACGAATTTCACACTGTTCCAGGTACCACTGCGAAAACTGTGCTCTGGGTGGATAATCTACTGGTTCCAGGTTGTGGACACGCTGTAAGTGAAATGGACGTAACAATTGCTCTCGAAGGACTGTTCTTACATTCGTCTGATTCGTACCCATGTTACGTGCAGTTATACGAGTGCTGATTGAAGGATCCTTCTCCACATGCTGCAAGACAGCTTCCTCAAATTGCAGCGTTCTTACCGTGTGACGGCGTCCCTGTCCAGGTAATCTGCTAAATGACCCGGTCTCACGCAGACGTTGGTACACAGCAGCAAAGGTCGTATGATGCGGGATACGGCGATTAGAATATTGTTGTTGATAAACCCGCTGTGCAGCTCTTCCGTTGTGGTGAGCTACGTAGTACGCAACAACCATATGAGTGTACTCACTCCAGGTGTATCGCTCCATTAGTAAACAGAGGCAATGCACTACTACACTGGTGGACAGCAGTTGCCTACAACTGAAGAGCGTAATACGGCCTCTAACAACTGAAGAGCGTAATACGGCCTCCACCGGTTTAAATAATCCTCGTAGGAAAAAATGGCATTAGGGAAAAATATTTGTTTTGATGTCGCCTACAACCTCCCAGAGTTTGTCGGTTTAAATACTTTTCACCGTGTATATCGATACCCAGTGTGCTCCTCGGCAGAGGAAGAGGGCTAGAACGGTTCGAACGCAGGAACAACCGGCTGTAGCGCACACAGAACTACTGGGACATGTCAAACGTGTGAGGGACAGATCTACTTTGAATGTACCGGACATGTTTCGATTCTGCGGAAAATGAGAATCGTCGTGGGGAAAAAAGTGAACAGAAAACAGAAAGTAGTTACAACCAAATCATAATTAAATATAATTCTATAAATAAGGTATCGTTTCTGGCGAATAATGCGCAAGTAATTCAGAATTTTGCGTCTAGCTAGTTTTGCAAATACAGCAAATCGCAGTTTCCTCTAAAAACCTATGTACAGTCGTGGACAAAACGAGCGAGACCCCTCACCTCTTCGTTATGCTGATCCGCACAGCTTTAAAGTCTGCTACGCAGCATACAAGGCAAGGCGACGAAGTTCTACCAACATACTATGCACAGGTGTGAAATTGAAAAACTATCCGAACTTTGTCAGGCAGCTTTCAGACACGTGTAAGTCTGTATTAATGCTGGTTAGTGTGTTAAACAGCACGTAAATAGAAGATATAAATGAAAGAAGAAACGCTAATTAGCATGAACTGTACTAATAAAAATGAATTTCTTACACCACCAAGGGACCGTATACCGCAGGAAGTGCGATACATTTCTGCTTATTAGGTCTACCTGTACTCGAGGTAAATGAGTTTTAAGGGTTGGGTAGACAGACGACGGTCAAGAAAGTCACACTAGTAGGCTTCCATTTCTACCGATTTAGGTGACGAAATCCTAACAACGAAAATAGCTACAACAGTTACTGAAGATGAGGGCCACATAAATAATTTCCCCTACTCTTTATTCGAAATGTTCTAGTTGCAGTCGATACATCAGCATATTAATCGTAGCTACGCTTTCAATCCAAATCACGTTTACAGGAATGCAAATAAAATACATTTGCCTGTACAGGTGGTAATTCAGATCCCAGTATTAATGCCACCGCGTTTTAGAAGTGCGAGGATTCCCATTGCTAGCTAGCTTAAGAAACACTTCGGCTAATGAAAGTTTTCTGGCTGTGGTGAGTGTAATTGAGAATTCGAAACATTGTAGAATACGTTTGGAGCTATGTAGCCGTTTATTTCCTGGGGTGGTGCAGAATTATCCTACTAAATTTACTCTCTAATAACAGTATTTTGTTATTTCGACAAACATACCGAATGATTGCCACATAAACGGTGACATAAAGGTAGAAAATTCATGTTTTTGACTCCAGAAAGCTCTATGCAACAGAAACTGCAGATCATTTTGCCATTTTCAGTGCGAAATTGCCGGCTTATTCATGTGTGGGGTAATAATAGAGGGCTGTTTGGCTGCTTTGTCTGCTAGTGTAGTGAAAGGTGTTTGCTACTGCAAGGGAGGTCTGGTTTGTTTTCGGTTCTAATCTCGATGGAGGTAGATAGGCTATCAGTAAAGCAATTGTAAGAAATTCTCGCCCCGCCCCCCCCCCCCCCCCCCAATACGTGTTATTGCTACCTTTATTATGTACCGGCGCCCTGTGGATGTAAACATGAAAATCTTGTAGAATTTCGTACTTGTTACTGCCTACTTTTTCCTCTTCTGTCAGTAAATGAATTGATTTAACTGTGGCAATGAATGATTTTTAACTGAATTTCGTTATGAATTTTCACGTATTGCTAAATTTGCAAACTTTCGTGGTAGGTCAGCAACAGTAATCCAGTATGACTGGTCTGAACGTTGACACAGACCGTTTTGCGGCCGAATGCGCGCAATATTTTGCTGATTCGTAACCATCTGGGGTACTTTGTCTTACTAAAACAGTTATGTTATCTCGAAAAGCTGAAATTCATTTTTATTAACAGTTCATACTAATTAGCGCTTCTTCTTTCATTTATATCTTACATTTACGTGTTGTGTTTAACACACTAATCAGCATTAATATAGTCTTACACATGATTGCTAACACTAATAATACTCAAAACTGCCAGCAAACTAAGCATCACAGATCAGTAACTCTCACAGTTGTTTTTATATTTATTTTGTAAGTGTACTCAAAATTAAGAAACTCATTCACGGATGTTTTCGTGCCTCGCCGATATTCGAGCACAACAAACAAATAAAAATAAAAAAGAATATGTGTGTGTGTGTGTGTGTGTGTGAAGAGAGAGAGAGAGAAAGAGAGGGAGAGAGAAATAAGGAAGAATGCGAGAGAGAGTAAAAAATTGTTGTAAAGAAATTGAATCATGGTATGTAAAGAAATCTTTCATGAAAATGACACATTTCACATCATTACGAAATGTCGTATTCATCATCCATGGAACAAGTATTAATCTAATCAAATGTAATCTAATCTAATCATATAATATTACTGACTAGCCATGAATAGTCATGAATTACCGAAATTGTCGCCAGCCTCAGTAACCAAATCTAAACTTGAAAATAAAGGACGGCAAATTTTTTAATAAACCGGGAGTCCTATCAAGACGCTTTCGTCCCTGTTAACTAACCACAAAAGTTGTCTGATATACCTCCATTCAGAAGTAGCAAAGTGGCATGCATTTAAAAATGAAGCGCATGATGTGAAGTTCTGTGATGGAGATACCAACCCCATATGTAATCGGATTGTTAACTAAGTAAAATCGAATGTTACGTATCGATTTTTCTTACCAGCTGCTAGGTGTTTGAATCTAAAATAAGGACACAAATTTTTGTTCCTCAGTGACAATCGAACCGCATACCTTCCGTCCTTCTGTATCATCCACGAATAAAGCTTAAGTGTCAATTGCTTACTCACCAACAGTAAGATGTGTGCGTGTTTGACAAGAAATAACAACACCTATTGCGATTTTTGGCAACATTTGAACAGACATTAAAAATGCACATTAATTTTCACTATCAGGCCTGTGTGCGTGTTATATGGCTTGAAATTAAATTATGAATATTTTTATACTGGATCAGGATTCGGACCCCCATACTTAACTTTGGAGGAGACCTAGAGAAGATTGCAGTCTTGGAAAAAGGAACAATATGACTGAAGTATACTGTTCCGAGAGATTCAGGTCCTCGAAAGAGGAGATATGTATCACAGTCCAGCACCAAATTTTTCAACGTCTCTAGTTCAGTCAAGTACAGGTAAAATACGAGTCCTGTTTCTTTAAATTGCTATCGGTTCATCAAATAAAATAATGAAAGTAATTTTACTGTCCACATTATTTCTGTTTACCATGACTGCCGCCTACGTCATTTCCCAATGTAGACCGGCTCTGCCCAGTTGGTAATGAAGGAACGTGATGTTTAATGCGGATTCTGGATTATAACGTCTTTCTCTTAGAGTTACCAGCGGTAAAGTGAATGTGTTTGTGCATCTTAAAAGTAAATGCCTGAACCCTCACGTTTCACCTGTGATAGTTCGTTCCACCAGACCATTGTGGCCACATTTGCCAGTCCCAGGAGTGTGCTGTAACTAATGATGTGCTTAGCCTACGTAATTAAACATGGTTAAGTAGAAGCAAGCCTCTGACACGGAGATTGTGCTATTCTCATGTCAGCCTCGATGTAAAGCCATTTTGAAATTTTCACTAATTCAGCAAATTTCTTAGTTCGAGAAAATCCACTGTGAAGTCTGAAGTTGCCGGATAATTCGATCATTACCATCATTATTGCTATCATTTTCTTCATACCACTGCTGGAACACATGTATTTGAAGATCATTTAATGCCTTTTGGTCATTATAAAAGTAGTTGCCGAAGAACAGAGTCTTCCCCTGTCTACGGAATCCTTTTCATGTTAATATCAATCATCAGCAATTACTCGTAGGTTACATTAAAACCAAAGTAATTGATGAAGACCTCACTTGATAACAAAAACGCGCTGTCTTTCTTCATTTACTTTCGCCTAGAAATGGCTGTCGAATACTGTCAAACCAAAAGCCAAGGGATCTTACTGCCTTCCGATATATGCCACTGTCAGTTCTTCCATATGACTGGGTCGACGTGACCTGTTTCAAGTTTTGTATGACAGAGAATGTTTTAGAAAATCAATTGTTTTCCTTTGCAATAAACAGAAAAATTTTCATTCTAAGCTATCCAAGTTCAAAATTTTCGCAATATTAGCTCAAATTTAATATTCGCTTCTATAATGTAGGAAAGTATTTCACAGTTGCGAAACCCGCATCTGAATCATTGACCTTACACTTAGTCGCTGACCATAAATTCTAGCTCAGAGTGACACCAGTTTAAGTAACCTAATGTAGCGAAGACTGTTTGCAAGTGCTCTTTCTCACTGGAAAATACACAATTCACTCATTGGGCTCCATAAGTACTCTGTAACAGTAATTTCTGTGTGTATGCAATGCATACAGATTGTAGAATTTAGTGGTGCTCTCTCTTCCACTTCTGTATACAATGTGCCTGACCTAAATGGGCCCTTTATCATTACAGGCCCTGGGCAGTGCAACAACATACTGACAACAGTAATGTGATTATACTGACGACCTCACTGCTCATTTTACCTGATTTTGTAATCATTTAAGTAAAACAACATGACCTTCCAGTGGGAGACATTTCGTCCCCTTTTCCCTTCTGTGAAATTTGTCAGTAAGCTTTTTGCCCTCCAACCAACGAAATGCGGCAGAGTACGGCCGGTAAACGATTCACAAACCACGATTTAGTGCTGTTAAGACGATATCTTTAAACATTGTCGTAGCTGAAGGAATTTAGTTTCTTCTTAAATCAACTTATGCAGCAACGTTCATAGATATCTCAAATAGGAAAAGTTCTTTATCCAGGTATGAAGGCTGTAAAACTTCCCACAGTTTGTGTCAGGTTGATCTTTTCGTCTGATAGCACAGCGTAAGTATTTTGTATAAGAGGTATCACAAGTAGTGTTCCTGTAGCTGTGGGAATCATTGGTTGAAAACGAGTTTAACACCAATGGGTACAGTACTGCTAAATATCCAAAATGATTATCAACCTAAGTCTGAGTTCATCCACAAACTGAGGAGTATTTATAATATTGAAGCTAGGCTGTGTATCCTTGTCTTCCTTGAGAGGGTTTTGGAAGGCGTTTACACATACGTATACAATACTATGAATACTTCGAACGCTACAGTTAACGTTGCTCTCATAAACTATTTTTTTTAATTCTTCTGAGTCTTCATCGTGGAATATGTGTTGTTGATAGAGTCTTAGACAAAAAAATTGACCGCTGAGTCGTTCACGTAAGGTGGACAATACAGTCGTGCTCCCCTCAGAATTGTATGTTCAACAATATGCTCGATCTGGCAACATTGTAGACTGCGGCACTTTCTGGAGAAAGTCTTGACTGCAGTCTGGGTACAAAACTCTTGACTACGACTGTAGTCTTGAGCTAAAACGCGAGACTAGCTGCTATGACATCTGGCAACCAAAAGCACATGTCGACAAAATTTTTATCGCCCCTCCTTTTTGGTGCTGAACCTATGAGTGTAATTCAAGCGAATCTACACTATATTTCGCTTTCTGTCACATTGCTGATAACAGTTTGGTTCAACACTATTTTAGCGAGAGATTTCTTGGCCAGCCATCTGCCTCTGAACACCGAATGCGTCTGAGTTCTCTGGGACCCGTTTGCTGCCTTCCGGCAGCGGCTGAGGCACTGCATTGTCTCGCCTTCTGCCGACGTCTGCTCCACTCCTCACTCTCAATGGTGTAAAATGCTTTAATGTTGTTGAGTGGTGACCCATAAAATCTGTCTACGATTTGTGTTTCACACTCAATAGCAACTGAGGCACAATACCGACTTTATTTGATGAATATTTTGTAACACTAGTATGCAATACATCAATGTGGCACAGAATTAATTCGTTGTTTCTGATCCAGTGTGCTATAATTGAAGCGTCACATCCTGTTCTTTTTCCTTTCACAGGAGTATCTTCAAATAATTTATTTTTGTCATGGATTCATATGTGTTAGCCAAGGCACAGAGAGTAAATGCAATGTAATGTGTTTGGTTTCTTTCTTTGATTCCCTGTGGTAAATGGATGCGAAACATTGTGTTAATACCTTTCATAACCTGCTCTATAGCTACTCAGGCAAATTGCTTGTTTTGAGGTCCATACATTATTTAATGGAGAAATGAACGCTGTTCAAAAGTGATTTTTAAAATATTCAATTGGATTTAAGGCGACAAAATTGCCCATATTTGAAGCTATCCAGAGAAAAAGTAAGTTGCTAGAGCCGCTGTTAGCAAATGTTTGTACAGAGTTCCTAATTACTATGGCGGAAATTTTGCATAGAGGCCCTATAGTAATCAAGAGGTTTATTTCCTTCATACTTATCACTCTGGCATGTGAGTCTTAAGTGAAGAACAATACTGAAATTCGTATCATTGACGGTCGATTCGAATTTCTTCAGAGACTGTTGCATTGTGAAGCATTCGGAAAGCCAAGATCTATGACCATTAACACAACTTACTGAGGCGAACAACCAAGGGTTGTGTAAAGGGTTTCTTCCGATTTTCTAGAAATTCGCTGATCCGTAAAATAAATCAGAAAAAAAGCTCGCACACACTGGCCCCTACCATAGTCAGAATTGACGACTCATTGAGCCGTTGAGACACAGGCGGTACCACGGGGCTACGAACAGACTGCTTAGCTCATCATGATATTGGGCGCTCAGCCTCATAACGCATCGTGAAAGACAATAAAAGTTGTCACTTATGTGAAGAATACCATTTCTTTAGCCAAAAAATTGAATTTTCTGCCTCAGTGTCTAAGTTTACATGAGGATTATATAGCACGACTCATTCAAATGGAAAGGGAATATCAAGTGAATCTAGCGAGTCAATTCAGTATCATACACGGAAGTGATTGCACTGTCACAGTGTTGCCAAATGTTTGTGATTTTGTTGCCAATTCTCAGCTGTACTAGGAACAGCTCTGTAGCAGTATGTGAGGAGAATCCTGTGCTCGTGTCATAGGAGGATATGGAGAGGAGGAGCGGGGTTTGGTTAATATGCAGCGTTTTCTCCTACCAGTTGCGTCAAACATTCAGGTGTGTAATCTTCCTTCACGATTACAGTTTCCTACAAAATATATACGAATAAAACACTTACCTTATTACTTTGTGACAAAAAAATTATTTCACTACAATAAAAAGTCTTTGGAACTCAACTTTGCCCACCTGTTACGAAAAGTAAGATAACAAACACTTTGCACCTCGAAATCGATTGCATCTATGTGCAGTCTTGTGATCTTGCAAGTAGAATTTCATGAACTGCACGAGAATTTAGAAAAATTTTGGTGTGAATGGAAGCTATAAGAAACGCAGTTAACTAATTATTCTGTGCCACGTAATAATCAGTTCATTTGAAAATTCAGAAGAGAAGAAACTAACAATTATGCCAATTAAGACAGAAAATAAAGGGCAGATGTGGGCACTGTGCAGATCTGCGATTTTTCATCTTTAGATCTATACAGATAATGTATACTAACCAGCGTATTCATTCCTTTCGTAATGTTTCCTTCTTTTTTAGTCTTCTAATGATAAACAGGATCCACACCAATGAGTCTGATTGCTTCTTTGTATCCTTCCATCTGCTATCTTTGTGTGTTATTGCTCGGTGTTCGAAAAGCAAAATATTATGCCTGCTCCCACGAGGTATTAGAACGAGGTCGCAAGAAGGCTAACGAATTATAATCAAAATACATTGAGACGCCAATTTGTCTGTCGTCATGGTGTTAAGTCGACAGAAATAGTTGGGTATTATTGCCTGCACCACCGGCATCCCGTTTTCGTCTTCTCTTACTGAGATTTTCATGTTATCCTGAACACAAGACGCCGAGATAAATGTGTATATTCTCCGTGACGAAACAACCCACATTCCTTTCATCCTGATCCATTTGTTACGTGCATCGGCAGCAATGAGTGATAGGAAAGCTGTTGTGAGGTGACGAATAACAATAACAATGGTAATAATAACAAGTCAGTAATCAAGGATGTTTACTGCATTACAGACATTGTTAACGATTAACAAAATAAGCAAAAAAGGTTGAGTATTTAATTGTCGCACTGCATAGGTGTTCTTGCCATTTTGTTACTGAATTCTGGTCTCGTTGTTTGCAGAGAGAAAAGAAACAACACTGTAGTCATACATATCGCTAGTACAACGAGATATTACCTATCAATTATCCTTGCTTTACATCACGAGACGAACATGGCGTCCCCGAGCTGATATTTGAAATACATTTCTGTTTTCTCTCTCTGTCTCTCTCTCTCTTTATTTTTATTTTTGTTCTTTGAGGAAAGCATCGAGAAGCGCGAGTAATAAGCAAGTAGGCACGTAATATATTTACAGTTATTTTCATCGGGATACATAATGCAAAAATACACCTTTTAAGGGTATTATTGCGTAATTCCAGTTATTGACAGTCTATTCGTGAGCTTGCTCCCAATCAGTGGGGTGAAACCTATCACAGAAGCAAGCAAAACACAAATATTTCTTGCATAACGCGCAACACACAAACGAAATCTCGCTGCACTGACGTGTTGTCCAATATATTGCTCGGAAAACATATCTGATTCATGTTGCTAAATACAACTCTATCAGATATCAATGTGGATGTGTATCAAGTGCATAAACGTATATCTTGAAATACACAGAATGGCACACAGAGGTATTGGACTGAAACATAGCCATGACCAATATTGTAACTGGGGTCGACAGCATCATCGTCTACCAACTTCACAACTCGAACGGTGACAGTGGTCGGCCGGTTACTCACGTTTACTGGTATCAAAGCTACAGCATGAAAACACGAAAAGGTTAATAACCCGAAGATCATTAACCTGGGAACCCATAGTAAAGTAAAGCAGTCATCAGTTGGAAGATTGGTTTGAACACCACAGTGCTTTAATAGGTACGATCCTGTTGGAGGTGGTATGCTGTTGCTTTCCCCCGACTTTTGAGTTGACTTACCTAGCCAGTTAATTGGGGAACCTACATTGAACGTGGCTTTCGGACCACAGTGCAACACGGCATTTTTTACATCAACAAACACTGACATAGGGGAAATAAGTGTAAAATGGCACATAAAATTCGTAGAACAGAACCCGAGACCTTCGTAATTGTAATCTTGCTCTTTAACACTCTGCCACCATGTATCCGCTGGAACCCGTAACGTACTAATAAAATGTTTTAATTTTTATCACTCTTTCGGTGTGCAGCATTGAAAATACGATTGTCCGTCTTCAACCTTGGTCTCGATTTTTTCAAAAGCTAGGGTTTGTCTAGCAGAAAGCTAGAACGTCCATGCATTATTTAACCAAAATTTGAAAAATTTGGTGTTGGACTGTGATTTGAACTCGTATCTCCTTTTTCAAGGATCTGAATCTCTCGGAACAGTATAGTTCAATCATTTCGTCCCTTTTCCCAAGAGTGCAATCTTCTCTATGTCTCCTCCAAAGGTAAGTATGTGGGTCTGATTCCTGATCCAGTACAAAAATATTCATAATTTCATTTCAAGCCCTATCATGTGCTCACCGCCCTACTAGTGAAAATTAACGTGCATTTTTAATGTCTGTTCATGTGTTGCCAACAATCGCAATAGGTGTCTTTATTACTAGTCAAACACGCACACATCTTACTGTTGGTGAGTAAGCAATTGACACTTAAGCTTTATTCGTGGATGATAAAGAAGGATGGTAGGTGTGCGGTTCGATTGTCGCTCAGGCACAAAAAGTTGTATACGAAACCGTCTTGATAGGACTCCTGGTTTATTACAAAACTGTCGTCTTTTATTTTCAAGTTTAGATTTGGTTACTGATACTGGTGACAATTACGGTAATTCATGACTCTTCATGGCAAGTTTGCAACGTTATATGAGTAGATTAGATTACGTTTGATTAGATTAATACTTGTTCCGTAGATCATGAATACGACATTTCGTAATGATGTGGAATGTGTCATTTTCATGAAAGACTTTTTTTACATACCATGATTCAATTTCCTTACAACAATTTTTTAATCTCTCCCTCTGATTCTTTTTTATTTTTATCTCTCTCTCTCTTCACACAACACACACACACACACACACACACACACACACACACACATTCTTTTTTTTTTATTTGTTTGTTGTGCTCGACTATCGGCGAGGCACGAAAACGTCCGTGAATGAGTTTCTTAATTTTGAGTACATTTCCGAAAGATATTTAAAAACAATTATGAGAGTTACAGATTTATGATTCTTAGTTTGCAGGCAGTTCTGAGTATAATTAGTAACTACGCTCCAGTCCCTAAACCTAGTTACAGAAATGTGAATCAGACGCATTATGTATTCCAAGCCGTAGCAGCCGGGTCTTGTGAGACGCCAGCTATGGTCACTTCCCAGCCCGCTGTAGGATCACATCGGTTCGTCTTCTTCCTGCTGGTACTGTAACTGAGATTCGGCAACAAGGCAAGGTATGTTTGGCAACTCTGTGATCGACGAGTTACTTCCTGGTGTGCACAGAATTAATCCTCAAAGTTCACTTGAATTTTCCTTTCATTTCCGTTGAATAATCTGAGTTTTTATCGCTTGAGGTGTAACAAAAGATTGTAATTTTACGGTTTTCTGCCCAGGAAAGTCGTTGCACGTGGAAATCGCAACGAACGTCGTCCTTTAAATGGCGGTTTACGAGTTCTAGGCACCATTGGCCACATAAGAGGAAGCCAAGACCCATGCTTTTTCGCAAACTCTGTGGTAACGTGCTGACCTGTGAAAAAGCGTCTCTTATGGTTCGCAGCTCCACTCTCGCTGACTGCAATGATTTTATCCCTTCTGTGAAAGAGCTACAAGCAGTCAGGTCAACCATCGATATGGAAATCGCAAGAAAATACTTTCGGCTCATAGTGCAATGGTGAAAATCTTACAACGTTGCCCAACAGGTAACGCCTCTTTCTGCTGCTGACAAGCAAATTTTGGGTTTCTAGGAATACATAACTTTATTTATGTAATGCACATTTGCATACCTCTTGAGTATGACGCAGCATACCAATTAAACACAGACCCAATCGAAATCTAAGTGAGTAGTGTTTTACTAATTCATGCCGATAGAGGCACAGATACTCAGTTTTATTAAAACAAACTTTCGTCGTAAGGTTATCGTGGGTAGTTTTATTTCATTTCTTATAATACAGTGCACAATTTTCGTAAGGTTTCTTTTAGTGTTGTTAAAACAATAGTAAACATGAGAGAGAAATTAAACATCAACGATATATGCGAATTCTCTGATGTTATCAATAACAGTCTGACAATTCACATGCAGTTTATTGATTACATGCATGTAGAAAACTTTTTCTGAGTTAAGGCTATCAAACAAGGTTTGAAGAAGAATAAAATGCCACTACCACACGCCAGCTAATGTGGAAAATACTTTTACGACGTATGTTGGCACGATGCGCTCTCCCCATGCATAACATAAAAGTTTCGAGATTCATCTGCTGACTGGCCTTGTATTAGACCTGAAAAGATCAAAATGTCGCAGAAGTTAGCCCTTTTTCCACATGCGAGTACTCTGGTTTGAGAAATAAAGGGAATTATGTTCAAAGTTCCATTAGATTGATAGCTTCAGCATTGCGTTTTAAGAAAATGTAGCAGTGAATGTACTCTAAATCGCGACTTCTTATCTACAGTGCACGACGCTTACCGTTATGCTGCTAGCTGACATATAGCTGCAGCAGCTCCAGAAGTAAAAAAGAAGTCCTCCAGAACTTTCGCATTTCACAGTACTGTGAGGGAATGTATATGTTCAGATCTAGACTTCTGAGAGACAGACAGTTACAGCTTTTCTTTTGCACTGCACGACGTTTTCAACAAACAGGTAGCCCAGTAGACAAGCTCAAGTGGAAAGGAACACTTCCTATTTAAATTTCTGCATCCTACACTGTTGGCAGTTCTGTGTAGGTGGCAGTATTGAGATTTTATTTTAGTGATTACAAAACAGAGTCGAATTTATGCACTGGGTAGCCGAGGCAGCTAGTTCATGGCGATTCGGTCAGCCAAGTAAATGAATGTAATGAACATGCTGTAAACCACTACAAGGAGCCTGTGTGTCAGAATTCTCATCCAGTGTGGCGCAACGGCGTTATGAAAGAAAAATGAGACACAGCGAAGAGGAGTTGGTGGTCTGTTGTATTGATGATGGGTTCATATACTTATCGTCTGGGTCCGATTCCATCTTCTGCCGATTATTTTTGATAGGGAGAGACAGATTCTGTTCTCTTCTGGCTACGCCAATTGAAGAAGGTATAATGGCACTGTGGTCTGAAATTCACATTAAACATGATATTTCTTCACTACCAAGTAGACGTTATGTTGATCCACAATAAAGTCAGGAGTGGCAACATGTAGAAACTTTATCACCAGTAACCTTTCTTATACTAGTTATTTATTTCTAGTGACGAAACAAACGCTATGTAGGGTCACAGGACACTTATTCCATCTTTTATTTGAGCTTCTGTATGTCGGTAAAATTGGTTCTGAACTGTGAATGGAACTCAGGCCGCCCTTAACGCGGAATTTGATCTCTTCGTGACAATTCAGCTCGACTACAATGTGTTGATTGTTCATAACTGCAGATTCCTCAACATCTCCACATACTGCGCGTGAATGGATTCGAATCCTGTCCTGGGACTAAAGTTTTCATAATGTATTATCAAGCTCTAGCATGAGAACACCTATGTGCTGGTGGATAATAATTTTGATTTTTAATGTATTTTGATTCGTTGTCAACACTAACGATATCTGACGTTTCTGACTCCCAGTGAGACACAGAACTATTTGCGAAATCACTGTAAGTTCAAGGATGTTATTCCGAGCTGCTGGTGGAGAAAAAAGTCGGTAACTAACGTCTCTTTGTTTGTAGTCAACAACGATATGTGTGGGGTTCGATTCCCAGCCAGCACTGAAGTCTTCGTCATATTATTTTTAGTTCAAACATGCTCACATGTCGCTGCTGGTGTAACAAACATATATTTAACGTTCGTTTTCTCTAGAACGTAACAGCGATAGGTGCCGGGTTGGAGTCCTGGGAAGGAAGAAATTAATGTTTCGTCTCGTCATTTCAGTTAAAACATCTAGCTACTGCCGAGAAAATCCGATATGTCTAAGTTCATTGTGCTTCGATAACAATCCGATTTGGTTCTGGGTTCGAATCCCTGTCCAACACAAAGCTTTACTTCACGGCATTTGAAGTTAATTATTTGTGAAGAAGCAATATTTAACATTTCTCATAGTTCGTTAACAGGGACAATAGATGCTCGGTAGGAATTCGTGTCCGTTAAAAATGTTTACGTTATGTAATTTAAAGTTGATATTTGCTAACTGATACTGTGTAAAATCGAGGTATGTCACTCTCTGTATGCCTAGTCAGGAATGACTGTTAGTTTCCGTCAGTCACGAAATCTTTGCTTAGTCTTCATGACCTGGGTTTGAATCTACATGCAGAACGAGACGGTTCGTCGTGTCATTTGAAGTTCATACATATTCTCAACTAGCTGCTCGTGAATAACTTAAATTTTTAATATCATTTTGTGTTAAATAATAAGTACGGTATGTTACTTTGAAGAGGAAATCACGAATACGACGAACTTACTACGTGCATTATCTATCTGACATAATAATGAGAGTGGTAACATTTCAGGTACCGGGTATGTCATTTATTGTAATAAATGTGAGCTTAAAAGCCTTAATGACACTCTTATCCTTGATAAAGTGTTCCCTGATATTTGCAGTATCATGGTATTACTTTACATCTTGAGTTATTGCGATACAGAGCAGTGTTTTCTAGTGGTGACTTGTTGGAACTATTTTCAATAGTCAAATGACTGTAGCGAGGAGCGATTAGAGAACCTGCTAGACAGCTGTGTTATGCGGGTTCCATGCAAATCAGGCGAAATGCAATTCAAGTCCTTCGCGTACTTTTGAGCACAACTATACGTGTATCCATTTGTTGTATGGGGAAAAGCCATCAGGTCTGTTGTAGCTAAATGTTTCAATTTATTAGATTTGATGGGGTACACGGGTACCCTTATTTGGAATATTACATGTTTAGCCTGTACACAGTCCGTACACTTTACTAATACCATTCTAATTCGCCTTTCCAGTCGCTGAAGTGGCGTAACTATCTGTGGGATGTTAGTTCGCAACCTGACCACACCTGTTTAAATTCAGATGTTCATAACAGTCGGTTCCGCGACGTTTTCTTAATATTTCCCACGATCTTACGGGGAGCGGTCTATTCATCGTATAGGTCAATAGGTTCTTATCCGCTTAATACGTTGGATGTATGCTAAATTCGCACTGTAGTCTAACGATACTAAAATTCTCGCAATAGTTGTCCCGAGTGGGTATTAACTTTAGTCACATTTGGTACCAACAAAATTATCTTACTTCCGTTTAATATGAAAACTGACGCATCTGGTGTCACAGGCGGGAAAAAGTTTACAAACAGGGGCAGCGTTTCCTTGTTTGAGGCAGAGTATGCCCAGGGTTGGCCGAGCGCAGGCCGTGTCGCTTGTGCCGGTGGAATCTGAGTGGCGCAATGAGCTTAATTAGTATTTTATTTGATGTTGGCAAGTAAATCGTGTACAGTCGTGTATGGAGTGGCTTTGATTGATGAACTAAAGTTTTATTTTGAGTGGTGACAATAATTAAAGCTTTAGACATGTTTATATGAGATGTACAGAGTTTATGCCGATCCTCAGCGTCATTACGCTGCAGTATACTGGTAAGAATGGCTACACTAACTATCCTACTGCGAATTTGGGGTATTTCATCAAGCCAAGCTAAAGTTTTCCGGCCACAAAAACGTGCAGTAAGAGTTATATGTGGTGTGAACTCAAGAACATCATGCAGAAGCCTGTTTAGGGAGCTAGGGATACTAACTATTGCTTCCCAATATAGTTATTCCTTAATGAAATTTGTCATTAAAAATATATCATTTTTTCAAACCAACAGCTCAATTCATGGAATCAATACCAGAGATAAGAATAATCTTCACTTAGTCTTGTACAAAAAGGTGTGCCTTATTCAGGATCACACATCTTTAATAACTTGCCAGCAGCCATAAAAAGCTTAACAACCAATGAAATTCAGTTTAAGTGAAGCCTAGAGGATTTATTGGTGGGCAACTCCTTCTACTCCGTTGATGAATTTCTCAGTAAAACCAATTGATTTATATATATATATATATATATATATATATATATATATATATATATATATATATATATATAGGGTGTTACAAAAAGGTACGGCCAAACTTTCAGGAAACATTCCTCACACACAAATAAAGAAACGATGTTATGTGGACATGTGTCCGGAAACGCTTAATTTCCCTGTTATAGCTCATTTTAGTTTCGTCCACCTACGCTCAATGGAGCACGTTATCATGATTTCATGCGGGATACTCGACCTGTGGTGCTAGAACATGTGCCTTTACAAGTGCAACACAACATGTGGTTCATGCACGATGGAACTCCTGCACATTTCAGTCGAAGTGTTCGTACGTTTCTCAACAACAGATTCGGTGACCGACTGATTGGTAGAGGCGGACCAATTCCATGGCCTCCACGCTCTCCTGACCTCAACCCTCTTGACTTTCATTTATGGGGGCATTTGAAAGCTCTTGTCTACGCAACCCCGGTACCAAATGTAGAGACTCTTCGTGCTCGTATTGTGGACGGCTGTGATACAATACGCCATTCTCCAGGGCTGCACCAGCGCATCAGGGATTCCATGCGACGGAGGGTGGATGCATGTATCCTCGCTAACGGAGGACATTTTGAACATTTCCTGTAACAAAGTGTTTGAAGCCACGCTGGTACGTTCTGTTGCTGTGTGTTTCCATTCCATGATTAATGTGATTTGAAGAGAAATAATAAAATGTGCTCTAACATGGAAAGTAAGCGTTTCCGGACACATGTCCACATAACATATTTTCTTCTTTGTGTGTGAGGAATGTTTCCTCAAGGTTTGGCCGTACCTTTTTGTGACACCCTGTATATATATATATATATATATATATATATATATATATATATATAACGTCTGCACGATTTCAGTTCAGAAATGTGTTCATTGTAAATATGTGTATGTTTGTGTGTGTGTGTGTAAGTACAATCTAACTCCTGCACCAATTCAGTGCAGTAATGACATCATTGTAAATAAGTATTATAGTCGTTGTATTACTCGTTTATTACCCTATGAATAAATAAAAAACTTTTTTATTTTAAATTCAGTGCATTAGTGTTTGTAAAATGACTCTTTCATATAGTGTTCATTAAAAAATGACGATCATTCCACTTGGGACCTGTGGACTGGTACATTAGCTTATTTGTTTTAGTGGTAAATATTTGTCATGTATTGTTCTGACATGTTCTACATCCTGGAGGACCTCCTCACTGCAGATCAATTGGAATGAAAGAAAATCTAACCTAATCTAATCTAATATTCCCAATGTAGTTGAAGACTATTTCGGAGGGCCTATTGACCGAAACTGAGTGGGTAAATGTGATTGGAGTGGAGAATCTCTTGGTGAGCGGTGACAAAAATGTTCAGAACCGTAGCGTTTAATGCATTAAGTGCCGCGCTTTGAATGCTCCCCAGTGTGTTATATTGCTCACTGGGGTCGCGGATTCGTAAAGAGGACGTCGGGTAGACGCTTATATGCAAGCAAAGTCTTCCACGAAGGCTTTTTGAATTCTGCTGTGTTACCTACGTATACGAATTTGATTACCAGATGAGTTTAGTATTTATATGCTGGCCGAACAGTCTCTTCCCTGGGCCACCAATTCGTTCGAAGGACACCATCGTGTCACCAGAAGTAGCGCAGTGTGGGAGCATTGTGCAGTGAAAGCGAGGCATGTGAGTTTACAGCGCCGAACCAGACAGAGTGACTGATCGTGGCTGTAGCTCGGCTAGTCGCCACTGCTGGGAGTTCATTCTCATACGGACTTCGTATTTCGTACTGTTCACCTAACTCGCAGAAACTGTCACACAGTTAGGAGGTAGGGCAATGTGTTACAACTTGCAATGCTGGTGAACATCAAAACAGACGAAATTAGTGAGCCGTAGTAAAATTTGCTGTTTTGAAGAGCGCGCCGCAGCGCGTATTGTAAAGTAGTCGCCCTCCATTTCTGGCGGTGGCGCCGCTGTGGCAATCGCAGCTTTGGTGTCTCCCTCTGGTGGGAAAGGGGAAAATTTGACTATTCACGTCAATTTAAGGGGCGCTATGAGCTCGGCAAGGATCCTCTGTTATGCCAGTCCTGCCTGGATATCTGCCCCCCCCCCCCCAAATTCTATAAGTCCCTCCAGATCCTTGAGCGTCATGCTCTCCGCCTCGCCTTCCGTATCCGCCTCCCGTCCCCCACGCGGATCCTCTATGATCTCATTCCTTTCCCCCATCTGCTCCTACTCCTCGAACATATCCGCATCCTCTACACCTCCCGCCGTCTTGAACCCCCTCACCCCCTGGTTGCTCCTCTCCTCTCCCATCCCCGCCCCCTGCCACGTCTTCACCGTTGTGTCCCCCCTACCCTCCATCTCTACACCCTACATCTCCTTTCCCAAGGTGGCTTCCATCAACTCCCCCTCCCGGACGATGCCCTCTCTCCCTCCATTTATCCTTCCTATCAACTCTGATCCTCACTCCCCCTCCTTTCCTCTGTCCTTTCCCTGGGCTCCCTCTTCCCCCCCCCCCTTCCGTCCTGTTTTCTCCCCACTAAACCTCTCCCTACCTCCCTTCTCCCCCCCCCAAGTCCCTTTGTATTCCCCTCCTCTGCCTACCCCACTCACTGTCGTGTCTGCCCCCCACCCCTCTTATGGGTCCTCATCCTCCATCAGCTCCTTTCCCGGTTCCCCCCTTCGCTTTTACTCTCCTTTCCCCCATTTTTTGTTGTCCCATCTTCTGTCCAGTTTCCCCCACCTGCTCTCGACTGTGGTACGTCACATTTGCCAACTTTTTAGTGCAGTGTTCCAGTGACTATTCAGTGTTGTTTGTCTTTCTCGTGTTGCGAACAGAAACCATGCTGTCGCTAGGTATGTCTTTTGCGAACAGAATCCAGACTGTCGCTGTGTTTTTTAATTGTCTGTCTATTGTTTTCCCTGTCTGCTTCGTATGTATTTTATTAGCATCATCATCCCTCTGTTCTTTGTTTTAAGTTCCACGATTTCTTTACGCCATGTTACTCTTTAAGTCTCCGATTTTATTGCCTGTTTTTTATTATTTATTCTCTTGATCTTTCTCACACACAGTCTGTAGGCTGAAGAGCGGCATGCTAAGCTGCTGCCAGCCCGCCCCCTTCGGGGGGAATTGAAATTCAATAAACTCGGCAAGGAGCCAGTCTGTCAGTCTGAGTTTAGTCAGTTGGTCAGCCGGCTCAGTCGGGCAGTCAGTGTCTGTCTGTTTGTCGGTCTGCCGTACGTTAAGGTAGTCAGTCGGAGGCAGCTGGTCAGCCAGAGCAGTCTGTGAGTCTGGGCGAGTCTGGTCAGCTGATCAGCCAAGTTAGTCACGGTCTGTCTCTAGTCCGCATTGGTGAGGCGGTTAGTGTCTGTAGGTCGTCCGGAGTGCTAGTATGTGTTAGGCCGCCAGTCTGCTCGAGTTTGCTCAGGCAATGGGCATTGGCGGTTGGATCGATCGGTTGGTCTGTCGCGCACTGGGACACAAGATGACTTGTCCGCCTGGAGCGTCGGTGCGTGTGAGGTCGCCACGTGAGTCCAGTGGCCGCGGCGTATAGCGAGGTCGACCCGAGAGCAACAGGAGTCAACCCACGACAACCGTCTGGCCGGGGCGAGCTGCGACGCCGTGAGACGGGGGATCGGCGCGCCTTCCTGCGTTGAAGCGGCTGGCCGTGGACGGTTCGGGAGAACGTTTTTGGGGTGCTGCGCCAGGTCCTTGTCAGAAATCGCAGTTATTAGAAGTTAAGTGATTAGTGATATGTTGTTTCATTTACTTGTTAAATTCTACTTGTGTTCTTGGTCAGTCTCTCGTCCCCAACTTGCTCGTCTGTCTCTCGTCCGCATTTGTAAGGCAGTTAGTGTGTGTCTGTCTGTCTGTCGGTCTGCCGTACGTTAATAGCTGCCTCTGTCATGTTTGTCGGATTCGGTGTAAACTAATTTATAGAATTAAGGTAAAGGGCGAATTCCTGAAATATGTTTTTATCTTGCCTAACATCTTGCGAGGCGGTATATGTGTAATGTAGAGCATGTTGTACACTTAATGTAAGTCTGAATTTCATGGGTTTTATTTAAATAGTCATTTTTATTAAGCTGCCACCCTTCCACCGTAAGAGCCCTTTTAAAAACAAATTGCACTTTTGGTGGCAAATAACTTCTTAGTGTGAGTGAGTGTACCTTTTCCATCCCTCTTACGGGGTGCATATTTAATGTGTTTGTGTGAGTTGTTAAAATTTTTAGTTTAAAGTAACCTGGTGTGTTGCAGATTTGCACCAGTGTAGTTTTTCAGAGGTCGTTGTGAGCGGTCATGACTACGGCCGTGTTGAAGGGCAGCGGAAGCTTCTCAGCCCGAAGGCTCCTACTGTAAAAAAAATGTTATTCTGCCTCTGAATAATTGTAACTTGATATTTAGAGGGTGATTGTAATTTTAAATCTGTTTTTGAAATGACTTTTAGGAATAAAATTCACATTTTTTAAAGGTAACTTTATTTTCCATGAGTTACTTCCTGGCAAGTGCTTCCACACTCACCTAGTGTGATTAAATGTGTTTGAAAGTTTAAAATTTACGGTTCAATTAGCAGTAGACGAAGGAAGAGGGAAGAGCAGAGGGGAGTGGTGAGTGTCCTTTGGATAGCTGTCCTAACAAGGGAACCTCCCCATCGCACCCCCCTCAGATTTAGTTATAAGTTGGCACAGTGGATAGGTCTTGAAAAACTGAACACTGATCAATCGAGAAAACAGGAAGAAGTTCTGTGGCACTATGAAAAAATAAGCAAAATATACCAACTGAGTAGTCCATGCGCAGCATATGCAACATCAAGGTTAATATGAGCTCCGGAGCGCCGTGGTCCCATGGATAGCGTGAGCAGCTGCGGCACGAGAGGTCCTTGGTTCAAGTCTTCCATCGAGTGATAAGTTTAATTTTTTATTTTCAGTTTATGTGACAAACTCTTATGTTTTCATCACTTTTTGGGAGTGATTATCACATCCACAAGAAAACCTAAATCGGACAAAGTAGAAGAATCTTTTTACCCATTCGCCAGGTGTACAAGTTAGGTGGGTCGACAACATATTCCTGTCATGTGACGCACATGCCGTCACCAGTGTCGTATAGAGTATATCGGACGTGTTTTCCTATGGAGGAATCGATTGACCTATGACCTTGCGATCAAATGTTTTCGGTTCCCATTGGAGAGGCACGTCCTTTCGTCTATTAATCGCACGATTTTGCGGTGCGGTCGAAAAACACAGACACTAAACTTACTACAGTGAACAGAGACGTAAATGCACGAACGGACAGATCATAACTTTGCGACAATAAAGAAAGTAAACTTTTCACTCCAGGGGGGACTTGAACGAAGGACCTCTCGTTCCGCAGCTGCTCACGCTATCCACGGGGCCACGGCGCTCGTGGGCTAACATTAGCCTTGGTGTTGCCTATCTTGCCCATGGACTACTCAGTTTGTATATTCTGTTTATTTTTTCATAGTTCCACACAACTTCTTCCTGTTTTATCGATTGATCTGTGTTCAGTTTTCAAGGCCTATCCACTGTGCCAACTTATAACTAAATCTGAGGGGGGTACGATGGGGAGGTTCCCTTGTGAGAACATACACAGCAGCGACTAAGGTGTTCCTGAATACTGTGCCATCTCGCTCGAATTCTGCTTAGAAGTTCCCTTTAACTTCGCCAACGATACAGTACGCATATCCTTCAGCACAAATATTCGGACCTGTCAACGAAAACGCGACGCAACGTCTTCGCACGGATCTCGACCCTTCGCTGACCCTTGTACCGCAGAAGTGAACGAATGCCGTTCCGACTGGGCTGGCCCCACTGGGTGCTGTCTCTCGGCTGCAACCTGACGGCGCAGAGTCGCCGGCGGCGAGGCCGTAAAGAGCGCACCTTAATAGCGGCGCGGCGCGGCGCGACCACTCCCCCTGGCTGTCGCTGCTCAGTTACGACGCTGGCGAGGCCGCGGCACGTAAAGCCCGGCGCCGCTCCGCAGACTGCGTGTAATTGGTGAGCTTTTTGCGACATCTGTTTAGCCGCCAAAGTTTAGCACGTCGTTACCTCACTGAGATAGAGCCCTGAGCTCCAATAAATTTCACCTTATCGCCGATTGCAGTGGCCGAAAATTCCTGCGATACTCGAGTGGCGGTATGCTTAAAAGCCTTCACGCAATTCAAACGTGTTACCGTTTCTCACGTTATACGACCTGTGAAGGCAAATCGAAATACAAGCATCTTAGGTGGATGCTGCACAAAGGTTACGTGAGTGGCCTCGTGACTTTCATTACAAACCACCGCTGTTCGCCTGTACTGTCGAGTTATACAGTACCTCATCAAATGAATCCGGACTCCCATTAGTGGTCATTAATATGGACTGTGTCCAACCTTCATCTTTAAGGTGGCTTGAACTTTGCCGGGGACACTTCTAGCGAGGTGTTAGAACGTCTGTGGAGGAATGGCGGTCCATTCTTCCTCCAGAGCCGAAACCAGAGGAGGTAGCGATGTTGGACGCTTCAGTTTGGAACGAAGTCGACTTTTTGTCTCGTCCTAAAGGTGTTTCAATGGATTCAGGTCGGGACTGTAGCGATGACTTAAAATCTTTAGAACAGGCTATCACTTTTGATTAAGGAAGGACTAGGCCCAAGTCTGCACATATAACAAATTTTATTATAGTGTATTTCCTCAGCACATCTTCACATTCCCTGGTACTCAAAAAAAAATTTACTGTACAACTTCCATTCATTACACTCTTTATCCTTTAGCAAACAAATTTTGAAATAAATACGATCACTATCAAATTCTCTTTAAACCATTTCAGTAACACCAAAAATTTAAGCAAAGGCTTTCGAAGTGAACTCAGAAAGAAACTCGCCTCACAACCAGCCTAAATTTTACCTTTCCCTTAAATAAAATATACAAAAAATATTTACCCAATTAATAAAATTATTGAAGGTTCAACATTATCTTAGCAAACCTTGAAAAAAGAAAAAATTCTGCAAGCTTAATTACCACATATTTAAGCATAAGCTACTCAGACAATTATAGCTCAATAAGAGTGCTAAATTAGAGGAAAAAAAATACAGTTTAGAATTTTACAGTCCTGCTCTAGACTCACGCCCTTCTTGCTCTCCGAATGGACCCACACGACCCGCGTACTCCTCCGGGCCAAGGTACATAAACATTGAAACCAGAACAAGAAAGTCTTCTAGAACACACAGAAATCTGCTGTTAGAAACATTTCTACCCGCGGCCTTATACATACGTTGCAGTCTTTAACATGCAAATAAAACACAATAAAATAGTGGTCATACAATTAAGAAAACAACCTTGCAACTTAATTACGAGTAAAAAACCTTAACAATTACACATCTCTCTTTAACTAATGAAAAGATCATTCACTGATATACACACACGAAAACCAAATTGTCTCTTTCGCAACCAATTAGCATGTCGCGGCTTAGTCGAATATTAATTAACGACAAGTAATAAGCAGCACCAGTATCATAATCTGAATCTGATCTGAGAAAGTTTTTAAATGACGAACGAGCCTGCGCAATTCTTTAATTTTTTTTTTTTTTTTTTTTTTTTTTGCGATAACCACAGTTGTCGTTGGAATGATGCTTACTAGAAAGATTATCGGTAAGACTGAACCTCCAGCAGATGGAAACGGAGCCCCATAACCAACGTCTGAGGGCCGGATAGCAGATCAACGTCCAGCCGTCAGCCGGCCGGTGTGGCCGTGCAGTTCTAGGCGCTTTAGTCTGGAACCAACCGACCGCTACGGTCGCAGGTTCGAATCCTGCCTCGGGCATGGATGTGTGTGATGTCCTTAGGTTAGTTAGGTTTAAGTAGTTCTAAGTTCTAGGGGACTGATGACCTCGGCAGTTAAGTCCCATAGTGCTCAGAGCAATTTGAACAATTTTGAAGTCCAGCCGTCACTCCCTCTCTCGCACACTGTGCTCCAGCCGCAGAGCACCACAGTTGCGCCTCCTGGTCGCTCAGTTCCGTCAGCCCCCTGCTTGCCTCGGACATGCGCTATACATCCAGCCAGCGCGAGACAAAATCGATACTTGCTAGCTTACATAGTCTTTGAACCAGAGGAGATAGATTCTATTACCTCGATGTGAACACAGCAGGGACCCTGGGCAGGCCTGTGCATTTCAAGAATGTTACTGTGCACAAACCATTAGTTAACAGATGCTCCTTCACGACAGGGCTCATGGTCATCCTGATACAATCATCGGCTCTGAACTACGCCTCTACTCTTCTCGATACTCAACGCTGTAAGAGTATTCGTATCCTTCCTCATCTAGAGTTTTCTTAAATATAATAACTGGACCACACCATATCCACAAAAATCATTCTCGAGGCATTCACGAAACATAACTCTGTCATCGCTGTTCACACCACATCTAGCGCAGCTTATCATTGGTAATACACTACTGGCCATTAAAATCGCTACACCACGAAGATGACGTACTACAGACGCGAAATTTAACCAACATGAAGAAGATGCTGTGATATGCAAATGATTAGCTTTTCAGAGCGTTCACACAAGGTTGGCGCCGGTGGCGACACCTACAACGTGCTGACATGAGGAAAGTTTCCAACCGATTTCTCAAACACAAACAGCAGTTTTCCAGCGTTGCCTGGTGAAACGTTGTTGTGATGCCTGATGTAAGGAGGAGAAGTGTGTACCATCACGTTTCCGACTTTGATAAAGGTCGGATTGTAGCCTATCGCGATTGCGGTTTATCGTATCGCGACATTGCTTCTCGCATTGGTTGAGATCCAATGACTGTTAGCAGAATATGGAATCTGTGGGCCCAGGAGGGTAATACGGAACGCCGTGCTGATCCGAACGGCCTCGTATCACTAGCAGTCGAGATGACAGGCATCTTATCCGCATGGCTGTAACGGATCGTGCAGCCACGTCTCGATCCCTGAGTCAACAGATGGGGACGTTTGCAAGACAACAACCATCTGCACGAACAGTTCGACGATGTTTGCAGCATCATGCGCTATCAGCTCGGAGACCATGGCTGCGGTTACCCTTGGCGCTGCATCACAGACAGGAGCGCCTGCGATGGTGTACTCAACGAGGAACCTGGGTGCACGAATGGTAAAACGTCATTTTTTCGGATGAATCCATGTTCTGTTTACAGCATCATGATGGTCGCATCTGTGTTTGTCGACATCGTGGTGAACGCACATTGGAAGCGTGTATTCGTCATCGCCATACTGGCGTATCACCCGGCGTGATGCTATGGGGTGCCATTGGTTATACTTCCCGGTCACCTCTTGTTCGCACTGACGGCTCTTTGAACAGTGGACGTAACATCTCAGATGTGTTACGACCCCTGGCTCTACCCTTCATTGGATCCCTGCGAAACCCTACATTTCAGTAGGATAATGCACGACCGCATGTTGCAGGTCCTGTACGGGCTTTTGGGTACTGATTTCTCAGGATCTATGCACCCAAATTGAGTGAAAATGTAATCACATGTCAGTTCTAGTATAATATATCAGTGCAATGAATACCCGTTTATCATCTGCATTTCTTCTTGATGTAGCAATTTTAATCGCCAGTAGTATAGAGATGTGTAGCTTATGATTAACTGCTCGTCGACTGTACCGTCTTCGTTTTAACTCCCTGTGTGCGATCATTGTGCTAGCTGGGCTGCTGCTAATACATTGAAGGTCTATCTGGACTTAGTCTATCGGTAATCGATCTTTCACAATTCCACTTCTCAGTCACATCACCAACAATGGACTTGAGCCACTTTAGAGCTGTAGAAGGGCTGTAACATGCCTGAACGATTTGTTACTCAGATGTCATACAGTAAGTAGTTCAACTTGGAAGTCATTGGGTCTCCTGACCGACTCCTTAAGCTATTACTGTTTCTCTATTGACAACAAAATACCCTCCACCTCCTTTTATGCTGGTGAATCTGCTTTGCACGCCATGTAGTGGTCAGCATCTGCATTAAGTAGGTGTCTATATACTTTTGATCACATAGCGTGTGTTCACTGATCCGAATGCCATATATTGTGCCTGCACTTAATATCTGCAGGGTTGCTTGCACAACAGTTTCTACAACATCTAGGATATGGACTATGAAGTCAATTCTTGTCAAAGATCGTTGAGAATAATGCCTATTTGTACACCACAGTATGTTTGAGTCGCTATTGTTACATTTGCGGTAGTGAAATAAATTATCATGCCTCAGACATCGTCTGTCAAAAATATTATCTTTCCATAAAATAAAGTGGAATTGGGGGTTACTACATAGCCTAATTCTGAGTGACATCAAAAACACCATTGTGATTAACGTCAGACATGGCAGTGTATTGTCATAGAACACTCTCAAACTCTCAAAAAAGGAAATATAAATGTCGTGTGACTAGGGCCTCCCGTCGGGTAGACCGTTTGCCGGGTGCAAGTCTTTCTATCTGACGACACTTCGGCGACTTGCACGTCGATGGGGATGAAACGATGATAATGAGGAGGGGAGAAAATCTCCGACCCAGCCGGGAACTGAACCCAGGCCCTTAAGATTGACTTTCAGTCGCGCTGACCACTCAGCTACCGGGGGCGGATGATAAACGAAATATAAGACCTTATGTATCATCTGTTGACAGTTAGCTAGCAAAAAACCCAAGTTTGTAAACAGTAAATTATGACAAATCAAACGGTAAAAACAGCTTTTCTATCGGATTATGGGTATAAAAGATATTCTCAGATGAATTGTGTGTGTGTGCATCAGAATTAGGGCGGTGATATCAGGCGCGAATGTCGGGCGTTGGCGTGCCCGACGGCTATGACGTTGTACATATTTAGGCGAGCTAACCGGCCACCCAGTGCTGGTACGAGGTGAGGTGAATTTGTTGTACAGCTAAGCACTGCCGGGGACAAGGCTTTAGGGCACACTGCTATAGGTCCAGTACTGGCGAGCCCAGGTACAAAAGACGGGCAGCGAAGCCAAGGAACGGGTAAATCCCAAAGCTTGGAGTATGGACGGCTGATGCTCACATGGCCTTTGTGCAGGAGGTGCACCACAAACGGCGGCGTGTCAGAGAATCTTGAAGACGGCTAAGTTACAGCTGTTTGAGATTCGACAATAACTCACAGTCGGATAGTTTTCTACATGACTGCATGGTTCAGTGACCGTTTGTAAATTAAAATTGAAGCAAATGATCCCTCAGACACAATTTTTTGGTTTTATTAACCAGGTTTCATCCGAATTTAGACATTTCAAAATGGTTCAAATGGCTCGTAGCACTATGCGACTTAACTTTTGAGGTCATCAGTCGCCTAGAACTCAGGAGTAATTAAACCTAACTAACCTAAGGACATCACACACATCCATGCCCGAGGCAGGATTCGAACCTGCGACCGTAGCGGTCGCTCGGCTCCAGACTGTGGCGCCTAGGACCGCACGGCCACTCCGGCTGACATTTAGACATTTAAAGTGGTCTATTACATAATTACAAATTTTTGGGAGGAAAAAAAAATGTTTATATAAAAAAGTGTAAGTACTGACTAACAATACAAGACACAGACTGTACTTATATGTCACGTATAAAATAAATAACAGGTCTGAAGGGCTTTAGTCACAAAATATTTAAAAAGAATGTGTGAAGGCGAGCCTCTGAGGGCTGCTCATACCTGTAGAGCCACAGGTTGCAACGGACTGAAGCGTCCGTGTTAACAAGCGCGGCAGGTGAACATGACATTGCAGCGAGAGCTCAATCTAGCAGCCGCAGGTACAACTTGGCTATTTAACATTCAAACGTAGACAGGCGAAAATTATAGTGAATATTGTTCAGTACATAATGTAATTGGTAATATTTTGTTTAATAGTGACAGATAAAGTAACATTTTGTCTACATCAGGTCTTAGAAGTACAGTTAGAAGCATAAAAACGCCATAGAAAATACAGAAACGGCTGAATGACACAGCCTGTAGAAAACGATATAACATGAAATACAGCCAATAAACCTTTCAACAAACGAAAATTTATGAGATGACTTAGATGGAAAAAAAAAAAACATTTCAATGAAGTGCACGAGGAGACCCGAAATTAAATGTCAAGTAACTGCTTTATATCGTTGAAGAAATTTTTGTTACGCAACTGTAGCTGCTCATTGAGAATGAAGCTATCATTTCGAGAAATATGTTTAAAAGCCTCTAATTCTTCAAGAATATCTAGTCTACGCCCTTTTTCTCGGAGTGCAAGGTATCGGAAACAGCTTTAGGCATGTGACCTGTAGTCAGAAGATGGTCGGCAAAGGACCAATTTTCGGGGCTAGTACAATTTGTTTTTAAAAAGGTGTTCTTTATACCTGGTTGCAAAGGAATGTCATGTTTGTCCTATGTAGTAAGAAGAGCAGGTGTCGCAGAAAATCTTCTAGACGCCAGAACATTCTAAAGGGTAACGAATCGATTTTAAATTATGAATGAAGATTTTTCGAGTTTTTATTTTAGAAAAGGCAACGTTGCAGTTGTATTTATTGAGCAGAAGTCGTTGGATCTGACAGGAGATGGGCCTCAAGAAAGGAATAGAAAAATATTTTTTGGGGGTAGATTCAATTATAGAGGTGCCGAGGTAGTAACTTTTTTAACAGTTTTCTTTCTGAGAATGTCGTCTACTGTACCAGGTTTATACTCGTTATTAACTGTTATCGTTTTGAGTAAACTGATTTCGTCTTTGAACTTTTCTTTCGAAAGTGGAATGGATGTAGCTCGGTGAATATCAGAGTAAAAGAAGGCGTTTTTATGAGACTGTGAATGCATAGAAGACGCAGGAACGATCTGACCAGAATATGTTTCTTTACGAAAAATATTGAATAAGACTTTATTTTCTTCTATTGTAAGTGTCAAGTCAAGGAAGTTTAATTGGCGGGCCTCGTTTTCAAGTTCGATGGTGAAAAATATTTTCTCATGAAGTTCGTTGAAGAGATTATAAATAGGGTCAATGCCATCAGCAGGTCCCTTATAGATGACTAAAATATCATCAACGTATCTGAGATCGGAGAGAATGCCTAGTGACGTATTTGAAAAAAGTTAAGAAACTTTTCTTCTAGAGAGTTGATGAAAATATGGGCAAGAATACCAGCTAAGGGATTTCCCATAGCAAGACCGTCGGATTGCTGGTACAATTGTTAATTAAATTCAAAATAGATGTACTTGACTACGACTGTGATGAGATTCGTGAAGTCAGTGATTTGTTCGTCTGACAACTCTTTTTTGAAATGACGTAATTTTTTTTCTACGATTATACGCGTTTCCAGTACAAGGACATAGTATAGAGATTTTGGATGTCTAATGAAAACAACTTGAAGCCTGAACTGTATTCTAAATCTTTTATTTTATGGACTAAGGCGTGATTATTGGGAATGGAATAATTGTTCTCAAAAACGAATGAGTTTTTCAGAGTTTCATGTAGAAAATTTGGCCAAATCGTAGTACGCGCTATTCATACTATTAGATATCGGACGTATCGGATGGTAAGGTTTTTGAATTTTAAACTGAGACCGAAGTTTTGGGGCTGAGGTTTCATGTTAATATGCATTTTCATCTGGAAAGGTTTAATTAGATATTTTGTAATTCAGATGTCGGATCCTCATGCTGTTCTGAAACATTATTTTTGCTAAAAGAATCTCAGGTTTTGGAAGTATATTCAGAATTATAAGCAATAACTAAAGAGCAACCTTTATCAGACTTAGTTATTAGAGAATCTGCTTCCTTAAGTTTATTATTAATGGAATTAACCAATTTTCTATCGTTATGCATAACATTATGAAGAGTGGCTGAATTTTTGCTAAGAATATTAGCTACATCATAAGCAATTCTAGTTTGACACGCATTATCTATTTTTTACAATCAAGACCAATTTTTAGATCGAGATGCATTTTTTCAATCACCTTTTTGTCAGACAAGTTGGGCATGACATTGTACTTCAGCCCTTTTACCAGCAAGACAGTTTCATTCTGTGTAAAAGTAATGTTAGTTTTATTTAGAATTCTTTTATAAAACAAATGACTGCTTTTTTTGAAAGTGCTTCGCTGACATTTTTCATCAGGAAACAGACAAAAAAGCTTACTAAGTTTCTTTTCATGCTTACACATTATGCCTTGTTTACAAATGTGTTTATTTTCTGGTCTGTATACCTCCATAATGGAGAAGGTCAGGGTTGCAAGTATATTTGCTAAACAGTAAATTATGCTGGTTAAAGACAGTCTCGTCGGCACACGCTAGCCGCAAGAGGGGCAGGATTAGTACGACAAATTATGTACGAGCCCATTTTGTTAGTATGGGTTGCCTTCATCAGAGGCAGGTATGATCTCCTTTGATTGACAGGTACTTAACCTATTGTTCTGCTAAAAGGATCCTTCCCTTTGATTGCCAGGTCCTTAACCTATTGTTCCTGCACCCCCCTCCTCCCTTCCAACACCCCCTCAGGAAATCTCCAACCCACACCTCCTCTTCCCCCCACCCCCTGCTGCTACAGCTACACTTTCAGGTCTGAGTTATCGGAATAATCTCTCTCACTCTTATCAATTTGATTGACTACTTCATTAAATTGATTAATTAATTAACCTATACCCCTATCGTAAACCCCCTCCCTAGAAATTGGCGGGAAACCGACTCAGTTGATCGGTCATTGGGAGGGAATACGTTTACAGCCTATGGAATATTGTTTAAAAATTTAGACAATGTATAGAATATTGTTTAATTATTGATGGCAGTGTATGGGATATAGTTTATTTATTTAGTTAAAGAATTTGTCTGGAAATCGTTTGCTGTGTATGTAATATGGTTTACACAATTTAGACAACATGTGGAATAGTAGAATGAGATTTTCACTCTGCAACGGAGTGTGTGCTGATATGAAACTCCCTGGCAGATTAAAACTGTTTGCCGGACCGAGACTCGAACTCGGGACCTTTGCCTTTCACGGGCAAGTGCTCTACCAACTGAGCTACCCAAGCACGACTCACGCCCCGTCCTCTACAGAAGCTCCCCTGGCTAAGCCATGTCTCCGCAATATCCTTTCTTTCAGGAGTGCTAGTTCTGCAAGGTTCGCAGGAGAGCTTCTGTAAAGTTTGGAAGTTAGGAGCGAGGTACTGCCAGAAGTAAAGCTGTGAGGACGGGGAGTGAGTCGTGCTTGGGTAGCTCAGTTGGTAGAGCACTTGCCCGCAAAAGGCAAAGGTCCCGAGTTCGAGTCTCGGTCCGGCACACAGTTTTAATCTGCCAGGAAGTTTCATATCAGCGCACACTCCGCTGCAGAGTGAAAATCTCATTCTGGAATCATCCTCCAGGCTGTGGCTAAGCCATGTCTCCGCAATATCCTTTCTTTCAGGAGTGCTAGTTCTGCAAGGTTCGTAGGAGAGCTTCTGTAAAGTGTGGAAGGTAGGAGATGAGGTACTGGCAGAGGTAAAGCTGTGAGGACGGGGCGTGAGTCGTGCTTGGGTAGCTCAGCTGGTAGAGCACTTGCCTGCAAAAGGCAAAGGTCCCGAGTTCGAGTCTCGGTCCAGCACACAGTTTTAATCTGCCAGGAAGTTTCATGTGGAATAGTGTTTATTTAAACAATTTGGGGATTCAAGGCAGAGTATGGAATGTATGGAAACTGGTGGCTCTTTGGTACAATAGTTAAGGGGAGGGTGTGTGTGAGTGGGTCACATGGAGCAGAATAGCAGGTTAAGTGCAGAACACGAGATTAATTTGCAAAATTTTGTGTGTAAAATGCAGTACAATAGTTGAAGGGGGTGGGTGACAAAGAAGAATGCGCCAGAAATGGCGTTCAGAAGCAAGTGAAATTCGAAAAGTGTAGCAGAAAATGGTGGGAGGACCCAACTAATTACCGAGCGAGGTGGCGCAGTGGTTAGACAATGGACTCGCATTGGGGAGGACGACGGTTCAATCTCGCGTCCGGCCATCCTGATTTAGGTTTTCCGTGATTTCCCTAAATCGCTCCAGGCAAATGCTAGGATGGTTCCTTTCAAAGGGCACGGCCGACTTCCTTCCCTGTCCTTCCCTAATCCGATGAGACCGATGACCTCGCTGTCTGGTCTCCTTCCCCAAAACAACCAACCAACATAACTAATTACTTCATTTGGTATCAAAGGTGGTACAATAGTTTAATGAATTGGGGGTGACACGGAAAACCACTTAACAGAACAACAGGTTAAGTTCAGACAAAGGGCTGAACATTAGGTTAAGACACCCAGTGTACAGTGCTGAACATTAGGTTATGCAACATGTTTGCCCCATGTAATTACTTCCTAAAAGACCTACAAGTTTCCAAACAACGGAGAATGATGATCAAGAGAAACAGAACCCCCACAAACAGTATTTTTTTATAAATAAACAATGTACCCTTGAATTTCCTGTGATGAGATCCTTCCCTCAATCAAAGAGCCACAAATTTCCGTATATTCCATACACTGCCTTAAATCCCATAAATTGTTTAAATGAGCTATATTCCGCATGTTGTCTAAATTGTTTATACAATATTACATACACTGCAATCAAATTCCCTGCAAATGACCGATCAATTGAGTCTTTTTCCCACCAATTTCCAGAAGTGGGCGTTTACCAGAGGGGTATGGGTTAATTAATTGAGCAATTTAATGAAGCAGACAATCAAATTGATAAGTGAGAGAGATTATTCCAATAACTCAGACTTGAAAGTGTACCTGTAGCAGCAGGGGGGGAGGGGGGCGAGGTGGGGTGTGGGTTGGAGGTTTCCTGAGGGGGTGTTGGGAGGGAGGAGGGGGTGCAGGAACAATGGGTTAAGGACCTGACAATCAAAGGGAACGATCCTTTTAGCAGAACAATATGTTATGTACCCGATAATCAAAAGGAAGGATCCTTTTCGCAGAACAATAGGTTAAGTACCTGTCAATCAAAGGTGAACAATAGGTTAAGTACCTTCAATCAAATTAGAACAATAGGTTAAGTACCTGTCAATCAAAGGAGAACAATAGGTTTGCTCCTGATTGCATATCTGCCCCTGATGAAGGCAACCCGCACTAAAAAATGGGATCGTACATAGTTTGTTCTACTACTGGCGGTTGGCCATTCTTAGGAGAGGTGCGACGGTCCATGCTATTTGAAAGAATACGTGGAAATGGCTATTGTTAATGGTCACCCGAGCGTGTAATGTTGCGCGAGTTACATTAGCATAGGAAGTGACTTTCATCATGTGCAATAAGTATATTTGCAGGTGACGAACTGAAGAGGTTAGACACCAACAGTCAAAGAGCCATGCGAATGTTTGTTGCGTCATACCAAGTCTGACAATGCAAGTTAGGTGGTTTGTGGTGTGTTTGGAGGCAGTCCATTATTCAAGTGTGTTGAGATAGTCGCTGAGGACCGTACTGTCTCAGCTTGTCGTTTGGCTTAGTGACTTCCGTTTGGGGAAACATTAGGCGTGCAGTCGCTGTCCAAAATATCGCGGCCAGATTCCCCAAATCCCACGTGGCAAGGCAAAGCAAGACAGATGGTACTGAAGAGGGTTCCCAACACAGGTTAGCGGTGTTGTGGCGTTTAAACTCATGTGTGAGTTAAGCATCCTGCAAGGCATTGTTCTGTTGGTAGCGTCCTCTAGCGTCGGAGTCTTTGAATTCTGATACTGGCCATCTTGGAGGGAGTGTTGTTGTAAGGAATACTGAACAATTAGTGATTTCGAGGGCACTCGACCTTCGTAACACAGCTCAATTATTCCAGAATTAGGAGCCTCTTTATTTCGAGGTGGTGTAACTCTTCTTGTGGGTGATTGTATGTAAATAGGTAACAGCTGAATTCACGTGTTGGAGCACAGTGTTTGGACAACTCTACGAAAGGCAGCTCAGGTAAGTTTGACAGGTGAGTGACGTACGGCGAGTCTAGAAGCAAGCAGAGCTGACAGGTAGGTCAGTGTACACAGGATGATAGGCAGTCCTACCCGTTATTGTGACGAAGAGTTATATTTTAAAGTTCGCTGTGGAGTAGGGCTTGCCACTACTGGACGTGAACCAGTTCACATGAATGCAGCACAGGACCGTAATATGTTTAATCCTGGTTACATGGTTGGATAACATTAATAACGTTCCCATTCGATGAACGGATCATCATTCATCATAAAAGATTGTTTAAGGTGAGCTGTCGTATATCATTGCTTGGAGAGCACTTTATTGTTCATCACCAACTGTCATAACGTGTTAGGTCAAACAGCGGTCGCCATAATCTGTCATAAAAATGAAAGGGAATTTAAAATCTTGACATTGTTTGGGAGTGTCTCAAGAGAGAAATCGCAGATCACAACACATAAGAAAGCAAAAGCAGTGTCCACCGGAAATATTGGTAGACAGCTGTACTTATTACTATTTTCCTATAGTCTTGAAGGTTTGTAATTAGGCTTTCAAGCTTCTGGCAGTTTAGATTTTTGAGTGTCTCCGTGACGACCTACTCCAGACAAACAAAACTTTGTAGTGGTTAATAAAAAAGAAAAAGAGAAGAAAAGAAAAGGTTGAAAATGGGGAAAGAAATGGTGAATAAAAAGGGGATTTTAAAATCGTTAATGACCGTGAAAAAGGAAAAGAATGAAATGCAAATCGGACTTCGTATTACAGAAAAGCTATCGGACTTCGTGATTCGGAAAAGCTATTGTTGGGGTGGTCCTTGTGGCGTTTCTGAGCAAAAGTCAACCAATTTCCACTACAAAAATTATTTGAAAGACAACAGAGAATAACAAAATGTGATTAACAGGGGAAATGGCGTAGGTAAGAGTACATTCATTACCATGTTAATATGTCTTCTCTCGTGCGGTGTTCAGGTCTTGTTCTCCAACAATCTCCTGCTTCATTTCTGCATGAAAAGGTCGTAGCTGCTCCAGATACTTGCAGTAAATTCCATCGTCCACGAATTACTAATGTCTACGAATGAATACCATCTTGATATTGAATGCAATGTATTTTTCGGCTGCTTCCATCCTCCAAATTTCATACAAGCTTCCACAATACTATATGTCTGCACATCTGTTGTGACTTGGCAAGACAGCCAAGTCACTATGCGAGGATGCCGAAATGCACGCTATAAGCTCACGCAGGCTGGCGTGAGGTCTGGAACAGGTCAGAGAAATAAGACTAGCCAAACAAGAGTAGCTGGTAGAATACTTAACTTTAATCCACAATTGGTGAACATCGCTCTTGTTGATACATTATATAATCTCAATATAAACTGGTCATGGCGCCTTGCTAGGTCGTAGCAAATGACGTAGCTGAAGGCTATGCTAACTATCGTCTCGGCAAATGAGAGCGTAGTTGTCAGTGTAGCATCGCTAGCAAAGTCGTCTGTACAACTGGGGCGAGTGCTACGACGTCTCTCTAGACCTGCCGTGTGGTGGCGCTCGGTCTGCAATCACTGACAGTGGCGACACGCGGGTCCGTCGTATACTAGCGGACCGTGGCCGATTTAAAAGCTACCACCTAGCAAGTGTGGTGTCTGGCGGCGACACCACAACATCAATAAGTTTTTACGTCTTAATCAGACCAAGACTAACGAATAAGTTTTTAGGTCTGAATCATACCAAGACTAGCGAATAAGTGAAGTTAAGCTTTCGCTCTCAAGAGACAATAGCGGGTAGAAAACAAAAAGAGTTACAATTTTCGTACCTTCATTTTCTTATAAATATTTTCTCTGCCGTCGAGCGCTCATACAGCTGCGGCAGTATAATTATATCCGAGGGAACGAGTGTAGCGCAGCGAAATTCAAAGTCCCGCTACAACTCGAAACCTTTTATTGGTACCAATACCCCCCGCCATGCGCTGTATAGCAGACTTGAGAGTATATGCGCAGCCGGACATAAAATTTCTTTCTTCCTTACTCCCGTTAGAGGATACGGTGACGTAATTTTCTCACCTTTGTGGGGCGAAAGACTGATGACCACATTCGTACAGATACTCGCAGGGGACAGTTCTTTCCTGATGGAGGTAACATAAAATTCATGAGTATCGAAAGCATTCCCTGTCAGCGGCTCATAAAGTTCAGGAACTGAAAGGAAATGGGCATGAAATATCTTTCTTCTTCTTCTTCTTCTTCTTCTTCTTCTTCAAGACCACCGCGCATGACATCTGCAGCCAGCAGCTGGTATCGTCACATTCACACGACGAAGCAAGAGTCCCCACCGACGCGGCCGTAGACCGACACCTGGTTGTTACGGTCCTGTGGTTGCCGGCTGTAAATCTGCTGAATTGCCGGGCTTGCGTCATCCGGTGACGGACGTTTTTCTCTTCTCACGAAACATGTTAATGAGCGATGGACTGCCTTTACAGCAGAACATAAAGCAGTTCCTTAAGTGGACACATTTAAGAGCCCTTATTCGGCCCCAGACTTGAGACACAGCAGTGGTTGTCCAAAATTTATACTGCCGCGGACTCTTTGAATTGCTGCGGTGCATGATGCAATGCGGTCGCGTTTTAATTTCGGCTTTTTTTTTTTTTTTTTTTTGCGAAAGAATGCTTTGCTCTAAGGCGGGTGCGAAGATCACATCAGTATCCCGTTGCAACCGTAATACTCGGCGGTATAATTTGGAGTGTTCGAGTTTTGCATTGCTACAGTTATTTTAAAAATGTCGGTCATTTGCTTCATCAGTTTCAGATTAATGTAGCTACTCTTTCACCACTGATTTCTGTATTTAAACTGTGAAAGTCGATATGTTCTGTATAGCGATGAGGACGAGGTGCCTGGTGTATTCGTCACGTATACATAGCGCGAGGGAGAAGATTTACTGACTGTCAATCCTAAGGACCCGGGTTCGATTCCCGGCTGGGTCGGAGATTTTCTCCGCTCAGGGACTGAGTGTTGTATTGTCCTAATCATCATCATTTCATAGCCATCGACGCGCAAGTCGCTGAAGTGGCATCAAATCGAAAGACTTGCACCCGGGGAACGGTCTACTCGACGGGAGGCCCTAGTCACACGACATTTACGTTTACCTAACAATCAACAGGAATTGTTTACGTGACACAACGTTCAGACACAAGTCACTGCGCAACAAATTTTAATTTCTAACACTGAATATGTTTTGGACAAAAATCCATCTCGTAAATAGGTTCACTTAAAATACCAATGCCAGAGAACTTACATAATACAATAAATGTAAGAGAACCTACATAAACTTGGCGGTCTTATAACCAGCCCGCGCTCTCCGGTATGCTGATGAGACGTGTGTATCCTGTACTTCATTGAATAACTATAACATGCAATGGCAGTAACTGTTTGTTATCGAGCAACTGAGCATACCACACAACAACGATCAGAAACAAACCCTGTATTCAAACAAACATATGTAGTGTATCCAGAATGAGATTTTCACTCTGCAGCGCAGTGTGCGCTGATATGAAACTTCCTGGCAGATTAAAACTGTGTGCCCGACCGAGACTCGAACTCGGGACCTTTGCCTTTCGCGGGCAAGTGCTCTACCAACTGAGCTACCGAAGCACGACTCACGCCCGGTACCCACAGCTTTACTTCCGCCAGTACCTCGTCTCCTACCTTCCAAACTTTACAGAAGCTCTCCTGCGAACCTTGCAGAACTAGCACTCCTGAAAGAAAGGATATTGCGGAGACATGGCTTAGCCACAGCCTGGGGGTTGTTTCTAGAATGAAATTTCCACTCTATAGTGGAGTGTGCGCTGATATGAAACTTCCTGGCAGATTAAAACTGTGTGCCCGACCGAGACTCGAACTCGGGACCTTTGCCTTTCGCGGGCAAGTGCTCTACCAACTGAGCTACCGAAGCACGACTCACGCCCGGTACCCACAGCTTTACTTCCGCCAGTACCTCGTCTCCTACCTTCCAAACTTTACAGAAGCTCTCCTGCGAACCTTGCAGAACTAGCACTCCTGAAAGAAAGGATATTGCGGAGACATGGCTTAGCCACAGCCTGGGGGTTGTTTCTAGAATGAAATTTCCACTCTATAGTGGAGTGTGCGCTGATATGAAACTTCCTGGCAGATTAAAACTGTGTGCCGGACCGAGACTCGAACTCGGGACCTTTGCCTTTCGCGGGCAAGTGCTCTACCGACTGAGCTACCGAAGCACGACTCACGCCCGGTACCCACAGCTTTACTTCCGCCAGTACCTCGTCTCCTACCTTCCAAACTTTACAGAAGCTCTCCTGCGAACCTTGCAGAACTAGCACTCCTGAAAGAAAGGATATTGCGGAGACATGGCTTAGCCACAGCCTGGGGGATGTTTCCAGAGTGAGATTTTCACTCTGCAGCGGAGTGTGCGCTGATATGAAACTTCCTGGCGGATTAAAACTGTGTGCCGGACCGAGACTCGAACTCGGGACCTTTGCCTTTCGCGGGCAAGTGCTCTACCAACTGAGCTACCGAAGCACGACTCACGCCCGGTACCCACAGCTTTACTTCCGCCAGTACCTCGTCTCCTACCTTCCAAACTTTACAGAAGCTCTCCTGCGAACCTTGCAGAACTAGCACTCCTGAAAGAAAGGATATTGCGGAGACATGGCTTAGCCACAGCCTGGGGGTTGTTTCTAGAATGAAATTTCCACTCTATAGTGGAGTGTGCGCTGATATGAAACTTCCTGGCGGATTAAAACTGTGTGCCGGACCGAGACTCGAACTCGGGACCTTTGCCTTTCGCGGGCAAGTGCTCTACCGACTGAGCTACCGAAGCACGACTCACGCCCGGTACCCACAGCTTTACTTCCGCCAGTACCTCGTCTCCTACCTTCCAAACTTTACAGAAGCTCTCCTGCGAACCTTGCAGAACTAGCACTCCTGAAAGAAAGGATATTGCGGAGACATGGCTTAGCCACAGCCTGGGGGTTGTTTCTAGAATGAAATTTCCACTCTATAGTGGAGTGTGCGCTGATATGAAACTTCCTGGCAGATTAAAACTGTGTGCCGGACCGAGACTCGAACTCGGGACCTTTGCCTTTCGCGGGCAAGTGCTCTACCAACTGAGCTACCGAAGCACGACTCACGCCCGGTACCCACAGCTTTACTTCCGCCAGTACCTCGTCTCCTACCTTCCAAACTTTACAGAAGCTCTCCTGCGAACCTTGCAGAACTAGCACTCCTGAAAGAAAGGATATTGCGGAGACATGGCTTAGCCACAGCCTGGGGGTTGTTTCTAGAATGAAATTTCCACTCTATAGTGGAGTGTGCGCTGATATGAAACTTCCTGGCAGATTAAAACTGTGTGCCGGACCGAGACTCGAACTCGGGACCTTTGCCTTTCGCGGGCAAGTGCTCTACCGACTGAGCTACCGAAGCACGACTCACGCCCGGTACCCACAGCTTTACTTCCGCCAGTACCTCGTCTCCTACCTTCCAAACTTTACAGAAGCTCTCCTGCGAACCTTGCAGAACTAGCACTCCTGAAAGAAAGGATATTGCGGAGACATGGCTTAGCCACAGCCTGGGGGTTGTTTCTAGAATGAAATTTCCACTCTATAGTGGAGTGTGCGCTGATATGAAACTTCCTGGCAGATTAAAACTGTGTGCCGGACCGAGACTCGAACTCGGGACCTTTGCCTTTCGCGGGCAAGTGCTCTACCGACTGAGCTACCGAAGCACGACTCACGCCCGGTACCCACAGCTTTACTTCCGCCAGTACCTCGTCTCCTACCTTCCAAACTTTACAGAAGCTCTCCTGCGAACCTTGCAGAACTAGCACTCCTGAAAGAAAGGATATTGCGGAGACATGGCTTAGCCACAGCCTGGGGGATGTTTCCAGAGTGAGATTTTCACTCTGCAGCGGAGTGTGCGCTGATATGAAACTTCCTGGCGGATTAAAACTGTGTGCCGGACCGAGACTCGAACTCGGGACCTTTGCCTTTTGCGGGCAAGTGCTCTACCAACTGAGCTACCCAAGCACGACTCACTCCCCGTCCTCACAGCTTTACTTCTGGCAGTACCTCGCTCCTAACTTCCAAACTTTACAGAAGCTCTCCTGCGAACCTTGCAGAACTAGCACTCCTGAAAGAAAGGATATTGCGGAGACATGGCTTAGCCACAGCCATGTCTCCGCAATATCCTTTCTTTCAGGAGTGCTAGTTCTGCAAGGTTCGCAGGAGAGCTTCTGTAAAGTTTGGAAGGTAGGAGACGAGGTACTGGCAGAAGTAAAGCTGTGGGTAGCGGGCGTGAGTCGTGCTTCGGTAGCTCAGTTGGTAGAGCACTTGCCCGCGAAAGGCAAAGGTCCCGAGTTCGAGTCTCGGTCGGGCACACAGTTTTAATCTGCCAGGAAGTTTCATATGTAGTGTAGTTTGCCAAAGTTTTGATTCATTACGTAATTGAAATTAATACGCTTATGCCTGTGCAAATATTAGGAATTTTTATCTGTTTAGATGAAAATGGCATTATGTAACATTTACCGACAGGTGTTTATGCTGTAACAATAAATGCACACGTGGAAGCACAAATGAAAACGCCTTGATAATAACGTCAGTGAAAGTTTATTGCTCCTGTATTGAAGTACTTTACAGTCAGTGAAAACCGATACAGATTAGGCACTGGTGACGTCACTCACAATTACGTCGGTCTTTAGGTTTTGAGGAGCAATACCAGTGACTAACTACTATTCCACTCCAGATTTTACAACAGTTAAGCTCAGCAAGATTTTACAAATAACGGCAATCATAACAGACAACGCCGAAATACACCGTAGCGCCAAAGAAACTTGTATAGCCATGCGTATTCAAATACAGCGACATGTAAACAGCCAGAATATAGCGCTGCGGTCGGCAACGCCTATGTAAGACAACAAGTGTGTAGCGCAGTAGTTATATCGGTTACTGCTGCCACAATGGAAAGTTATCAAGACTAGTGAGTTTGAACGTGGTGTTATAATAGGCGCACGAGCGATGGGACATAACCACCCCAAGGTAGGTACGACCATTTCACGAGTGTGCCGTGAATATCAGGAATCCGGAAAAACATAAAGTCTCCAACATCGCTGCGACCGGAAAAAGGTCCTGCAAGAACGGAACCAACGACGACTGAAGAGAATCGTTCAACGTGACAGAAGTGCAACACCTCCGAAAATTCATGCTGATTTCAATCCTGGGCCTTCAGCAAGTTTCAGCGTGCGAACCATTCAACGAAACATCATCGATATGGGCTTTCGGAGCCGAAGGCCCACTGGTGTACCCTTGATGACTGCATGACACAAAGCTTTACACCTCGCATCGGCCCGTCAGCACCGACATTGGAGCGCTGATGACTGGAAATATGTTGCCTCGTCGGGCGAATCTCGTTTAAAATTGTATCGAGCGGGTGGACGTGTACGCGTATGGAGTCAACCTCATGAATCCATGGACTCTGCATGTCAGCAGGAAACTCTTCAAGCTCGTGGAGCCTCTGTAATAGTGTGGGGCGTGTGCAGCTGGAGTGGTATGGGGCCCCTGATACGGCCAGATACGACTCTGACAGGTGCCACGTACGTAAGCATCCTGTCTGATCACATGCATCGATTCATGTCCATTGTGCATTCCGACGGACTTGGGAAATCCAACAGGACAATGCGACGCCCCATACGTCCAGAACTGCTACAGATTGGCTCCAGGAACACTCCTTTGAGCTTAAACACTTACTCTGGCAGCCAAACTCCCGAGACATGAACATTATTGAGCGTATCTGGGATGCCTTGCAACGTGCTGTTACGGATTTATGGAAATCCGTGCAGGATTCATGGTGTCAATTCTCTCCAGCACTACTCCATACATTAGTCGCGTCCATGCCTCGTCGTGTTGCGGCACATCTGCGTGCCTTCGGGGCCCTACACGATATTAGGTGCGTGTACCAGTTTCTTTGGCTCTCCATTGTAATTTGGGCCAAATTTACATAATACGTAAAATATACGGAACAGTTTCATTTTAATTTCGCTACGCGGTTCCAATATTTTGAAGTTAATCGCAATATCCATTAAATTTCTTTCTCAAACAATTATAGAATACATTTTTCATATTACAATGAATAATGGACTTCAATTAATTGTCGCTGCGTCTATTTCAATGGATTAGCCAAATTTAAGTTTTAGTGGCAAGGGTATTTATGTTATTTTAAGTCAAATAACATATCTTTTAACAATGTTTCTCTTGGTATAATAATGACAGGAAAGGATCCTACTGATGGTTGATGGCTTGGGTAAATCATTGACACTAAAGGCTACTTACAATTTACCACAGACCACTATAATGTTCGAAAATATTAAGCTTACGATGCTGGCAAGTCTTACACAATACTACACTGCTAAAAGGCACAGTACTGCTTTGTGATGAGTTGTAGGTGGTGCCGCGAACTACATTATGTGGCAACAATAATTGGCAACAGGATCAAGGCATGGTCTCGGTGTTCTTCGATACTACATTTTTCTACACGAGGAAATTGTGGGCAGAATGTTTTTGTAACTGCATGTGTAGCCTGTAGAGAGCTTGTATCCAGGGGGCCATAACGGAGGCGAGCAAGAACAGGGGGCGAAAAGAATTGGGGTCCATAAATGCTGAGCGCAGCGACCTAGCGAAGAGAGTGATTCTGGGAAACAGCGCTCGGTGGTTCTTACCTGCAGAGGGACTTCTGGCCAAATCACTCTCCTCCTTCCACTTAGGGTTGGGCAGAAGGGCGTTGGTCTGCAAAACATATTACTTGGGCCAGGAACCAGTCCAGATAACTGAGAGTGGGCGGAGGAAGCAATTTAAGAGAGACTGCTGGAAACTGAGTTTTTGGGCTATTGATAGGAAAGTAATAAAACAACTCGTATTCTCATGTTAGAAGCTGGGACGGCACGGACAGGGCAGCTGGCGTGCATGTCTAGTGGAAGCAGGACTGTAACACCCCCCCCCCCTCTCCCACCTGACGCCAGGAAGTCACAAGGTTGTTTTAGTGACCGGCAAAAACATATGTTTCGGGGGGACGACTGTACGTGAAGGTTAACAGCCTTCTTTCAGGAACAGGAAATCCGGAAATGGTCTGCCCATAAAGGTTAGGTCACTCCATAAATGAGGGACTGTGGTCTCGTTTAGGTAGACTTTTTTTTCCAAAACACGGCCATGCTTACCATGAGAGCGACGCCTCTCTAGACTAAAATCGTCTTTTTGGAGACAAGAGAGAGTTGGTTCAAATGGCTCGGAGCACTATGGGACTTAACTTCTGAGGTCATCAGTCCCCTAGAACTTGGAACTACTTAAACCTAACTAACTTACGGGCATCACACACATCCATGCCCGAGGCAGGATTCGAACCTGCGACCGCAGCGGTCGCGCGGTTCCAGACTGTAGCGCCTAGAACCAATCGGCCACTTCGGCCGGCAGAGAGATATGGAGTCGCTGATTCGATCCTCTCAGGACACGCAAATTAGAGGCCTGCTCGCCCGTGTGGTAACCCCTGTGCTGTGTCTGGATTGGCTACCAGGCCAACAGAACAGTCAAGAGGGGAGTTTTAATGACTGGAGTATATTTCTAGAGGTTTGTCCAACGTGGAGGTGGTTTCGTTTTGCTAATTCGGCTGCTGTTCCAAGGTGTGGTGAAAATTGATTGGGTTCTTCGAGGGACTTTGTCTTCTGTCCTCCCATGGTGGAGAACTTCAGGGTCTGTATCTTGTGGTGGACTAAGAGCCTTTCGCAGTTACCAACTGTACCGACAGTGAAACTGCTTATCGTCTCTCACATATCGTGTGTCACCTGTTTGAAGTTATTGGTCCCGAGTTGACCGTCTGACAATTCCAGCATGCACCGCCATGCCTGGGAGTCAAGTTGGTTTGGTCAGACCAGCGAACGGGTGCATCACGCACTGAAAGCTGGCGGGATTTCTGGGCTCTGACAGGGAAGTTTCCCGTGTTCTGATAATCAGAGCACCAGATCGAAAAGTTTAAATAATTTCGTGGACGCGTCAGAACATTACAGCTGCGGCAGACACAGCTCCTCGCCCAAAGCGCGCCGTTTTCTGCTGCCGCCTCAGTCAAGGTGAAAGGCTAACGCCCTGCTGCGCCGACGTAGGGTTGTTAAATGATATTCACGGCTCCGTGTTCTCAGGTGAACCATGGTTTGTGGTAGAGTTATTCGTAGGTGATTCCATTTGAACAGAATCGGACCTCACAGTGGGCTCATGTAAACAAAGTCAGACTGCATTGTAAAATGGATTAATTCAGGGGAGAATTTGTATAGTTTTCACCCCATTGCGTGCTTTGCCTACCAAATACCATACCTTAAATGATTTGTGTTTGTCATTTTTGTGTGTAAGATTTATCAGCTGACCCTCCAGAAAGTTTTAATTCCTAGGGGTTCAATAAAACTTGTCACTATTTTCTAAAGTAAAATACGCCACTGTTATCATTCATACTCCCTCACTGTTTTTATTTTATAGTGGTGGTACATGAGGACAACAGAAATTTAAGGTTCAATATTATTAAATTAGTTAATTTGATTATTAATTTGACTTCTGAAAGTGATTACATGCATAGCACAACTAAAGTGCCAAGAGTAAATTCACTGCTTCTCGTGTGAGTAGCACATGACTTGAAAGTTATTCACAAGATAATATTCTTCTTAATGTAAAGATAATAACATCTAGCTTAACTTAGATATATATATATATATATGACTAAAGCAACCGACGTCTTGCAGTTCGCGTCGCTTGACCAGGATCTCGAATCGTGGCACCTTTGTGAGTTAGTGCGTTATCTTGCGGAACAGATGTGTCTTTTTTTCTCGAAGTGAGATTATGGTACGCTGAGAACATTTAGACTTGGGTTCGGCGCTTTTCTTGATATCTCAGCAATGTGTAGTATTTAGTTTCAGTGCATGTATTGTTTGTGTCTTTTTTTTGTCTTGTCAGTGACTTCCGTGTCACTTGCTGTCTGATGTTACGTCGTTGCTAAAAGCTTTGTGCAAGCTTTTGTGGAAGAAATTCGACTATGGGGATATGTAAGATACTTTACACTAGGTTTTGTTTCAAGAACTTAGGCACAAATTTGTACATTATTTAAAAGAAAATCAGGCTAGATTTGTGACACGTGCTGCGTTAAAGTCGGAAAACGGAAGTAGCAATTGATCTGAACGCTTACGAGAAGCAAAGATCGTGTTTATAGTGAGAAAGGCTGCGCACTATCGTCGTCCAAAGTGGAACACGGGTCAGCCATTGACGCAGACCAAGACAGAACGGTGGAAGAAGTTCATTTAAATCAGTCTCCAAACAGGTACGATTGTAAAATGCAGAATACTCAAAGGATGAGGATTCAGTTCACTCAAGAAATGAACGTGAACATGACGCCGAGGCAGCAGGTCATGTAGGTTCTGTAAGTACGGAAAGTGCTACAGTCAGGGAAAGTAACAGTCCGACTTCGCAGACAAGGCGTCCTAGAGCAATGTAGTCGCTTTCGCTTGCGTCTAGTCCGGGGTTCGTTGCTGGAAGCGCGCAATTAGAATCGATCATTCAGTTTATCAAGAGGCAGAGAACAGACAACAGGAAAGGGAAGAAATGAGACGGCAGGAAGAAGACCAAAGACAGGAGATCTTCATTAATCAAATTAGGGAGATTCAGAAGCGACAAGACAAGGAGGAAAAGTGACTGGACGATGTAATGAAAGAAAGTAGGGAGAGTCAAAGGAGGGCTGATTAGTTTGTCGGAAACGTAAATCAGGTCAGGATTGAAGTTAAGGATGTAAACGCAGAGGTCTTCGACCTTGGAAAAACGCCAGACGTGACGCGAGAAGTAGCGATAGAGTCCAAACATGAGGCTAGAACAGCCACATTAGTAGCACGAGAAGCGCAAAAAAATGCCTAAATTCACTAGATCAGGCAGCGCCGGCAAGGTCGACGTGAGCGTAACGAAGAAGGATACTTCTGCTCTCAAAAAGCAGATACAGAGTGTAGCCGAAAATACAAAAGAAGAAATGTTAGAAATCAAAAATACGTAAACTTGTATGACTACCCAACAGAATGAACTGGCAGATGAAATGAGACAAATGTGCAAACAGGTCGCTCGTGTATAAATTCAGGAGGAGGAGGAGGAGGAGATTAGTGTTTAACGTCCCGTCGACTACCAGGTCATTAGAAACGGGTGTATAAATTCAGTCTGAAGCAACAGCACAACGCCAGCAATGTCAAAAACAAAATTTTGCAACTCATCTAGTAGCCTCATCCCCGGCACAGGCGGATATATAGCAGGAACGTTCCCTTACCGGGATACGGTGCTAGGCAGAGCACACACAGTCAGTGCCGTGTAGAACACAAAGTACCCAGCCGGACCACAATTGCGTGCGACTCGTACGGAAACACTGCTACCTGACTCTTATGACAAGAGATGAAGCTACAACAGCATTCGTGGATCGGTCAACCATGAAATCTTGGGCGTGGATAGAGGAAGTCCAGTGGCGCGAAATGATGAATGTTTCGACATGCCGGCCGGTGTGGCCGAGCGGTTCTAGGCGCTTCAGTCTGGAACCGCGCTACCGCTACGGTCGCAGGTTCGAATCCTGCCTCAGGCATGAATGTGTGTGATGTCCTTAGGTTAGTTAGGTTTAAGTAGTTCTCAGTTCTAGGGGACTGATGACCTCAGATGTTAAGTCCCATAGTGCACAGAACCATTTGAACCATTTGTTTCGACAGAAAACATTTTCTCTCAATCAGAATTTTCACGATTACGAAGAGAACTACAATTCATCATATTCCAAGTCATGGATTGCTCAGTAAGATAGTGTACTGTCCGAGTCATGGCCACTAGTATATAAATTGGAATTTGTCTGTGGATACCTGGAAGGTTCACTAGCAGAGCACATGCGTGGCGTTGCAGCTACCTGCTGCAACTGTGGTGAATTCAGCAGGACACCCAAGAAAGGATTAAACAGGAGACTATGTCAGGGAAGAATTACGAAGCATCGGGGTGTCGCAGTCCGGTAAGGATTATCCAGACGCTTGTCAAAAACCATTACCTGGACCAGCCGTATAGTGATAAGGAGATAATGCGCCACTGCTACATGAAACTGCCATTGGGGTACCCGGCACTCATCATTGGTAAATGTAATGGCACAATATTGTCATTAAAAGGCGCCCTAAGAGAGTCAGACTTTGTCAAGCACGCATAAAATGCTATGGACCGAAGGACACATAATGAGCGACATTCGCAATGGCGGCGAAAACACAAACAGAAAAAGGGTGACAAGAAACGAATACCAGAGCGAATGATTTAATAATGAGCCTCGGTCGAATGATAGAAGAAGAAGGGGGATGTATGGTGGTAACTTTCAAAAAAACAGAAATGCCAACACAAGGGAAAAGCAAAATTCTAGCTAGTTCATGCAGCCAGTCTGGAACTCAGGGCAAACGTGGAATAATGGAGGGACTGATAGGCGAAGTCCGCAATGATCACCAGAATGATGTATTGGAAATCAGACCACCTAACCCCTCAAACACAAACCGCAGCAGGAGTCCGCGTAGGACCTGACAGACGGACGCTGCGGCCTCAGTTAAAAAGAAAGAAAGAAAATCGCACGTAATACCGGTATGGGCAACATTAACTTATTGGAGTTTGGGGGCATAGGTATATTATTACGTTAATTTTAAGAATCATTCGTTTCCAATACACTTATATAGTCATTTAGTGTTTTATTCTTTATTTGCTTGCACTTACACTTTTTGGATGATTTATTATTGTAATTAGCGGATAAGATCTTCTTGTGTGACATCTGATCAAATGAGTTAGGCGTTTGTAGTTTTCTGTACAGGATTTTCACTTTGATACTTTACTGCAAATTTGTGACGTACTGGTATCCTCTCATGTTTCACAGATAGAAAATTATTTTGTCGATAGGAACATGCCGATTTATCGCCAGAAACGTTTTGGGTTCATATTAAAACTGGTTGGTTTAACACATGAACATTGCAATTAGTACCTTGTCACGCCACAGCAAAGATATGTCTAGGAACAGAATGAAAACTGCATTTTTGGTTCAGCAATAATTGCACAAGTCTTGGAGGGACAATCTCTCTTAGAATTGTTCTCGGAATGCAGTAATCGTTTGGTTTTCTTCCGTTCGTATTGTGTGTACTTGTCAGTGGGGCAAGTCCACAGCCTGTTCCACCATTTGCAGCGAGGAGGCGATAGTGGTGCCACAGAAGATGATTTGCGATCCGATAGTGGATCTCAGCGTCATTTTTATCATGCCACTTATACCGATGGAGGTGTCTTGCGAGATTGACATGGGCTGTCCACGCCAGAGGCTTGCTGACGTTCAAGTATGTCTTTTTTTTGCTGTGGTTCGATTATGGTTATTGCGAGTGAAGCTATGTGTTCTCGTTGGTGGTTTTCGAGTGTGGTTACACTTCTGGGAATCGCCTATGGTGCGATATTTTTTCGCTGGTTGCACTTTTCCGACTGTGGTTATTGCTTGTGAATTATCGCCAGTAGTGCGATGATGTTTTCCTTGTGGTATTTCGATTGTGGATCACCAGCGCCAGAAGCGCGTCACCACCGAAATTTTGCATTATGCGGTGTGAGCACGTGGAGAACGAGTCATGGCGGTACGTTTTTAGATGAATAGGAAGGAAATGGAGAATGACACACATACAAGCGGAAGATAATCACAAATCCCTATGCACTACAAGTTATAAAAACTGGTATCTTATGTCTTTACAGTAGCTGTTATTTTATGACATCTGAAGATCGATCTCTGAGAGTTGTAGGTCAGCTTCGTGAATTCGTGCCATCTATCCTGACAGCACAGTAAGGAGTGTACAGATGGCAGTGAACGGTATTCGACCAAGATTCTAGGCCAGATGGCCGCGTCAGTATCACCATCCAATAAGATGGTATCAGGAGAAGCATCAAAATCCAGATTAGTGTAAAGTAGAAAGGGTTGGAGGTAGATGGCCTTGGTAATGGGTAAGATATAAATAGACGTAAGTGTTGCATGGTGTGAGAGTGCTTGAAGTATGAATGTGCAAGCTGTGTCGGCTTAGCCCATTGGGAGGCATGAGTGGCGTTGGGAAACTAACAAAACCCTACATACACTGCAACAGCACGACTTCGTATCTAGAAAATGGTTCATTTCTTTTAGGTAACTGGTTAATTATCAAAGTTTATTAAAATCAAAAGAAACCTCTAAAGCATTGCAATTATTTTTAAGGAATCTTAGTAGTAACACTGTTTAAATACACTCCTGGAAATGGAAAAAAGAACACATTGACACCGGTGTGTCAGACCCACCATACTTGCTCTGGACACTGCGAGAGGGCTGTACAAGCAATGATCACACGCACGGCACAGCGGACACACCAGGAACCGCGGTGTTGGCCGTCGAATGGCGCTAGCTGCGCAGCATTTGTGCACCGCCGCCATCAGTGTCAGCCAGTTTGCCGTGGCAAACGGAGCTCCATCGCAGTCTTTAACACTGGTAGCATGCCGCGACAGCGTGGACGTGAACCGTATGTGCAGTTGACGGACTTTGAGCGAGGGCGTATAGTGGGCATGCGGGAGGCCGGGTGGACGTACCGCCGAATTGCTCAACACGTGGGGCGTGAGGTCTCCACAGTACATCGATGTTGTCGCCAGTGGTCGGCGGAAGGTGCACGTGCCCGTCGACCTGGGACCGGACCGCAGCGACGCACGGATGCACGCCAAGACCGTAGGATCCTACGCAGCAGTGCCGTAGGGGACCGCACCGCCACTTCCCAGCAAATTAGGGACACTGTTGCTCCTGGGGTATCGGCGAGGACCATTCGCAACCGTCTCCATGAAGCTGGGCTACGGTCCCGCACACCGTTAGGCCGTCTTCCGCTCACGCCCCAACATCGTGCAGCCCGCCTCCAGTGGTGTCGCGACAGGCGTGAATGGAGGGACGAATGGAGACGTGTCGTCTTCAGCGATGAGAGTCGCTTCTGCCTTGGTGCCAATGATGGTCGTATGCGTGTTTGGCGCCGTGCAGGTGAGCGCCACAATCAGGACTGCATACGACCGAGGCACACAGGGCCAACACCCGGCATCATGGTGTGGGGAGCGATCTCCTACACTGGCCGTACACCACTGGTGATCGTCGAGGGGACACTGAATAGTGCACAGTACATCCAAACCGTCATCGAACCCATCGTTCTACCATTCCTAGACCGGCAAGGGAACTTGCTGTTCCAACAGGACAATGCACGTCCGCATGTATCCCGTGCCACCCAACGTGCTCTAGAAGGTGTAAGTCAACTACCCTGGCCAGCAAGATCTCCGGATCTGTCCCCCATTGAGCATGTTTGGGACTGGATGAAGCGTCGTCTCACGCGGTCTGCACGTCCAGCACGAACGCTGGTCCAACTGAGGCGCCAGGTGGAAATGGCATGGCAAGCCGTTCCACATGACTACATCCAGCATCTCTACGATTGTCTCCATGGGAGAATAGCAGCCTGCATTGCTGCGAAAGGTGGATATACACTGTACTAGTGCCGACATTGTGCATGCTCTGTTGCCTGTGTCTATGTGGCTGTGGTTCTGTCAGTGTGATCATGTGATGTATCTGACCCCAGGAATGTGTCAATAAAGTTTCCCCTTCCTGGGACAATGAATTCACGGTGTTCTTATTTCAATATCCAGGAGTGTAAAAGAAAAATAAGGCATGTTTCATTCCATGGGCATTAATCGCATTGTAAAGTTTCAACTAAAAACAACTCATATTTTTGTTATGATTTTCTATGTATGTGTTTTTGTAAACATTTATTGTAAGAACACGACACTAAAACATGCACTAAGTGAGCCGTGGCGCTCGTTACTGGCGCGCCAGTCTCTTGGATGTCCATTATCGATCCTTTGATGTTTCTTATCTTTGCTTGTCTTTTTGTTTTCCGCATTCGCGGGGCGAGTGGTAGTTGACGTTTGCTTGGGCGACCTGCTGAGGTACGAGGTGGGAAGCAACCACGTATATGTGGAGTTGGCTGTACGCGGTCTGCCGGTTCAGGATGGAGGATATGTGTTGGCTGCCTGCCTGTCTGCTCTCCTGATTTTGCTCGCCGTGCCTTGCGACCGCCTAGCTTGGGTTGCTGCGTGGTGTATCCTACACGAGCCATACCGGACGTCCAGCAGAAGTTAAGCAGCCTTGTGTTTATTTTAAAGAAAAGGGGCAAATGTAATAAGACTTTTGGTAACCAATCTTGGTGGCCTCCTAAGTGTGGCCTTAGCGTTTACACTGCCTTTGGGGAGAGCTAATTCTTTTAAATGTAAATAGTTGGGGTTCCCTGTCCTTTATAATCTTTTGGGGGTTTTATTTGAATTTTCTCTTTGGGGTTCCTTCCTTGTGCTTGGTTAAATGTTTACTTGTATAGCGGGAAGTGACTCCTGGTTAAAACTCGGAGAAGGTGTTTGATGTTACTGCTGCCCCCGGCATTCGTCTTCTCAATTAAGTGTTTTCATCCCTTCGAGCGACCTGGTGTCACTCCTCGCTAATTAACGTTGGTTTATGTGTACTTAATTTTGAATTGGCCACTTGAATTAATATTTTGGAGCGCAGTATAGCACTAAGGCAACCTCATACCACCTTGTGCCCCGGTCTAGTACCTTAATTTTCAGTGGCACGAGTTAGCTCCACTATCGGTTTTACTAATGTGCTCCCTTCAAAATCTTGTCTTGTATAAGTTTGCCCCATGTGTGTCTGGGAACACAGAGATGAGCTTTAGTGTGACTTCAGTGCTAGTCAGTTAATGGAATCTTCATTTTGGCTTGGCTTCCACTGAAGAGTTTGAGTAGAGCGTAGTGTGTTTGATTTGTTATTCATATAATTACGTTTGTTTATTTAATGGGAAGCAAGACATTTAAAGACTGTTGGTATTAACTCCCCTAGTTGCTGGGTGTTGCTAATTCGTTCCAAATGGCCTACTACTTATTCAGTGGCAAGGCTGTTAATTAGTTGGTTACTGTGAGTACAATTTCACGATATTTATTTGTTGCCGAAATTGTTAAAGTGTCTGTGTCGTGATTCAATCACAAGCTACGTGTTTGGGCTAAATTAATATAAACCTTACATTGCCTCCTTAAAATTTGTTGCCAGCAGAAACCCTTAAGAGAACAAAGTTTTGTCACTGTTTATTTAACCTCTACTGGGAACAATATTTCATGTTGTTAAATTTTGTCTTAAAATGTGTATTCTCTGGTGTAATAAACGAGTGATAAAAAAATAAGCAAAGGGGCCTGGTCCTTCCTATTGTGTCTCGTTTGTAACACGTATCACTAAGGATTGTGCAGAGGTTTTCAGCATTCCGAAGGAGACCTCTGCCTGCCTGGGTTCCGGGCAGGTGCGCACGACGAATGGTGTGACGTAACGGAACCTCACCTGACGGGTGACCAACAACACGTGCAGCTGGCAGCTGCCGGCGCGATGTCACCACATGGCTGTTAACCAAGACGGGCAACCAGTTGACATGACAACACCGCATGGGAAAACCAGCAGTTTATCAGCTACTGCCGACCCTTCCCCCTCCGCCCCCGCCTCCCGAGGCGAACGGCAGGCAGCCGGCTGATGAGAGTAGACTGGGCGATAGAGGTGCCCACAGAGTCCCTCCCATCTCTTTCACTCATGCCAAAGAAGAGGGATAAGAATTACTGTGCCAGCACATCAGCAGGGGAGCCTCGCCCGCAGTCAGCACGTAATGGAGGCTCACCCCCTGACATCTTGCGACCACCTGGGGCCACTGCTGTTTGACACAAGAGTCTCGAGGGACCGGGACTGAATGCAACGCTGCTGTCAACGAAAATGGCGGAGCTAGCGAGCGCCGAACCGAGTGATTGATGTTTTCCAACACTCGCGACAACACTGACGACTGCTGCTTTAGGACTATCTTCTACAAGAGCGACAGTGTGTCAGCTGCTGCCCCATCTCTTGTCTGTCAATAGTCCAGATGCCTGCCTGTTGTGCCACGGACAGGAGACAGGTCCTGCCACAGACACCACTGCCACCACTGGCGACGTTGAGTAAATGGGTAACTCTTTTTGTAGCACCAGCTCATTCTTCATAGCTGTCATGTCCTACCTGTTACACACCTCATGAGTGTAGTGCTATGTTTACTTTTCTGACTAATATAAAGTTAATTTTTGGACCCCCTAAACACCCTTGCAAAGGCCTTGCCACAGTGAGACACCGGTTCCTGTGAGATCACCAAAGTTAAGCGCTGTCGGGCTTGGCCGGCACTTGGATGGGTGACCACCCAGACCGCCATATGCTGTTGCCTGTTTTCGGGGTGTACTCAGCCTTGTGATGCCAATTGAGGAGCTACTCGACAGAATAGTAGCGGCTCCGGTCAAAGAAAACTATCATGACGACCGGGAGAGCAGTGTGCTGACCACACGCCCATCCTCTCCGCACCCTTAACTGAGGATGACAAGGCGGTCGGATGGTCCCGATGGGCCACTTGTGGCCTGATGATGGAGTGCTAAACACCCTTGAGAAGAGAGCAGTAGGAGATTTTACATATGATTCTGTCTTTTTTAATTTATTTTTTGTGAGCCTTGCTGAATTTATTTTATTACATTACATGTAATTTTTCATTTTTCTTTCCTTCTTTGTCAGTCATGAGGAAAACACCATTTTCAGGTATGTACTGGGGTACAAGGTCCCTTTCATCTAAAATTTAAGATTGGCGAAAGATCACAGACAATAAACACACTAATATTCAGACCAGTCTTTGTAACTGCCTCATGCTTTTATTTTGTCTTTGTCATTTATGTAAGGTCTCACTATGTTATAGTGTCAATTAAATGTTGTCTGTTCTGTGTTAACACAATTTACACTGTTTTACTAAAAGAACAGAAAGTCACCTCACTATAAAATAAGGTTAACAGATGACACAAGTCGTAAGAGTGCAGACATAAATTCCCCAGATTTTCTGAATGCTTGGATAGAATCTATCGTGTTATTTCTCTCTATGGAGGACTGAATCATTGTGAATGATTGGGCAGGGGTAGCAAAATTTCTGAGGCAGAGAATGCTCAATGCTCAATGATGGGTTAGTTAAATGTCTGCGCGACCTTTTAACCTTTCAGTCATTGTATTTAGAGTCTGGGATGTATGTCAAAGACCTGAGGGTCCACAGGAACATTTATAACACCCAGAAAATCATAAAACTTTTGCAGGCATGCAGCAGTGAGTGTGTGTGTATGAAAATGTCTCTGAGCACTATGGGACTTAACTTCTGAGGTCATCAGTCCCCTAGAACTTAGAACTACTTAAACCTAACTAACCTAAGGACATCACACACATCCATGCCCGAGGCAGGATTCGAACCTGCGACCTTAGTGGTCGCGCGGCTCCAGACTGTAGCGTCTAGAACCGCTCGGCCACTCCGGCCGGCTGTGTGTATGACTCCTGCTTTTTGGTTGGTACTGCTGTGATGGTCCGCCAAGTGTTTCTCAAAGATCCAGTTAAATGATCATAATCTCTTCTGCTCCGTGTCACACTAACCTCTTTATTGAAGTGTGATACTTGCGATACAGAAATTATTGTATAATGGAGAGGTAGTGAGAGGTCGTGCACCTCTCTCTCATTTTAATAACATTGCCCACTCAGATTAACATTCGTATTTTAGGGCATGAGCTCGGTGTTCCCTGGTAGCACATTTACTATGTGTGATTAACGACTTTTTCTACATGAGGAAATTGTGATCAGAATGTTCTTGTAACTGCATTTGTAACCAGTAGAGGGCTTGCATCCGAGGGGCTGTAGTGGAAGCGACCATAAACAGGGCGCAAAACGAACTGGCGCCCATAAATGCTGAGCGCAGCGATCTGTCCCTGCGAGTGATTCTGGGAAACAGTGTTCTGTGGTTCTTGCCTACAGAGGGACTTCTGGCTGAAACTCTCTCCTCCTTACACTTAGAGTCGGACAGAAGGGCGCTGGTTCACAAAACATTTTACGTGGTCCAGATGCCAGTCTGTCACAGAAGACAGCTAGATGGCTGAAAGTGGAATGGTAGAAGCCATTTAAGAGAGACTGCTGTAAACTGAGCTTTAGTGCAAATGGTGGGATGGTCATGCGAAGATGAGGCTCGCTCCCACAACGTCGGAATCCCTGTGCTGTGTATGGATTGGTTATCATGTCAACAGAACAGTCATGGAATGATTCAATGAGTAGGGGATAGTTCGATTGGTTTGTACAATGTGGGGCGGTTTCGTTTTGCTAATTTAGCTTTACTGGCAATTCCAGTACGCGCCATCATGCCTGTGACTCAAGTTGGTTTAGCTCCTCCTCTCCATGTGCGAAGGGTTTTATCGTAATTGTATAGTTTTCTTACATTAATATTGGTCAGTGGTTCACATTTTTGTCAAAAAAACATAGGGGTGTTCTACACAAGGTAATTCTATACAGGTTAACACACACAAAAAGATTTCACTCACTGTAGTCGCCTCTTTGGCATATACATCGTTGACCGCATGTGCAATGGTCGTACTGTATCCTGACATATTAAAATAAAACATTTGAACCATAAAATTTTTGACTCACCTAACGGGGTAAAAAGACACGAAATCAATGAAAACGCAAAGATTCAGCACGACCATAAGGTGACAAATTTACATTCTTCCGTGCGCAGTCTTTGGTAGATTACTGCCATAAAAATTGTCTCTAAAGGAAATTGAAGTTGAATAATCTCGGATGACAGTTAACCACTATTGAGATTGCTGGATTAAATGGAAAAGAAATTCTGAATCCAGTATCACCAATTACTATAATTCTGCAGTATTTCATATCTCTTACTTTATTTTTATTGTTTTTCAATAATAATAATAATTAACTGATCGATACTTCTTCATGTTAAATGAAGAAGTTATCAACAAGCAATTGTACACCTCTCCTACATCTTACAATACATTGAAGACATCACTCAAAAACAACGTCAAACAATATTGTTTAGACATAACAAACTAATTGTTCTGCTTAATACCCACTAAACTTTTGGAAACAAATTCTCCATTAAGAACACATATGAACTCAATGACCAATTTAAAATTGTTTACATTCCACTGACAGCCAGATTTGCATCGCTTGACATAGTAAACCTTTATACCAACACCCCTATAGAGGACACCGTAAACATAATCAGAAACACTCTACTCAAACATCAAACAAACTAAGCATTGCAGAGATCTGTGAGTGGAGTTACTTACCTTGGTATTGTCATACACTTATTTCAGTTTTAATATCAATATATACAAACAGAAATATGGGTTGCAATGGGTAGCAGCCTAGATGGGAAATTAGCAGATACTAACATAAATCACTTAGAGGAGACATTTTTTCAAGCTCACAATCTGACAATCACTTCAACAGCAAAATCATCTACTACAAAAGATATGTTGTTGATACAATTATTCTTTTCCATGTCTCCAGTGAGGAAAAAGACAGATAGCACAAAAACGTTAAATTCGCCGTTGAACTTGAGACCAACAACAGCATCAATTTCGTAGACATAAAAATAGCCAATGAAAACCACAAACATCATTTTGAGATTTCTAGAAAACCAAACTCCACTGATGTGTGTATCAGCGGATCATCTTGTCGTTAAAATCGGCATAAGATGGCATATTTTACATCCACACCAAATTTCCTACATTAAATTCCACTTGAACCAGTTGAAAAAGAAAAAGAAATCAATATCATTACATCAGAGCCGCAAACAATGGATAAAGCCCTCTCATGACAGACAAACCACCACAAAAAACCCAAAAACGATCAGACAACAAAGCTGCACACCAGACTACCATACAGTTAACACAGGACAAAGTACAAAACAACAGAAAATATGTTGCACTACCTTTCCTAGGAAGAATATCCTACAAAATAAGCTATCTAACAACACAAACATTAAGATAAGTTTCCACATAAAAACAAACTTCAGCGCATAGTAATTGACAGCTTAAAAATAATAACTCCCATACAAAAAATCAGGCGTATACAAACTGAGCTGTCAAAGCTTCCCTTCCTACTATGTACGATAAACTGGGAGAAGGATTGAGACTCGATTCAAAGAGCATATGGATACCATACATTTGAACATACCTGATTCTTCATTTGCCATACACAACTAGTAAGAATCATGGAATAAAGAGCACTGTTGACCAAATCCAGGTATTGCATCATGCTGAGGAAGGTAGCCTTATGAATTTGCTTGAAGAAATTGACACTTACGTACTTAAAAGCAGATCAGCATAAAGTTTCCTCAATGAATAGACTGACAAGGGAATGGTCAGACTTGTCATGCCGAAACATGTATTGCTTTTTTTAGCACTGTTACTTAACTGTGCAAAAGGTCCGTATGCAAAATTGTAGCTGCTGACATGAACTGGAAGTCACCTAAAAAAAAATCATGAACATGACTGTGTTTCCTGCTTGGCGCTTGCAGTGAGAGCTGGCCACCCCTGGAAATAGCAAGTCGCGAGCGTTGTGCGCATGGTCGGGAAGTGCGGCCGTCTTATCGCGGCGTTCATTAAAGAGGAATATCGCTGCACGGTTTTGGTGGAAAGGGGAAACGAATATTCGTTTCTGTGGCATGCACGTCCTTTTAATTTCTGGTACGTATTTCGAAACATACCGTCCTGAAACTGGTTAGAGATGTGAAAGATGTTCTGTACATGTTCACCTATACTCCGCAAGCCACTTTACGATTTACATTCAATCTCCCCTCACAGGTGATGGCGAACCCTGTAAATGTTTTGCTGCTTGCCATGGAGATATACCACAGACGCCAAATGAAGCAATCAACAGAAAACACGCGTGAAGACTATGTGTTGTGCGACATGGTTGTTAAACTTCTCGACGAGCATGTAAATGGCGCAGACATGTGGCTATAAGCAATTGAAACAATCGATATTGCAGACGGTGAATCTACAGACGGCGAAGACACCGACGAAAGTTGCACTCATGAAGACTCTTCGAGTGATAGTGCCCGTACCATCATCAATTATCTCCGAAAGTAACACCAGCAACTACAATTACCTTATCAGACAAAGAAAAAGCTGTGACGTATTGGTTGAACGAAAGTGGTAAGAAACGCCTACGTGTCAGTACTGTTCAAAGTAAGTATCGTTTTGTCCGTTCTGAACGTGAATTGTATAGATGGAAAAAGGAAGCCGCTGGACGACGTAAGAATCGACTGGAAATTGCGACGGAGATAAATGCGCGACTTTTTGAGCTATTTACCGATGCCAGACAACAGTCATTTAGTGTCAGCGATACAACATTGTGTGATTGGGCGTTAGAGATTGCCAACGCGATAGGCGCTAAAGAATTTACAGCTTCTCGAAGTTGATTAGTCGCTTCAAAAGATCACATAAAATTGTGGCAAGAAAAATAACAAAATTTGTATCGAGCTTTTCTTACGAATGCAAAAAATGAGATCGCTAGTTTTAGTGAATCGTACGTGTACAATGCAGGTCAGTCAGGTTTTCAAAAAGAAATGCGTGCGGAAAGAACAATGTCATTCAAAGGGGAAAAACAGATTGAGGCGACTGCGCAGTCTACGACTGCACTCACCCATTCATATACTACAATTCCCATAATTAGTCTGGATGGTTAATTGCTACCTAAACTATATGTGTGTCTTCAAGAACCAACTGGACGTTTTGGACCACGTGTCAAAAGAACAATGTTCTACGCAAACAATCTTGTGGTAGACGCATCGAAGTCTGGAAAAATGGGAAATGAAAATGTTACACTTTTCATGCGTCATGCTTTTCTTACGTTCTGCGGGAACAAATCTCTCCTTCTAGATTCGTGGTCAGGTCATAAAAGGTCTCATTCATTAAAAGCTGTATTTCGAGCCCACCCTGACAAAGAAGTAGAGATACTTCAGATTCCACCCGGCACGACGAATGTAATTCAACCTTTAGACAGATAATTTTTCCGTCAGTGGAAGGCATTTTGCAGAAAACTTACAGAAAATTATTGTGTGCAGATTATTGCAATTTCCTGTCTATCACCGTGACAATATTCTCAAGCTGCAGTCAGTAGTACATTATCAATTTTCCTCCCCACGGTTTCAGAATTTGATTACATATGTGTGGCACTCGTCGAAATATACTGATACTAGGCCTGATTCATTCATAACACGAGCCCAGTTTTGTCTACGGACATCTAACAACGTCTGTGATTCGCAGGGCTGCCATATATAGTCTTTGCTTGTATGTTCTTGGTGCACAAAAAACCTATGTTTTGAACATTGTATCAATATTTCGCATTTTTGCGGTAACTACAAGAAATAAAATTTGGACGTGTTCTAAACCGTATATTTATTTGTGTCTATTTCATAGCTATTTGGAAAGAATGTTGTAGATAACATATCAGCCATATTTGTCAACGAATGTTTCATTATCATACGATCGCTTTCACTGGGGGAATCAGCTCTCTCACTGCTGTGGCGAGAGAGCGGCGCGTAGCTAACGCCACCTTGTCCCTAGATGTCGTTGGTATAACGTGGCGAGAGACGTCAGGGTTGTACAAGACGCAGTTATAAGCGCGGAAACCATGCGACAATAATGTCTTACTTCATAAAATTGTTTACAGACTTCCAGGTCATGTCAGCAGCTAAAATTCTGCATGCAGACTTCTTGCAATGTTAACTCACAGTGGTAAAAAAAGCAACACAGGTTTCGACATGACAAGTCTGACCATTCCCTTGTGAGTCAGCCAATGCAGCCTTCCTTCAAAATTTCATTCACCTGCTTTCTAGTTTAAAATAAACGCTACGCCCTTTAACAATAACAGCAGGCTGAGACCAACCCAACATAAAATAGAGCATAAAATATATCAGTTTGTTTTGTCACACAATACCTTCAACTAGCTATATAAAACAATAATGTAATGTCTACTGCTGTAATATTTATTTATGTACATCCAGCCCATATCATTTACTTTCTTCCAATTTATACCATAATATATACATCTATATACCGGTATACCTTATCATTTACTTTGGTCCCAATATAACGTAAGTAACTAAAACATCTTCACTTTAATAATTTGTTCACATCGTTTAAAATCATCGCGAGGGACAATTATAGTTGAAAACACATTGTCTCACATCTTGTTTTGATTGTAGGGCACCACCTCACAAAGGAAATTTCATTATTTGGGAGAACAAAAAGTAAAAGCTAATATAAAACATATTTTAACGTGCACGAGCCGTCTGAAGATGAACCCGTCGGCTTGAAACCCGTAACGATACTATTTAAATAAACAAATAGCATTATGAAAAGTGGCTGCTTCCTGCTATCTTCCCTGTAAGAGTTAATCTCTATCCAGGCTCCTCGCCGAAGACTTTTGTAAATGTAATTCCAAATGGACACTGTTTAATGAAGTTTAGCCAGCACATCCTCTACCACCCGACTGGCTTCTCGTTGGCATCTTTATTCCTGATAGCCATGTAGGGATTCAGATGACATTTCCATTCAGTAATCTTCTCATGGATTATTTAGTGAGCAACATAAGATTTGTTACAATTTTTGCTTCCATTTCTGGCAACAGTCTTCCAGTCGAACGGTTAACTTTTACGATTCGTTTATGTTCTGATTACCGATGCGTTGAGTCGCAGTCCATTCCACTAAGATCAGCAACCATGAATTTTAAATCAGTGGTTTCTGGGTTATGTATTTCCTGGACAGCTGTCAAGCACATTGCAATAACAAATTTGCTTAGGTGCTATCCTCTTCACTAAAGCAGGAAATGTGGTTTACCACTGTAGGGGGACATTTGACATATTCTAACAAACAGATTCCATACCACTGGATCCTCATTTTCCCTTCATCCTTGAGCCCATAAAACGGAGTTCATGATTTGATTTTACGCCACACTGTAAAATTAAAAGATTTCAATCGCAGCTTGTAAAACAAGGCATTGTTTGTGGGATCAGTTGGTACTAACAAAACTTGCTGTAGACCGAAGTTACAGAAAGTAAAAGTCTCATCTGAGTTATGTGCTTGCTACTTTTCTTATTTCTTCTCTTCCAGAGCCCTGTCTTCAGTTGAAAGGTGATAATTATAATTAGTTGTAAGGTAATCTTTACTGATCCAATTAGCACACTGGACTCGCACTCGGGAGGACGACCGTTCAAGTCCGCTTTCAGCCATCCTGATTTAATTTTTCCGTGATTTCCCTAGCTCGCCCCAGGAAAATTTCGGGACTGTTTCTTTGAAATGGTATGGCCACTTCCCTTTCCCACTCTTAAAACATTCCCAGCTTGCGCTCCGTCTCTACTGACCTCGACGTCGACGGGGCGTTATATGCTGATCATCCATCCTTTATTGACTCCAGAGGTACAGAAGGCCGTGCATAGATGGCACTGGTATTTTTTTGGATGATGAAAGCCGTGGTTGTACTTCTCTAAAAATATCTTCCCGTAAATATGGACTTTAGCTGCTTCAGGACCATTTTCTATGTGCACATATTTGTACAGTGAGTACATGAGTGTGATAGTATGTGACGAACTTGGGAATTTTCTTTTTGTCCCAGAGCGACAATAGTTGGTTTCAGCAACTGCAAAATGTTCTGTGTGATTCCTTATACTATCCATAAGTTCTGGCGAAGTGATTTCCATTTCGTGATAGCCCCTTTTGTCGTCTTCTATTTTGTTTCAGGATGTTCTTTTCTTCGTCGCTGTATCCACGACACATTTATGAATACCTAGTGTATTCAAAAACATGATCTTACAGACTTAGTTTCGTCACTCGTGGCAAGTGGTGGATAATAGTAAAGTTTAGTTTTGGGTAACCTCGTACACTAGTCGCTTTAAGGCTCTCGTGTGTATTACTGTGAATAAAGCCTGTTTTTTCCCCAGGCATCTCTAATTTATATTATCGTTCAAAAAAGATTAAGCATTTCTGCATGAATAAACTTTTTAGAACACTTTCTTCTGTAGCTGTCTCGAGATGGAGCTTACTCGTGGAACATGCAGTTTCCTGGCAGAGATATAGAATTGTCCGCGCTGTCATCTTATTTTGGAAACATTTCTAGCCGCTGTTCTGGATGCTTAATATTCTTATAGCGTTGCCTATTCTTGAAGATGTTTCTTACAAGTATTCTGAATTCTATTCCTTAAAGGACTGAACATCAGCAACAATATCTTCAGCTGCCATTTCCGGTGGCTCTTGTTCTGTTTCGTTAGCAACAGCTGCCTTTAAATGCTTCAAATTTTAACATTCGCTCTAGTTTGTGACTCTTCATGTCATTTGTCATCAGACCATGGTCACTGTTTCGAAATAGAAGGGGAGATTTCAGGTGGCGTATGTGAATTAAGATTGTCGTCACTGGCAACCAAAGTAGAAATCAAAGCGGCTCAGCTGCTTTTTCCCTCAGCAAACGTAATGAACCATTTGTAGCCACAGAAAAATAGAAACACGTTTTAGTATATTGTCAATTTTGTATCTATACTTTCCTTACAGTTCTGCTTAACAGTTATCACAAGAAATCAAATTGTTAATTTTTTAATGTTTCACTTAGTCTATAGAAAGTAAAGAAAAGAGAAGAAAAACATCCTAATACGTTTTCAAAACTGAGGAATATTAGAGTAATATTGCAAGACATTCCAACAAGAAATTATAAATCCCACAGAACGGCTGCCAGCATTTTTGTTTTCGCTCTGGAACTCATAATAAATTAACATCGTCAGGGAGCTCTGAAATCAAATAAACACACATGATTTCTTCACTACTTACAGCAGAAACTGGACACGCGCGTGAAGAACGGGGGAAAACTGTGCTGAACAAACGTTATTGACAATGTAGACAGTTTTAATTCAACACTGCACACTAATTAAGCACTAGAAGTAGGTAAGTCAGGATATTTCTTCTAGTATTACACTTATCTCACCTTTGGTAGTTCGTATAACAGCACGACTGGGCCACTCAGTTTATCTATTTGTAGCGCAGAAATACTCCCTGTTTTAATACTAACCTATTTGTTGAAATACGTATTGTGCTGCAGCAGCAAATCCAGTTATGGCATCTGATAGAGCACATCAAGTAGGAAGAGTGATGTAGGTAACCCAACAGAGCAAAAAATCAAATTACCTAGTTGTTGTGCTAAGGTGGCGATACATAGATAACATCGAGCCTCATCTAAATCAAAGAAAATTGCTTTTTAAATACCGTAACAGATGCGCAGAATTACAACACTTATTGATTCTTTGTCAAGCTTTCATCGCCCACAGCCAGACGGCACTCTCATCGTCTGTCACTGAGCTTCGCCTTCTCAAGAACATACAACAAATTTTTTCGTGACTGAAAAAATATTTAAAAAAATAATTTTCATGCACCTCACTTCTACCTCAATTATAAAATACTTAATTTTAATTATGATTTAGTTTGGGAGCTGAGGAGACATCTGCATTTCTTCTTGTTATGAAATTTAAATTAAATTTTTTTAAAAGAAGCGACAAAAAACTCCAAAAAGTAAAAAAAAAATAAAAACAAATCTATTGGCCCTTTAACTTTAATATAAGTAGTAACATTTTGATCCAAGCGTCGTAGCGTCGGGGAATTCCTACGTAAATAAAAAATAAGTTACAAGCAGCCATCGTTTCAAGAACAGCAGACTTTTATTACAGCTGGGTACAAGCCTCTTCTTTTTGGCTTCGTCTCTTCCACTCCTTCGCGTCCCGCATCCACATCTCAGAATAGACAGTGAAGTTATAATTACTTACTAAATAAAATACGAAAAGCACTCCGTCTCTTTAATTATCCTAGCATTGTTAAAGAATACAGTTTATTTTATATCATATTTTTACATAGTTAGATATCAAATTAGTTTCATCACAGGGTAGTGTCTTGGCTCAAATATTATTTAACATCTATACGAATGACCTTCCCATCAGCCACCAGAGACGAATGTTCATTTATGCCGATGATGCAGCAGTGGCCACACAGGATAAACCCTTTGAACAAGTGGAGGAGAATCTCACAGGAGCCTTAACAGAACTTGCTACCTATTACGAAGGCAATAATCTCAAACCAAACCTAGTAAATCTCAAGTATTCGCCTTCCATCCTAGGAACAAACAAGCCAAACAGAAACTCCGAGTCATGTGGCAAGGGGAAGAGCTGAAGCATACAAACAGCCCAAAATACCTGGGAGTAACATTGGACAGAGCCCTTACTTTTAAACAGCACTGCCAGAACACTAAAAAAAGGTCTGTGCCAGGAACAACATATTGCGGAAGCTAACAGGTTCATCGTGGGGAGCTCAACCACACGTTCTGCGCACCACGGGTCTGGCGCTGAGTATGTCAGCAGCGGAATACGCGGCGCCAGTTTGGAGGAACTCTGCTCGCACTAAGCAAGTTGACGTCGACGTAAACTAAACTGTACGTATTGCCACAGGATGCCTGAAACCAACTCCCAAAGACAAAATTATCCCATCGTAGGAGTAACACCACCCACTATCCGCAGACAAGTAGCCGCCGAGATCGAAAGATCAAAACAAAAGAATGATCCTCGGCACGCGATGCATATGCACCGGAAACAACGTGTCCCGCTGAAATCCCGCAGTAGTTTCATTGAAACTACTGAAGAGCTCGCCACCAGGCCCGTTGCAAGGCGGCTATCTCTTTGGGAAGAAATGGTGCCACACTCCACAATGGAACTACTTCAGGAGGGATCTGCAGGATTTCAACTACCTTTTACAATTTGGAGGTCATTAAACTGGCTGCGCACTGGAGTAACTGGGTGCAAATCAAACCTATTTAAATGGGGCTACAGTGATAGCGATAGGTGTGATTGCGGAGCAACACAGGACTTGGACCACCTATTGATTTGCCCAGATATGTCTATAACATGCACTAAAGACGATAGTTTGAAAGTCAATGACAAAGCAACCTACGTCACTAATTACTGGGAGGGTAAGATATAATTGGCGCATCCGGATACGGAATAAGAAAAAGAAATTTAGTTTCATGCATTAATGTATCGTACGAGGCCTGCGTTCTGTAGTGGTCTGATGACAGCGTACTAACACACGCTTATATCAAACCGCGAGCGCGAAGTGGCGCGGTGCGCGGGGCAGGACGTCTCTGAGAGAGCGGCAACGCGAACGGGCAGACGCATGAGGGCAGACGGTCGTTGACGGTAGTGTCTGTATTGCCAGTTTTTCAAAGTAAATTAACTAAGACCTAGGCTCTACGATTACATACCGTCGCAGACGAAGATAAGGAACTGAATATTAGCATGGTGTAGTAGTTTAAGAACCGTCCTGTGTGTAAATTTTAGTTTCTATATTTGGTTCTAGCACCCTCCAAATGTGTCTGGAAGGTTCTGTACGTGTACATGTACTGTGTAATCTGCCAGCCGGTGGCCTTTCGTTCCGTGTTCTTGTGTACTTGCATGGCTTCAGTTCTCATTGAATCTTCGTTGAGTAAAAATTAGTGTCCGTTGTTCACCCAGCTACGTCTAAGGACACCCGACTCTCGCTAGCTATGTGACATTACTCTGAAGTAGGCGCCAGGTATTTAAACTTGTGATGGCGCGCGTCGATGGCGACATAGTGACTCCCGTCACACTACAACAGAGCCGTCGTCTACATGACGAGAATCCCGAGTTCGAGCCACACTCTAGTTCTCGTTGACTGAAGAAGACAAGATAACCGAAATGGTGCCAGCCATTTGCCAAAATACAAGACATCTAGCGGCATTCTCTGGAGATGATGGCCAAGACCCAAGCAAGTGGTTAAAGAATACGAACGTATCGCCAACTGGAACAAGTGGGACGAAATAGTATGCTTGGCTAATGCATTTTTCTACTTAGAGGGGGCCGCCAAGCAGTGATATGGCATCAACGAGGAAAAGTTGACAAGCTGGGAAGTATTCCAGACGGAACTACAGAAGTCTATCGGAGACCACCAGCGAGAGAAGTTACAGACACAAGAAAAATTAAAATGCAGAGCACAGCGCTCAGGAGAAACAATGTCGTACATTCTAGACGTCTTGGAGCTGTGCAAAATTGTCGATCCTCGGATGGAGGAGGAAGAAAAAGTTGTTCATCTTATGAAGGGGGTTGCTGAGGACATGTACCAGGCCCTTCTACTGAAGCTAGTGTTCACAGCAAACGATTTCATAAAATGGTGCCAGTACATTGAGACGAAGCACCAAAAATGAATTGGCTGCAAGGAGTTTGCACGACTTCGAACGTTGTATCGATCGCTCTGATGGAGGAAGAAACAGATTTCACAAACTCCATTCGTCAGATAGTGGGAGAGGAAGTTCAAAAGGCTCTGGGAGTACCTGTCTAACCAAAAACAGAGATGCTGCAACGGATCGTAAGGCAGGAAGTGCAACAGACGCTAGCTGCAATCTCTCATTGTCCAATTACGTCGCTAACGGTAGACAGTCGACACTAGGAGGAATGGACGCTCCTACAACGCAGCATGAGGATCCTATTAAGACCCCAAGCAAGACTCCCATCTGGAGAACCCGGGAGAATATGCCGTTATGTTTTCATTGCTCGCGACTGGGATATAAAGTGCGCTGCTGCCAAGAAACGTGACAGATATTTAATGGTGCCTGTTCTAAGAGAATGCAAATTGTAATAAACCGACGCCAGCCCCAAGACTACGAAGAAGGACAAGAGGGTGTATTTACAGGAGGATATACGTCATCATCGCTGCGAGCTAGCCGCTGGGGGCGGCGCTCCCCAACACGCCGATCAAGGTCCTTATCGCCAGTTAGAATCTCCAGCTTATCACCTAGTCGCCACTGTCAAGAAAACTAAATGATGCAACCTTCCTTGGAGGTGAGGCCGTCTATGAGAAAAATCTTCTGCCGTCGATCATTACAAAAATATTGGGAAACTACGTCTGTATCTTCATGGATGACTGACTAACCCGAGCTCTTGTGGACTTTGGAGCGCTGTATTAAGTCATTTCGGAGAAGTACCGCCGCCAGGAGAAAATATAAAAATGCAGTAAATGAAACAGGCAAAAAGGAATACAAACGTCTAAAAAATGAGATCGACAGGAAGTGCAAAATGGCTAAGCAGGGATGGCTAGACGACAAATGTAAGGATGAAGAGGCTTATCTCACTAGGGGTAAAATAGATACTGCCTACAGGAAAATTAAAGAGACCTTTGGAGAAAAGAGAATCACTTGTATGAATATCAAGAGCTCCCACGCAAACCGAGTTCTAAGCAAAGAAGGGAAAGCAGAAGGTGGAAGGAGTATGGAGGGTCTACACAAGGGCGATGTACTTGAGGACAATATTATGGAAATGGAAGAGGACGTAGATGAAGATGAAACGGGAGATACGATACTGCGTGAAGAGTTTGACAGAGCACTGAAAGACCTGAGTCGAAACAAGGCCCTGGAAGCAAACAACATTCCATTAGAACTACTGACAGCCTTGGGAGAGCCAGCCCTGACAAAACTCTGCCATCTCGTGAGCAAGATGTATGAGACAGGCGAAATACCCTCAGACTTCAAGAAGAATATAATAATCCCAATCGCAAAGAAAGGAGCTGTTGACAGATGTGATAATTACCGAACTTTTTTTTTTTTTTGTCATCAGTCTACTGACTGGTTTGATGCGGCCCGCCACGAATTCCTTTCCTGTGCTAACCTCTTCATCTCAGAGAAGCATTTGCAACCTACGTCCTCAATTATTTGCTTGACGTATTCCAATCTCTGTCTTCCTCTACAGTTTTTGCCCTCTACAGCTCCCTCTAGTACCATGGAAGTCATTCCCTCATGTATTAGCAGATGTCCTATCATCCTGTCCCTTCTCCTTATCAGTGTTTTCCACATATTCCTTTCCTCTCCGATTCTGCATAGAACCTCCTAATTCCTTACCTTATCAGTCCACCTAATTTTCAACTACCGAGCTACCAGTTTAATACGTCATAGCTGCAAAATACTAACGCGAATTCTGTACAGACGAATGGAAAAACTGGTAGAAGTCGACGCCGGGGAAGATCAGTTTGGATTCAGTAGAAATGTTGGAACACGTGAGGCAATACTGACCCTACGACTTATCTTAGAAGAAAGATTAAGGAAAGGCAAACCTACGTTTCTAGCAATTGTAGACTTAGAGAAAGCTTTTGACAATGTTGACTGGAATACCCTCTTTCAAATTCTAAAGGTGGCAGGGGTAAAATACAGGGAGCGAAAGGCTATTTACAATTTGTACAGAAACCAGATGGAAGTTACAAGTGTCGTGGAGCATGAAAGGGAATCAGTGGTGGGGAAGGGAGTGAGATAGGGTTGTAGCCTCTCCTTGATGGTATTCAGTCTGTATATTGAGCAAGCAGTAAAGGAAACAAAAGAAAAATTCAGAGTAGGTATTAAAATCCATGGAGAAGAAATAAAAACTTTGAGGTTCGCCGATGACATTGTAATTCTGTCAGAGACAGCAAAGAAATTGGAAGAGCAGTTGAACGGAATGGACAGTGTCTTGAAAGGAGGATATAAGATGAACATCAACAAAAGCAAAACGAGGATAATGGAATGAAGTCGAATTAAGTCGGGTGATGCCAAGGGAATTAGATCAGGAAATGAGACTCTGAAAGTAGTAAAGGAGTTTTGCTATCTGGGGAGCAAAATAACTGATGATGGTCGAAGTAGAGGTGTTATAAAATGTAGACTGGCAATGGCAAGGGAAGCGTTTCTGAAGAGGAGAAATTTGTTAACGTCGAGTATAGATTTAAGTGTCAGGAAGTCGTTTCTGAAAGCATTTGTATGGAGTATGGCCATGTATGGAAGTGAAACGTGGACGATAAATAGTTTGGACAAGAAGAGAACAGAAGCTTTCGAAATTTGGTGCTACAGAAGAATGATGAAGATTAGATGGATAGATCACATAACTAATGAGGAGGTATTGAATAGAATTGGGGAGGAGAGGAGTTTGTGGCACAACTTGACAAGAAGAAGGGACCGGTTGGTAGGACTTGTTCTGAGGCATCAAGGCATCACAAATTTAGCATTGGAGGGCAGCGTGGAGGGTAAGAATCGTTTCCGGACACATGTCCACATAACATCTTTTCTTTATTTGTGTGTGAGGAATGTTTCCTGAAAGTTTGGCCGTACCATTTGTAACACCCTGTATAGATGCAGACGTAGACCACGGTCCCTCATTTACGGAGTGATCTAATCTTTCCAGGGCTACCATTTCCAATTTCTGGAAGAAGGCTGTTAAGCTTCCCAGACAGTTGTGCCTGTGTCGGCCGCTGCGGCCGAGCGGTTCTAGGCGCTTCAGTCTGGAATCGCGCGACCGCTACGGTCGCAGGTTCGAATCCTGTCTCGGGCATGGATGTGTGTGATGTCCTTAGGTTAGTTAGGTTTAAGTAGTTCTAAGTTCTAGGGGAACTGACGACCTCCGATGTTTAGTCCCATAGTGCTCAGAGCCATTTGAACCATTTGTGCCTGTGAAATATACGTTTTTGCCACCCACTAAAAGAACCTGGCGACTTTCCAGGGTCAGGAGGATCTCACAGTCCTACCTCCACTAGACGTGTACGCCAGCCTCCCTGTCCGTATCGTCCCAGCTTTTAACATGAGAATGCACAGTCTTACGACCTTCCACCACCTTCACAAAAGCTCTCTTAATTGGCTTCCTGCACCCACTTTCAGGCATCTGGGCGTCTTCTGGTGACTGGCCCAGGTAAAATGTTTTGAGAACCAGCACTCTTCTATCCGATTCAAGCAGAAAGAGGAGAGTGCTTCCGCCAGAAGTCCCTCTGCAGGTAAGAATCACAGAACATTGTTTCACAGAATCAGTCGCATGGGTAGGTCGCTATGCTCAGTATTTATGGCCCCCAATTCATTTCGCTCCCGGTTCTTAGTCACCTCTCTGCTATGCCCCCCCCCCCCCCCCCCCCCCAGTGCAAGCACTCTACAGGCTACACACGTAGTTACAAGAACATGCTGCCCACAGTTTCTTCATGAAGGATAAGCAATTAACCACACGTAGCAAATTTGGTACTGGGGAAACTGAGATCATGTCCTAAAAGATGAATGTTAATCTGACAGACAACGTTAAAGTGAGAGAGTGCCACGCCGCCTCTCAATGTCTCGTCAACAGAGCCAAGAAATGAGAGGTAATACCTTGGTTATCGGCAATGATTCCTCCTACGCTCCATTTGCAAATAGGACAGGGAAGAGAGGATTTGTTAATGGCAACAGAAGTATTCTCCGCCACACATTGGTAGGTTGCTCGGGTGAGTCTATGTAGATGTTAATGTGGATACAGAGCCTCTAACATCCTATTACTTTCGCCTGTAAATATGGAATGTTCCAAAGGATTGCTACTGAGATTAGTGGACAGCAAACGGCACACCCCGTATCACTTTCAGCTCTTATTTTTCGTTTGTATGTGTAAACTCAAAGATAGTTTGCTCACTTAATCAGCAGTGTTGCCGTTGATTGAATGCAACACAGAGTTCATAAAATCCGTCTCCTTCTGCCATATAATTCAGAGCTCGATACGTTGTTAGAACCATCACTTCCATACACTGCTACACAATTCCAGCGAACAACTGATTCTAATAGATGGTGCCACGTCATGTAACTCTGGTATACAGGGTTTGGACAACAATATGGCCGCGCGGTGTAGCCGCGCGTTCTAGGGGCCCCTTGTTACGGTCCGTGCGGTTGCCCCCGTCGGAGGTTCGAGTCCTCCCTCGGACATGGGTGTGTGTGTTGTCCATGACGTAAGTTTAAGTTAGATTAGGCATAGGGACCGATGACCTCAGCAGTTTGGTCCCATAAGACCTTACCCCAAATTTCCAACAATATGGAAACACCCGATGCTTGAACATAAAAACATATGCTAGCTGAGCCTGTATGTTGCGCTATATTTGATCAAAAATGGCTCCTGTGCAGTGTCAAATGGGTCTGAGCACTATGCGACTTAACTTCTGAGGTCATCAGTCGCCTAGAAATTAGAACTAATTAAACCTAACGAACCTAAGGACGTCACACACATCCATACCCGAGGCAGGATTCGAACCTGCGACCGTAGTGGTCGCTCGGTTCCAGACTGTAGCGCCTAGAACCGCACGGCCACACTCGTTGCAAGCGTCAGTCGTGGTCAGATCAGTGCTCTGTGTATATGAGAGTACATATGTAGCTCTGAACGAAGTGATCAGGCAGTGGAGAGCAATAAACGAGGAAATGGGAATACTAAAGACACATGTGGGGGACAAAGAGGCCAACAGGACTCTTGTGGACTGCCTAACCTTTTCAGACAACATAGCAGTACTAAGTGAGACGGAAGAAGACGCAAAGACACAACTCGACAACTTAAGTAAGGTAGCCAGAAAGGTGAGACTGAGAATCGCCTATAACAAGAGGAAGACCTTAAATACCACTGCAGACTGGGAAACACCCGAAGCCACTGCAAATGGTGGACAAATTTAAATACCTGGAAGAATTTATAACAGGAAGCAACAGGAGTAAGGAGGGAATGACAGAGAGGATAAAGAAGATGAGGTCAGCCTTCTGTATGACGAGAGAGATATACAATAAAAAGAATATATCCACAGAGGCAAAGATAAGCCACTACAAGGCAACGGCGAGGAATGCAGTATTATATGCTGCTGAGACGATGGCAGTAGGAAGAAATGGGGCAGAACAGCTAGAGAAATAAGAGAGAAAAATACTGAGAAAAATATTAGGTCCCAAAAGAGGTGGAGAGAGGTGGATGCGAAGGCCTAGGGAAGAATTGTACCGGAACATGAGAACAATATCCGGGGAAATCAGACTCAAAAGGGCAAGGTTTGCTGGGCATGTAGTTGGGATGAGTATGGACAGAATGACGAAGAGAGTGTGGGAGACAACAGGGGGACAAAGGGAAAGACAGGAACCAAGTAGGTTGTTGAACTTCGGAAAGACTGGTTGGAATTGGGAATCACGGTCGAAGGAAAGGAAAATTGGTGGAACAAATATACACCGACCAATATGCTGGAGATTAACGACAGAGAAGAATACAGGAAAAGATTAGGGTGTCACCAGTAGAGCCGACAGGAGAAAAAGACACTGAAGATCTCGGAGGAAGAGCGGGAGAGAAGAAGAGAAAGAATGAAGAGGTTCTGGGAGAAGAAGAGGAAAATGCAGTCCACGAAGGGGCTACCCGTGGTCCTACACAGGCCATAACGCAAGAAGAAGAAGGAGAGTACATTACGTAGGAGCTAAGAGAAAACGAGGGCAAATTGCCGATGCTCATATAGTGGGTGCATCAGTAATCAAGATATCCGAAGTGTTTGGTGTTTCAAGAGGCATCGTATCGAAGATTTATACGACATGCATGGAAAGTGGGAAAACACAACAAGGAAGAAAGTGTGTGTTGAGTGATCGAGACAGGCGTTCATTGAGGAGGATTGTGACAAAAAATAATAAGACTAAAGCTAAAAAAGTCACTGTGAGAGGTGGCATGAGCCCTCTCTCATATTTCTATCTTACGATTCTCCTCTCTAATTGCATGCGGTGGAAAGTTGCTATTCCTTTACACGCGGACTTCCCACGCAGCGTCTCTCGTCACCCGGGTGGTCCAGTGACAAGCGGGCTCTGTTTGACTTTGAAACGGTAAGCCGACAGGTGTGAGGGAGTCGAGTGAATGCTTTCCAGATGCCGACATTGTCAAGAGGCACGCCCGCAGGGCCTGAAGTAGCGGCTGGGCTAGAGGTTCCGTTACTTCGCAGAAACTTAGCGAAAACACTTTCTGGCGGGCTACCAGCGAGGCGTGGGAATGACTTGTGTACCCAGGCAGCTGTGGCGGGAAAATTCCCACGCTTTCTGCAAAATAGTAACTGTGATTGGCTTGCTCAGGGCATAGCTCCATGACGTAGCAAGATCGGCGCAGAAATTGGCGCCAAGAATCTCCATTGGTGGAATGGTAGCGTTCCGGCAATGGAGTGGAATTTTCCACCGGTTTTCGAGTTGCTGATTGGAACGTTTAACCACGGCCACTGTCGTGGGGGCGGGAATGTTCTGTGTTCGGTTTTGTACGGGTGCTCTTGTAAGTAGTCGGCTCTCGCCTTTTGGTCGAGGACATCAAAGCAACCAGCCAACGGCTCCGGTATGCCAGACCGTGTCCTGGCAATCACGAAGACAGTTTGGTAATGTATATCTGCAGCACCGGCAGATAGGGATTTTCCTAGGTGATAATCAGAGCTCAGCAGAGCGCGCCTGTTCGTCTTTTTTCTAACTTTGTTCTGTCTTGGGTAGCAGCAATTAATGTTGGGTTGACTATGTGTTTTCTCTAAGATTTGAGTTGCAAGGAATTGTCTGCACATACCACATCGTCATAATCCTCACAATCCACACTCCTGGAAATTGAAATAAGAACACCGTGAATTCATTGTCCCAGGAAGGGGAAACTTTATTGACACATTCCTGGAGTCAGATATATCACATGATCACACTGACAGAACCACAGGCACATAGACACAGGCAACAGAGCATGCACAATGTCGGCACTAGTACAGTGTATATCCACCTTTCGCAGCAATGCAGGCTGCTATTCTCCCATGGAGACGATCGTAGAGATGCTGGATGTAGTCCTGTGAAACGGCTTGCCATGCCATTTCCACCTGGCGCCTCAGTTGGACCAGCGTTCGTGCTGGACGTGCAGACCGCGTGAGACGACGCTTCATTCAGTCCCAAACATGCTCAATGGGGGACAGATCCGGAGATCTTGCTGGCCAGGGTAGTTGACTTACACCTTCTAGAGCACGTTGGGTGGCACGGGATACATGCGGACGTGCATTGTCCTGTTGGAACAGCAAGTTCCCTTGCCGGTCTAGGAATGGTAGAACGATGGGTTCGATGACGGTTTGGATGTACCGTGCACTATTCAGTGTCCCCTCGACGATCACCAGTGGTGTACGGCCAGTGTAGGAGATCGCTCTCCACACCATGATGCCGGGTGTTGGCCCTGTGTGCCTCGGTCGTATGCAGTCCTGATTGTGGCGCTCACCTGCACGGCGCCAAACACGCATACGACCATCATTGGCACCAAGGCAGAAGCGACTTTCATCGCTGAAGACGACACGTCTCCATTCGTCCCTCCATTCACGCCTGTCGCGACACCACTGGAGGCGGGCTCCACGATGTTGGGGCGTGAGCGGAAGACGGCCTAACGGTGTGCGGGACCGTAGCCCAGCTTCATGGAGACGGTTGCGAATGGTCCTCGCCGATACCCCAGGAGCAACAGTGTCCCTAATTTGCTGGGAAGTGGCGGTGCGGTCCCCTACGGCACTGCGTAGGATCCTACGGTCTTGGCGTGCATCAGTGCGTCGCTGCGGTCCAGTCCCAGGTCGACGGGCACGTGCACCTTCCGCCGACCACTGGCGACAACATCGATGTACTGTGGAGACCTCACGCCCCACGTGTTGAGCAATTCGGCGGTACGTCCACCCGGCCTCCCGCATGCCCACTATACGCCCTCGCTCAAAGTCCGTCAACTGCACATACGGTTCACGTCCACGCTGTCGCGGCATGCTACCAGTGTTAAAGACTGCGATGGAGCTCCGTATGCCACGGCAAACTGGCTGACACTGACGGCGGCGGTGCACAAATGCTGCGCAGCTAGCGCCATTCGACGGCCAACACCGCGGTTCCTGGTGTGTCCGCTGTGCCGTGCGTGTGATCATTGCTTGTACAGCCCTCTCGCAGTGTCGGGAGCAAGTTTGGTGGGTCTGACACACCGGTGTCAATGTGTTCTTTTTTCCATTTCCAGGAGTGTAGTTTAGAGACAACTTCACATTCACAGCGTTTGTTTGAGTATCCAATTTGAGCCAATTTGATGTATTGTAAATGTTTCATGTGTTGTTGTTTATTATTTTGTGTTTAGTCTTAATAAATCATATTGTTATTTTGGACAGAACTTTCATTCTGTTAATCGGTAGAGCAACCCCATCATTCCTCACTATGTTAATGAAACCTTCGTTTATTTAACTTATTTATCAAATTAAATTATTGCAGGTGCCAAACTCTCTTCTACTCCACTGTCAGGGTTGATTAGAGTCAGTTCGCGTATTTTTTTTTCCTTGTGAAACAGCAAAAGTTGGAGTTAGAATAGGGGGGGCTTAGAGTATCATGTACATATGTAGATTCTAGAAGAATTGAGTGTTAAATACACTGCTAGCCCCGGCACCTCGCATAAAATGACGACCCTGCCAGGATCTTCCCTGTGAATCGCTGATAAGCAAGCGGTATTATCCGTAGAGACACTCAGAATTTTTTTTGCTTAATTTTTTATTGATTAATACCCAAGTTTTTTCTGGTAGTTCCGCGTTTAGTTTGAAGTAACGGCGCATGATTACAGTTTTTGTTGTCAGTGTATATATTTTTTTTGTTCATTGTTTTTTGTTCCTTTGATGGTGTGTCTGTATCACATCACACTTTGTTGGGTTTGTGTACGGTTTCTGTACCACAACAAATCATGCGTATAATTACAGCGTTGGAGCGGCGTTGTTGAAACTTTATGTATATGTGTAAAAATATATGGAGTAGATTAATTTTATTGTGTATTTTAGATAAATTTGTTTTTCATGAATGATAACGAGAAGTAAGGCACGCCTATTATCGAGCGACGCTAAAACAAAAGAGGATAGCATAATGGATAAGGGGCAGTTTACCGACGGGAATAGGTTCGGATATGAGATGGGCACATTTTTAGCAGGACAGGATGCCAGGGTCATTGATGAGGAAGGTGATTTGGACGCGATCTTAGAGCAGCGTTGCGGCCGTGATTATGATAGTGAGGTAGAGGATGAAACAGAGACAGGCACACAGGTCGAGACGGTAGCAGAAGTTTATAATCAAACGAACGAGAGCAGACAGGGGCCAGCTCGGCCACGTCAGAGCTCTAGCGCCCAGGTGTCCAGAGTTACATCACCCATGTGTGACGAGGATCAAAATGATGACATTAACCCAATACTGAGCTTCCTACGATCAATGAAAGAAGAAGCTGACGAACAACGTAAGAAGGAGAAGGAAGAAGATGAGAAACAACGTAAGAGGGAGAAGGAAGAAGCTGACGAACAGTGTAAGAGGGAGAAGGAAGAAGAGGAGAAACAACGTAAGAAGGAGAAGGAAGAAGAGGAGAAACAAAGTAAGAAGGAGAAGGAAGAAGCTGACGAACAGCGTAAGAAGGACACTGAGGCAATAATTTCGCATATAGGGGAAATTCGTGGGGAATTACTAACAATAAAGAAAGAATGTGAAGAAGCAAAACAAATGTCAATGGTAGCACAAAAAGTAGCAGGCCTAGCCAAAACGGCAGCAACAGGGGCAATGAAAATCGCAAAAGTAACTTCTCAACTCGCAGGGCGCTTGCGACGTGCGACACAAGCACACTCAAAATCACTAGCGGTCTTAAAGACTCAAGGTAATATTGTGGTTACGAACATCACGAAACGAATGAAAGAAGTAGAGAGTCGGATAGAAAAACTAGAACGAAACGGGCACACGAGCACTGCGCGTTCGGATACCAATGATGGAGTACACAGAATTGTGTCTCCGAGGAAAAGCCCGCCGTGCTCTAGCCCAGTGACAGCGTGCGGAACGAACAATGCACACGCAGAAACAGCGAGTAATAGCTCCAATAATTGCAACCCACTTAGAGGAGTGAATGCTGAATGCCACTTCCACTGTGATACAGAGGTAGCACATCACAGTTATCAGCAAGATAGATCAGGACACTCAGCAGACGTGCAAGTATCAGAAACGAGTGATAACACCAGTGCGAGGATCGGACAGAATTTTGATCACAATCACTTCCTGTCGATACTAAAATTCCAGAAATTCAAAGATAATGGAGGGTCGATGCATCCGAAGAGCTGGGTGGATGCAATTTACAAATTCATTACCGTCGTCATGGCCAACCCAGGCCAAATTAGAATTCATGTGTGGACACATCGAAGGCCAAGCTGCGGAAAAGATGCGGGGCGTGGCAGTGACGTGTCGGGCTTACCAGGAATTTGTTGGTGCATTCCTGCGGACCTACTGGTCAAAGGAAACGCAAGACAGGATTAAAGAGGAAATAATATTTTGTCCTGAACTGGAGGTGTCCGGGCATAAAAGCGCAACCAAATTTTTTGATGATTTACTCAAGAAGAATCAGTTTTTAGATAGTCCATATAGCAACGGAGAAATCATTAAATTTTGCTTTTCCAAATTGCCTGTTAGGTATCAACAGACACTTGTCGGGAAGTGTGGATCTGACGTAGAAGCATTCAAGAGTCTATTGCGCGAACTCGAAGTAGTCTTCGATAAACAAGACGCCAAGGACAGGAAGAAGGCGCAAAATAACAAATACCACGGGCCAGCAAGGGAAGACGACAACAGATCGCATAATCGCACTCGTCAGTTAGGAAACCAGGGTTACGGAAATCAAGGTTACGCTTTTCAAGGTTATGGAAACCAGAGACACGGAAACCATAACGTCAGGGAACAGGGTCAATCTAGACAAGGAATCTGGGACAGGAGGAATAACGAACGGCAAAGCGACCGTAATTGGAGAGAACGAAGTCAAGGACAACAGGAGAACCAGGAGATTGAAATTAGACCTGCAAATCCTAATGCACGTCAGAGGAGGGGGAGTCTAACAAGGGATTGGCGCTAGTCCATAGGATTCCACCACATCTCTCACACAAAGAAGTTCGAGGAATAATAGTAGTTTAAGTGGTGTACATAGTAGAATAGGCAAAGATATGAACCTTTCTTCGGGGAACAATAATCGTTGCATTAATAGATTAAGATTGTTAAAATACACTCCTGGAAATTGAAATAAGAACACCGTGAATTCATTGTCCCAGGAAGGGGAAACTTTATTGACACATTCCTGGGGTCAGATACATCACATGATCACACTGACAGAACCACAGCCACATAGACACAGGCAACAGAGCATGCACAATGTCGGCACTAGTACAGTGTATATCCACCTTTCGCAGCAATGCAGGCTGCTATTCTCCCATGGAGACGATCGTAGAGATGCTGGATGTAGTCCTGTGGAACGGCTTGCCATGCCATTTCCACCTGGTGCCTCAGTTGGACCAGCGTTCGTGCTGGACGTGCAGACCGCGTGAGACGACGCTTCATCCATGCTCAATGGGGGACAGATCCGGAGATCTTGCTGGCCAGGGTAGTTGACTTACACCTTCTAGAGCACGTTGGGTGGCACGGGATACATGCGGACGTGCATTGTCCTGTTGGAACAGCAAGTTCCCTTGCCGGTCTAGGAATGGTAGAACGATGGGTTCGATGACGGTTTGGATGTACCGTGCACTATTCAGTGTCCCCTCGACGATCACCAGTGGTGTACGGCCAGTGTAGGAGATCGCTCCCCACACCATGATGCCGGGTGTTGGCCCTGTGTGCCTCGGTCGTATGCAGTCCTGATTGTGGCGCTCACCTGCACGGCGCCAAACACGCATACGACCATCATTGGCACCAAGGCAGAAGCGACTCTCATCGCTGAAGACGACACGTCTCCATTCGTCCCTCCATTCACGCCTGTCGCGACACCACTGGAGGCGGGCTGCACGATGTTGGGGCGTGAGCGGAAGACGGCCTAACGGTGTGCGGGACCGTAGCCCAGCTTCATAGAGACGGTTGCGAATGGTCCTCGCCGATACCCCAGGAGCAACAGTGTCCCTAATTTGCTGGGAAGTGGCGGTGCGGTCCCCTACGGCACTGCGTAGGATCCTACGGTCTTGGCGTGCATCCGTGCGTCGCTGCGGTCCAGTCCCAGGTCGACGGGCACGTGCACCTTCCGCCGACCACTGGCGACAACATCGATGTACTGTGGAGACCTCACGCCCCACGTGTTGAGCAATTCGGCGGTACGTCCACCCGGCCTCCCGCATGCCCACCATGCGCCCTCGCTCAAAGTCCGTCAACTGCACATACGGTTCACGTCCACGCTCTCGCGGCATGCTACCAGTGTTAAAGACTGCGATGGAACTCCGTATGCCACGGCAAACTGGCTGACACTGACGGCGGCGGTGCACAAATGCTGCGCAGCTAGCGCCATTCGACGGCCAACACCGCGGTTCCTGGTGTGTCCGCTGTGCCGTGCGTGTGATCATTGCTTGTACAGCCCTCTCGCAGTGTCGGGAGCAAGTTTGGTGGGTCTGACACACCGGTGTCAATGTGTTCTTTTTTCCATTTCCAGGAGTGTATTAACACGCTGCGTTTTCTCGCATAAGAATTTACTGCTGTTAACTTTTTGTCTATGTTCGGGATCTCCTCTGTCGTTGCGATAAGAGGCACTACCTTTCCATGAGCAATGTTTGTGTCCTTTCCTATCTGGTGTCCATGTTAAGGGGTAAAGATGAGTGACGAGATGTCGCACAAACGGGCGCATACAAGAACGTGCTCTTAGAAGCGTTCTGAGAAGTCATGATACGCTCCATAGCGGCCACAGCCAGTTCGTGAGACGTTCATACCAATGCTTGCAGACACGCGTCAGTGCACTGCAAGATTGTGGTATATTGCGTGATTTCGAGGATGAATATGGGCAGTATAGTTTTTTTTGCAGAGCTGCGCCAGCTTCGTTGTCTTGCAAGTCGGGGTGAACCTGTGAGCGTTTGACTCCAATGGTGCCCTAGGGCTTAGACGGTAGAAATGCGGGCATAAAGCCTACCATGCCAATGTGCTGGTTGGGAATTTAGCGTGTTGCTCGTGACTGTCACAGATGAATAACCAGGGACTTATACTTGGATATTCGTGACATACTGTGTAGCTGGCGTGTGTTGGGCGGCTGAATCCGCAACAGGAACCAGTCCTGGCTTGGTCATATTACATTGCTTCTGGAAAGGTGTGCTTTGATCGTGAAAACCGCATCACATAGAGAAGGAAGTTGCAACTATAAATTTATTGTCGTGTATAGCCATGGCTAACCCAGTCTCTGGAGTTTCAGTGAGGCGTAGTGAGAACTCGGAGGCCAAGTCGCATGGCGCGCACATCACTGTCGTCAATAGCGGCGAGCAACGAGACATCTCAGCAGAACAGGAATAATGTAAGATTGTTGTATAAGGTAAAATAATAATAATAATAATAATAATAATAATAATAATAATAATAGAGAGAGTACCATATACTAGGATAAGTTAAACTGTAGGATTTAACAATAACTAGATTAATACTGTGGCGGTTTTCTACCACAAGTCTTCAGCAGAGCGCGCCTGTTGAGACGCTATTTTTCAGGTCACCAAACCACAGACCCGAGATGGAGGGACAACGGGCGAGCAAAAGTAGCATAGTTGCAAGTTCTTTATAGCACAGTAAAACTTAGACCTGCGTAAGAACATAATTTAATTAAAAGACATTGAATGTAGATCGTTGGCAAATGGTAGTTAATTCTTGAGCATGTCTACTATCGATCTATATAATTAATAGTAATATTAGTGCGGGCCCGCACGTTTAGCTGTTCATCCAGTGTAGCGTCACACACCATGTACGGTAGTGAGACCAGTCTTTATTTTGTTATAATGATAGCCATAGATTAATAGCTATAAAAGTAAAATAAGAGTGTCTGAAATGACAGACCATCAATGTGTCATTATGTAAATTTATTGCTGGCCATGGTGGTCTAGCGGTTCTGGCGCTGCAGTCCGGAACCGCAGGACTACTACGGTCGCAGGTTCAAATCCTGCCTCGGGCATGGGTGTGTGTGGTGTCCTTAGGTTAGTTAGGTTTAAGTAGTTCTAAGTTCTAGGGGACTTATGACCTAAGATGTTGAGTCCCATAGTGCTCAGAGCCATTTGAACCATTTTTGTAAATTTATTATAACATAGAAGGTCATGAGAAAAAAATTTAGGCATAAGATTTTTGTCAGAACTGTGCAGATGACAGGTATCGTAGCAATGCAGAGGCCAGCCAGCGCAAAAACAAGAGGTCTTCGGCCACCTGACGCGAAGGGCGTGAGAGCATCCGGTTCTACAAGCTGACAGTCACCGGGCCGTATACCTGAGGGATTAGGCGGCAGACAGCCCTCTCCGGGCCACAAGCGAAAGTGAGGCTGGCCGTTGACACTGACACGCGACCCACACGCGACAGCCATCGAGCTCTCCGGACGCGGCAGCCGTTTGGAGGGATTCCCTGTGGCAGACCACGTTGTCGTGAATACACGAAGAAGATCACATATGGTGTCATAACCGGCGTCTCATGTGCCTCAGGACAGAAAGGGACGCTATATACTCACCTGTTTGGGTTTTTACAACTCACTAGCATTGGCCGATCTGCATACACAAAGCAGTATCGTGCCACACTAACAAATGTATGGTCTCATTTCTAACTTCTCCTCTCTATTAGAGAGCAGTTTTAGCAATCGTCGCTCCTAGTTCAATCCTATATGGATGACCTCACACACTTGTGGAGTCACTCCACGTGCCATCATCCCTCGTCGAACTGCAATATTGGGAAACGTAAAGTACTGTCCAGCGAGAGAAGAGACCTAGACTAGTGATGCATCCCAACAAGTAGACCTCAGAGACAATTAATCGACGTGAGGAGGGCCTATCACTGTGGTTCCTACCGTACTGCTGTGATCATATGCGTGGTTCTGACTACAATCTCAACAGCATACTGCAGATGCTCCAGCACTCCCTATTGGTGTTGCAACAACGTAGCAACAACACCCGACGTTTAGCCCTATGTGATGTCAGTACTGTGGCCCCATCCCAAAAGCCCCCTCCAATGCTCAAGACATGGAACCACGTGCATCAATGCATATGACTCAACATACCAACCCCCTCAGAGAAACTAATGAATTTGTGAAGTGCTTCGAACATTTCTAACAATGTGATTTAGTGCCTCATTCTCAGCACAGTCGTGAACAGTGTGCAATGTGCACGCACAACTTAATGTCCCATGAACCTTGTTTCTTTTTTAAATTTCTTTCTCTAGTGTTGTTTTTGTAATGTATGTGATACCTTGTATGTGTTTGTTTTACACTGTAATTCTTATTACAAATTACTGTATTGTTCTCCACACCATGTTTTTTTTGTATCTTGTATTTATTGTTGTGTGTATGCAAACAGTGTGCCTGAAGTCCCCATAAACTGAAGCAGATACCACCACTGTCATTGTGAATGGACCATCAGTTCAGGGAACATTTTGTAAAGGTTATTCTTGCTGCAGGGAGACAGAATGAATCGGAGGTTGTAATTAGATTCTGAAAGCTCACAAAGAGATTGTTAACTTAAATAGTATCATGTGTGAGTGAGTGCAGGTTAGTTTAATGATTAAAATTGTTGTAACATCTTGGGCATTTAATTGCGGAGCACTCCAACTCTGATTGTAAAGAATAAATTGCTCCTTATTTGGCTCACATGTCCAGGCCATATTTAGAGAGTGAATGTCTGTGTGAATCGGTGTTTGGAAGGGGCTCCCTGGGTATGGATTTGTGATGTGAGTGTTAGTGTTCCATATTAAGAAGGTGAAGTTGGCTACATCATAAATAATCCTCCCTCTATGAGCTGCATTTTTCAGTTGCAGTGATTTTCTTTATAGAGTGCAGCATGTGCAGCCAGTTTGCGAGATTGTTCTTGGGCGATTGACTCACTACCTTGCTCCTAAGTGAGCCAACTGCTCACCAATTACAATCTAAAATGGCGTAGCGGCTATGAGATGTGGCATGAGCCCCCTCTCATATTTCTATCTTACGATTCTCCTCTCTAATTGCATGCGGTGGAAAGTTGCTATTCCTTCACACGTGGACTTCCCACACAGCGTCTCTCGTCACCCGGGTGGTCCAGTGACAGGCGGGCGCTGTTTGACTTTGAAAGGGTAAGCCGACAGGTGTGAGGGAGTCGAGTGAATGCTTTCCAGACGCCGACATTGTCAAGAGGCACGCCCGCAGTGCCTGAAGTAGCGGCTGGGCTAGAGGTTCCGTTACTTCGCAGAAACTTAGCGAAAACACTTTCTGGCGGGCTACCAGCGAGGCGTGGGAATGACTTGTGTACCCAGGCAGCTGTGGCGGGAAAATTCCCGCTCTTTCTGCAAAATAGTAACTGTAATTGGCTTGCTCAGGGCACAGCTCCGTGACGTAGCAAGATCGGCGCAGAAATTGGCGCCAAGAATCTCCATTGGTGGAATGGTAGCGTTCCGGCAATGGAGTGGAATTTTCCGCCGGTTTTTGAGTTGCTGATTGGAACGTTTAACCACGGCCACTGCCGTGGGGGCGGGAATGTTCTGTGTTCGGTTTTGTACGGGTGCTCTTGTAAGTAGTCGGCTCTCGCCTTTCGGTCGAGGACGTCGAAGCAACCAGTCAACGGCTCCGATACGCCAGATCGTGCCCTGGCAGTCAAGAAGACAGTTTGGTAATGTATATCCGCAGCACCGGCAGATAGGGATTTTCCTAGGTGATAATCAGAGCTCAGCAGAGCGCGCCTGTTCGTCTTTTTTCTAACTTTGTTCTGTCTTGGGTAGCAACAATTAATGTTGGGTTGGCTATGTGTTTTCTCTAAGATTTGAGTTGCAAGGAATTGTCTGCACATACCACATCGTCATAATCCTCACAATCTAGTTTAGGGACAACTTCACATTCACAGCGTTTGTTTGAGTATCCAATTTGAGCCAATTTGATGTATTGTAAATGTTTCATGTGTTTTTGTTTATTATTTTGTGTTTAGTCTTAATAAATCATATTGTTATTTTGGACAGAACTTTCATTCTGTTAATCGGTAGAGCAACCCCATCATTCCTCACTATGTTAATGAAACCTTCGTTTATTTAACTTATTTATCAAATTAAATTATTGCAGGTGCCAAACTCTCTTCTACTCCACTGTCAGGGTTGATTATAGTCAGTTTGCGTATTTTTTTTTCCTTGTGCAACAGCAAAAGTTGGAGTTAGAATAGGGGGGCTTAGAGCATCATGTGCATATGTAGATTCTAGAAGAATTGAGTGTTAAATACACTGCTAGCCCCGGCACCTCGCAACTGCATAAATGAATGTCGCAGTCGAAAACCCTGTTAGCATCAAAACAGCAGGAAGGGAGCTTCGTACGCTTTGAATCGCAGTGTGAGTTTCAATTTTAAAATCTGTCATCAGTGATGCAAACAACCGAAATAGGAAACGTGAAGCCAGAGCCATAAACCTGAACTGTGGAGCAATGAAACAAATTTATTTGATCGGTTGAGTTTTGCTTAACACTGCTGCAAATTTCTCGCGGAATTTACGACCCAGGAGTGAAACACGGCAGGGGGTCGGTGATAATTTCAGCAGCCATATTGTTTTATTCTATGGGACCCGTGGTCACGCTGCAAGGTCACGTTGCTGCTAAGGATTATGTGAGCATTATCGGTGACAGGTCCATCACACGGTACAATGTTTGCTCCCCAGTTGTGTGTGGCGTACTTTGGAGAGAATGGTGCGTGATCTTTATCCACCATCATTAGCATTACGTGAACTTTCCACTATTTTGCAGGAAGAATGGTATAAGATTATCATGAAAACCTCACGGCAACTACCTTTATCCATTCCGAGACGTGTGAACGCTGTCTTGAATGCCAACGGTTTTCCTACGCCGTATTCTATTTTTAGTGTTTTGATATTTTTGTTCACCCCCCTGTAATGCTGCTAGATTTAAGGTATTCCTCCTTCGGTTTACAATGGATGATAATGCCTATAGTCCTACTTTGAGGTAAGCTGGAGAGTGAGTAATTGGTAATCTCGATATCTAGCATCTAACGGACATTTATTAACAAGGTATAAAAATAATGGGTTGGATAGAATACATTCCTAAGGTCTTGTGGGGATTATTTTAAACTTATAGTCTCTCCTACAGGTAAAAAACTTTCTATTTGCTTTGTTTACCCACGTTCTTACGGGGTACAAAGTGGGCAGGTGTTGGTTGCGTCATTAACTCCATAAAATCTTACCTTGGAGTCAGTACTGGATTACCTGCTCACAGAACATGAAATACGTGACCAAATTACTTCCTGTCCTGGCACAAGGCGGCAACGACACTTTTCAGCTGTCACTGAGTAAGGAACGGATTCGGAGCAGAGCTGGTTGTGTGGCGCCATCGCCGGCCATTAAGAGAGAGACCCGCCGACTCGTGAAGCTGACCGGCGAGTTACGAAGGAGGGGAAGGGCAGCGGCCGACTCCGTCTCGTCGGGCAGCCGCGGTATCTGCGGGCCCCCATCTCGTCCGTCGACGCCTCTACTAATGACCGCCGCTCGAGCTGCGAGTGGCTTCAGAGCGATGCGCGAAGCGGGAACCGGTTTTCTAGGCTGCAAAGGCCTGTAGCCACGGCGTGAAACACTCTGTCACACTCTTAATGTAGTCAGTCTCGTCATTTGGCTTTAGTGTGTTCCTAGTTTTTCATTTAGTTTCCGCCTACTTCCCCATTCAATGTATTCCTAACACGTCACGTGAAGAATATAGGAAACTTCTTTTACTCGGAAAAAACATCTTTTCTCATCGCTCGATAATTTCCTTCGTTTGTGCAGTTCCCGTGAAGCAAGACTTGCGAAAAGATGTTGTGATGCCATGGATGGTCAACATTATTCCCGAAATAACAAAAAAAAAATGGTTCAAATGGCTCTGAGCACTATGGGACTTAACTTCTGAGGTCATCAGTCCCCTAGAACTTAGAAGTACTTAAACCTAACTAACCTAAGGAGATCACACACATCCATGCCCCAGGCAGGATTCGAACCTGCGACCGTAGCGGTCGCGCGGTTCCAGACCGTAGCGCCTAGAACCGCTCGGCCACTCCGGCCGGCCCTGAAATAACCTTTCTTTTACAAGAATGATTGTTTATCATTTATCATATACAATCCATCATTCTTCTAAACGAAAGAAGATATGTGCAAAATTATATTTTTCACTTCTCTTTTGTCTGATTCTCTCGTCCCGAAGGACGAGAGTGAGTTGGAAACGATATATTCGACGTTTTTTATTTGCATGTTTAAATTATTTAAAGAGGAGAGATATACATTCGTGATGCTAAAACTGCATGAACCCGCGAGGTGTATGTAACGTATAGCGTGTCTCTGTGTCGTTGCCTAATATTGTCTCTGCAATGGGATTCTCACGTCTACAAGTGATTAACGTGATCCTGACTTTGACAGCCCACATCTAGAGATTTCCATAAAATGCAGTATCGTGTTGTGGTTTTACTTCATTTCAGTTTAGCACATCAAACCAATCACTCTTATTAGGATACTACGAGAATGAATCACAGTTTGACACCGTAAATTATACGAGTACTTATATGTGTACGAAACTGTAGAATTTATTTAATTTCAGAAAAAAGTGAATGTGTTGTTACATTTTAAAATTCATGTTTAGAAAAAACTCAAATTTTTAAGTTAATTATCTCAATTTTTACCACAGTTTTTAATAGATTTGGAAAATTCTAGAGTTTTGCGTTAAGGAGTTTATTTTTGATAAACAGTCCAAAATTCATCGAAGAATCTCTCTCACTTATGAAGAAAAGTGTACGTATAGCAACAAATGCAGTCAAAAGTAAGTGAAAAATGATGAAATTTCACATGTTAAAAAAAAACTGATTTTGTTATGTATGTGAACTTCCACTGCTATGAGTGTGAATCCTGAATCCTTCTTGGTCATGCTGACAAAGTTTCAGGAATTTATTTGTAAAAGTATAGGCAGTGGAAATTAAAATGTCCTGTGGTATCTCACCTGGGCCAAGTCGACCCGTTTGACGTTCTACCCCCCTTAAAAGAAGAAATGTTAACGATGTGTTTATGATGAGACTAAAGCACTATCCGCACTTAAACAGAGTGGGTCAATACTGAGATAGGATAAATTCAAAATATGGAGTTAAATGATGTTTTGGGTACTGGAGTGGAGATGTATTAGATGAATTGTTACGTGGTGAGGTGTACTGTGAAATGGTTCAAATGGCTCTGAGCACTATGGGACTTAACTGCTGTGGTCATCAGTCCCCTAGAACTTAGAACTACTTAAACCTAACTAACCTAAGGACATCACACACATCCATGCCCGAGGCAGGATTCGAACCTGCGACCGTAGCGGTCACGCGGTTCCAGACTGTAGCGCCTAGAAACGCACGGCCACTCCGGCCGGCTACTGTGAAATAATTGATGACAAGCGACGTGGGATTTTGGATGAAGGTAACTAGGATAGAGGGCAGGAAATAACTATGAGAGAGAAGAAAGGACTAGGGCGGAGAAAGAGGAGGCATCGATGACATAAGAATGGGTATGGAGGAAAGGATTGGATCTACTAAAAAGGATAAATGTGAGGGTTGATATCATTGTGAGGGAGAGAATATGGAGGAGTTGTGGGAGGGATGTATTTTTGTTGCCTCAGCAAGGCCCTACTGCTAATTAGAGGGTAAACTATATGGTTAATTTAATCAAGCTAGCGGTGTTTATACAGTATATGGTGAAATACAATGTGGACGAAGAGGGAGAACAATTAAAAGATGTTTTCTTCATTGTGGGAATTGTATTAGTATAGATAAGTGTTTCCTTCTTTCTCTGATGAGAGAGAGAGAGAGAGAGAGAGAGAGAGAGAGAGAGAGAGAGAGAAGCAAGAGGATGAAATCCATTGACATTAGTGCATATAAGCGTCATGAGTGTGTGTTTTGTGGTACTTATGATGACAGAGTGAGGCACAAAGAAAAGAGTAAAATCGACTGGCCGTATCTAGTCTGTTACTCTTGACAAGAGTCAGAGAGACCATAAAGCTTGATGTTTTATCTGTCTGACCGATCAGCATCGACAGTGTATCATGCTCTTACTTTGTGACGCACGACAGACTTTGGGACAATTTTTGGTATCTGTAATCTTTTCGCTTTTCTCTCCCTGCCAGCCACACACAGACGACGATAACTCCCTCTATAAGATTCAGTTCTCAGTCCTGCGCAGCATTATTGTCCTTTGAAACTTAGGCAAGTATCTGATCACCATCACCTACAAAGATGTGGTACCTGTCTTCCACACTGTAAGAAGTGAGTAGACATCAAACAGTGGTAACAATGGACTGAGTGGAAAAAAGCTATGCTTTACTCCTCGCTGTCATCGTATACGCTAAGGACAGAGTAGGACAAGGGTGGCACAGGCAGTCGGATGCGAATTTGTTGAAGGAAACGGACCGGCGATCTCCTGAAGACAAGTTCCCTAGGCACTGCTGCATCTTTTTTATGCAAACATGTGGAAGGAAAGCTGAAAGTAATGCAGACTACCACGTGGCGAAGCTGTGCAAGGAACCGTAAGGAGTCGGCAGTGATATTGTCGCGGAAACTAAGATAACCGAAAAGAACATTAGTCGTAACCCTAAAACAGCCCACTGATCGCTATCGAGCGTCCAATACGGTGTAGGACCGGTAAGAGGCTATCATGTGCCCTCCCACAGCTGTTGTGAACCGTGGCAGTGAAGCGATGAGTGAGTGCCAATTCATAGTATGGAATCAGCGCATTAACCCCTTGGCTGACAACCTTGACTGAGAATTGTGGTTCAGATGGCTATGAGCACTATGGGACTTAACTTCTAAGGTCATCAGTACCCTAGAACTTAGAACTACTTAAACCTAACTAACCTAAGGACATCACACACATCCATGCCCGAGGCAGGATTCGAACCTGCGACCGTAGCGGCCGCGCGGTTCCAGACTGTAGCGCCTAGAACCGCTCGGCCACCTCGGCCGGCTGAGAATCGTGGTACAGAAGTTAGGCAAGAGCCTGCCTCGTGGTACTTCACTTCGGATCACACGTAAAGAAGACGAGCCTGGCTCTCGGTACGTCAACAGGAACAAACGACGACAACAACAACAGGAGTCGGGCTCGTGGTTCAGCAGTTCTGGATATACTCTTACTTCATTCGTCGTGCTCACACATGTCGGTTATAATCCACTATACGAATTAAACAACCCTTATACCTGCCATGTCAGTAACAACAATATATAATACTGACGACGGAAGTGGTAAATGTGTTATTATACCGGTAGATACTGTCGGTAATGATAGTCACGGAGTGGTATTGTGTAACAGGCACGAAAACGTCCAAGAAGATTAATTACTGAAGACGACACCGATGATAAAGACAGTATCAAAAAAAAAGAAAATTGGTTCAAATCGCTCTGAGCACCATGGGACTTAACATCTCAGGTCGTCAGTCCCCTAGAACTTGGAACTACTTAAACCTAACTAACCTGAGGACATCACACTCATCCATGCCCGAGGCAGGATTCGAACCTACGACCGTAGTGGTCGCGCGGTTCCAGACTGAAGCGCCTAGAGCCGCTCGACCACCCTGGCCGGCGAAGACAGTATCAGTCATCAATCATCGAAGCAATGGATTTGGAAAGAAGAAAATAACTAGGCAAAACGTGTGAGTATACGCAGACACCTGATATAAGAGCGCGTATTTCAGAGCTGGTACGAGGAAGTGCAGGAGAGCGAGGTGGCGCAGCGGTCAGCACACTGGAATCGCACTCGGGAGGACGATGTTTCAAACCCGCGTCCCACCCCCTAATTTAGGCTTTCCGTAATTTCCCGAAATCTCTGCAGGCATTTAATGCCAGATTGGTTCCTTTGAAGGGCAGGACCGACATCCTTTCTCTTCCTTCCCTAATCCGATGGGACCGATAACCTCGCTGTTGTCGGCCGGAGTGACCGAGCGTTTCTAGGCGCTTCAGCCTGGAACCACGCGACCGCTACGGTCGCAGGTTCGAATCCTGCCTCGGGCATGGATGTGTGTGATGTCCTTAGGTTAGCTAGGTTTAAGTAGTTCTAAGTTCTAGGGGACTGATGACCTCCGCTGTTAAGTCCCATAGTGCTCAGGGCCGTTGGAATCTCGCTGTTTGGTCCGCTCCCCCGCGCCCCCCCCCCCCTCCCTCTCGCCACCAAATCAACCAACTAACTGTTTATTTATATAATGTTCGAAAATGTGTTTGGGATAATGTAGTCATGGAAACGAATCGGTACGCAGAGCGAACAATGATCAGTAAAAATACAATGGAAATTGACGAGACGTGGATCCAGTCAGTTGTAAGGAAATTAAAATTTGCTTTCCGATATGCATTATAGTGGCTCAAGTACAAAAACTAAAAATTGAGAGGCCGCAGTCTGGAAGAGCTGTCATAAAAACACCGATATTCAGAAAAACTATGCATTGAAAATATTTGTCTAAATCAGTAGGTTTTTACGGTTTGCAAATAACGGCGAGAGTGTCATGACAGATAAATTACGTAAAGTTAGACACTTGTGACAAACAATGTTAAATTCAGAGAAGTGTATGTAATGGAGTAGAACATCACTTTCGTTAGTGAAATTTAAGGGATGCATATATTATAAAAAGTTTAGTCACTCGAAGAGGGCAATATTTATGATAAAATTTTACAAGCTTTGCGAATGAACATCGGGTTTTTGCCCGAACTTTATAAACGATAAAACAGATCTTGATTACAGTGCATATGATACTGTTGTGATGAAGTTATCAAAGTCAGTAATAAATAAAGGACACTTCTTCATCGAATCTGTTTGTAACTTTAGTTGAAAATGGAACAAACGTTGTTGGGACAGCACGTTTTGACAGAAAAACATGCCGGGAGAGTTTGTAAAGCAAAATTTTGAAAAGGAGAATCCATAATGAGGAGCTGAAATGGCATATTATCTCTGAATTGGAAGAATAAACCGAGACGTCTATATCGATTCTACAGAGCACGAAAGTGTATAAGTTACCAAACAAACCAGATGGTAACAGGAGCCTACTTTCAAACCAAAATCAATTTTTGATTACAGCGAGGGAATGACTGGTGTTGACCGTCAATATTAGATATTAGCGGATTTTCCTGTTATGAGGGAATACTTGAAACGGTATGGGCTTCTTTTTTTTTTTACATATTTGATATGGCGCTCTGTAATTCGTATATTCTATGCAACGAAAACCATATGAGAAAAGGGACAGAATTACCGCGAGTGTAGACTTCAAATAGCAAAAGCATTATAAAAAACCTAAGTTTATAAGAGACGTGAACCATCGTGAGCCTCAGACGTACCAATGAGACTCCACGCGCAACATCGGAATAACTTTCCGAGACATGTAGACCCAGGGCTATTAAAAATAAACAAATAAAAGACATTCAACAAGAGCTTGCGAAGTGTGTACAGAAAACAAGAGACGGATGAAGCGACTTGAAACGTCAAATCGACGAGTTTCGTTACATGTACCTCATTCTTTCGAAACATATCACATAGTTGAAGATTACTAATTGTCTACGAGCGTTCTCAAAACCTAATAAATTTAAACTAACTATTAATTTACAAACTATTAGTGATACATGATCCACTTGCAGGTAATAAATCGTATTTCTCCACTGGTGAATCTAACATATTTCCTTCGTAAACATCTTAAAATTATAGGTTGAGCCCAAACGTTGTTCGGTATTCCACAGTTTCTTTCGTGGCATCGAGATACAGATATCACGCGGCGCATACACGTTGCGTAGTTCGAGCACACTCACTGCGCGACCGACCGTCTGGCTTCTGTGGCTCTGGCGGTCGGGAGAGGTCTTGAGACGTGTCGGCGTGGAGGGGAAGAGGGGGGGGGGGGGAGCGGGGACAGCGGTGGTCGTGATGAGACCACGTACTATCAACGATAGTCGGTCTGCAGCACCGCAAAACTGCTGCTTCCAGTGAATACAGGTCCCTGTGAATCACATTTCCGGGCGAACATTGCAGAGTGAACTACGTGCAACGGACGTCTGAAGTTGGGTTCCTCGCAAAATGTCGCTGTTCACAGCGGCTCACCTTCAGTGGGCCAAATGACACAGGAAACGGACAGCGGCCGACGAGTCACGATTTTGCCTCATTTCAAATCATACCAGGTGTCGCGTGCAACGGTGGCCCAGTGAAGTGGAGAGTGGGGAGTTCAGCTCAGGCTGGAGGTGGTTCTGACCAGTTTTGGGGATATTTCTCGTACAGTGAATTCGGCCTCCTCATTCAGGTTACCGTAAGCACGTACCACGGTTGACTATTCTAACATTCTTGATGAGCAAGTGTTGTCCTTTCTTCCACATCCTCTTGTTGAGTACGCTGTTGGACGCTCCCGTCTTTCGAGATGACAGATGCCGTATCACAGGGCTGAACCCATACCTACCTGATTTGGTGAGTATTCAGCCATCCTATCCTTGACTGCTTCGCTAAATCTTCTGATTTTACTTCAGTAAAAAAAGAAGTGGGACCGTTTGTTACTCCAGATCCAGTGTCGCAATCACCATCCAGCAGTTTTGTATCTCTGCGGGATCTGGTCACCAATGGTTTTCAGACGTATCTGGTAATGGTGAAGAAACTTGTGGACCATCTTCCTCGAGGCCAGAGGTGGTATTAGTGGGACAAGGATGATTGATTTTTCTTTTTTTTTTTCAGAGTGATTATCCACTCTTGGATGAACTGATTTAGGTCACCTGCATTTCTTTGGTCGGACATTTATTTAAATTCTAATTTTCTGCAAATAGAGTCTACTGCAATATGGTCACACATTTTCGCTGGATTAGTAATGACGAGGAAAATAGTTATCAACTCAGACGCTATTCCAACATTAGCAAATGTGCTCATCTTACGAGTACTGGCGATACATATAGGTTGAAGAATGGCTATTGCACTTGGCGGTCGGAATTCAATTCAAGACAAAAGTGTATCTATCAAAAGCTACTTCCACGAACAGGTTTAATAGAAATGCGATTTAGAAAACTAGGCTCTGTCAACGGTGTAATTGCGTGCTGCGTGGCCGAGAACAGTTAGCGTGAACTCTCCACTATGCCGGATCAGCCCCATTAGCTCACCGGGCTCACCGACGTACAAGTCATGTTCGCGCCAAACATATTTTTATTTCCAATTAAAGCATCAAATTGTATCCAATATACACATGCACAATGCGGTGTCTTGTGTATTTCATTCTGTTAGAGTTACCTTCATTTAAACATTGAGATATAACATGAACTTCTTACAGGTGTAAACAATCACTTTGTTCCGATTATGACACGAATAAAGCCAATAGAAAATAATGGTGGCTACAGTAACATCGTCTGTATCCAATAACGCGCAAATATCAGAATAGGAAGTCTATACCAGACTGCACAATATGCTCCGCACAATAATTCCATTCTGTACGTTTGACGTCCAGACTTATCTTCACGCAGCCGATAAGTACAAGTACGAGCAATGTTCTCCTTAGAAAAGACGTTGAAAGCGACCACCTCGCATTTGCAAACACTTCGTCACTCGCAGGATCGTACTTTTCCTGGGCACTACGCGACACACTTGCATCCACCACTGCCCAAGAAGCATGCACCCAAGATAGTAACTCGTGTAATAGATGGCGTAGTACAAACTCGTGCCGTTAAGTGTCTCTACAAATAAATATCTAGTGGATTAAGGTCCGCAGAACGTGGAGGCCAGAAACTTAGATCTCCACAACCAATCGGTTTCCCTGCAATTCCTCTCATTCAAATAGTTACACACGTTTGTCCCACAGTATGGAAGTGCAATATCATGCTGAAACCATAGCTGTCGCTGCCCACCAAGTAAAACGTTTTGTAATGTATAAGGAAAATTATTTCACAGAAACATACAGAGCGCATTCAACATTTCCGGCAGTAGGTAAGGGCTCAAGAGCACTCCTCGCATGACACCAGCCACAGGCTTATGCCAAAGTGTGCCTGAAAGCCACGTTCACTGGTGACGTGTGGGCTGGGTTCCTACCAATAACGGCTATTGTCGATGTTGAAAATACCTTCATGGATAAAGCTAGATTCTTCAGTTCAAATCACGTTATTTATGAAATATTCGTTATCTTAAAAAAAATGGTTCAAATGACTCTAAGCACTATGGGACTCAACATCTGAGGTCATCAGTCCCCTAGACTTAGAAGTACTTAAACCTAACTAACCTAAGGACATCACCACGAGGCAGAATTCGAACCTGCGACCGTAGCAGCAGCGCGGTTCCGGACTGAAGCGCCCATAACCGCTCGGCTACAACGGCCGGGTCGTTATCTTCCATTTGGCGCAAAAACCATTAACAAAATTGTACTCCTCGAATGTGGTCTTCTGGCCGCTGGTATTGAGTTAACAGTGGGACGCAGTTCTTCATCCTGCAACACTTCAACAACCAGTGTGTGATACCGGGAACTGCCCTGCAATATTATGGGCACTTCGCCGAGATTATCGGTGAACGGTTTCAAGAATCGCGTCCTCTGTTTGTGGAGTACGTCTAGTCCTTGAACGATCTCTGTCCGTTATTTGTGAACGAAGACTGCCGGTTTCCCGAAGGCTTTGCTTCACTAAACGAAAAACATTATTGTCAGGATGGCGCTTTTCAGGGTACCGTGCAGCATACGCAAGTGCAGCAACAGCACCTTAGTTATCAGATGCACCCAGCACCAAAAGCGCATCGAGTTGTTCATCGATTGTAAGAAAGGAACCTGACAGGGATGAGAACCATAGCGCCATGGTGGAGGGAGGGGGGTTTTAATGTCCCAGCAGTCCACATATTTTTTTATATTTTGCCTATCCACTTTCGCCGGCCGTTGTGGCCGAGCGGTTTTAGGCGCTTCAGTCTAGAACCGCGCGACCGCTACGGTCGCAGGTTCGACCCTGCCTGGGGCATGGATGTGTGTGATGTCCTTAGGTTAGTTAGGTTTAAGTAGTTCTAAGTTCTAGGGGACTGATGACCACAGAAGTTGAGTCCCATAGTGCTCAGAGCCATTTAAACATATCCATTTTCATTTTTTTGTGATCATGGATCTATCTTCTCATCTACCAAAGGGTACTCTCCAAAAGTAAAAGAAACAAAAATCAAGTCTACCCCTAATTGGCACCACCGCTTTAACTGTACCATTAAGAAGAACCATCGCTCTCCAGGCGTTGCCCTAAGGATTCCCAAAAGTCTCACAAGGGATATGTTCCACAGGTCTACAACTTGTTTTTTTTACTTTTTATTTTGTTTCCATTTATTTATTTTTGTAATTACATGATTATAACTAGTAAATGTGTACAAATGAAAATGCTGTAAAACAACATGTTACAAGAAGGTGTGATTCAAATTGTAAAGTAAAATACCTTTGTATACTGCTACTCCAGTGAAAAGAATCTTTCCTCAAGAAATGGTGAAACTGGAGTTTTCTTCTCCACTGCCACTAGAGTTCTATGACCATCATACCGTCTAAAATACCTACAGCAAACTCTTGCTGCATTGCTAATGCCTTAATGAATGCAATGTTCCAGGAATCAGCTAATCGCTTTCGTTTGTCACTGCTTGCAATTCAGGAAATTCTGTCTTGGATGAGACGCTGAGCCTCAGGTTACACTGACTCTGCTGCTCCCCAACTAGCGCGAAAGGGGGAAATAATAAAACGCTGCGTAAATAATTTGCCAAGAACGTACGATATCTCGCTGTGCGTGCAGCAGCGGCATGAGCGTTTTGAAGGTACCTCCAATAATCAAGTTCCACTTTCTTCCCTTCGCCGAAGTTTTAATCGTTTGCCATTCCCTTGAACCATGTAAGTGCATGGTATTTGCCTAGGGGAAAGTGATTGAGGCTCAATCACGTCAGGTAAGACACGTAGGTATCAAGCTAAGACCTCATGTGTCAGTCGCCTAACGATGACACTCACGTGAAGCGATGTTCATCAGCGTCCAGGAGGCGACAGTCGGGGCAAAGTGGGGAGTCGCATATATTTTGGTGGTGACTTGACATCACGTCGCACGCACGTGGTTGGCAGAAAGCGGTGGTATAGTTTTCCACACTCGTGGCCAGTTGACAGTTGGATACTCGGTTTCCAACATGTTACAGGGAACTGTCCGCAGAAGGGTGGTGTAAATATTTTTCGACTTTTGCGGGTGCGTTGCGATGAGATCCAAGACAACGTAGTTGTTGTGCTTCGAATAAGTACAGGCATGGATTTGGGCAATTCTTCTAAATATCGAGCAGGCAATAGTTAAGGAACCGATTGTCACATCGGATGGCAGACACGGGCGATGCTGATATTTAGAAAACGGCTCTGTGAGGCAGGTTTACAACAGCACTCGCAAGCGAGAAGGCAGGGCCCGGCGGCACTATATACGAATGCGAAGTAATCGGGGAAGCATAGAGCACCGACGTGCTGTGAAGAACCCATACGTTGCAGTTAAAACAGCGCCTAGTGACCTGTGTGTAGGGGCCAAAGCGGGAAGAGGAAAGATGACGTTGTAATTATCAAAGAGCACCCCACTTGTCCTCTCCACAGTAGCTACGTCAGAAGCATAGGGAAAAGATGCATAAATAAGCGAGGCCGGAGGCTCAGAGCAGGCAATTGTGTCGCCATCCTGTCCGAGTCTAGAACCAGAGAGAGTGGCGGCTGTTTAAGTTGGAGGTCAACCACGACGACCTTTTGGTGATGGATATCGCCAGGCCGCAGTGGCAGCTGCGGACATTGGGCGTCGGCAAAGGGCTGGATGTGGGTGGGTAAGTCCCAGGATGGACAACATTAATAATGGACATTTCTCAAGCGGACAGACAGTGCTCAAATAAATGGTGGAGTGTCACACAAGCTGAAAGATGCCGTCTTCTAGCTCTTTGAGAATCGATAGCAATTCGCAGTCAAGTATCAAAGTAAAGCTGAATACAACTGCGATCTGACAAAAATGAGGTTCACCCAGTGACACAATATTTTCAGTATTTTTAAAATAAATCAAGTTAATGTATCACAGGCAATAAACATTTTCACAATGAACCTCAGAATTAACAATTTTTCAATGCTTCATGTGACAGCATTGATTTATAGCTATCATCTCTGACAGCTGTGTATCTGTATCTATTTCATTTCCTGATTTATTACGTTTTTTATTTTTTTTTCATTATACAGATTATTGTCAAACATCTATCCTCCACAATTACACAACAAATGAATACGGTGTGAAAACCTCATACTCTATCATACTTTTGCATTTGTTTAATGAGCAGTTTACTATTTGGCCAGCAACTTTAAGTATTAATTAGAACTGATAATATGAAATCATGGTAATTTAAGAATTGGTCATTCGCATTTGTTAGGTGACACCACCTTTGTAAAAGCATGATAAATGATGCACCTGACAAGCAGGCTTAAATAGTGGTTTAAACCATATTTGACAACAATTTGTTGTCATTTATTGTGATGGCACATATGCAATAATACTGGATTATTTATTTGTGGACAGATCTTTATTTATATTTACTGTGAATGGCCTGAGTATGACCAAATGCTTATAACATTTCTTTATTTATATACTGTTGTAATATATTAGTTTAGTCCAGAAAGTGGTCAAGTTGAGGCAAATGATTTCGTAGAGCTTAAGAACAATGTATTTTTGGTGGAGAGGACCTTCAGCCAATGGAAAAGCAGACACTAGCAGAACACTACAGGAGTAAATTGGAGCAGGGATTTTTTATGTTTATTTTTAATTTTTTTTCCTGAAGAGCAAGAGCTCAAGGAAGAGACCTGCCTGTGGTAAAGAGTGGTATTGTATTGTGTAAGTGATTGATTCTGGGTAGTAAATATTTCGTGTATTATGATTACGAAATCTACATCTACATCTATACTCCGCGAGCCACCTTACGGTGTGTGGCGGAGGGTACTTATTGTACCACTATCTGATCCCCCCTTCCCTGTTCCATTCACGAATTGTGCGTGGGAAGAACGACTGCTTGTAAGTCTCCGTATTTGCTCTAATTTATCGGATCTTTTCGTTGTGATCATTACGCGAGATATATGTGGGCGGTAGTAATATGTTGCCCATCTCTTCCCGGAACGCGCTCCCTCGCAACCTCGATAATAAACCTCTCCGTATTGCGTAACGCCTTTCTTGAAGTGTCCGCCACTGGAGCTTGTTCAGCATCTCCGTAACGCTCTCGCGCTGACTAAATGTCCCCATGACGAATCGCGCTGCTTTTCGCTGGATCATGTCTATCTCTTCTATTAATCCAACCTGGTAAGGGTCCCATACTGATGAGCAATACTCAAGAATCGGACGAACAAGCGTTTTGTAAGCTACTTCTTTCGTCGATGAGTCACATTTTCTTAGAATTCTTCCTATGAATCTCAACCTGGCGCCTGCTTTTCCCACTATTTGTTTTATGTGATCATTCCACTTCAGATCGCTCCGGATAGTAACTCCTAAGTATTTTACGGTCGTTACCGCTTCCAATGATTTACCACCTATGGCATAATCGTACTGGAATGGATTTCTGCCCCTATGTATGCGCATTATATTACATTTATCTACGTTTAGGGAAAGCTGCCAGCTGTCGCACCATGCATTAATCCTCTGCAGGTCTTCCTGGAGTACGTACGAGTCTTCTGATGTTGCTACTTTCTTGTAGACAACCGTGTCATCTGCAAATAGCCTCACGGAGCTACCGATGTTGTCAACTAAGTCATTTATGTATATTGTAAACAATAAAGGTCCTATCACGCTTCCTTGCGGTACTCCCGAAATTACCTCTACATCTGCAGATTTTGAACCGTTAAGAATGACATGTTGTGTTCTTTCTTCTAGGAAATCCTGAATCCAATCACAAACCTGGTCCGATATTCCGTAAGCTTGTATTTTTTTCACTAAACGTAAGTGCGGAACCGTATCAAATGCCTTCCTGAAGTCCAGGAATACGGCATCAATCTGCTCGCCAGTGTCTACGGCACTGTGAATTTCTTGGGCAAATAGGGCGAGCTGAGTTTCACATGAACTTAGTTTTCATGTATCTTTGATGACTATTTAGTTTAAGGATTTTGCTACCATTCTCGTAACGCTATCAGTGTAAGTTTACTGCATTTGATTGTATTTTAACTGAATGTCATAGGAACACTTATCATTTATCTGAAATGCCGTTTCTTGAATGTAGCCGCGGGCTAAGAGACCTTGCCACGGTTCACGCGGCGCCCCCCGCCCCCTCCCCATTGGAGGTACGAGTCCTACGTTGGTCATGTGTGTGTGTGTGTGTGTGTGTGTGTGTGTGTGTGTGTGTGTGTGTGTGTGTGTGTGAGTGTTGTCCTTAGCGTAAGTTAGTGTAAATTAAGTTAAAGTAAGTTGTGTAAACCTGGGGACCGATGACCTCAGCAATTTGACCCCATAAGAACTTACCACAAATTTCCAAATTTTTATTGAATAAACATTACTCAATGTAATTATCTGTCATCTAAATCAATTACAGATGTTATAATAGAACCATTGAATTAAATTACTATTTTAACTTTTATTTTGTACTTATTATTTAATTGTGTATTTATTAACTCGTAATTCTAGCCGGGTGCACAGACTCTTTGACTGCAGGATCACAGCTACTGGTTATTACTTGCAGTGAGTTAGCTGCAGGGCATGAAAGCAGACATGTACGTGCCTATGAATACATCGAGCTATTATTTTTAAACAGAGCCGTGTGCAGCCCAAGTGAGACGCACCCACATGCCTTGCTCATACTGTGGCATCAAGCAGTCAGGCCTGCAAGATGTGTGGTCTGCCAAGCGAGTGGATTCATTCTTATTTATCGAGTAACATGAACTCTCGTACTCACAATTAAGTTACAAATTATCCTCCTGTAGGAATATTACGCAACGGAAACGCACATCTGACTATCTGTAATTTACAGAACTCTGACTGTTCACTACGCACTGGCAATACCACATTTTCTTTCTTATTTAACGGCTTTGATCAACACGTGGCCATCGCACTGAATATGAATGGCGCACACATTATAAATTCTGGATATCATGACAACATACAATTCGAAGGAAAATGCCACCAATCTTTTTCTTTTCACTATCTTATTTATTCCGATAAATTCTATAACCTAAACACACAAATTCTATAACCTACAATAATAACACATGCGAAATTCCACCCAGTGGGCATGGCTTTACATTGGTGATTCTCTACCTTATGGTCTCGTAATTATTTAACGCTACAGTGCACTTTCTGGATAGGATGGTGGATCTTTTTCTATATCTCACACTTCGACTCTCACAACCATCATCACGAAACTTTCCTCCAGACCGAGCGGTACAAAAGGAACATGCATAACCCACTACCTCTGAAACTACCTTGCTACTCTCCCATGCAAACCACACATGCTTAAATTACATGACATACACCACACTGCAACAAGGAATACAACACAAGGAATAGCCACAACATTATAATCACATCACTTTCAGCTTTCCCACTTCAATTAGTATTCATCCCAGTTCCACACGACACTGCCCCACTTCGTAACTTTTCTTTCCTACTACGAACTCTGGACGTTATATACACGTCTTCCTGTGCAATGCAAGCCAAGTGGCGTTGCTGGATAGACGGCTGACTCACCTTGCTTCTCTCTCAGAGTATTATAGTTTGAATCAAGCGTCACACGGAAACACAACACGCAAAGTAATATTAAGAATACATTCATCACACACGCGAGTCCTCAAATGATACCATGGACGAGTACTTCTCTTTATCCTTTGTCTCATACACAGATTGAGACTCACACATTACTCACCACGTGGAAGTGCTCGTCTCTAATTTCAAGTCCTGCACACGCCATTTCTTAAATATTTCCAACTTATAGTACACACACTAGTAATTCAGCTTAACTTAAGCACTCGGAAGTATTTCAACTTATTGCTACACATGGTTTCATTGTGACCGTTGGTCACTTCCGAAGATTACTACGATCCCCTTAATATTACCTGCCTGACATTTAATTCTCCCCACAAATGTTCCTGAAATAGAGAAATTATTATTCTAAACTACTTTTAAGTATTTCACATGCATACCATGTCTCCACTCTTTTGTCCTTACGGAGCACACCTAAGACAGGTCTTACCAACGCTAGATCCAGCGGCAGAGTGCCGAAACATGGGCGTTCTTCAGGTCCTCTCGCACCTCTGCCGAAGTGAGGGAGCACCTTGCTACCGTATTGGTCAGCCACATTTCAGGCGCTCAAAGCTCAGGTAAATTTCATCTCTTTGGTCCACCAGAGGTGATCAAAGGATCGTCTCAAAGATGATCAGATATTCACATTCACTATCTGCGGTTAGCAGACGACCATACATTCATTCATTTCACAGATCTCACCAAACTGGATGTAGGGATTTATTTTGTGGGAGTGCACATGTGATCAATTAAATAAATAAATTGTCATTCTTTCCCACACTGGTATCCGGCTTCGCTGTATTAATTGAAATTGAGTTATTTTTACAAAAAATGTGTTGTTCTGACAAGAATAATGAAGTATGTTGTACCTATTTTCAATGTCGGGCGGTACTGCACCCTTTCACAAGTACCTAAAGTACAAGTAACCGCAGGTAAAGACGCAAGTTATGTGTTGTTGGAATACCAGTAATGTAGAGATTAAATCAGGGGGGCCAAACGATGCTGTCTTAGGGTACTCCTGCTTGAATACTAAACCATGTTGAGTGTTTGTTCTGAATGTCTGTGTTGAAACTTCTCTTAGTGAGTTATTGGTGCACAGGAGACGCGTGAGGTAGCCGCTTGGTCTTCGGCGCCTTTAACGGTCTGCGCGGCTCACCCCGACAGTGGTTCGAGTCCTCCCTCGGGCATGGGTGTGTGTGTGTGTGTGTGTGTGTGTGTGTTTGTGTGTGTGTGTTTGTGTGTGTGTGTGTGTGTTGTCCTTAGCGTAAGTTAAGTTAGATTAAGTAGTGTGTAAGCTTAGGGAATGATTACCTGAGCAGTGTGGTCCCATGAGATCTTACCACAAATTTCCAATTTCTAGTGTACAGGACATACGAGTCCACCAGGGAAACCAACGTTGTTGAGTTTTCGGATGAGGCCATTGTGACAGATCTGACTGAAGGTTGTTTTGACGTCAAGAAACACAGCCCCCATTGCTCTGATGGTGTTGTATTCATCTGTCATACATTCTACTATGTGGAGGATTTATTGCGATGTAGAGTGCTGATTTCTGAAACCAAATTTCTCCGGTCTAAGAGTGATGTTGTTTTATGCAGTTCCTCGTGAACTATTTTGGAATTACCTTCTCGACAACTGAGCGAACTCATCAGACTGATGGATCGGTAATTTTATGGGAGGGAGTGATTTTTCTCTTGCTTGATCTTGTTGGGCAAACTCCGTACAGTCTTCTACACCTTTTGGTACTATCTCACTCTGATAGCGTCCTTTGTAAGTTGACTTGAGTTGTATACAACATTTCATAGCAACTGCCAATCATTAAAAATTTTTAAATTAAGTTTGTGCTTATGTCTTATGGGAGCAAACCTTAGGTCATCGGCGCCTAAGCCTACACACTAATTAATCTAACTGACGCTATGGACAACACACACACCTATGCCCGAGGGAGGACTCGAACCTCCGACGGGGGGAGACGAACGAACCGTGACAAGGCGCCCGAAACCACGCGGCTACTCCGCGCGGCGTCAATCATTAGAGCGAATAAATAACTGTTAATCTTAGTCCTGATTTAGATTTCAAGATCCTTTCACTTGTCCTACAACCTGGGATGAGTAGGTGACCAATTAAAAAATACATATAACCCGCTGTACAACCAACTGGTTCACTTCACTGTGTCGGCGTTGTCGTTGTACACAGTGGCCAACTACAAGAATAATTGAGTTATTTTGTGAAAGCAACGAGCATTGCACTCACTTATCTTGCATCGGTACAATCAATATGATTTGATTTAACGTGGTATCATGTGACGGTAATGCAGTTTCTCGTGTTGTATTACCTAGGTTTTTGTTGACTTTAGCTATACTCTGATTTTTTTTTTTTTTTTTTTTTTTTTTTTTTTTGCATGTACACAGTGCGGTGTTGTAGCACCAAGCACCTGGCCAAAACGCTACACTGACTTCTGGCAGTCAGTAATTTTTTCAGACTTACTGTTAGGGCGAGTTCTGCAACTGCATGTAAGAGACTTCTGAGTGGGATGGGCAAGTGTTAATAGCCGATTGTATTGGACAGTTTGTTTTGGGAGGTTTCGTATATTCATGTTGTCTAGTGCTAGCGCCGGCCGAAGTGGCCGTGCGGTTAAAGGCGCTGCAGTCTGGAACCGCAAGACCGCTACGGTCGCAGGTTCGAATCCTGCCTCGGGCATGGATGTTTGTGATGTCCTTAGGTTAGTTAGGTTTAACTAGTTCCAAGTTCTAGGGGACTAATGACCTCAGCAGTTGAGTCCCATAGTGCTCAGAGCCATTTGAACCATTCTAGTGCTAGCTTGGGTTGCCCTTTACCCAATGTACCTGAAGGTGTAGCTTTACAAATATATTTTATTAATTTTTAATTATGCCAGTAAACATTAACAAATAGGAGGTATGAAGACAATGCAGTGAAATCCATTAACCTTATCAGATGTGAAGCTTTGTAAGAAGTGTTATAGGTGGCATAAGTCGAGTAAATGTTTCTAGAGCTCATTTCTTCACTTTCAGAAATATTAATGAGTGACTTTTTTTCTGGGTATTGTTGTTAATAACGTCAAAAATTACAATTTCAGAATCTTGCCTCCTCTTGCCTAAATTTCTGCAGACGCCCACGTCGGTATTGCGATGAAATTGGGTCTTTTGGATGAAAATATTGAAGAGGACTATCATAGTAAAGGAAGGAAAGACGCTGAGAGGACGTAAGCCAATAAAAGACAGGCTAACAGTTTTGCTCCGTGGTAATGAAAGTGGTGATTGTAAAATGCTTACTGACGAATTATGCTTAAACTATTGGAATAAACTGAATATGACTTGTATCAGCTTATTAACTGAACCTACCACTACAGCGAAATTATAACATGTCTCTGCAGACTTGATACGTAATGTGACGAAGATTGCTCGCTCCAGGCCAACATTACAACTCGCTTACGAATAGTAAAGGATTGTTATCGTAACAAAATATTGTTGAGTGTAAAAAAATCCGAGCCATCAGAAGTACTGCTTGTTAATCACTGTACCACTTCATGTTCAGAAACTTTCTCACCGATGTTCATTGATTCGTTACGCTCTGTACAAGTGGCATGCTTTAGAAAGCATCGCTCCTGCAAAACGCAACTCGCCCTTTTTTCACATGATATCTTGCGAACCATGGATGAAGGGTATCAGACGGATGCCATATTCCTTGACTTCCGGAAAGCGTTTGACTCGGTGCCCCACTGCAAACTCCTAAGTAAGGTACGAGCATATGAGATTGGTTCCTAAATACGTGAGTGGTTCGAAGACTTCTTAAGTAATAGAACCCAGTACGTTGTCCTCGATGGTGAGTGTTCATCGGAGGTGAGGGTATCATCTGGAGTGCCCCAGGGAAGTGTGGTAGGTCCACTGTTGTTTTCTATCTACTAAATGATCTTTTGGATAGGGTGGATAGCAATGTGCGGCTGTTTGCTGATAATGCTGTGGTGTACGGGAAGGTGTCGTCGTTGAGTGACTGTAGGAGGATACAAGATGACTTGGACGGGATTTGTGATTGGTGTAAAGAATGGCAGCTAACTCTAAATATAGGTAAATGGAAATTAATGCAGATGAATAGAAAAAAGAATCCCGTAATGTTTGAATACTCCATTAGTAGTGTAGCGCTTGACACAGTCACGTCGATTAAATATTTGGGCGTAACATTGCAGAGCGGTATGAAGTGCGACAAGCATGTAATGGCAGTTGTGGGCAAGGCGGATAGTCGTCTTCGGTTCATTGGTAGAATTTTGGGAAGATGTGGTTCATCTGTAAAGGACACCGCTTATAAAACACTAATACCACCTATTCTTGAGTACTGCTCGAGCGGTTGGGATCACTATCAGGTCAGATTGAGGGAGGACATAGAAGCAATTAAGAGGCGGGCTACTAGATTTGTTTACTGGTAGGTTTGGTCATCACGCGAGTGTTACGGAAATGCTTCAGGAACTCGGGTGGGAGTCTCTGGAGGAAAGGAGGCGTTCTTTTCGTGAATCGCTACTGAGGAAATTTAGAGAACCATCATTTGAGGCTGACTGCAGTACAATTTTACTGCCGCCAACTTATATTTCGCGGAAATACCACAAAGATAAGATAAGAGAGATTAGGGCTCGTACAGAGGCATATAGGCAGTCATTTTTCCCTCGTTCTTTTTGGGAGTGGAACAGGGAGAGAAGATGCTAGTTGTGGTACGAGGTACCCTCCGCCACGCACCGTATGGTTGATGGCGGAGTATGTATTGTAAGGTGTCAGGCAAATCCAACACCTTCCATGAAAACCGGCAGTATGTCACATAGCTCCGAATAAATCCTGCCATTAAGTTAACCAAAGGAATACGATCAACGAGTGAGCAAATGAAATACCACAGACTAACACAAGAACGCCTAAATGCATGTCATACCTTCCCACTGTGAAACAGACGCAGTTCCGAGGGGAGAAACGAGAACAGAAGCTGGGAGCAGAATCGTGTAAGCTAGAAGGCCCTACGATAGAGAACGGACACCCACGTGGCCAGCCGACCGCCAAGACCACCCCCCAGCCCATGTTAAAACATAGAGCCCTCCAGAAGAACCGTATAGATCTTACGATAACACTAAAAGGGCCACACCAGCTGCAAGTTTTAGCGTGAGACTTTTTCGCGTCTCTGTTACGTAGCAAACATTAAAAACATTGCCCCACCACGAAATGTATAAGTTTCCCATTGGATAGACAGAATTTTTGTTGGCGGAGCTTAAAGTTAACATTGAGACGCTGATTGGGCAGTTGAAAACACAGCCAGATGCCTTTTCTTAAACCAACTTGGAAAAAATTGTAGTAAGGAGAAGTTAGAGAGAGTTGCTTCCGAGACGGCGAGGTGTGTGGAGCTGCGCCGCCCGCCGCCCGCTGACGCTGCCTAACCAACGACAATGTAATGAACGCACGCGATGCCGCATGAGGGCGCATTAAGCTTCACTCAGAATTGCAGAAGTCTCATCTGTTACATCCCCTTTTTACGTAATACTAGTGTCGATCGTCAATTAAAGCTCATGGTATTCACATTTGCTATGAAAAGTTAAATTCCGAAACGCGATGATTTTTCTGTTATATAATTATTGGGAAGCCACATCAGCCACTGTAATTTACGACAAGTTAAATGAGTAATTAAAGATAATTGAGGGTCACTGAAGACCGTTTTTGATAGTTTTCTCTTTTATGAAACTTAATTTAAACATAGATTATAGATGTGATATGGCATAGGTCATCCTTTGATCCATTGTAGAACTTGGAAACCCATTCAGGGAATATTCGTTCACATTTTTGTTGAACGCAGTTGGTTTTTATCATCCTGTATTAAAACATTTCCTTTTATCAATAGTGCAATTTATAAACAATGTTTTGTGAGTAGAATAAAATTTCCAATGGTAAACTTAACTGCTTTTTCGACGTTATTTTACCAGCTAACTAAAAATAGGAAAGCCTTGAACCCCTGCCACTAAATTTAGTTAGTATTAAGATTCTTTTACAGGGAGTGCAGTGGAGCTGACGCTGAAATCATTAAGTATTTGATTATATCATCGCTAGTCTCACTGAACTCTTCTGAACTCTACGTGTCATGTGTGGTCTGGCGTCTCCTTACCAGCAACAGGTCCCAGGTTCAAACTAGTCAATTCCCTAAAAAACACGCTCAGAGCGTCGTTGCGCGAAAGTGGTAGGGAGACACGACACAGAACAACAGACACCACGCAGAATGCTAGAAGATAAATAGGAAAAAGAATCCTGTAATGTTTGAATACTCCATTAGTAGTGTAGCGCTTGACACAGTCACGTCGATTAAATATTTTGGCGTAACATTGCAGAGCGATATGAGGTGGGACGAGCATGTAATGGCAGTTCTGGGGAAGGCGGATAGTCGTCTTCGGTTCATTGGTAGAATTTTGGGAAGATGTGGTTCATCTGTAAAGGACACCGCTTAATAAAACACTAATACCACCTATTCTTGAGTACTGCTCGAGCGTCTGGGATCCCTATCAGGTCAGATTGAGGGAGGACATAGAAGCAATTCAGAGCGGGCTGCTAGATTTGTTTACTGGTAGGTTTGGTCATCACGCGAGTGTTACGGAAATGCTTCAGGAACTCGGGTGGGAGTCTCTGGAGGAAAGGAGGCGTTCTTTTCGTGAATCGCTACTGAGGAAATTTAGAGAACCAGCATTTGAGGCTGACTGCAGTACAATTTTACTGCCGCCAACTTATATTTCGCGGAAAAAAGACCACAAAGATAAGATAAGAGAGATTAGGGCTCGTACAGAGGCATATAGGCTGTCATTTTTCCCTCGTTCTGTTTGGAACAGGGTGAGAAGATGCTAGTTGTGTTACGAGGTACCCTCCGCCACGCACTGTATGGTTAATTGCGGAGTATGTATGTAGATGTAGATTCTAAACTCGTGAACTTCTTTTCTCCACTTTCGTGCCTTACAGTGGGTTCGTGTATATAGTGTCTAATTACAGTGTCGAAACTTGTGTTTTATTAGAATAACGCATTTGCTTTTCGTTCATCGCTTTAGTTTTCACTGCTGCTTATATCTGTCTATCTGTATGCAAACTAAATAGTAAAGAGTTCAGATAGAGTTACTGTCCCGCTAGTGGAAGGACGGAACTGCAGCGAGAGAAGAGGTTCGCTTGAAACACAACACTGCTGAGGCCTCCGTGGCGTAGCACGAGGGTCGCTGTCGGCCGTTGTTTAGCGGGGCTCAGTTTCCGCCGGCAAGGTGTGTGGTCGGCAGAGCGGTATCGCCGGGGCTCGCTGGCAGGGGGGAGGGTGGGAGGCGCCGACGGACGGCCAGGCTGCTGCGCCACGTGGACGGACGCTCTCCAGCTGCGCTCCCTGCCGGCTGCGGCCGGACGTCAGCGAGCGGGAGAGCAGCGGGTAGCGCTCACACTCGCCTGTCTCCAAATGGTTCAAACGGCTCTGAGCAGTATGGGACTTAACATCTGAGGCCATCAGTCCCCTAGAACTTAGAACTACTTAAACCTAACTAACCTAAGGACATCACACACATACATGCCCGAGGCAGGATTCGAAGCTGCGACCGTAGCGGTCGCGCGGTTCCAGACTGTAGCGCCTTGAACCGCTCGGCCGGAGCCTCTCTCTCTCGGCGCTATGTCACAGAATCTCTCTCTCTCTCCTCTATCGATCTGTCTATCTATCTATCTACACTACTGGCCATTAAAATTGCTACACCACGAAGATGACGTGCTACAGTTGCAAAATTTAACCGACAGGAAGAAGATGCTGTGATATGCAAATGATTGGCTTTTCAGAGCATTCACACAAGGTTGGCGCCGGTGACGACACCTACAACGTGCTGACATGAGGAAAGTTTCCAACCGATTTCTCGTACACAAACAGCAGTTGACCGGCGTTGCCTGGTGAAACGTCGTTGTGATGCCTCGTGTAAGGAGGAGAAATGCGTACCATCACATTTCCGACTTTCATAAAGGTCAGATTGTAGCCTATCGCGATTGAGGTGTGATGTGATCCGCGCCGAAGGGTGCATAGCACATTGGAAGATGTGTCACAAATGGAGCCTCAGGGATACCGTGTGGCCTCCCTGAATAATTAGCCTTACACCATGCAGGGTTTTTGTGGTGTGGGCCTTCTAGATCCCCAAATGTCATGGGACCAATATGGACACGATTGAAGAAAATAAAGAAAAACAAATTGAGGGGAAAATTGAGACCTCAGATACAAAAACATAGAGGTCAGAACCGATGGAAGGTATTCCAACTAATGAACCAGTGTCTAGACCTGAGCCAGAAGTGGGAACTGTAACCAAGAAGGTAGACCAGATTAAGATCAAAGCCTTGTCTGGGGCTCAGAGGAGGAAGATACTCAGGGAACAGAGGAACAAGGAAGGGAAAGAATGGCTTCCTAAAGAAAAGTGGAGAGAATTAAAGGGACTAGAACCTAAGACCCTCAGGAAGAAACTGTCTCAGGTTGAAGGGGATACGCAGACCCCAACAACGTCAAAGATAGGTAGTAAGTGGATAAGGGAGAAATCAAAGACTCCCTCCTCCCTGCATAAGCGAGTCCAGAAGAAAACCGAGGCAATAAATAGGGAAACAGACCTGTAGTACTGCAGTCTCGGTTTTTAGGATGGCAGTTATCCAGGAAGGTTATCCACTAATGGCCATCACCTTGCAGCAGGAGGAACTGATACAGATGGCCCTCTTTGAAAAGATTGGGATGGGGGGGAGACACTGGCCCAGGACCCAACTTCAGAAGGGTCTATCTAGATCGTGGTGCCCTCATTTTTGTCTGTGACGGGATGCACATGGTGGAATGGCTCAGACAAGGTACCCATGATGTCCCTGTGGGAAAATGCGAAGCTGCTAGTTAAGATGACAGCGGAGCTTCTTAAGACCGAGAAGATATTACTATGAGTACCTAAGATCCTTATGGATCAGACTCTGTTCGGGAATATAGGCGCCCAGAACCCAAAAGTCTCGACAGAAGACTGGAGAGTGATTAACCAGAAGGTTGCTCGGGAAAGAAGAAACCTGGTGATGGAGGTCGGAGAGGAGTCCCTGAAGGTGATCTGGGAGCAGGACCTGAAACTGTTTTAGGGTTCTCACAGGTCACTGTCAAGGTTCTCAAAGACCTCAAAGATGGCACCGAGACGGAGCCTGGAGGTGCTGCAGATTAATCTGCAGTACAGTAAAGGGGCCTCTGCTGCCCTGAGTCGCTGCCTGGGGAGACAGGAAGTGGACGTGGCCCTGATACAAGAGCCCTATTTATACAAAGGGGATGTATCGGACTTCAGTGGCACTGGAGGTAAGCTGATCTATGCTAGGAATCTAAGAAACTCCAGAACGTGCATCTATGTAAGAAATGGCATTTCTTTCATGCCAACGGCGTATTTCTGTTCTAGGGACTTAGTGTCCATTAAAATACAGCGATGTGAGGAAGGTATCACGAGGGAAATTGTTTTGGCTTCTGCATATCTTCCTTACAAAGACAGTTCTCCTCCTCCTTTGAAGGTGAGGAGACTGGTAGAGACTTGCCATCGGCAAGGTGATCAACTGCTGGTGGGATGCGACGCCAATGCCCACAACCTAGTGTGGGGCAGCAAGGGTACCAACAGTAGAGGAGAGTAACTTCTTGAATTTCTTTTAGCTAACAACTTAGAGGTCCTGAATAGGGGCAATGAACCTACGTTCAGGAATAGCAGAAAGGAAGAAGTAATTGACATAACCTTTGGTTCCATGACGATAGGTATCTATGTACAACAATGGCATGTGGTGTTGGAGCCATTCTCATCAGACCACATGAACATGAAATTCAAGGATGAAATGGGATTCATACAGACCATGACCTATAGGAATCCCTGGAAAACAGACTGGGAGACATATAGGAGGAACCTTGACTTAGGCTTATCGGAAACTAAAACCTCGATAAGGAATCCAGTAGAATTTGAGGAAGTAGCAGAGGCTGTTACCTCTGCCATAGTGACCTCATATCAGGACAACTGCACAATAACCAGGAAGTGCACAAATAGGAGTGTTTCTTGGTGGAATACCAAACTGGAAATGCAAAGAAAACAGGTACGGAGACTGTTTAATATTGCGAGACGTAAAGGACAATGGCTAAATAACGTGAGGCCCTCGTCAATTACAATCTTGCAATCAGACAAGCAAAGGAAGTGGAGGGCACAGCTGCACAAGCCAGACTTCACAAGATTCTCACTAGAGTACCAACCAATCCAGGAGGTACGTTGAGGAAGGACGATGGGGAATATACAAAGACACCACATGAGACACTGGAATGGCTCCTCAAAACTCACTTTCCTCAATATGCTCTGCCGGACAACACAGACCAGTATGTGACCCCAGAGAGACAACGGTTCCCAGGCACTAAAAGAGAGGACTGGGAATCGGCCAAGGAGTGTGTGAACTTCAATAAAATCCAGTGGGCGGTGGGAACATTCCAACCATTCAAGTCACTTGGCCCAGATGGAATTTTTCCAACTGTCCTGCAACAGGCAGGAGGAAAGCTCATAAGCGTCCTATGCAGGCTATTCAGTGTTAGCCTAGCAGTAGAAATCATTCCCAATGCTTGGAGAGCAGTGAAGGTTGTCTTCATTCCAAAACCAGGGAGAATTGATCATAGCAAGACCAAGGATATGAGACCAATCAGTCTGTCCTCCTTCATTCTCAAAACATTTCCATTCATCATGGTAGCCTCTACCTTCCCTCCATTAAGCATGTCCCTGGTCCACCTACATATAGTGATCCCCAGGCCATGCACCTCTGCTGCCCTGGTTAATATATATGTTGGGGAGAGGAGGCTAAGCAGGGTCCCTCTACACCCGAACCAACATGCATACCAACCAGGTAAATCATGTGAGACAGCTCTCCACCAACTCGTTGTGAAGGTGGGAAAAGCACTTCACTTCCAAGAAATAGCCCTCTGCATCTTCCTGGATATCAAGGGGGCATTCGGTAACACGATCTTCGATTCCATGGTAAGGGCAGCAGAAGTGCATGACCTGGGGACCACTATATGTAGGTGGACCAGGGCCATGCTTTGTGGAAGGAAGGTAGAGGTTACCATGATGAATGGAAAGATGGTAATTAACACCACTAGAGGCTGCCCACAAGGTGGAGTTTTGTCCGCTCTGTTGTGGAATCTAGTGGTGAACGAACTCATTGAGGAACTAAATTCTAGACAATGCTTTGACCAAGGATATGCAAATGACCTTGTAATAGAAATACTTAGCAAATTCACTGAAACAGTTAAGAATACGGCACAAGGAGGATTTGACATTGTGCACAAATGGTACATTAAACAGGATCTGAGAGTTAAACCTAATACTGTTGTGGTGCAATTTATGAAGAGACATATTCAACACTCAAGTTGGAATCTAAAGCTCTTCCATGAAACTTTACCTGTGAAGGGGATAGTGAAATATCTAGGGGTATCTTGGATGAAAAGCTAACTTGGACCCCTCACATTAAGACCATCAGCTCCAAGGCAAAAAGTACTCTAGTACTAGGAGAGCTTGTGGCAGTAACTGGGGCTAAGACCCAGGGATATGCACTGGATGTACACCACAGTGGTTAGACCTAGGATTTCCTACAGGGCCATAGTGTGGTGGAATAAGGCAGAACAGTGCGTTGCTGCTAAGGAGCTTGCTAAGGTGCAGAGATTGGCCTGCTTAGCCATAACGGGCAGAATTAGCAGCATACCAACCGCTGGAATGGAAGCCATGCTGGATATGCTTCCACTTCACCTTTGGATCAAGATGGAGGCAGCAGCTGGGGCACAGAATTAAAACTGGAAAAAACTGGGTCTCACTCGGACATCCAGAATCACACACTAATTTACTGAGTGAGGTAAATATGGGAATGGTAGGAGAAATGCATGCCGACTGTATAATAACTCCAAATTGCTTCGACAAGTCTTACAACATAATAAATGGAAGTAGGGAACAGTGGGAAGAAACAGTTAGACACCATACGGGGGACATCGTTTGTTTCACTGATGGGTCGAAAACAGACCAAGGCGTTGGGGCAGGGGTGTACGGGGTTCAGCCAAGACTGGAGAGCAGCCTCTCCCTAGGGAAACTGGCCTCTGTATTCCAAGCTGAAATTACTGCACTCAGGGCATGTGTGGAGGAGAATATGCGTAGGTGCTACAAAGACCGTAGCATCAATGTCTATTCAGACAGCCAGGTAGCCTTCCAATCATTGGCAGCTCCTGTAACAAGATCTAAGATTGTTGCAGATTGCCAAAGGGCTCTGGTGGAGCTAGGGGCAAGCAATAGGGTAAACCTAGTGTGGGTCCCTGGCCACTCAGCGATCTGTGGCAATGAACAAGAGGATAGGTTGCCTGGGATGGGGGCAACAACTCCATTTATTGGACCGGAATATATCCTGACAAACACCAAGGCTATGATAGAAACAGAACTACGGAAGTGGCTTAGGAAGCATCACGTAGGATATTTGACCAAGGTCCATAAACAAAAATATTGTAAGGTAATGATGCCCAAGCCATTTTTAAAAGAAGAACTGTAATCCTGGGTTTGGAAAGGAAAGAGATCAAACTCATGACTGGACTGAAGACCAGCCATGGGAATTTAAAAAAACACCTACACACAATGGGTATAACGGAAGAGGACCCTAAATGTAGAATCTGTGATGAGGGTGAAGAAACTGCATCACACCTAATCTTCGAATGCATGGCGTTGGAGAGTAAAAGATACAGAATCTTCGGGACAACTAGACCTGAAGAAATTGTGTCTAACAAAAATTGGTGGTGGGACTCCTTGCACTATTTAAGGGCTTGGCTTTACTAAATATACAGGGAGTGATACCGCGCAATAAACATAGTTCCGGTGCAGGCAGTGGCGGGTTTGACCTAAGCTGTTTTAGCTTCCCTGAAGATGGCAGCGTGTACGTCTGCCGAAATATTGTGGAGAAATTACGACGCTACCCGGTTGGACACCCGAGAGCTGTTCAAATACAGTGTAATTTGTTTTTCTTTAAGGATTTGAGTTGCAGTTTATAGCGAGTAATATTTCTAGAGTAGACTACTGATGTTGGGGTAAGTAATTTATTGCAAATCTGACCACATTACACATATTTAGGGACCGATTACCGTATCTGTTTTCTAAAAGTGGCGTGACTTGGAGTGTATCCACGAGTAATTGATTGATTGTTTTTCCATCAAACGTACTGCGAAGAAGTTCAACGGTTCTTCTTTGCCGCCTTTCGCCAAGATAACTCATCACATAAGGACTGCAGCGGCCAGGTGCATCATGAAACGAGCCAGCTTAGCGCTGGTAAGAGAGAGAATTCATTATACTCGCCGCTGTCTGGATGACACTTCGAAGAAACTGCTGGATGTCCATCTCAGGATATCTTCAGTTCTATCTCCCATATCATGGGAATAGGCTGACGCTGCCACCTGGACACAGGCAGACGGCATATGAAGAAAAGCTACGAGTAAGCAGACATCGAAGTTTGAACGCCTTGTAGCAATACAGAAGAATACGCAAGAACCACCTAAGCGTACTGTCATCAACCTCACAGGAAGAACGATCAATGACGCAGCAATGTCGGTGCTCGAGAAAGGACTTAACTTCTCACCGACCCCGACATCTCTACCGATGCGGACATTATAAGCAGGGTGGAGCAGGCCACCTACACTCTGCCAGCCAATGAAGCAGAAGAAATACGTCGTTAAACGTGCCGTGCGCTCACCAGGGCTGCACCACTGAAACAGAACACCTTGAAGGAGGAGAGAGCGACCATCCGCGAGTTACGCAGCGATCCTGAGTTGGTGGTCTTGCCTGCTGACAAAGGCAATGCTACAGTACTGCTGCTGCACTCAGAATATAAGAGAAAAATGTACGAACTTCTCGATGACGCAGCGTACAGAAGCATAGAAGGGGACCCGACAAGTCGCCTCCAAAGAAGAACCGTTGAACTTCTTCGCACTACCTTTGATGGATTAACTGTCAAGGAACTTCGACCACGAGCGGCTGCACTGCCACGACTGTATGGGCTACCAAAGCTCCACAAGGATGGGACACCTATGCGTCCATAGTCAGCAACATAGGAGCAGAAACCTATGAACTGACCCAACACCTGACGGGTCTCCTTAGTCCATTTGTAGGAAAATGCGAACACCACATCCGCAATTCCATCCACTTTGTGCAACGTATACAAGAACTTCGTCTCCAGGATAGCAACTTGTTAGTGAGCTTCGACGTAGTATCCCTCTTCACTAGGGTACCACTGAAAGACTCCATCGATCTAGTAAGCAAGAAGTTCGACAACAACCTAACAAGGCTCTTCGAGTTCGTGCTCACCTCAACATACTTCCTGTTCGACGGAAATTATGATGAACCGACAGATGGCGTCGCTATTGGATGCCTGCTTTCACCGGTTGTAGCCAACGTTTTTATGGAGAATTTCGAGGAGAAGGCACTAGAACAAGCCTAACAAAAGCCAACTTGTTTCTTCCGCTACGTGGATAACACGTTCGTTGTTTGGCCACATGGACGGGACAGCTTAAATGAATGAATTTCTCGAACACCTCAACTCGCTGCAGCCCAACATACAGTTCACGATGGAGGTGGAGCAGGATGGTGCCCTACCGTTTCTTGACGTCCTGGTGAAACGGACGCCTGACGGCAAGCTGTTACAGTGTATACAGAAAACCTACACACATCGATTTGTACCTAAATGCCTTCAGTTACCACCACAGCTCCCAGCGTGAAGGCGTTTTGCGCACACTTGTTCACAGGCCACGATCGATGTGCGATCAGGAGTGCCTTCCAGCAGAACTGCAGCACCTCGAGACAACATTTCGGAAAAACGGGTACAACCAGGAGCAAATAAAACACGCACTCAGACAGACTGCACCAAGAGAACAGGAAGAAGAAACAGAAGAAATGGCGTGCATTCCGTTTGTCGGAAACACCTCAAGAAAAATCGTTAGAATCCTGGGGAAAAACAATGTGAAATGTGTATTCCGACCCCCTGCAAAAACCTTGACCCTACTGTCAGTGCCGATAATCATACATTGGGGAGACAGTTCGCACTGTAGAAGAGAGGTGCTGCGAACACAAGCGTCATACCGAATTACGCCAGGCCACTAAATCAGCCGTAGCTGACCATTGCTGGCCATACTATGGGTATGAAAAAACTAATATACTCTGTCAATCCTCCTACTTATGGGACTGCGTTACTAAAGAGGCTATCGAAATCCGACTACAGGACGATCTAATTAATAAAGACAGCGGCCTTCAGCTTAGTCAGGCTTGGAACCCTGCACTCAGCCTGGACAGACAGCTGCGGTCCTAGAGATCGAGGACCGCCCCCGACGGCGGCAGCAGGAAGACTGCAGACCCCAGTTCAGACCCAGGCGCCGCTTCCCCCACCGGCTCCAGTATCCGCCGCGCCGGTCGCACCAAAGACACCAGGAGAGGAACGGTGGAGGGGGTAACGGCTAGTATATATAGGGGGCCGAGAGGAGCAGCACACACCCTCACGCTCCTTCTGCCGCCAGGGCTTACGCCGCTCGAAATCCTGGGAGAACCTATCCCATCGAGTGGGACGGTGAAATACCTAGGGGTTACCCTAGACCGCAAGCTCAACTGGAAGCATCACATCCGTGATGTGAAAGGGAGAGCAATTGGACGCCTCCGCGCCCTGTATCCGCTGCTAAACACGCAGTCGTCATTGCCACCGCAACACGGCATCACGCTTTACCTAACATTGGTTCACCCACTGTTAGATTATGTGGCTGTGGTGTGGGGGAAAGCCGCAGATGCTCACATTGTGACTCTGCAACGGATACAGAACCGCGCCCTGAAGACTGCTATGCATCTTCCGAGGCGCTTCTCGACGCGCCAACTCCACGAAGACACCGGGATCCTGCCTCTCCGAGACAGGTTCCGCGCCATCGCCAGGAAGTTCTACGAGAAGACTGGACGCTCCCGCAACCGGCTCATCCGTGGACTGGGCCAACAACCTCATCACAGGCAAACCACAGTGGCGTGAGGTCAGTCGCTTGACGGCGCGTTTCGGTACGGGCCCGCCTGTTGCCGGCGCGCCGTAAGGCACGGAAGCTCGCACTGAAGCGTATCGCTTTACGTCGAGCGTGCCGCGGCAGTCCTCACCTGGGGAAGTGATGCGTCTCAAACAGCCTCTCCTTCCCAAGTGGCTCTTTCCGCCTTCCCGTGGTGCCAGACGTCAAGCTTGGCATTCTGCCTTGCGTCAAAAGGGAGAGCTGCGACCCAACCCGATGCGAAAGCGAAGGGTGCGTGGCACAGGGGGAGCTGTGTCGAGGGACCGAACACCAGTCCCTTTCTGTTCGCAGGGCACAGACCAGCAGGTGCTCTGCATGCCGGCGACCTCGTTTGTCGGCGTGGGATCACGGCGCGAGTCGGCAAGGGTGCTTCGCCGCGCCCCTGGGTAACCGGGGCGTGTTCTGCCAAACCCAGGTGGTGGTGACATCGCCTGGGCCAGGTTAGATGGGCCCAGACCGCCGAACGACTGGGGGACCGACCCACCACCTGAGTAGGAGTGGGTCCTCGGCCTTCAGGTGGAAACTCGGGCAAGTAGGCGGCGAAGGGCGAGGGGTGCATCCGCCTCTCCGGAGTGCGGGGTGCACTTGCCGAGGAGCGTCGGGTGAAATCGTCGACGACGAGGCCTTCGACGGGGACCAGTGCGCTGGCAACGGCGCGTTGAACCCTGCAGCTCTGGAGTGCCCTTGACCTAGGGGCGAGGTCGGTGGGCGAGCTGCAAGAGTCCCCCCCCATGCCAGAGGAGCCGGTCCGGGGCAAGAGACGGGCTCCCAACCCCTTTTTTCGCTTGTCAAAAACATGGCTGAGACAGAGACAAGCGATTCATGCGCGCCTTCGAGGGCTTCTTTGCTTACTGTTCCCTCCCCATCAGGGGGCACGGGGCAGATCGAGGAAAGTATTAGTGAGAGGCATGCCAGGATTACACAATACCTGGAAGCCAATGTAAAAAATGGGAAGATAAGCCAGGCTGCGATCATGACCCTAAAAAACGAACTCGCCTCCTGGGCTATCGCCCATGCGAAGCTCGAGGGGCGAGTTGAAGAATTACAGAAGGAAAACGAAAGGCTGCGCAAGCAGCCAACAAAATCATGGGCTAATGTAGTTGCTCAAACGGCACCTAAGAGCCAGTCCACAAGAGATACCATTGTAAAAGTGTCACAAAGACCGGATACTGCTGTCTTTTTGAGACCACTGCCCGGTCAAGACACTAAGAAAGTACAGGAAATTTTTACAACAACGATCAATCCTGCAAAAGATAAAATTAAAATAAATAAAGTAAAAGCTACAAAGAATGTTGTAATAGTCGATGTGGCAACGGAGGATGACAGGAATAAAATACTAAACAACCAGAAACTATGTAAAGCAGTAAAATGTGAGCCACCAAGAAAGAGAAATCCTCTTGTTATTATGTATGACATACCAGTCACATTTGATAATAATGAACTCCAGGAAACAATACGAAATCAGAATTTTGATGATATGAGTACTGATGAATTTAAAAACGAATTCAAACTTAAATTTAAAACGGGGCCAAGAGACAAAGACGTTGTACATCATGTAGCAGAAGTCTCTGGCCAAATGTGGAAGAGATTAACCTCAATGGGTAGAATATACATTGGCTTTCACGCCATCAACGTGCGGGACTTTTTGGTGGTACCTCGCTGCCATAATTGCGGCGATCTTGACCATGTGCATAAATATTGTGAAAGGAAGTCGGCTTGCTCCAGGTGTGGAGAAGAAAATCACATTAGAAAAAACTGCACAAAATCTGCAATATGCATCCCCTGCATGAGAAGAGGTAAAAAGACCTGTAATGCCTCTGGTCGCAACTGCCCAACGTACAGGATGCTGGAGCAGAGGCTAATATCAAGAACCGACTATGGCTGAGTTAACTACGACACCCAGGATGCCTAAAAGAAAATCCCCATGCAAGAGGAGAAGGGACGCGGCAAGAGCAGCCCAGTTCAAACAGTTCCTTGCAACACTTGCAGAAGGAAGAGATGGTAGGAAGAGAATGAAGGATGCGTGTGTCCAAACGGATCCACAAGAACAAGCGGCAGCTCCCTCTCCCTACTGCTGGGGATCACGAACGCCAGGAAATCGGGCAACTCAAGACAGGCGTCCTGTAGCGGTGGGCCGACCAGCATTCGTTCAAGGGAGCCCTGTACTGGAACTGCCGGTGCAGGTCAACACAATTACAAGTTCAAATACACAAATAACCAATAACACCAACGCTAGTACTGACTCGAGACAACCAACAGCTGTGAGAACAGTGGTTGATCCGATCAGAATATACCCTAATCTTGAACATTCTTTACAATTATCCCGCCTGGAGGAGCCGGCTGTCCTGACCACTGCACTGCGACATCTAGTGCGGGTAGGACATAGGTACGGGCGTAAAGTCACCTTCTCGGCCATGGAGGCTGTTGATAGGGTACAACTAAAGACTATGAATCTCCCCACCGACTTTGGCGCCCTGCGTGACCTAGTAAAGAAGGTGTTTGAGAGAAGGAACGAGACCTTCAACTTAGATGAAATATACAGTCAGTCTGTCCTATCCAATGGGAGAATTGCCTACGACTGGACGAAAACCTTCCCAGCATCATATGTACATACATATTTCCCATAATTACAGAAATACAGATAGGGCAGCTAAATGCACATAATAGTAGGCTGATCATGCAGGAGCTTCGAAGAGTGGTGGAGGAGAGGAGCCTTGATGTGCTCTGTTTGCAGGAGCCATACTCTCTTGCAGGGAATGTAGCCTTTGCTGCCATGAGCTGGCAAGTGGTTAGTTTCGGAGATGACCCGAAAGCCACCATCATAATAACCAACAAGGCACTGCGAGTAACGGTGCTCTCACATCTTTCGGACGATCACTGCAATGTCATCGAACTTCAGTCACCAATTGGCGTGATATACTTGATAAACATGTATTTCCAATACGGTACAGACATTGAAGTTTACCTTGACCAACTCACGCAGGTGGCAACGGTGCTGAGGGGCAGAAAGACAGTTGTGGTGGCGGACGCGAACGCCAAATCCCCCCTGTGGCACAGTGGCACCCGAGATGAAAGAGGAGGCAAGCTGGAAGAGACTATCATGTCCCTACAACTCCTCATTGCCAATAGACCAGGAAACCCCCCCACCTACACAGGAGGGGGAGGAGATGGAACTAATATCGACATCACGTTGATGACCACCAACATCGCTGCCAATATTCAAAACTGGATTGTCGCTGATGGAGAAACAACCAGCGATCACAACTTGATCACATTTACAATTTCAAATCGGGAATGCCGCTGGGACATAGGGTGGGAAGTACAACTAAACTATAATAAGACCAATTGGGAGCGCCTTGCAAGAGAGTTTGACACTCCGACATGGCCAGATGATGACGAAGATATCGACAAACACGCCGAAGATCTGGTGGGTGCTCTTACCAGGGCAGTCAAGGCTGCCGTACCAACCAGGAGGAGAGCCGTTGCGGCTTCTCCATCACCATGGTCAGCGGAACTGGGGCAGATGCGTCAGTCTGTCAGGAGGGCGAGGAGGTATTACCAGCGAAGTGTCATCTGGGAAGAAAAACAAACATGGCTACGAATATACAGGGAAGCTAAAGAGCAATTCCAGAAGGAACTGCGAACTGTCAGGCTGGAAAGCTGGAAGAAATATGTGCACAGCCAATTGGCTATGGACCCCTGGGGCACTCCTTACAAAATAGTAAGAGAGAAAATCAGGTCGCCAATGGTGCTCTCCACTATCAGGGACGGGAACCGGATGACTGGATGATGGCAGGAAACTGCTGAGGTCCTCCTCCACTCCCTCCTCCCTGATGATAAAGAGGAAGAGGACACAGAAGAACAATGCCTAATTAGGCAGGCTATGCAGGCTGACTACGAGAATAACACCATGGTGTACCCTTTTTCAGAAGAGGAAGTGGCAGCCCACATAAAAGTACTGAAGAAAGGAAAGGCCCCAGGACCAGATGGCATCATCGCGGAGGTAGTGCAATACCTCGCTCCTCAACTGGTGACACCTTTAGCAAGAATTTACAACGAGGCCCTGCGCCTCAGAACATTCCCCAAAATCTGGAGACAGGCCAATGTTGTAATCATCAAAAAAGGGCGGGACAAAGACCCTAAAGAAGCAAAATCTTACAGACCTATCTGTCTGTTGGACCTGTTAGGCAAATTGCTGGAGAGGTTACTAGCTGATAGACTGACAGCACACCGGATGTTGTGCGGGATGAGCGACAGACAATTCGGTTTTCGGCAGGGGCGATCTGCGTGTGACGCAATTGCCCTCGCATCCGAGGTCTGTGGGTCGTCTCCGCACAAGTACATAGTTGGCATCATGGTGGACATCAGTGGCGCCTTTGATAACCTGTGGTGGCCTTCGCTCTTCTCCTGCTTGCGAGAGAAGGAGTGTCCAGGGCCGCTATACGGCTGTCTTAGGAGCTATTGTATGGAAAGAGAGGTCTGGCTATCGTCCCCTAGCGAGCGAATTGGTAAGAAAATCACGAAGGGGTGTCCACAGGGCTCTGTCCTGGGGCCACTCTTTTGGGATATCAATATGGAGCCTCTCCTGGAGAGCTTGGAAAATAGTGAGGATGTGCTAGAGGCGATAGCTTACGCTGACGACCTCCTTCTGCTGGTTGGCGGCCGAAGTCGCGAGGACCTCGAACCCAAAATTAATAGGACACTAGCAATTCTTACACAGTGGTGCCAAAACACAAAAATGACTATTGCGCCTAGCAAGTCAACATACTTGTTATTGAAAGGCCAATTGGCCAGAAATCCAACGGTAAGAATTGAGGGCTCACCGGTGATTCGGCGTCGAGAGGCCCGGTACCTTGGAGTAACAATTGATGAAAGGTGGAACTTTGCCAAACACATCGAAACAGTTACACAAAGATCACTTGAAGCTCTAAATAATCTTATCATGATAGGACACAGTAGGTTTCACCTTCCACCAGAACTCATAAAATTGTACCACAACACCATTCTCGTCTCCATCGTGGGTTACGGATCCGGAGTGTGGGCACACAGGCTCACGAGGGTCGTGCCCGCTATGTCTGTGAGGAGGGTGCAACGTAACATGCTTCTGCGCTCCATTGGAGCGTACAGAACATCTCCAGGAGGGGCACTATTAACACTCATGGGGGTATGTCCCCTGGACATCAAAATCCGGGAACAGGCAGCTTGGTACTGGGTGAAAAGGGGAGATATAGAAAAGACAGAGAGCATCATGGGAGTGCGGGTGGGGGACAAGTTTGCAATTAAGAGGAGAGGAGAAGAGCTATGGCAAGAACTTTGGGACGCAGAAACAACAGGCCGAAGGACTTACCAGCTGCTCCCAAACATCAAAGAACGCCTCCAACTCACGCATTTTCAACCAAGCAAGGGACTGGTGCACTTCCTCACAGGGCATGGACCGTATCCGGCATATCTTTGCCGATTCGGGAAAAGGGCTACCCCCTCGTGTGATTGTGGAGCTGAGTGGGGCACTCCGGATCACGTGATCTATGAGTGCCCGGTCTTTGATGACGTAGCCGGGGAATTAAGAAACCAGCTGCCTCACAATAACACGTACCAGTTAATTAGAGACCCTATTACATTCACCATATTAAACCGCCTTGCCAGCGAGGTGTCAGCAAAGGTCCTGCAAGAATACCTCAGGGAAAACATATGAGCCACCAGACATGACATAATTGAAGGCGACCCATCCCATTCCGCCAGGGCGTGGACTGGCCAATCGCCGTGACGGTTGGAATCCGCCATGCCCTGGAACAAAGGGGGAGGGAGCGCCAACACCCGAAATTGACAACTGCGCACCGATTGAGACTTAGAACTAATTAACCACTTAGTAGATAGGAGATAGAAGACCCCTAAAAGAACCTGCAGCGACTTTCTTAAGGCCAGCCCAGTGCCAGGGGCATGCTCACTGGGGTTAGCTCAGTGGGCACGGCCACACAGTAGGTTTATATTAAATAACTGGCACGCCTGTAACGCTGCAGGAAGTAGCCCTTAGATTAGTTAGCTAAGAGTAGAACTAGATCTCACCCAATAAGAAACTAACTCCTCATTTCCTGTAGCAAGTAAGTCCACTAATACAAGTAATAGAAGTTAACAATGCTGCTAACATCAATTAAATGTAATGTAGATCTAGGACCCACTAATGTATTAGGTGGTGGGTTACAATGTATGAAATAATTTGAATAAAGAAATCTTTTTTTTTTTTTAAAAAAAAAAAAAAAAAAAAAACCAAGCGTTGGCCTGACCTGCTGAGGAATTAAGTTTTATTAATCCCTCAACAGAATGTGTCCTCCTCTTTTTCAAGTTAAACCAGACAGGACCAATCGACAAGAGTGGTTATATATATTTCTCTCTCTTACAGGAACCGCAGGAATGACAAATTTTGTCTAAACTGCACCACATCGAGCCAAGGACAGGCTCGTCATTCCTGCGTCAGCGTCAGCGTCAGCACACACGCTCACGCACGCGACGGACGCGTCACGCGGTCACGTTTCACGCGCGCGGAAGGAACTTGTCGTGTTCCTGTACCTGCTGGTTGTGCAGTGCTTTCTTCAGGAATAAAACACTGCACACCTAGGGACCGTTAGTGAGGGATTTTGCGAGTCAGGCCCCCCTTCGCATGGGACAAGCCGCGCTCGCAGAGGCCAAGGCTAGCTTTCCTTCCTCTATGTGCAAATCTATTCGCCTTTATTGGCACTATGTCTGACACGCGTAAGGCGCCCCGCTCGTCCGAGGCTTCGAAGAAGTTGCAAGAACTCGACACCAAGAGAGACACTGAATTGCACCACATTGGCAAAGCAACGTCCAACCAAGCCGAGCAAGATCCAAATGAAAGCTTGAAGCTTCTTACCGACTTGATGCCAACGACCATTATGTGTTCTACGCCAACAGAAGAACTTCCTGGACCTGCCAAGAGGAAAAAGACGGACGAGACAACCACGAACTCGTCAGCTAGCGAAAACCGACACATGAAGTCCCGCCCCATCGCCGATGAGGAGGGATTCATTCCAGCCACTCGGATGGCTCCTGCCCGAAAGGCTGCTCCTATATCAACAAACAACTCTTTCGCGGCTATGGACGCCGAACCAACCGACCAAAGTGACACCTTGGCTACCACGGCCCAGACTACTACAAAAGCACAGAAACCTCCTCTCATCATCATTGAATTCAAGGAGGCGTATAAGATACTATTGCAAACTATTAAGGGCCTTCTTTGCAACCATTTTCAATTCAGAACAGCTGGTAAAAACCTCTATAAGCTTCAAACCGCAAATACTACGGATTTTATGAAAGTCACAGAAGAAATCTCAAAAAGGCAATGGGGATTTTATACCTATTCGCCTGACAAGCCCATCAAGAAAGTCATTCGAGGGTTTCCCTTCAGTTTCTCTTGTGATGATCTGAGGGAAGAACTGGAAGCCATCGGAATTGTCCCCTGGTCAATTTCCAGAGTGCAATCGCCTAGAATTCATAAAGACACCCCCCTCTTTATGGTAGTGCTCACCAACATACCAGATAACCGAAAATTACTGACAATGAAGATCATAGCCAACACAGACGTCACAATTGAGGAGCCTCGGGGCAAACGTGGCCCTACCATCTGCTGTCGATGCCAAGGCATTGGCCATGTAGCCAGACACTGTGCAATGCCCATCAAGTGTGTGAAGTGCGGCCAAGAACACACTTCCAAAGATTGCCCTAAGGACAAAGACACTCCTCCCACATGTGTCCGTTGCAACAAAGCTCATCCTGCTAGCTACCTTGGCTGTGAAGTCATTAAAGCCTATAGGACTAGACAAAAGGCAACCACTCACCAGGGTCTCACTTATGCTGCTATTGCAGCTGCTAGAAGAAATACAAATGTAGCAACAACCAACACCAATAATGCTTCATCCTCTAAGGCCAATGCCTCCACTGCAGGCATACAGAGAATCAACCTACACCACCATAGGCGTACTCAGTTTACTCCCAATCGCCCAGCTCCACCTCCTCCGACCATTGCTGCACCTCAGCAACACATAATCAGTGCCGGACCGCCAACAACTCAGGCACAACACAACACCTCTTGCCAAGAGTTTAATCTGACCTCAGTCATGCAAGTCATGACGAAAGCTGTCACTGATGCCCTTCAGGCTATAATGGCTACTATCCCGCAACAGATTTCTGCTGCAGTTCAAGTTGCCCTACAGGCCATTCCACAGCCAACCTCCACCACCCAATATGGCAGCTAGATTTGGGCTAACTGTGTGCACGTGGAACTCCAATGGAATTCGCAATCAAGTAGGAGAGTTCCGTCAATTCCTCCAAGATGAAAGAATCGACGTGTGCATGGTCACCGAGACACACTTGAAACCCGACATCCAAGTACGAGTCGCCAACTACAGCTGTTTCCGGACGGACCGGCCGACTGCCGGTGGAGGAACAGCAGTATATGTAAGAAACTCCTTGATGCATCACCAGTGCCACTTCCAGCATTAGCCACAGTAGAAGCCACATCAGTTGCAGTCCAGACATCAAGAGGCAGCATACAATTCATTGCAGTGTACAGCCCCCCCCCCCCCCCCCCCATGGCCGTCTACAAGAAGCAGACTTTGAGGTGCTACTGTCACTACAAGGAAATCTTTTTCTTGCTGGTCACCTTAATGCCAAAAATACCAACTGGAATAGCCGCATCACTAACATCAGCGGACGTCGTCTCCTGCGAGTTGCTGAAAGAAACCACGCCATCATCGTGGGACCATACGACGCCACTTGCTTTCCGAATAGAGGCCAGAGTGACATGCTGGATATAGCCATCATTAAGGGATTTTCCAATGGTGCTACTGCCACTACCAGAAGGGCCCTTACCTCTGACCACGAACCTGTCATTTTTGATGTCGACCTCGTCGGCATCAATAAACCGCCTAGACACTATCTTGATATCCGAGGAATCAGCTGGGAAATGTATCGTCAACTGCTTGAAAGAGACCTCCTGGATGCACCAGACCCAGGGACAGCAGGAGCAGAAGCCACTCTATTATACCTAACATCTAAAGCATTAGACGCTGCAACAGAAGCAACACCTCCGAGACGGCCTATACCACAAAAAACTCACCAACTGCCCCCAACCTATCATAGCAGCCATCAGGGAAAAAAACGAGCATTCAGAGAATGGCAGGCAACGCGCAATCCAGCCAAAAAGCGCCTAATAAATCGACTACAACGAGAAATTAAGGCAGAAGTAGAAAAACACAGGAATCAAGTCTGGGCAGATAAGGTTGCACTGCTACAATTACAAGACCAATCGGCCTGGAAGATGACGAAGTCTCTACTAAGAAGCGAACAGAAGTTACCCCCACTACACGTGGGCAACCATATAATCAGCGAACTAGATGCCAAAGCAAATGCTTTGGCAGATGTATTCGCAAAAAACTTCACACAGATGATTGACCTTGCCGACGCTGACCACATTGACCTAGTCAATGAGAGACTTCCAAGATTCCTCGCCAGTCGAGCCGAAGATGATCACATTCAACCGATCACGACAGCAGAAGTTACAAAACAGCTCGAAGAATTAAACGGAAAGAAGGCTGGAGGACCAGACCTTCTAACTAATGAGCTGTTGAAGCAATTACCACCTACCGCAGTACCAATAATAGCGGCCGCGTTCAATGAGATCCTGGCAACTGGCGACTTCCCCCTCACATGGAAACATGCGGAGGTCGTCGCCATACCGAAGGCAGGAAAGGACCCTCGATCACCTGCTAGTTACAGACCAATCAGTCTTTTACCTGCCATATCGAAACTTTTTGAACGTTTATACATAAAGAGACTTCAACAGCATGTGGAAGCAGAACATCTGATACCAGACGTCCAGTTCGGCTTTCGCCAAGGCCTTTCCACCACCCAGCAGCTACTACGCCTAGTTCAGGAAGCATTCAGCGCCATGGGAAGGAAAGAATTTTTCGGGATGTTTCTCGTGCCTTTGATTGCGTGTGGCACGAGGGACTCCTCTATAAACTCCTAGATATAGGGGTCCCCGTGTCACATGCAACACTCCTGAAGAGTTATCTAGAAAACCGGACTTTTCATGTCCGCACTCAAGATGTTATATCGTCCACCAGACCAATCAAAGCAGGAGTACCTCAGGGCAGTGTTCTGGGACCACTGTTATACATCTTGTATACATCCGACCTACCATCGACGGCCAGAACACACCTATCCTTATACGCCGATGATACAGCCATTTACTCCCGAAGTATGAATGCTGCACACCTCCAGGCAAGACTGCAACAAGCATGTAATAAGCTGAGTGAATGGGCAACGAAATGGCGACTGTCTTTCAACGCCACAAAGACGCAGGCAATAGCAATCTGTAGAAGACCACTTCCACCTATCATCCAGCCCATTGAGATAAGGGGCACCCCAGTTACGTGGTCAAAAACAGCAAAATACTTGAGTGTGACCCTTGATAGGCGATTGACATGGCAACCTCATATAGAAGATATTCGAGAGAAAGCCAGGAGAAGAATGGTACAGCTCTATCCATTATTAAATCCAGCGTCAACACTACCATCAAGACTGGGGGTGATATTGTACCTCACACTGGTGCGACCAATCTTAGACTACGCTGCTGTCGTGTGGGGCAATGCTGCTCCAACCCACATACAACGGCTACAAAGAATTCAGAATCGTGCTCTGAAAAGAGCACTCCATCTTCCTTACCGGTTCCCAACGAATGAGCTTCACCAACTATTTGAAAGATCGATTTAGAACCAGTGCAAAAACCTTCTATGAAAACACGCGACAGTCAGATAACGAACTTGTACGACAACTTGGACACATGGTGCACTACCTGGCTTCCACTAGATGGCCCGATGACCTACGTGAATAACGAGATTACACATCTTGTGTATACATTTTTATACACTTTTAATAACAATTTAATATTTTACTTTAATTTAAATTTTTATTTTCTTTATTTTAATTCAAATTTATTTTATTTTAATTATTTTTTTAACCTTATTTTATTGTATTTATCATCTATTTATCTATTATTATTATTTTATCAAAGGTGAATGAATGAGTGTGAGAATGTGTTAACTGTATATGTATGTGTGAGTACAATGTATATATTGTGTGAATGTGTGAGCGAATGAAAAAAAAAATTACCACACGGCTAACGTATTTTAAATCATTTAAAAGCAGAAAAAAATATGACAACCAAAAAGCTATTGTTTTAATGTCAATTTTTATTATTGAAGGCGTAGCCGCATGGCTTGAACTTCTATTTTCAGACTGGGCAATCCTTGATGCCCCAATATATTCTGCAGCGGCGCAGCACAGTGCGGCGAGTTGCAGCTGAGCAGCGGAGGCGCGAACATCTCTGGTGAAGCGCGCTACCTGTTCTAGGCGTGAAGAAGAGCTGCGAAGCCGTGCTCTGACTGCGACGCAACGCTAGCGCAAATTGTCGTGTGTCGTTATTACGACTCTGCAAATTGTCGTGTTATCTAGCGTCACAGCATGGGCGGAAACGCACAGAAGAAGAAGACAGTCGTTGAGAAGAAGCCGCCGGCGCCGCAACCCAGTAGGAATGCGGATCGGAAGCGTGAAGAACTTCATGTACCTGTTGCCCCTCTGTACATCCAGTGCAGTAGAGGGACGTGGACAGAGATATATGATGTTATAGGCAGCTGCTGTAGCGAAGAGGTTGGCGTCGAGTCACTTGACTCAGGCGCTATCATACAACTACAGGCAGCGAGTGCGGCCGATCACCGCGCACTGAAGAGCGCTGTGGCCGCCCACATTGTGGATCCACTCAGCGTGCGGAAGACGACGGCGCCAAGACAGCGCGAGAAGCAATCCGAGGCCCTGATCAGGGGACTGCCTTGGCTTATCGACGAGGAGACAGTCCAGGAAGGGCTGACACGAGCAGGATTCCGGGGTGCAACTATCAAGCTGCATAACCGGACGAACAGGAAGAGGCCGCCGCTGTTCATCGTCGTAGTTGGTACTGCGACTGACGGTGGCGACATCTTCGGGCTAAGGAAGCTTCTAGGCTTCCCTGTGACAGCAGAAGTTCTCCCCCTGGGAATGGACCCTAAGCCACAGTGCTTCAGGTGCCAAGCCGAGGGGCACGTGGCCAAATACTGCCGCAACTCACCACGATGCGTGAAGTGCGCTGGCGAGCACGACACCCGCGACTGCGACAGAAGAAGAGAAGCAGCGCCGACCTGTGCTCGCTGCGGCGGGTCACACGTGGCCAACTGGCGTGGCTGCCCGGCTTTTGCCGGTGGTGGCTGCGCTGGTGATAAGGCTCAACCTGAGAGACGACGACGAAAGCGCCGCAAGCGCCGCCGTAAGAAGACGGAGCCGGAAGGTGAGAAGACTGCTCCCACTGCCAACAGGTGGCCGGAATATCACACCAGTGAGAGTGGGGAGGGGGACCGGCCGCCGACGGCGGCTGAACAGGCGCCGCAAGTACAGGAGATGCGCGCCATGCTAGCGGCCGCGGCGGAGGAGGCGATTGCGGCCTTCAAAGCCGCCACGGAGGAGGACAGGGCAGCCTTCGAGGCCACCCTGACCGCAGAGACGACGGAGGCAAGCAACCTGCTGTGGCAGCTGCGCTCGCAGCTGGCCCGAGACATCCGGGCAGACGCAGTAGGCAGAGAAGAGACGCCAGCCGCCGCTCCCCCGCCGGAGCAGCCGGCGGCAGGACACACCGAGGAGGAAGAAGACGGAACGCGCCGCACCGACACCGAAGCCCATCGGCTCCGAGCAGCTCGGCTCCGACCAGTGGGCCAGCGTGGCTATAAGGACGCTCGAGGACCTGGGCTACATCATCCACAACACGGGGAAGACGCAGCCACGGCCCTCACTGAGCCTCTCTGCACGGCCAACGAGCGAGGAGTGGTGCCGCTACGCGGTCGCTCATCTCCGAGCACATGGCTACGACGCCCGCCCGCCAGACGCCGATGGACGACCTGGGCCCTAGCCCGCGCGATGTCATCATTGACAGCGCGGTAGGGGCTCTCACATCTCGAATTGCAGCACTCTGTGCTGCAGCACCGTCTAGGACTGATCTCTTATGACGAAACTTGGCATGACACGGTATCCGATTGCATGATACCCGCTTTTAACATAACCTACCCTGGCATGACCTATCGCAGTCAGCAAGACATCCGCTACTGCTCTTATTACCCGACCTAACTATCGCAGAGGTTTTTTTTCCCTTGGCGTTTGCCTTGGCACTTTTTTCCCTCTGCCCTTAAAACCGCTACCCTTCGTTCGATCTTCGACCCAATCTATCTCCAGACGAGCGTGTATAAATAGCTAACCTTAGCCAGACGTACGCAAACATCGCAGACCCACATCCTGCGACACCTCACATCAGTGAATACTAACCCTTTATGCAGAGATGGCAGTAGACCTTTTGAGTTGGCCGTCATGCCGGTGTCGGCGTGGAGGGGCTCCACATCTTTAAAAAAAAAAAAAGAAAAAAAGGAGCATAGTATTAGTCAGGAACCAACTGAAGATGGCAGCGTGTAAGTCTGCCGAAATATTGTGGAGAAACTACGACACTAACTTGTCTGATACCCGAGAACTGTTCAAATTGGTAATACGTAGGGAAAACTTCAGATCGCAAATTACACTGTAATCACATCCAGATTGAAACAATATTCATTTACAAATATCTTTATTTCGTCACAAATTACAACAATCTTTCTTGCACTCTACTCCCTTTTAACATTTGATTTTGTATTAAATTATTTCATCATTGTTCCAGAAGAGACCAGAACAATCCTTTCTCCATCAACAAAAACTGAAAATCTCTCTGGTCAAGTTAAAAGTTTATTTCACTCAAAGATGTGACTCTCGTCCACATTCCATGGCCTATCAAGTTCTCCTTATTCCCAACAGAGGGTAATACCCTCGTCTGTCACAGAGCGTCTTTCTCTCTACCTCCAGCATCTATTATAAACATTTGGTTGCAACATGACGAACGAAAAAACAATAAATTAGTGCCTACTCCCTTGTTCCCCTACAGAGTTTTATAAAAATTTTACTTAAATTATATTTCATCTGCAGGCTGCCTACGTACCAATGTTGAAGAGTAAATTATACATGTGTAGCCACTGTAGCTCATTCTGTAAGGTTATTGTGCTATAGTGGATACATATATTAGTATTACAAGTATTTTTCCTATGAAAGCCCATTTTACGTCAATAGCTGGAGGAGTCGGCATCATGTCAAGGTTGGTGAAGCATCCGCGTCACAAGAACTTTATTGTAAGCGAATGGCCCTGTGGTGGTGTGAAAGACCAGAAGAAGAAGAAGAAGAAGAATGGGATACTGCTTCCCAAAAATATACTAGCGATAACTAGGGGTCCATCCAAATGTGGCAAGACAATTGTTGTTATTGCTAAGACTCCCGGATGTAGTCGGCTTTGAGCATAAATGTGTATTCTAAAAAGCGCTGTTTCAATCCAAATACCGATTATTACAGGAGGTATTGCAAGCAGTTGATGGTGTGCCATTCATGACATTCAGTGAAAGCAGTGATATCCCTCCACTAGTCAGTGTAAAGCCACACGCTGCGTTCATATTCGACCATATTTCCGTGAAAACAAGGATCAAATTCGAATATATTTTTTGGCCGTCATATGGACGTTGACATATTTAGTTTGACTCAGACATATTCCAGAATTTCAGAGCAGTTGGTGAGGGTTATGCAAACCTCATTATAGCCTTTTGAATTTAAAGCACATTTACCAAGTACATATATGAACTGACATGTCATTCAATGAATTTGTGAAGATATTGCTGTTGTCAGTTGTTTGAAGTAAACACTTCCATAACGAATTGATGGAATCAAGATACTGATGGCTCCATTTTTACAAGTATCGATATATCTGATTGTCTATACACGGAGTGCATAGACGATGGTTGTCTAAATAACATAGCTTCTCAAAACATATGGCTGTTTGGCGATTTTCCTTGGCAAAAACATTCAGGAATATATATATATATATAATGGAAAGAGGTGACTATTTAGTATGCATTGCACCATAAACAAATTCGCAGACATGTCGAGCACTCAACCTGAGAGGATGGATATACACAGACAGAAAATTCACTTGCACATGGATGGAAAAATTCAGGCTCTCAAATGTAAAGTTGGGAATGTATGCAAGGAACTACTGATGTACTGTAAGACCCTTATGAGATTGATCAGTACGTTAAGTGACAGGGTCAATGTAACTGGAAAAAAAGTAATTAGTCTCTCTAATTAGTATGTAACAAGATCTCCACTCAGCATAAAGTCTTCGAGAGATGGAAGGCCGTTTGTGAGAAATCAGTGCTGCTAAGGTTAAGACATATGGAGCGGAGCAGGCACTAAAAGAAACCTTTAAGCCAGTTACTGAATCTCTTGGACAGCTCACGGTAAATGTGATGACGACGATGCTATTGCCAATTTCATTAACCATTACAGTGATGCTATGATAGAATATTTGGCATCAGCTGGGTAAAACCATGCATGATAGGTACACAATGTGTAAGTTTAACTGATAACACAACACAGATTGGTGTCAAGTAATTTCAAATAAGAACAGGTCTACTTAACCTTGTTTTCGTAAGACCTTTAAAAATTCTAAATCGTTCACCTACAGATCTGGACACGTTTGGTGAAATATTGCTTTCGACTCATATACACAAGAAAGCAAATAGTATACCAGAAGCCAAAACAGTGTGAAATACAAAAACCTTCTAAAACCTATATTATGGAGAAAATAGCAGCAGTGAGGGTATTGACATTTAGAATAAAAGAGTGAACAATCGATTCCCACAGTGAACGTATCATGACGATTCCAGTAAGCTATTAGAAAGGCATGATGTTCATGGCATGCATCTCATTCAAATGAGATTGTTTCAGTAATTTCAGAGCTTAGAGAGAAAGATATCATAGAATAAGTATGGAAACAGAAGTTGGAGAATTACACAAACTAGCATGCGAAACATAGACATATTATGATTAAAGGTTTGGACTGTCGGCCGCGGTGGTCTAGCGGTTCTGGCGCTGCAGTCCGGAACCGCGGGACTGCTACGGTCGCAGGTTCCAATCCTGCCTCGGGCATGGATGTGTGTGATGTCCTTAGGTTAGTTAGGTTTAAGTAGTTCTAAGTTCTAGGGGACTTATGACCTCAGATGTTGAGTCCCATAGTGCTCAGAGCCATTTGACCCATTTTTGACCAAAGGTTTGGACTACCTGTGGCAGGCTGATCTTGTAGATATGAGGTAGAATTAACGAATGAATAATGGTTTCAAGTATATTTTAATGGTCATTGACACATTTCGAAATTTGCCTGGGCATTACGAGTGTAAACAAAAATGGGGAGAAACATTGCAGAGGTGTTTGAGCATTTGTTGCAGACAGGAAGGAATCGATGTGCAGATAATCTCCAAACAGATTTACAATAGGTATTTGAAGACTGTGGTATATTGGTATGGAATACAGCACTACTCAGTATTCACCCATCTGAAGGCGAGTATGATGGAACGTCTGAACAGAGCAAGGAAAGATCAAATGTGGATGCATTTTAATTTTCGTCGTTCACACAACTGGCTAGACATCCTCCCACAAATAATTTCACAGAATAATTGAACCAAACATAGCACAAAAAAATGAGACCAATCGATGTTCATGATAATTTACTACTAGATACAGTATGTAATAGCATTAAAATTCTGGATTCATCCAAACAAAAGTTTAATGTGGGTGACACAAGACAGCATCTGAGAAGTCATATCTACGGAACTGCTCAACTAAGCTATTCACAGTCTCCAAGACGCAAAGTGCGAGACCTAGAACTTACACTCCTGGAAATTGAAATAAGAACACCGTGAATTCATTGTCCCAGGAAGGGGAAACTTTATTGACACATTCCTGGGGTCAGATACATCACATGATCACACTGACAGAACCACAGGCACATAGACACAGGCAACAGAGCATGCACAATGTCGGCACTAGTACAGTGTATATCCACCTTTCGCAGCAATGCAGGCTGCTATTCTCCCATGGAGACGATCGTAGAGATGCTGGATGTAGTCCTGTGGAACGGCTTGCCATGCCATTTCCACCTGGCGCCTCAGTTGGACCAGCGTTCGTGCTGGACGTGCAGACCGCGTGAGACGACGCTTCATCCAGTCCCAAACATGCTCAATGGGGGACAGATCCGGAGATCTTGCTGGCCAGGGTAGTTGACTTACACCTTCTAGAGCACGTTGGGTGGCACGGGATACATGCGGACGTGCATTGTCCTGTTGGAACAGCAAGTTCCCTTGCCGGTCTAGGAATGGTAGAACGATGGGTTCGATGACGGTTTGGATGTACCGTGCACTATTCAGTGTCCCCTCGACGATCACCAGTGGTGTACGGCCAGTGTAGGAGATCGCTCCCCACACCATGATGCCGGGTGTTGGCCCTGTGTGCCTCGGTCGTATGCAGTCCTGATTGTGGCGCTCACCTGCACGGCGCCAAAGACGCATACGCATCATTGGCACCAAGGCAGAAGCGACTCTCATCGCTGAAGACACGTCTCCATTCGTCCCTCCATTCACGCCTGTCGCGACACCACTGGAGGCGGGCTGCACGATGTTGGGGCGTGAGCGGAAGACGGCCTAACGGTGTGCGGGACTGTAGCCCAGCTTCATGGAGCCGGTTGCGAATGGTCCTCGCCGATACCCCAGGAGCAACAGTGTCCCTAATTTGCTGGGAAGTGGCGGTGCGGTCCCCTACGGCACTGCGTAGGATCCTACGGTCTTGGCGTGCATCCGTGCGTCGCTGCGGTCCGGTCCCAGGTCGACGGGCACGTGCACCTTCCGCCGACCACTGGCGCCAACATCGATGTACTGTGGAGACCTCACGCCCCACGTGTTGAGCAATTCGGCGGTACGTCCACCCGGCCTCCCGCATGCCCACTATACGCCCTCGCTCAAAGTCCGTCAACTGCACATACGGTTCACGTCCACGCTGTCGCGGCATGCTACCAGTGTTAAAGACTGCGATGGAGCTCCGCATGCCACGGCAAACTGGCTGACACTGACGGCGGCGGTGCACAAATGCTGCGCAGCTAGCGCCATTCGACGGCCAACACCGCGGTTGCTGGTGTGTCCGCTGTGCCGTGCGTGTGATCATTGCTTGTACAGCCCTCTCGCAGTGTCCGGAGCAAGTATGGTGGGTCTGACACACCGGTGTCAATGTGTTCTTTTTTCCATTTCCAGGAGTGTATATTTGAAAGGACAGCAGTGGTAATGAAATTGAAGAATGCTTTTACACAGAGGAATTGCAAGAAAGCTCAGAACTGGACGTGTTTCTCGTAGAGAGGTTTATAAGGCATCGAGTGAACAGAGCAATAGTTAAACGGCTCCGTTTTCCTGCAACACAATATAGTTGGATTGACATTGACTGCTACACAACAGAGTGGCCTGGCCGGAACCACCATACTAGTAGATGCATGGTAGGGGAGGCATTAGAGATTGTGGTGGTATTCTCGACAAACTTTCAGTCGAAATACACATTCCCGGATTTAAGTACTGTGAACCTGGAACAAAGCTTCACACACGGTACGGGACTACAAGTCCCACCGCCACACCTTCACCTGTCCATGTTAGGCAATAAATTCTGTCTGACTCATGTAGTACTATCACCGTCAGAGGGTGGTACGGGACTACAAGTCCCACCGCCACACCTCCAAAGTGAAATGCAGTGACGCAGTCACTGCCCAGTGGAAATTTACTGGCTCACCAACACAGTTAGACCGCAATAGACCGGTGATGCTGTATTGTAACACATCACCCCGGACTACAAGTCCATTATAAAAAAAAACAAAGCTTCAGAGTCAATTGACACGCGGTGATGAGGGGATTAACCTGCTTGAAGATACATATGTGGAATTGACGTTGCATATACAGGAAATAAATATCTGCCAGGATATCATACTAGGGTTCGAATTTTAACTGATAAAGCCAAGGCTATAATTGCAAGAAGGGATATTGGCATAGGTCAAAGCACTGAGGCATTTACAGTTGAAAAAAAAAATCATGCATGGTAAAATTAAGTTGGGTGAGTGCTAAATGAAATGCGAGGCTCACAGTACACTAGTATGGTTGCGTTCTTTCTGTGTGAAATTACGTCACAATTAGAATTTCAAGCAAGTTATCAACGCAACATGTCATGTACTATAGAAAAAGGTGATAACGATGAAGATGAAGACGGAGCAGAGGTGTTTATCAAACAGTATCCTGACGCCAATGTATGCAGCTAAAAGCGCTCTGAAGCGTAAAGAAGTGGTTAAAGCATCCAGGGTTCTGCCAGTAAACAAGATATCTGGTGGCATTAGTCCCTTCCTCATTCTGGTACTTGACGGTCTCTCAGCAGTAGGTTCTCTGGTTAGTGGTGGAAGGCTATGATATTTGGAGCGAGAGCGGGAGTAGGACAGTCAAGAACGCACAGATCTCCCACGAATAGCTAGAGGAAGGAAGAACACATAGTAGCATGATGAAAGGAGCAGCCATCGGGAAAGGACTATAACGAAACCGTAAAAGAGAGGGCTAGGTCTCTTCGTGTGTAAAAAGAAAATGAGCCCGTCAGCCATCCTGCCAATAGAGCGCTTAGAAATATAGGACTGCTAAAGTCTGTTGGGAAAAAAATTCACCATTCCAAGATTCCGCGGTGTGTTTCTGCGACATACATTACCAAAGACTATGAAGAAATCCAGAGAATGTGTAATTGCGAATTTAGGTGTTACTGGAGGATCTGGGATTCTCTGGGTGGCGTATGTTAAAAAAATGGTTCAAATGGCTCTGAGCACTATGGGACTTAACTTCTAAGGCCATCAGTCCCCTAGAACTTAGAACTACTTAAACCTAACTAACCTTAGGACAACACACAACACCCAGTCATCACGAGGCAGAGAAAATCCCTGACCTAGCCGGGAATCGAACCCGGGACCCCGTGCTCGGGAAGCGAGAACGCTACCGCGAGACCACGAGCTGCGGACACCGTGTTTGTGTAGACTGTTTTGTACAGCCCTTGTTTACGTTTGGCGGATAGCAGCTCGCCAGTGCGATCTTCCAGCACACCACATAACCGTTTCTACACGAGAAGGAACGAAGAATCCAAAAGCTAGATATAGTAACAAGTCTTATATTGTAGAACGTAATTGGTTGTGATTCAAAGGGCAAGAAATCCTGAGTAGTGTGACATGAGCATTGTTGGTTATCTTACGAAGCCATGAGACCACAGTAAGGGGATGTTTTGGAGAGGTTGATGGTTAAGAGGTACCTCACACAACTGAGGTCTTACGTAGTAGCGTAATGATCCAATGGAGGCAATGGGCTGCGAATTGTAGGGGGAATGCACCTCACCTTACGAGTTTGTGGAGTAAGGGCCGCTGTTGCAAGTGGCGGCTGCAGCTGGCGTCTGGACCGCACCGCGCCGCGCCGCGCCGCGCCACGCCCTCTGACTGCCCAGAGGAGAACGACTGCACAGTCGCCGTCGTACGAGTCCAGCACTTAGCACAACGCCACGGGGCGCCATTAGATGTACGACAACGTCGACTTCGATTTCATAACTCATAATTAGAATAGCAGCCGTTAAACTTCTGGAGTATTGTGTCAGGGGCTCAGTCCCATCTTCGAAGTCCCCGTGACGTTATACAGTATTTCAACAAGATAACGTTCATATTGGCTGACCTACGTCGCTACAGGCGATTTTCAACTGCTGCCCTGGCACAGAGTTGAGGCGGCATGGAATAACGAACGTAACCTTATCTGCCATCCGAGCTCAGTTTTACTGGATGCCGAGCCATGTTAGAGCCGTTGCCACAGTTCTTGTGTATTGAATTTCGTACCCTCTATACCCGTAACCACATGCAACTTCGGTCACATATTGTTTCTCCTGTACTGTTGTAAGGTGGCAGAATAAATGGTCAGATTCGCACCTTACATGAGACTTCTACAAATCGCAATGAGAAGGTGGACGCCTAACATAAATCAACACTTATGAGAAAATTTGCCTATCAATATGCAATGCAAAAAGGGATGACAGTCAATTGACGGTAATTAACACACCATGCCTGTACAATGCATGTCTTTGAGCGGAAGGTAGAACAAGGAACGCGAGTCGAGTCGCTTTTAGTTTTGAAAAGCCAGTTCCACTATGGCGTAACGAAACCGCGATGCAAGAGTTACGCCGGTGACCACTTCAGGGGGCGGCAAGAAAGAGGACAGCGCCCCCGGGCCAGGTGATTCAAGCTGGAGGGCCGCCTGTAGCGAGGGCATCGGTACAAGAGCAGAGAAGAAGCTTAAGAAAACTGCATTTCGAAATTCCAACGGGATACGAACAAAAGCAAGTGACACATTTTCGTCCAGCGAGTGCGACACACGGAAAGGTCAATGTGCTTTAGGCGTCAAGAACGTGCACAAAAAGTCCGATTAGCGGAAACTCACTAGGAAGGAGAAAACTGCTGAAGTTTCGACGCAGTTTGATAGAAGGGACGTTGCGATTGGTAGAGGGTGTTTTTACAAAATAAGAGGAACGCTTCTGTTGGTCAGAAAAAGCCGTGACGTGAAAAAGGAACCCAAGAGGAGGGAGGTAGTCTAGAGAGAAGTTTTGTGGGGTCTCTTTTCTGAACTGGCGTCAAGTGCAGAATGGAGCGCTTAAATGTCCGTACGAAGCAGAGAAGAAATTGGTGTGGACACTGCGTTCACAGCAGCTGCACTTCAACTAAAATTAGCTGTAGCAACGTTTAGTTCCAACTGTAGAGAAATGAACCAGCCTGATTAGTTAATTGGCCGGCCGGAGCGGGCGAGAGGTTCTAGGCGCTACAGTCTGGAACCGCGCGACCGCTGCGGTCGCAGGTTCGAATCCTGCCTCGGGCATGGATGTGTGTGATGTCCTTAGGTTAGTTAGGTTTAAGTAGCTTTGAGTTCTAGGGGACTGATGACCTCAGAAGTTAAGTCCCATAGTGCTCATAGCCATTTTAACCATTTTTGGTTAATTTTTCTTCCGAGAACTGAGAGGGCACACTGCTCCAACCATGCGCCTGTATATCGCCACATAATAAGACTAGGGCTGAGTGCATGTTTTCTCGCATAACGAGAAACATAGGGAAAGTTTCTGCTGGAAAGTTTAGCAAAGGCCAGATTAGTTTTGTAGGAATTTTAGTGGGAGAGAGCGGCCTTGCAGACTGCAGCACGTCGCAGCTTAAGGTAAATACCGCGTGCAGAGGCTTAGACTTTGTTGGTTCACCAGCTTGCGTCCACTGAAAACTCGAGCTGCCTTGGGTAATCTTGTTCTCAAATTTGTCACTTGACTAACCATCCACCGTAGACTTGATTTTCATCATAAATATTAGCGAATTTTGAACCGGAATCGGACTATTTTCGTAGTACTGACCAACATCATAACGTACGTGTAGGAGCAAAGAAACGTCCAATTAAACTTTCATATTATTGTGCTTAGGATTAATGTAAAGAAACTTCCAATTAAACTTTTATAATATTGTGCTTAAGGTAATTGGTATTTCAGAGAGTTAATATTTAACATTGTTGTATAGAAATTTATTTCACATTTTGATGTTGGCAAGATGCATTATTCATTGCGCTGTTTTTATGTTGGCGAGTTGAAAACTGTGTGAAAAGCTGTAATGTGGTGAGAAATATTGCGACATCAAACTTGTCATATCACCTCAAACTGTTGTTCTCAATCCAAGAATAAGCAAGTAATAACAAAACCCCCGCACCTTACCTGTATAGGCATACTAGGTAAAATTTTCTTATTTCTTATCCTTCGTTACGTTCACCTTAGCTTGCTAGATGACAAAAAATAATCCGAGACGACAGCCTATCGAAAAGTTAGCCAGTAGATTCGTGTAGTTCAAGTCCACAATTCATGGGAATGTCTTTATCCGATAGTGAATGCCGAATGGCTGACCCTGATTATATACGATGCGTACCCAAAACATGTGTATTGTACAGTGTACGCAAGCTGTAGAGTAGCCAACACACAAGGTTTTCATCTTTTTCTTTACTGCTCCTTTCAGTGCCTAGTTAACCATTCCATCAACTTGTAGCTAGTCTCTGACACACGAGAAGCCTCATAAGGTAAAGTCCGAACGAGGTGACGAAGTGGTTGAGGCTCTGGACACAGATTCGGGAGAAGTAGATTTCAAGTCCCTGTCCACACATACAAATTTAGGTTTTCGCAGGTTTCATTAAGTCGATCAGGCGAATTCCGTCGTGGTTCTTTAGAGGAATGACGCGGACGCTTAATTTCCCTTGTGCATGTCCCAACCGAGGTCGCTCTGCGTCTGCAGTGACCTCGTCGCCGACGAGATGCTAGACTATAACATTCCTTCCTTCTCTTCACTTAAAACTTCCGGGCTGATAGGCCGTGGTCGAAGTATAAAACACTCTCCTGACGTTTCGTCTCCGACTGCGGGAGACATCCTCGGAGGTAAAGCGGCGAACTGCGAAGAGAACTCGACGAAGCGCTGATTATATAGGCAGTACAGAGGGCGCCACAGTCGATCACGTGGCGTCGGCTATGATATTGTCTCTGGTAATGCCAACATTCTCGATTGAAAGTAATCGATCGTCACGCTTGCGGTGCAACGCTGACATCCAAATTTTATCCAGTTTAACACCTTCGTCTATCCTGTTAAAATTATTACGATTGCAGACTGCTAGTAAGAGACCAGCCAGATAGTATCGCTACGTCGATGACACGTTCGTAGTATGGACACACGGAGCAGAGGAGTTGGATGCCTTCCTGACACATTTAAACAGCGTTAATCCGAAAATCCAATTCACTATGGAGACGGAAAGGAATGGGCAATTGAACTTCCTGGATGTGTCTGTGATTAAACGACGGGATGGAACGTTGGGCCATAAGGTGCATAGAAAGCCCACACATACTGATCGTTATCTACACAAAGAATCAAACCACCACCCTAGACAAAAAAGAGGTGTAATGAAAACTTTGGTAGACAGGGCGTACAAACTTTGTGAACCTGTTTATTTAAAAGATGAGACTGAACATCTACGGTCAACGTTCGTGAAGAATGGCTATTCTAGCAAGGATATAGATCGAGCACTTCGGTCTAGGCAGAGAATCAGGAGTAACGACGAACAACAGTCGTCCAAGGGCAAAGTTTTTCTTCCGTTCATTAGTAAGGTCACAGACCGCATTGGGAAAGTTTTAGTCAAGTATGGGGTGGAAACTATTTTCAGACCCACCAGAAAAATAAAAGAATTTTTAATCTCAGCAAAAGATGCACGAAACCCTTTGGCTACACCGGGGGTATATAAAATTCCTTGTAGTTGTGGACAGGTTTACATCGGTACCACAAAGAGAAGTGTGAACACCCGACTTGTTGAACATAAGAGGAATTGCCGCCTGGGTCACACGGATAAATCGGCCGTAGCGGAACATGTTTACCAGGAAGGTGATCATGAAATAAAATTCAGCAAGACGAGCGTCATATCAAAAACCTCGCATTATTATGCACGCTTGTATAGAGAGGCTATCGAGATTGATAAACATCGTAATAATTTTAACAGGAAAGACGAAGGTGTTAAACTGGATAAAATTTGGATGTCAGCGTTGCACCGCAAGCGTGACGATCGATTACTTTCAATCGAGAATGTTGGCATTACCAGAGACAATCTCATAGCCGACGCCACGTGATCGACTGTGGCGCCCTCTGTACTGCCTATATAATCAGCGCTTCGTCGAGTTCTCTTTGCAGTTCGCCGCTTTACCTCCGAGGATGTCTCCCGCAGTCGGAGACGAAACGTCAGGAGAGTGTTTTATACTTCGACCACGGCCTATCAGCCCGGAAGTTTTAAGTGAAGACAATACCGGCCGTGAAAGCTTACATTGTATGATCATTCCTTCCTTCTCTTCAGGAAGTCTTCCCATAGACTTCTGTCCTATTCTCTCTAACAGTGCTCCTTTCGCACTTACCTGTCTCCTTAATTTTTCATGTCCTTATACGGCGAAACGATACAAATGCTTCCATATTTCTCCTTTCCAGATCCATCCAAGTTTCACTTTGTAATCCAACCTCTCTTATCACTCTTCACTCCCTACTCGTAAAGGTAGACCGTATTGTTCGAGTAATGTAATGTAAAATATCGTATTACACTTTTGTCTGGGATATCCAACGTGGTGGTTCCAGCCGCCTGTCGGAAAGTGTGTTCTTCCTCCGCACACGATGGCCCCTTTCCCTACGAATATGTGAGCGTTGTGTAGAGCGTACATCAGTGTAATGGCTGCGTGTGTGTTACTCCTCTCCAACAGCACCAAGCTATCCGTCAAGCTTAACGTCCCCATTCCAAGGACGGACCACCATCAGTCACATTCAATCGTTCGTAGAAAGATCCATACCCAGAGACAGGGAAGTTGCACAAATCACACCAAAACCCAGAAAATACCTATATCAGTAACGTCGATTTGCATTAGGATTTTGGAACATATGCTGCGCTCGAACGATATGAATCACTTCGAAGAAAAATTTATTGGCAAATAGCCAACACGGATTCAGAAATTATCATTCTTATGAAACGCAAGACTTCAAGAAGAATATAATAATTCCAATCCCAAAGAAAGCAGGTGTTGACAGATGTGAAAATTACCGAACTATCAGTTTAATAAGTCACAGCTGCAAAATAATAACACGAATTCTTTACAGACGAATGGAAAAACTAGTAGAAGCCGACCTCGGGGAAGATCAGTTTGGATTCTGTAGAAATGTTGGAACACGTGAGGCAATACTGACCCTACGACTTATCTTAGAAGCTAGAGTAAGGAAAGGCAAACCTATGTTTCTAGCATTTGTAGACTTAGAGAAAGCTTTTGACAATGTTGACTGGAATACTCTCTTTCAAATTCTGAAGGTGGCAGGGGTAAAATACAGGGAGCGAAAGGCCATTTACAATTTGTACAGAAAACAGATGGCAGTTATAAGAGTCGAGGGACACGAAAGGGAAGCAGTGGTTCGGAAGGGAGTGAGGCAGGGTTGTAGCCTCTCCCCGATGTTATTCAATCTGTATATTGAGCAAGCAGTGAGGGAAACAAAAGAAAAACTTGGAGTAGGTATTAAAATAGATGGAGAAGAAATAAAAACTTTGGGGTTCGCCGGTGACATTGTAATTCTGTCAGAGACAGCAAAGGACTTGGAAGAGCAGTTGAACGGAATGGACAGTGTCTTGAAAGGAGGATATAAGATGAACGTCAACAAAAGCAAAACGAGGATAATGGAATGTAGTCGAATTAAGTCAGGGGATTCTGAGGGAATTAGATTAGGAAATGAGACACTTAAAGTAGTAAAGGAGTTTTGCTATTTGGGGAGCAAGATAACTGATGAAGGTCGAGGCAGAGAGGATATAAAATGTAAACTGGCAATGGCAAGGAAAGCGTTTCTGAAGAAGAGAAATTCGTTAACATCGAGTATAGATTTAAGTGTCAGGAAGTTGGTTCAAATGGCTCTGAGCACTATGGGACTTAACTTCTAAGGTCATCAATCCCCTAGAACTTAGAACTACTTAAACCTAACTAACCTTAGTATATCACAAACATCCATGCCCGAGGCAGGATTCGAACCTGCGACCGTAGCAAAGTGTCAGGAAGTCGTTTCTGAAAGTATTTGTATGGAGTGTAGCCATGTGAACGATAAATAGTTTGGACAAGAAGAGAATCGAAGCTTTTGAAACGTGGTGCTACAGAAGAATGCTGAAGATTACATGGGTAGATCACATAAGTAATGAGGAGGTATCGAATAGGATTGGGGAGAAGAGAAGCTTGTGGCACAACCTGACTAGAAGAAGGGATCGGTTGGTAGGACATGTTCTGAGGCATCAAGGGATCACCAATTTAGTACTGGAGGGCAGCGTGGAGGGTAAAAATCGTAGAGGGAGACCAAGAGATGAATACACTAAGCAGATTCAGAAGGATGTAGGTTGCAGTAGTTACTGGGGGATGAAGAAGCTTGGACAGTATAGAGTAGCATGAAGAGGTGCATCAAACCAGTCTCATGACTGAAGACCACAACAACAACAACATGAAACGCAACTAGTTATTTATTCTCATAAAGTAATGAGTGCTATCTACAGGGGACGTCAGATTAATGCCACACTTTTAGATTTCCAGAAGGCTTTTGACACCGTTCCTCACAGCGATTTCTAATTAAATTGTGTGCCTATGGAGTACTGTATTAGTTGTGTAACTAGATTAGTGATTTCCTGGCAGAAAGGTCACAGTTCGTAATAACTGATGGAAAGTCACCGAGTAAGACAGAAGGAGTACCATAGCTGACGTTCCCCAAGGAAGTGTTATATGCCTTCTGCACGTACACGAATTAGGAGACAATCTCAGCAAGCCTCTTAGCTCCTGTTAGCAGATGGTCCGTCATTTACTGTCTCATAATGTCATCAAATAACCAAAACGAATTGCCAAATGATTTAGACAAGGTATGTGCATGGTGCAAGAAGTGGTAATTGACTCTAAATCGTGAAAAGTGTGAAATCATCCACATGAGCACTAAGAAGAATCCGCTAAATTTCAGTTACACGATAAATCACACAAATCCAAAGACTGTAAACTCAGCTAAATATTTAGGCATTACAGTTAAAATAACTCAAACTGAAACAATCACTTAGATAATGCTGTGGGCAAAACAAACCAAATACTGATTTACTGGAGGAACATGTAGAAAATGTTGCAAGTCGACTAAGGTGGCTGCTTACGCTACGCTTGTCGCCCTCTCCTACAGTATTGCTGTGTGGCGTGGGATCCGCATCAGGTACGATTGACAGAGGACATCGAAAAAGCTCACAGAAGGGCAGCTCTTTTTGATTTATCGCGAAATGGGAGAGAGAGTGCCACGGTCAAGATACACGAACCGGGGTGGCCGTCATCACAACAAAGACGTTTTCCTCCGTGGCAGAACCTTCTCATGGAATTTCAATCACAATCTTTCTCCTCAGAAGGTGAAAATATTCTGTTGGCGCCCACCTACACAGGAAGAAATGATCATCATAATAAAATAAGAGAAATCAGAGCTCACAGGGAAAGATTTGAGCGTTAGTTTTATCCGCGCGCTGTTCGAGAGTGTAACGGTGGAGAAGTAGCTTAAAGCTGGTTCGATTAACCCTCTTACAAGCACTTAATAGTGAGTTTGATAGTAAACGTGTAGATGTAGAGTACAGAAGCGCTTTATTTTCATGTACGAGATCAATTTCGACTTCAACATATTAAGCACCATCAATTCTGTCATATGTCCTCACTTCATGAGACACTGCAGAGAGATTTTAAATTAAATCAGGACAATGACAGAAAGAATGCTGATCAGGAACTTCAGGCCACCACTTCTGCTCCTCTTGCCTGCCAAATACCAGCAGTGAAAATTTCTTGCACTCTCAGCATTCGAACTTTCCTACACCTGAGTCGAGAGCCATCCTGCACAGGTGTGCGTTAGCGACCTGCAATACGAACACAGGTTTCGAGTAATTATCCTCTGGAGAGTCAGGGACGCATGAGTGAAACACCAAGCAAGGGGTAATGGTGCACAGGGAAACATTTAGCAGCAGATTTCCAGTTGCGCCCGAAACAAACTAGGTCAGAACCGGCGTATTTCTCATTTAATTCTAGTACGATATATCCGAAAGGTAGCTTAGTGTGTGTGAATATGTACACTGAGCAAAGATAAAAGCTTGCACCACATGTAAAGTGTGCCTGAATCGTGTAATCCGACCACTTCGGCAATGTCTTACATTTAGCAGAGTGTGAATTCGCCAGCGGAAGAAAGAATCGGTTTCGAGGTGGAAATAAATCTAACCAGGTGCAGGAAATTACACAACTAATTCCCGTGCAGTAGCACTTATTTCACGTCTGGCAATGTTTATTGATGTGGAGAATTCTCAGTTTTGTCGCTGTTTGGGGTCCACGCCCAGCTACAAGTGGGTGAGTGTCGTTTTAGAGACCGGAGGAAGGTAACGGCACGCCGTCCATAACAGGGCCGATCCTGGTGATTCTCTTTGGTATACAAGAGTACTCTACCTACTTCTCAATCGATCAGACAATAATCTCCTCATTTTCACAAAATAAAAGACATTTAATGAAAAGAGACGTACACTGTACAATAAAGAACAGAAATCAGCTCAACAGGAAGAATTCATCACATTATCGTTCCATGGTTGTCAATCTTAAAAGAGCAAACGATTTGTGGACGAATGAGTTTCTCAGTTTTAATGTTTGTTTCCGGCAATAGTTTTTCAGTAACATCTTTTTTTTTTTCATTTGCATTCTGAAATATACATTTGTGGTTATCATACGTGTAAATCACTTACGTGCTAAAGTGATTTAGTTCTCATAGCAATGTTCAAGTTCATCGGCGAATTATTATAGAAAATGACCATCTGTTTTATCGGGAAACAGTGACCATGAAGTAATTTTCATGGAACGAATGAAACTTTCATTCTAATCCAGTTTCTTTATCTCATATCTCATACATTGTGTTTGTTTCTTAGTGCTTCGCTAAAGGAAACACACGACTTTCCACGTTTGTCAGCACATCTAGAGTGAAGTCTTACAAATTCAGAGAATTTCTTGCAGGACAGAAGGCTCTGCTGCGTTCCAGCTGAGGCCTCTGGCGGTTACGCCTTCCTCTCGGCAGAGGTTCGATGCTGAGAAAAGACGCAGCGGCCGAGTCGACACACGGCCTCCACAGCCTCTATACAGAACGTCCTGCGAGATTAGTCTTCAGGCTGCTGTGATGGTGATTTGAGAGCTTAATTAGGCTTGGCAGGCGCTCAGTCTCAATCCGTGTCAGAGGCACGAGGCGACGCAGCAGTTATCGCACGGCTGCTCTGGCCTCTGTAAGGCGAGGGCGATGCGCCACGCCAGCGCCGGCAGGAGCGACGTCGATCACGGGTGACAGAAAGAACACTCCCAGGACACCAGCGTCACGTTAGGCCGCTGGTACAGTACCAAATACGCAGCTCCATAAGTCGTGACATTTAGCATTACCCAATTGTATCCAAGTCAAACGAGATTTCCTTGGTCACAAACAATAAGTACAGCAAAACTTGTAAATATCACGTTCGTCGTTGGTTTGCTTTCGAAAGTGACTGGAGAGATATATTGAAAGCTGAACACACTGCTAATTTATCGTTTTTCGCGTGGATTACGCTTAGGCTTGACAATTGCGCAGAACATTTCTTCTTCAGTAACATCCTTTCGCACGAAAATCCATCCCCTTCATTCATCTGCATTTCATGTTCGTGTACCGTACCCTCAACGCTGCTGAATATTTATCACGTGACTACTCTTTCAGTACAACCACGTTGTGTGGGAAGCACCTCCACCGATTTGTTAAATCCTTAAAAGTCACAGATTGTCACAGACCCACTCTTCTGTCGCCGATACAACGTATTCGCACTGGGTATGCGAGAATAACGTGAGCGGCAGTTTCCTGCCGCAGAACACGTGGCTGACGGTTGGTGCGGGGCAGTGGCGAACGGCTAGCGTTACGTGGGCATGGAAAAACCCGAGCGGGGGCTCATATGGCCGTGTTTGCGCGTTTTGAGAAATTTAATGCCAGAGGAAAATTGATAGAAACAAAACTAAGAGTGACACAGATGTGTGAGTTGGCACTCATGGACAGAAAAATATGTAAAACTAAGTTATCTAGACATGCCACAAAAATATATAACAGTTTCAAATTATTGTCGTCTTAAAAATTGTAAATTTACCAAAGTTCAAAAGCTAATATTTCGGCAATGTTTTGGCCGATTAATATAAACTAAGTGTCTACGGTATGCGGCTAGTAGAGTTGCAGCAAGCAATCATAGCCGATTTAGCAGAATCTGTACCATTTTTTAATGAGAGGTCGGAATATGGGATTCGAGTGAGAGAAACTGCGGTAATAAGTAAAATTAAAAAGACGAAACTAGCGGCAGCATTCTAAAGTTTAAAGAGGTAGATGAATAATTAAGTACGTATTTTTGTTTATTTATGTTTAGTATAGAAAAATCTGGGAAAAACAAAATCACGCCACAAAAACGTTATTTGTGAAAAAATGGTGGCAGATACAAGAAATTGTTATTGTCTGGAAAATTTCCGTATTTTTCAATGTATCGTATGTGTTTTTGTCTTTAGTTTAAGAATATTCGTAATTTTTGTCAAACAGTCTTTTGAGTTAGGCAGTCGTTTCGAGGTTGCATAGGGCGGCCATTTTTGATGACAGTTGGTTCTGAGCGACGCATCTCGGATTGGTAGTGGGTTGGTAGCCACGTTAGAAAATGGTTCAAACGGCTCTGAGCACTATGGGACTTAACATCTGAGGTCACCAGTCCCATAGAACTTCGAACTACTTAAACCTAACTAACCTAAGGACATCACACACATCCATGCCCGAGGCGGGATTCGAACCTGCGACCGTAGCGGTCGCGCGGTTCCAGACTGTAGCGCCTAGAACCGCTCGGCCACTGCGGCCGGCCTGGCGTGGCCGAGCGGTTCTAGGCGCTGCAGTCTCGAACCGCGCGACCGCTACGGTCGCAGGTTCGAATCCTGTCTCGGGCATGGATGTTTGTGATGTACTTACGTTAGTTAAGTTTAAGTAGTTCTAAGTTCTAGGGGACTGATGACCTCAGAAGTTGAGTCCCATAGTGCTCAGAGCCATTTTTTTCAGCCCGGCCGGCCGCCACGTTCGAATCCGATCAAGTGTAGCACAGTATAGAGGTTTAGGACAGCAGACAGGAGTGTATATTGTGAATTGTGAACAGACTGTCGAGTGCCGTGATTGCAACATCTGAATTTTATATTGAAGTGTTGTAGCATCAGTTGTTGAAGGCTGCCCTTACGTAAATCCCCTCAGACTACATTTTAAGTGTTTAATGAATATACTGAAGAAAAATAAACTACTTGCTCAAATTATAAATCAACGTGAGTGACTCAATATTTTAAATTTCACCGCAATACCTGCCTGCATTGTTTTGTTATATTTTATTTCAACTTAAAAATTGAGTTTACGACAGGTATGAGCTGGCACCCTATGACGAAAAACGTAGCCAGACATTCAGACCAGCCACATCTCTGGGCCGCTGAATTGAGCTGAGTGTAAGAAATACGTATACTTTCGTGCCGTAGCACGTGGGGGACCGACCCAAACTATTCAAACTTCAATGTGTAGTAGCCAGTACCGTCGTAATATGTATTCGGTTTAGTAGGAGCATTGAATGACCTCATACATCAGAAGTTTCTGTAGAGTCAGCATAGTGTATGGAGCATATCAACACCAAATTCAAATTTTCAGGTGACTTAGTTATAACGCTATAATGTTTACAATTTGCGCTAAGCCCGTTAACTTGTACAGTTCACGCATATTTTTTACACACTTGTTAGGAGCTATGATATAAACAATTCCGAGTGCCCTGGTTTGTCCATTCGACGTCACTTCCACTACTGGCTTTTGCCTCACTCCACTGGTCCTATCGTGCAAATGCGACCCACACGTTAACGCGGAATCCGAACAACGTGTCGTTCCTAGCGAACCTCCACATCTGTGAGAGCTGAAGTCTAAGTTAAAGTCAAACTGATGAATGTGCGTATCTTCAAACAGACTCGTGCCTTACAAGTAGACGTCCAATAACTGTTGCTACTCCAGATGTAAATCGATCTTCGTAAAAGGAAGAAAAGTTATTTTTCACAGGTAAGTACAAAATTTCACGTGGCTCTGGCGGTAATGTACGCTGGTGCCAAAAAATGCTCTTTTGCACATCTAAAGGTTCACGCCATAGATACTGTTACTGTATGATTAAACATTGTGATACAGTTCTCATGAATTAACTCCTCTAAACAGTCAAAGATCATTAGCAGAAGATCGATAGATGTGTCAGCGGTTGAGTCTGAATAAAATCTCTTTGACTGTCTAACCTAAGTTTTAACACATTAAATATTGATACCAATGAACCGTGGAAAATTGGAAATTTGTGGTAAGATCTTATGGGGCCAAACTGCTGAGGTCATCGGTCTCTAAGCTTACACACTACTTAATCTAACTTAAACTAACTTACGTTAAGGACAACACACACACCCACGCCCGAGGAAGGACTCGAACCTCCGACGGGGGTAGCCGAATGAACCGTGACACACCCATTTGATAACAATATATGCAGTCTGGAACCGCGCGACCGCTACGGTCGCAGGTTCGAATCGTGCCTCGGGCATGGATGCGTGTGATGTCCTTAGGTTAGTTAGGTTTAACTAGTTCTAAGTTCTAGGGGACTGATGACCTCAGAAGTTGTCCCATAGTGCTCAGAGCCATTTAAACCATTTGATAACAATATAAGGCTACTTGGAGTTTCTTGCTTCACTGCCTATCAATCGTTTTATATGTCTGTATTCCATCAGTTATCAACCTACGATTAATGTTTTAATTTTGCGTGTCGTTTTGAGAAATTATGTCTGCCGTTGTTAAGATGTATCGATAGTCAGTCACCTGTTATTATTACTGAGATGACAGGCTTTCTAGAGAAAGCTTCCAAGAAGTAGTTACGCCAGCACTGCAGTAATTGGTTTTAGACACTTGTCGGAAGCAGCTGCTTGAAGTAGCTGGCCTACCTCAGTTCGTGTAGGGGATGAAGACACATTGCTTCAGACACCTAGCTTCCCACGCAAGACGATATTGTAATTGTTATTAAGTAATGAAAACATGTATATAAGAGTACCTGTTGCTTTTCTTACATCAAATCTGATTTCAGATAAAATGTTGACGTCTGATTTGAACGACGATGACAATTCATTCAATTTTCACTTCGGTGATGTTATGGTAATTTTTATGTACAGGATGCTTTATAACTCCTAGTACAGGCCTCTAGGCGTTGTAGAGGGATCTTGGTAGAGTTTTGATGAACAACGCTGTCAGGAAGTGCACCATTTGAATGCAAGACAAGTTTGAAAATCGCAATCACTTTCAAACGTCCCGCAGTTGTGCACGCACACAAACTGAGAAAACGGCGCCGTCGTCAGCTGCTATTACAATTACGACGTCGTCACGTGCCATTTTCGTCCGTCGACTGGTGCGTCACAAAATAGGGGGGGGGGGGGGGGGGTCAACTGCAGTGCTCCGCGGACGCGCCGCACTCTTCACTCTGGAAAGGATTCCTTCGTCACGTAAGACCGAACCCGACGACGACTACTGGAAACACTGCCCACACCACGATCTCTTGTCGAGGACAGAGGCAGAGGTCGCTGCTGAGTGCGTATCGTGAAGCGAAGGACTTGTCTGTGATCCGAGCTTCACACTAATTTTACATTGAAACGGAATAATTCCGGACCCGGGTTGCTTACCATGACTTTATCTACTAAAGTCCCCTCTACAACCTATTTTAGTAGCCGAAGCATCCTGCACATTTCTAGCTCTAAAGTCCTGATGTGAACTTGGTTCAATCGATGTCATATGAACATGCCTTCCACGCACATACAATCGACACAGTGTCAGGTATTTAGCCTGAATCAACAATATATGCGGCACGAATTTATTTAAATCACGATGCCATAGCGTCGTTATGGATTACAGCTCTCCTGACGATCGGATAATGACGACAAGAGAAACAGGTAAACAATAGCTGCTGCTTCATGGAGAGTTACAGATGGAGACGCGTGCTGTTTCTGCAGCTGTCAGTGAGATAATGTGGCAGTTTTTATGTTGGCAACAATGATTTCATCAATGCTTGAATTTCCAGACAGCGAAAGTGAGAGATTAATAAATATATTATGCAAAGATTTTATTTTTTTTATTCAACTCTGTCTCCAAAGATAACATCAAATATCGTGAAGTGCAGGTGTTGACTTGCACTGCTAGAAAAGACAGTGGGACGAAAAAGATTCATTTGGTACCCACGAAATTCGTGGTTTTGTGGAGCTTCTTATAATGAGCACACATTAAGCTAGTGTAAATGGACCAGCGTCCTCAACTCCGATTGGTAAGAAAAACTGCTTGTTACGAATGGCTTTAAAGATCTTCTTCCTCATATTAGTTGTAGATCTCCTGTCAGGCTGCTTTTTTTTTGTTTGTTATTTGACGTCTTCCCAATGTCACTTTCAGACCTTATATCAAGATATATAGCTCCTAGGCTTTTGCATTCCATGATATTTATATATTTTCTCCTAATTCAGTGACTAACTATGTTAGATCCTCTCCAGGTACAGATTTGCTTAGAAAAACACTTATTTTCGATTCGAAATTTTATTTTCATCTGCATTTTTTTGAGTGCAGTAGTTACCTGGCTATTTTTCTTTTTTTGTCATACCATGGCGCGATGTCTGCGAAAGCATTTTGGGACGTTACGAACAGGTGTACCAGAATGACGTCACGCATCGTTAGTGACAGGAAAGCAGCCGGGGCCCTCGTAGGTTACGTCGTTTCTGATACACTGTTATGACCAGGAAGTTAATAACGCAGCTAGTTCCGATATACCATTAGATTTTAAATCTGCTTCTGGAGGGTGGTCTCCCTTATCAAAACTTTAATACCATTTACATCCGGTGGAACGACATTAGCAATATAACGTCGCGTGTGGGACACGGTCGACGGTCACTTCGCAGGGGGCTGAAACTCGCTTCCCCTCGGATAATGTCCGCCCGCTGAGTCACAGGGCTGTTTAAAACGGCCGGCCGCCACCCCGTTTACGGGGGCGACGGCTCGGCGGGAATAAAACGCCGCCTGCCCACTCCATGCTATGGAACGACACGTTGCCAGAGCTGCCTAAGGCGAGGGGGCTACTAGAACCTACATGGACCCTGAGAGCTGGCTGTCAGAGTACTTTCAAAATTCGATTTGCTACTTTTATGATTCAGTTATTTCGTGTAAGACCACAGTTTTACTGCACCGATGCCATTCTGTTCCTAGTATCGATTCGGAACAAAGTAAGTTGCCGTTAAGGCGGTCTGTGAGGTATTAGGGGAGTACTCTTTGAGTTCCAGGTGTGGCGGCCAATCAGCTCAGAGCACGCCTCGCTGACAATGCTGCAGCAGGGGTTTGAAAAAAGGCACCCCTTTCTTCTCCCGTGCTGGAGGTTGGTCGTGTTGTGAACACTGATGCTGCTGGTTGCTGTTTCGCTGTACGGTGACGTGGTCGTACGTCGCTGTGTGCAAGCTGAGCACCCTTGCAACACAGTTTTGCTAACTATTCACAATGAACGCGCGATTCGTGGGTAAATATTTTCTTGATTGTACGCAAAGTTACTGTAACTTTCAAGGGTTAAAGTGTGTCTCCCATGTGGAGATTCTTTGTGTCTTTGTGTGGAGTGTGTGTTTCGCGACATGGTGTGCAATCTGTTTGTTCTTAATTCATCCGAATGATAGTACAGCCAGTTCTGTCACATTTCCTATCAATGAACCTTTGTCAATACAGGGTGAGCACAAAGTCTTGCCTTGATTATAACAATTTATTACAGAATAACCGTTTGACATAATAATCCATATTTGATGGCGTTAGATAGGTTAGTGTTACTAGTTTTTTTAAGACCACTTACGTTAATAAATCTCAACTTGTGCTCTCTTGGTAGCTCGGAGAATATCGAGGCGGTATCCCAGTTCCCGCCAGCTGTTTCGTAACACATATTCTGTCAGAGCACCCACAGCAGCTTGTATCATAGCCTTTAGTTCGTCGACGTCAGCAACTGGTGTGACGAAGACTCTGTCCGTGATATAGCCCCAGAAAAAAAAGTCAAGGGGCGTAATGTGTGGAAAGCGGGGTGGCAAGGGTGTTGGACCGTTCTTTCCAATCCACCGATACGGAAATGTTTCATCCAGGAAATCACGCACTATCAAAGCCCAGAGAGAGAGAGAGGGGGGGGGGGGGGGGGCGGTGCTCCATCTTGCTGGAAAAATATTCATGGTTGATGTTCTTCTAACTGTGGGACAATAAACTGTTGCAAAACGTCTAGGTAAATGTTAGCGGTAATTGATTTTTCCGTGAAGAAAAACGGTCTAGAAACCTTGTTATGCATGAGTCCGCAGCAGACATTAACTTTTTCGCTGTCTCGCTGTAACTGTGCAGTTGTATATGGAGACTCTGGACCCCATATATGGACATTATGTCTATTTACCATTCCACTGACATGAAAGGCGGATTCATCGGTAAAGCACATGCAATTTAAGTAATCGTTAGCGCCATCAACCCTGTTGAGAATCTCAGTTGCAAATTCAGCACGTGTCAGCAAATCATTCGGTTGCAAGGCCTGCACGATTTGCACTTTGTAAGCATGCAACCTAAGCCTTTCATGAAAAATCTTCACCACACTTGCTTGCAGTATTTGAAGTTCACGTGATGCTTGACGAGTTAATAAGAAGCCCGAAATTTACGCTGAACACTGATGGGCGATTTAGTTTCGTGAAACCACAGCACACATTGCGCTTTCTGATGCTTCGACGCCATTTCGCCAGCAACTAACGTGACCCAACAGACCGCGTCGGTGTTGTGGAGCACTAGCGCCGTCTATTGGTCACAACAACTAGTAACACTAACCTATATAACGGCATCAGATGTAACTTATTATGTCAAACGGTTATTCTGTTATAAATTTTTATAATCAGGGCAAGACTTTGTGCTCATCCTACAGGATGATCACAAGGATCATGTTTTGTTTGATTTCTTAGGCTGTGGAACTCTGTGTGCCATATGTTTTCTGAGCACTTATATTACACGTACTCAAACGCACTCGCACACAGACACACACAGACAAACACACACAAGTCATTACTTTCTGAAAGTCTATTATATGGATCTGCAGACAAATATTCCTTCAAATTAATTTTCCTTGGCACTCACTTTCTTATGTAGGCGAGTTATGCGGACCTGGATTCAGCAGTTCGATATGATGCGAAACGTACTATCTGTTTTTAGCAGTTCGCAGAATCTGTAGGGATCCCTCAGAGTGGTTAATACCAATAAGAGTGGTAACCACTACGAATATTATACTTCGCATTTCTCTGCATGCTTTTCTCTGGCAGAGATGCGGTGCTCTGTTCTGCAGAAAATGTGCTCTTCTGATGCCTCGTACCTGTGAGTTGGATTCACGTTTCGATTGCACTGCTATCTGCCACGTTGCTTTTACACATACTTATGCTTGGTGAGAGATTTCTCACGATTACTCATATTCACGCAAAGCAATTTCCTTTTGCTATGGCCACTTAAATCGTTGTGTGATAACGAACTGATCACTTTCTGGATAATATTCTGCAAACCCGTTGCTAGTTTGATTCACTAGTCTAGCCACTGTGTTTAATGGGGCATGTTTCTCAACTCACGGCATATACGAACTTCTTTTCACGGCCAGTTCGCTTATAAAACCTAGCAGGAATCCTACAATTGGCCATGTTAAAGTTAAGGAACATTTTGTCTTCAATCATATCCACTACAAGAAAAAAAATGTAATAACGTTGTAGGTATGCTGGACACCTTTGTTAAAGAGTGTTCAATACAATGGCAATTTATTCACCACATAACAATGTCTTTTAGATCGAAATAAGAAAGCAACTTTTTCGTGAACTTCTATTCGTACTGAACTTCAGTCTTTTGACATATTGTGAAAAGTATATAACGAATGTGTAAATCGACACGCTGTGCAAAACAGAAGATCTGAAGTCATTATATCTTCTGCTTAGGTCGCAGACAACATACGATCAAATAAAAGAATTTATCGTATGGCATTATTGGCCGGAAGACCCCTATCTGGGGCAGTGCGCAGTGCGGCCACATGATCCAAGTGTATTTGCCGCCACTTCGGCGACTTTCCCGTCGATGGAGATCAAATGAAATGACTACGACAACGCAACACCCACTACCAGAGCGAAGAAAATTCCCATTCCAGCTGGAAATCAAACCCGCGACCCCGTGATGGAGAGGTAGCTACGCAAACCATTTCTTCTTCTTTCTTTCTATCTGTTTTCTGATCGTATTGCGTATTTCTGGAGTAGTTCTATGCATATCTCGTGTGACATACCTAAAATCCCATACTATTATTGTTATTATTGTAGAAAATGGCCGGTCTGTTCAAATGTTCAAATGTGTGTGAAATCTTGTGGGACTTAACTGCTAAGGTCATCAGTCCCTAATCTTGCACACTACTTAAACTAAATTATCCTAAGGACAAAGACACACACCCATGCCCGAGGGAGGACTCGAAACTCCGCCAGGACCTGCCGCCCAGTCCATGACTGCAGCGCCTCAGACCGCTCGGCTAATCCCGCGCGGCAAATGGCCTGTCTCCTGACAGAACACACTTAACTGCCGCGCCGACAACCATTAGACTACGAGCAGCACACTAACAAACGACAAATTCGCATGAACGGTACCACAAGCTTGGTGGACGAACAATTTTTAATCGCGCCAAAGTTAGAGCACAGACTTCTGTCAAGCGGCAAAGGCAAACGCCAAGAATGAAAATGTAAATAACGCAATGTCTAATCAAATGACCGAGAACCATCCTTAGTTACCTGAATGAATGACACACAAGATCATCATAGCGATGAAAGACTCATGTAATCAGAACATCAGACTCAAAATCATAAACTTTGTCAATGACAACTAAAGTGAACAGTAGATGAAAGTTGATCTCAATTATAAGAGTACAGCGTGATCTCAAAATCCAATGGGGCTTTTGTGACGTCACAGCCGAACTGCACAAATTTTCTCCTGAATTTTATGAATATAAAACACTTCTGAGATACTATAAATAGCGCAAATGAAAAGTATAAAACTTCAGGGATATATGAACTGCATCACAGATACCAGAGCAGTAACCATAAATGTAATCTCTAAGTTAGCAAAGATCATCAACATAAGTGGTTATATACACTCCTGGAAATTGAAATAAGAACACCGTGAATTCATTGTCCCAGGAAGGGGAAACTTTATTGACACATTCCTGGGGTCAGATACATCACATGATCACACTGACAGAACCACAGGCACATAGACACAGGCAACAGAGCATGCACAATGTCGGCACTAGTACAGTGTATATCCACCTTTCGCAGCAATGCAGGCTGCTATTATCCCATGGAGACGATCGTAGAGATGCTGGATGTAGTCCTGTGGAACGGCTTGCCATGCCATTTCCACCTGGCGCCTCAGTTGGACCAGCGTTCGTGCTGGACGTGCAGACCGCGTGAGACGACGCTTCATCCAGTCCCAAACATGCTCAATGGGGGACAGATCCGGAGATCTTGCTGGCCAGGGTAGTTGACTTACAACTTCTAGAGCACGTTGGGTGGCACGGGATACATGCGGACGTGCATTGTCCTGTTGGAACAGCAAGTTCCCTTGCCGGTCTAGGAATGGTAGAACGATGGGTTCGATGACGGTTTGGATGTACCGCGCACTATTCAGTGTCCCCTGCACGATCACCAGTGGTGTACGGCCAGTGTAGGAGATCGCTCCCCACACCATGATGCCGGGTGTTGGCCCTGTGTGCCTCGGTCGTATGCAGTCCTGATTGTGGCGCTCACCTGCACGGCGCCAAACACGCATACGACCATCATTGGCACCAAGGCAGAAGCGACTCTCATCGCTGAAGACGACACGTCTCCATTCGTCCCTCCATTCACGCCTGTCGCGACACCACTGGAGGCGGGCTGCACGATGTTGGGGCGTGAGCGGAAGACGGCCTAACGGTATGCGGGACCGTAGCCCAGCTTCATGGAGACGGTTGCGAATGGTCCTCGCCGATACACTAGGAGCAACAGTGTCCCTAATTTGCCGGGAAGTGGCGGTGCGGTCCCCTACGGCACTGCGTAGGATCCTACGGTCTTGGCGTGCATCCGTGCGTCGCTGCGGTCCGGTCCCAGGTCGACGGGCACGTGCACCTTCCGCCGACCACTGGCGACAACATCGATGTACTGTGGAGACCTCACGCCCCACGTGTTGAGCAATTCGGCGGTACGTCCACCCGGCCTCCCGCATGCCCACTATACGCCCTCGCTCAAAGTCCGTCAACTGCACATACGGTTCACGTCAACGCTGTCGCGGCATGCTACCAGTGTTAAAGACTGCGATGGAGCTCCGTATGCCACGGCAAACTGGCTGACACTGACGGCGGCGGTGCACAAATGCTGCGCAGCTAGCGCCATTCGACGGCCAACACCGCGGTTCCTGGTGTGTCCGCTGTGCCGTGCGTGTGATCATTGCTTGTACAGCCCTCTCGCAGTGTCCGGAGCAAGTATGGTGGGTCTGACACACCGGTGTCAATGTGTTCTTTTTTCCATTTCCAGGAGTGTAAATCACTGTACAAGCGTTCTCGATCTCATTTTTTATTTCATTTTTTTCCTTTTTTTGCTCGCTAGCTTTACTAGCTCGCTCGATTCTGAACTGGGCTAACTTTGATCTGATGTTAATTTACCTGGGTATTCCGCATTAATTTCTACCTGGAAAATAAACGTTTAATCATACTCTGGGAATAATTAAATATACAGGACTCATATAAAAGTATTATGTTTACAGACAACATTTTTTTTCGCAACTACTATCGATTAGTCTCTGTGAAGACCAAATGTATGTGTGTGTGTGTGTGTGTGTGTGTGTGTATGTGTGTGTGTCAGTTACTTTGAAAATATATTGTTAAAACCATTTTTATTTCATTTAAAATGCCACTCCTTTTCTTACAAGATTAGTATTTGTGGAATAATTAAATACGGAAACTTTTTTTTGGTTCCCGTAATTTTCAGGGACCATTTCATGCGCAGCTATCTTTTATCTCTAAATTCCGATAGAACTCGCAATCATTTTTACATTACGAAGTCGGGTTATAACTTACATATTCTATTCCGAAAGGAAGCAGCATTAAATTTGACGGTCAATTTATAGGCTACCAAAGGAACTGTCTTCCAAGCAAACTGTGCGCCGTTGCTACTTTAGTTGCTACTGAATGGTTTAATAATTTACGTAAAAGCATTAACAACAGAGTCAAACTGTATTTCATGAAAATAGGCCCCAGTTTTCTTTAACACTGCCGTCACTGTGGATTATTTAAGGTCAGAACTTGTAGAAAGTTAATATTTTCATTTCTCAATTAAATTATGTAACTTCGATTCATTTAAAGAGAGGCAGTGAAGTTAAAACATTATTATCTCGATTCTGTATCAACATTTCATATTCAAACGGGACCCATTCCAGATCCACATACTGGGTACGATGAAAATCTGTTTTCCATTATCCTGGCAATCCAGTCGAACAATAAAGTAGAAAACAAGCACTTGACGTCCCTTCCGTAAGCCGCGCGGGATTAGCCGAACGGTCTAAGGCGTTGCAGCCATGGACTATGCGGCTGGTCCCGCCGGAGGTTCGAGTCCTCCCTTGGGCATGGGTGTGTGTGTTTATCCTTTGGATAATTTAAGTTAAGTAGTGTGTAAGCTTAGGGACTGATGAACTTAGCAGTTAAGTCCTATAAGATTTCACACACATTTGAACACATTTTTCCCTTCCGTAGGCAGAGCCATTCACAGCCAAGACTGCCAAAAACATTTTCTGGTCGAAGTTTAAAATCAAGAATATGGTTGGCTGAGTCAAAGACTAGATAGAGCTATGTGCTCATGGCGTCTACAACATCAGCTGCAAGTGTGGTATGCAGTACATCGGCCAGACGCAGCAGTGTATGTCGCATTGCTGTTCAGAATACGTGAGGGACGACCGCCTTTGCCAAACCGATAAGTCTGCAGTGGTAGAGCACAGCATCAATTGCTTTCCAACAGTAAGAGGTGCTGGGTCGTGCCAACGCATTCTGGGATTTGGTCATCGAGTGGGTAGTGGAAATACGACTACACGATGATATAGTCAAACTAACGTGCCCCGGCTGCGATGTGGCGTTGGCAAAAAGACGTCAGGAACGCTCTGATGTAAAAGTGGTGGAGAGAGCGACATGTCTTCCGGAGGCACGCGATTGTCACTCCCTTTGGCCTTTCGGCAGAAGCGTCTGCGGTCCAGCGGCTATAAAAAAACGAAAGGACATAAACCCAACCCTTCGCCTGAAGACGATGAATAGGACATTCGCCGAAATGTTGTGGAGACGCCATGACTTGGTTGAAAACCCGAGAAGATATCATCTGAATCGTGATTTATTTCCAAAGAATATTCTTAAGAATTTGTTTTATTTACTAGCGATTCATCAAGAACATTAACACATTTAATCACACATAAGCATGAAAGTAGTTGCCAGGGAGTAACTGATGAAATCATAACCAAATTCCTTTTAACAAATGGGAATTTTATTCACTTCAATAGTGCCTAAAAGAAATTTTTAAAAGAAAGAGATGTAAAATTATAATCGGAAAGCACCTTCTAAATATCAAAGTTACAATTTATTCAGAGGCAGAAAGAAACCAGTTTTGACTGTATGAACTATTGGGCAGAGAACCTTGCCGCTCCCTTTTGACACGGCCGTAGTTACGACTGCTCACAACAGCCTCTGACAGACTACACTGGTGCAAATCTGCAACACACCATATTACTTTAAACTAAGAGTATTAACAATTTACACAAGCACACAAACTATGCACCCTCGGAGGAGGGATGGAAATTGTACAAAACACCAACAATTAAAATATTAACCTTGCCACCAAAGGTGCAACTTGATTTTAACTTCTAAGAAAAGTCTTAAGTTGAAAGGGTGGCAACTTTATATACTAAAATGATCATTTAAATAAAAGCCCATGAAATGCAATCTTATATAAAATTCTACAGGGTTGGCCAAACAATAGTTAAGGTGCTCTACAGTACACAGATACCGCCTCTCAAGATCATAGGCAATAATATCAAAGTTTCCGAAGATCAAAACATATTTCAGGTACTAGGCCGTTACACTCCAAACAATAAATTCGTTAACACACCAAACCCGACAAACATGACAGAGGCAGCTACTAACGTAGGGTAGATTGCTAGGGAGATTACCGAACAACCCGAACCGCAGGTTGCTCTAACCCGCCCCTACTCCACAAGGGAAAAACGGACCACCCAATTTATAAACAACCACCATCCCGCGGGTGGGCAAACGGAGAAAAATGGTGGGACGACCCCAAAGCAAAACGGCTGGAGACATCACCAAGAAAACAAGTAGAATTTAACAAGAGTAAATCAAACAACATATCACCAATCACTTAACTTCTAATAAACTGCGATTTCTCGAGAAGACCTGGCGCAGCACCCCCAAATCGCTCTACCGAACCGTCCGCTGCCAGCCGCTTCAATGGACGCAGGAAGGCGCGCTGATCTCCCGTCTCACGGCGTCGCAGCTCGCACCGGCCAGACTGATGTCGTGGGTTGTCTCCTGTTGCTCTCGTGTTGACCGCGAAGTCAGTACCCCTCGCTATACGCCGCGACCAACTGGACTCACGTGGCGACCTCACATGCGCCGATGCTCAAGACGGACAAGTCATCTTTGCCTCAGTGCGCGACCGACCAATCGATCGATCCAACCGCCAATGACCATTGCCTGAGCAAACTCGAGCAGACTGGCGGCCTAACGCGCAGACTCAGATGCAGGAACTAAACCCCGACTGGGCGACCACTCGCTGAGTTCTCTTACTGGCGGAATGGAAAGACTCATTTTGCCGGCTTTAAAGGTTGATCCGAACGACAGACATACTAGCACTCCGAACGACAGACAGACACTAACTGCCTAACAAATGCGGACGAGAGACAGATTAGCAAGCTAGGGACGAGAGACTGGCCCAGACAAACCCACTGGCGAGCTCATAGCGCCCATTAAATGCATGTGAACAGGCAACCTTTCCCCTTTCCCACCAGAGGGAGACACCAAAGCTGCGATTGCCACAGCGGCGCCACCGCCAGAAACGGAGGGCGACTGCTTCACACCACGCGCTGCGGCGCGCTATTCAAAACAGCAATTTTTACCACGACTCATCATCAGTTAACTGAATGGTTTTTCCTCCTTCCAGTATGTACCTCCAGGATCTTCTCACGTGAGCTGGTTGAGAACACACGTAGTGTTTTGTTGATGCTGCGCCCCCGCTTGCGTAAAGAACAAAAAGCAAACAGCACGAGACGGACTCCCCGCCAGATGCGCGCATGCTGAGATTTCTATTGGAGTTTGCCGAGCCGTTATTAATTCCGCTGGCAGCAGCGCACGACCCGGCGGCCGCTGATAAACGACCCAATATTTATCACTCACTCAATTGTCTTCCGGCGATCAGCCGGTCGATATAAAACCGCGCCGCCGGACGGAGTCGTGACTCGCTACCGAACGCCACAAACAGACCAACAGGAGCGGCCCGAGTCGAGGAGATGGGTTAAGCGGCGCTGGTTAAGGTTAGCGCCGTTGCTCCCATATGTACGGCTCAAGTCCAGCCGGTCGCGGCATTAATTCACGGCCACTTTTGCTTTATGAATATTTATGCGACGCATCCAATTTAGCACCGCTATAGAAGTATCTGATTTCACCGATTAAAGCGTGACGCGATAATGTACGAGAAAGGTAAGAATATTGCCTCGAGCCGAATGGCCCTCATATGTTACGACACTGTTAGTCGGTGTGGTATGCAGGCGCCATTCTGACGGCCGATCTGGAAGCGTGGCCACGCAGGCCCACGTGTCGTTTCGCGACAGAAAACAGACTGAAGTACGCCACGTTATCGAGGCGCGTTGTGAACTCAAGCTTACAAGGAGACCACACGGCCGTCGGGGGTCTGTAACTTCTTATATTTGCGGTACGTGATGTTCAGAACTCTAATATCAACCTGCCAAAGCATTTCGATGTGACTCCTAAAAATCCTCGAGAGAATCGACTCTGAAGTTTTCCGAACGACTTTAATTCACTACAGACAGGCCAATTTTCGACGGGAAGCGCTCAAGGCTGGCAATTGCTGGATTCGGTATTCTCAACTTGGACATGGTAGATCTTAAATAAATGATAATTAATTGAAACCCTCAACTGCCGGCAGGTGTTGTTGATATACTTCAATGGGGACAGGTACATTACATATGTAGAATTGTGGGCAGTTGGGAGTGTTGGTCTCACGGGAAGCGTGCAAGCGATAAGTCCCTGCAGTTGCGCTATTCATCTGTGTCCTCGGTGGCTCAGATGGGTGGAGCGGCTGCCATGTAAGCAGGAGAGCCCGGGTTCGAGTGCCGGTCCGGGCACGCATTTTCAGCTGTCCCCATCGAGGTACATCAGCAACACCTGTCGGCAGTTGAGGGTTTCAGTTACTTATCATTTATTCTAGAGAAGCTGCATGGTCATCAATGGTATCTGTTTTTTCGAGGACAGCTACTATCTTCATATATATCTTAAATAATTGTTAACCAGTTTCAATATGGAAGCTTCTCTCATAACTGGCATTACTTATGGTAACTCTCACGTTAAAGTATATCACGTGACCTTCCTTTTAGTTTTTACACATAAATAAACTTAAATAGCCACAGTGGGCAGGAGTTAATAAGTTGTTTCTTAAAATCTGTTGTAACTACGAAAGCCCGCACACAATATAAACTCTTCTCTGTCAGTACCATGAGCAGCAGGGTTGAGATTGCTTTTTTCATCAACGATGTGCAATATTATAGCAGGTCATAAAAAAAATATATTTTTCTGCCAAGCTCGAGAACTGGTGGTATCTATTTGAAATTTCAAGTGTAACTCTATCTAATGAAGAAAACATTTTTCATTTTAAATCGTCTTCGTGCGATAAGCCGGTATCTACATCTACATCTACATCCATACTCCGCAAGCCACCTGACGGTGTGTGGTGGGGGGTGCTTTGAGAACCTCTATCGGTTCTCCCTTCTATTCCAGTCTCGTATTGTTCGTGGAAAGAAAGATTATCGGTATGCCTCTCTGTGGGCTGTAATCTCTCTGATTTTATCCTCATGGTCTCTTCCCGAGATATACGTAGGAGGGAGCAATATACTGCTTGACTCCTCGGTGAAGGTATGTTCTCGAAACTTCAACAAAAGCCCGTGCCGAGCTACTGACCGTCTCTCTTGCAGAGTCTTCCACTGGAGTTTATCTATCATCTCCGTAACGCTTCTCCGATTACTAAATGATCCTGTAACGAAGCGCGCTGCTCTCCATTGGATCTTCTCTATCGCTTCTATCAATCCTATCTGGTACGGATCCCACACTGGTGAGCAGTATTCAAACAGTGGGCGAATAAGTGTACTGTAACGTACTTCCTTTGTTTTCGGACTGCATTTCCTTAGAATTCTTCCAATGAATCTCAGTCTGGCATCTGCTTTACCGACGATTAATTTTATATGATCATTCCATTTTAAATCACTCCTCATGCTTACTCCCAGATAATTTATGGAATTAACTGCTTTCAGTTTCTGACCTGCTATATTGTAGCTAAATGATAAAGAATCTTTCTTTCTATGTATTCGCAGCACGTTACACTTGTCTACATTGAGATTCAATTGCCAATTCCCTGCATCTTGCGTCAATTCGTTGCAGATCCTCCTGCATTTCAGTACAATTTTCCATTGCTACAACCTCTCGTTATACTACAGCATCATCCGCAAAAAGCCTCAGTGAACTTCCGATGTTATCCACAAGGTCATTTATAAAGATTGTGAATAACAACGGTCCTACGACACTCCCCTGCTGTACACCTGAAATCACTCTTACTTCGGAAGACTTCTCTCCATTGAGAGAACTTCCATCGCCAGAAATGTACCTCCTAATTCAACTCCGATGTTCAATAGAAATGGCAAGTTCTTCACACAAGCTTTTAGTGTAACTTAACTCTGGGTCTACGAACTCCTCTCGCTCACCTTCTAGTGTCGTCTGTAAGGCGCTTACTTTCTGAGCAGACTGTTGTACGTCAAGTCGCTCCGTTTGTAAGTGATTCTGTGAATCGTTCATTTCACGCAGTACCGGTTTCCGGGGCCTCGGGAAACATAGAAGCATAAATGATGGCATCTTGACTAACAAATTTACTGTGTCTCGTCGTGTGTTCAAGCTTGTCAAAATTTCTTTCAAATGTAATCCTGACACATTCGATGAGATTCTGGTGCCGCAGTTTCAGAAATCATCTCGCAAGCACGTGAAGCTGACAATTTGAGGTTTCAGTACAGGGCCTAACAAGTCATCGCCGTTGGGCACTTGTACTACTTAAGCTTCTTTTTTGTTTTGATCAGCGTTAGCACCTGATGTGCCTGGCATAGATTCTGATGTCTCCGGACGGACTTCCACCAAGTTTTGTATAGCCTTACATTTTCTCAAACAAACAAATACAAGTGCACATGAAACTCGATCAATGCATAAAATAAACTGTACCAACGCTGCATCGTTCTTCTAAATAACAAAAGAGAAGACATTAAATGTCACCTCCTTTACGTCTATGACTTGTTCAAAGACAGTAAGACAATAATTCAAAAATCACAACGGGCACACTACTGGCTTATGTTGTTTAGGTCAAATCTTTCAACTCTGTGCTGAACCACTTCCACTTGTCCATCTACCACGGAATTTTGCATAGGTACCTCTGTAGTCCGTAAAAGAATGTCTGTAACTAAGAAAGTAAAGCTTTAATTCTAGCACGAACAGGAACGTGCGCTACCAAAGCATGTTACTCTTGGAGGTGGAATGCGTTTCCATTCCTTCGACCACAGACACGACTTTCTCTGCGAGCAGTACGGAAACCTTATAACTGTCTTCCATGCTTTACCATTGATAACACTGTCCTCCCGCTACTAATCTGTAATTCTGCGTAACCTTGAATTCGTCAGACACGAATGAAATTCATTCGAATTTCGGCTAGTAGAAATGTTATCCTACAAACCTTAAACGAATTTATTGATTGCTATAAAAAGGTACCGTAAGATGATGGAAGTTGGTAAGCATTATACTTTTGGCACTGCTTATGCCATGTAAGAATGCATACTTGTCCAATGAGCTCAGTCACCTACGCGAGGTCATGAGGAACAACGGATATAACGACCATCAAATAAATGAAGTGATTTCGTGGAAGACTCACAACAAGACCACCGGCGAGAAGCAGGAAAAGAAACTTGCTTTCTTGCCGTTCTGTGGCCCCGAGTCGGGCGAGATAAGCCGCCTGCCGAAAATTGATCTTGAAATCTTCGACGAAAATCCGTAAATAACTGAGACCAGTTACAGTCGCTGCAGGTCCCAGAAGACCTGGGACCTGCAATATACCTAGCGAGTGTGGACAGTCTTCTGTCGGGCAACAGTATTCACTGTAGAACAACTCACGAAAGAGCATGAGAGGTTTTATCGTCTACGCTACCCCGAGAAATCTGGTATAGCTGAACATGCTTTAGAAAACGGACACAGGATAAATTTTGACGAAACATCCGTCGTGGCTCACACAAACGGTATCTGGGACTGTGTAATTAAAGAAGCCATTGAAATAAAAATCGCCGACCGCACCCTACATAGAGACGGCGAGCTGCAGCTCAGCACGAAGTGGGATACAGCGATGGCGCGGTTGAAGAGGACGCATAGAACGCCGCGTCAACCTACAGTATGCCAGTATATGACGATACCTCAGGCTCCAGCGACGTCACGACCGGCAGCTTGTTTATGTAAGGCGGGCACCAGTAGCGTACTGGCAGGCATAGCACTTGACAACAGTCAAGGAGTACTTGCCCGAAAGCTCGTGTAATTTTAATTGCTTGACGCGGTTGAAAAGGCGAACCTTTTTATTCACTGCTTTTACTGATGGTTTTGCTTATAATAGGGACGAGTCGAATGGTTTCTACAATTTTGAGTTAGATCGCATAATACTGGAAGCATTTTTGACATCTGTAGGATTGTGGCTGCGATTTAGATGATTCTACACTATGTTACCGATTGTAGATCAGGTTCAAATGGCTCTAACAAGGGAACCGCCCCATCGCACCCCCCTCAGATTTAGTTATAAGTTGGCACAATGGATAGGCCTTGAAAAACTGAAGACAGATCAATCGAGAAAACAGGAAGAAGTTGTGTGGAACTATGAAAAAAATAAGCAAAATATACAAACTGAGTAGTTCATGTGCAAGATAGGTAACATCAAGGATACTCTGAGCTGAGGAGCGCCGTGGTCTCGTGGTTAGCGTGAGCTGCTGCGAACGAAAGGCTCTTAGTTCAAGTCTTCTCTCGAGTAAAAAGTTTAATTTTTTTATTTTCAGACAATTATTATCTGTCCGTCCGACCGTCCGATGCGAGGTAACTGTGCCGTAATTTGGGGACGCTACACCTAAATGAAAAAATTTGAAACGTTAAAAACATATGTTTTGACAGAGCACAGGGAAATCTGTGCAACTGTGAGACTGTTGTATTCCTTTGTTGCAGTTTATGTGACAAACTCTTATGTTTTCATCACTTTTTTGGGAGTGATTATCACATCCACAAGAAAACCTAAATCGGGCAAGGTAGAAGAATCTTCTTACCCACTCGCCAAGTGCACAAGTTAGGTGGGTCGACAACATATTCCTGTCATGTGACGCACATGCCGTCACCAGTGTCGTATAGAATATATCAGTCGTGTTTTCCTGTGGAGGAATCGGTTGACCTATGACCTTGCGATCAAATGTTTTCGATTCCCATTGGAGATGCACGTCCTTTCGTCTACTAATCGCACAGTTTTGCGGTGTGGTCGGAAAACACAGACACTAAACTTATTACAGTGAACAGAGACGTGGATGAACGAACGGACAGATATTAACTTTGCGAAAACAAAAAAAGTAAACTTTTCACTCGAGGGAAGACTTGAACGAAGGACCTTTCGTTCCGCAGCTGCTCACGCTAACCATGGGACCACGGCGCTCCTCGGCTCACGGTTTCCTTGATGTTGCCTATCTTGCACATGGACAGCTCAGTTAGCATATTTTGCTTATTTTTTGCGTAGTTTCACGCAACTTCTTCCTGTTTTCTCGATTGATCTGTGTTCAGTTTTTCAAGGCCTATCCACCTCGCCAACTTATAACTGAAACTGAGGGGGGTGCGATGGGGAGGTTCCCTTGTAAGAATTATGGAACTTAACATCTGAGGTCATCAGTCCCTAGACTTAGAACTACTTAAACTTAACTAAGGACATCACACACATCCATGCCCGAGGCAGGATTCGAAACTGCGACCGTAGCAGCAGCGCGGACTGAAGCGCCCAGAACCGCTCGGCCACAGCGGCCGGCTGCAAATCAGGGCTCCGCTATTGATACAATGGTGTATTGTGGACGAGGAATAGGTAAAAATATGATAATCATTGTGGATACGGATGGCTTACTGGATGGCAAGTATCTTGTTTTCACCAACTTTGTTGAAAGCGATGACAATGAGTCGGCGTCGAAGGGGCTGGGATTGAGATTAATTGAGGGGGAAAGATGGCTCTGAGCACTATTTTATTTTTTATTTTATTTTATTTATTTATTGCCAAATTATAGACCCTGTTACCTGATGTTTAAAACAGGTCGTACATCTTACAATTTTCGTTTTTCATCTTTTTACAGTTTTCTTTCCTTTTATTTTATCTACAACATTTACAAAGAATGATACTTTTCAAAATAACAATAATTTAAGGTTGAAATATAAATAAAATGTTGTTGTTTTTTAAGAAGAATATAAAAAGAAGATAGGATAGATGAGAGATTTGTTAATACCATCACTGAGTGTGACTGACGGTGAATACCTCGGAATGGTTTCTTCGAGCCGTTGACCGCCAGTCACACACACACACACACACACACACACACACACACACACACACAAATGGTTATTAGTAGAGAAATAATGTTGCTCGTCCTATTTGTTACTAATCCTATGTATTAACTACTTCAGGTGCCCGTCCATGTACAGCATTTGGTGTTTTCTTGGCTAGATTGCCAGCAATTTGCTTATTTACTGTCACACCTCAGCTTCCTCCTCCTGTTCTTCCTCATTGTCACTATTTTCGTTGTCACTGTGGGTATGGCTGTCCATCCTATGGAGATTTCTGTTACGCTCCACATAGGCGTGTCTGTGATGTCGTGTCCCCATATACTCTTCATGTGTTGTTTTTGAAATACTGTTTGTCAGTGCGTTTAATTGTGCCCATTGTTCTTCGTCTCTTATTGCTGTGTATATATCTATGTCTGTATCTGTGTAATCTAAGTGTAGTGTATGTCTATTGTTCGCGTATTGCCCGCAGAAAAAGACAGTGTGTTCTGGGAAATCTTCTTCCCCGCATGTGCATGTAGGTGTCTGCCTCAGACTCACGCGGTTTAAGTGCGTGGGTTAAGGTCCGTGCCCGGTTAAGAATGTACCATACCGCGGCTGGGATCGATATGTCTCATTCTCAACCGCTCCCTTATGTCAGGGAGGAAGTCGTGCAGTCTACGTCCCTTATCACTTACATCCCACTCACCTTGCCATGTATCCAAACGCCAACTTTTAAGGTGACGTATCGTCTCTGCACACCGGTTATTGTGTGTACCTTATCTAGTCTCTCCACCTTTAACCAGTACCTTGCAGCTCTGTATTTGATCGTGATATCTATGGGGCATATTCAGAGCACCGCACATAGTGCATCCGCTGAGGTGGTATCGAAGACTCCAGATAGCCTAAGTAGGACACTTCTCTGCCCTCGTCTTACGGATGCTTTGTTGGTGACCACGTTCAGTCTAGTTGTAAATCTGAGTACTGATTCGAACAGTGCACTGTGGTATGTACGTATGACTGGTAGAGGTAGTCTGTACTGTTTTGAATTTATCCCCACCAGTTTGTGGAGTATTTTTTCTGCTTTGTCTGTTGTTAGCCTTATGTGTTCGTGGAAATTCAATTTTTCATCTATGTATACTCCAAGATAGCGCGAAATGCGTGCTCGTTGGATGTTTGTGTCCCGAATTTTAACCGAAGAATTCCTTTGGAGTGATCCTTTCAGTAAAGCGTATGTTGTTTTGTTTTCGGCTATCCTGAGTTTGTTGTTGTGACACCACTGAGTAATTGTTTGTAGTAATCCACTGGCTTTCTC